>NC_135235.1:261888122-262506968 GCF_051348905.1 Ranitomeya variabilis | reverse complement strand
AGTAGGTGGTACCTGTACTGACCGCAAACCCTAAACTAACACCGCAACTAGAAGTAGCCGTGGGATGTACCTAACACGTCCTAGACACCTCGACACAGCCGGAGGACTAAATACCCCTATAGATGGAAATGGGAATTCTATCTTGCCTCAGAGCAGAACCCCAAAGGATGGGCAGCCCCCCACAAATATTGACTGTGAGTATAAGAGGGAAGACACACGCAGGCAGAAAAACAGGATTTAGCAAAAGAGGCACTTCTAGCTAAATAGGAAAGGATAGGACAGAATTCTAAGCGGTCAGTATTAAAATCCTAAAAATATCCACAGCAAATAATACAAATATTCTACATCTAACTAAAGACATAGAAAGTATATCTGCATCTCCTGAGAATCCAGCATGACTGAAAAATCCAAACAAAGTCTAAGCTGGACAAAAACACAATGAATTGCACTGAATTGCAAAGCACACTGCATGTGTGCACAGAGACAAAAAAACAGACACTTATCTTAGCTGAATTGGCAGCAGGGAATGAGGAACCAGAGAGAGATGCAATCCCTCCAAGAACAATGGACAACTGGCAAGGACTCATGGATTCTGCACACCTAAATACCTAATAGAGCTGCAATCAGCAGAAACACCTGCTCTGGATTACAACCCCAAGACAACTGCACTACCACCAACAACCACCGGAGGGAGCCCAAGAGCACAATTCACAACAGGTTGCCTGTAATGGAAGGAATGTCAGAGGCCTATTATACTTTTTCTACTCTTGAAATGTTTGGGTCACCTTCATGTGTCTTGCCTGTATCAGTAGGTCTCCAAGACCGGCAGGCCTACACTTACTTTCAGTCAACTACCTGTGTTATTATCCCTACATTTTTATAAGATTTGTGGTCTACCAAGATAATATTTGTGACGTCTGAGTGTGGTTGAGCAAAAATCCACCTCATCTTAATTGAAGCTTTAATCCCAAGCTCTAAATGCTGGCCCAGACTCTGCTACCTCATGCATGGCCCATGGCTAGCTGCTGCTGTGCCATTATCAAATTTCTACTGTGGGTGAATTGATCAGTCAACTACTTGTGTACTTTCCTAACATTTTTATAACATTTGTGGTCTACCAAGATGATATTTGTGTCACCTGAGTGTGGTTGAGCACAAATCCAGTTTAACTGTTGCATGAGGTATCAGAACTCCCAGCACAGCAGGCTTACACTGGTCCCTCACCCAATGTTAGGGCTGGCGGAACACACCAAATAATTATAAAGATGGAATAAGGTGCGTTTGCAGCCCGAGGTGCACCATGCAGAGATAATACCTGCTGCTTGGTAATGGCGGTCAGTAAATGGTGGTATAATGAGAACACAAACGGCTTAGCTTCACCCAGTATGAAGGAAGTGAACCTAGTTGCGTCACAGAGCTGCAATACCGCAGAGAGAATGCAAGTATAAAGTCACAGGACTCTGCCTCAAGAAGCGGGGTTAGAGTCTCTCTAGACCACTTGAGCTCGGCACCGGGTCTGCAGTGCCAGGGAAAAACTGACTAATAATTTACCACACTGAGTGCGTGCAGTGCCGCCCTGGCGGATGCCACTCACCACCCTAACTAGGGCTAGGAAAGCGCACTAATTGTGCAAGGCGCCGCCGCTGCTGATTGACGCAGTAATATCATGCTCCTAAGCTGGATAGCACTGTCTGGCACTAAATTGCTCCATCACTCATGACCATTCAACATCACTAGGAACGGGTATGATTAGGAGCGTTTACCAGAACAAGCATACATCCACACTCACACGATAATAGGTTTATACTAGCGCATGGCCGTGCGGCCATGCGAACCTTTTTTAGTGGAAGCTCTCCAGGACCTTCCTAGTGGTCCAATAGGAGCTGAGGACAGGACCTGAGCATGTGACCCCCTGACCTCCAATGAGAGGTCATCCCTTGGGCATGCTCAGTAGAGGAAAAGCAGAACTTAGTCCTAGAAGAGTCTACTCGCCGCTGATCAGTGCTGGTTACAATGGCTGAGCCTGGAAGGGCAGCAGTAACCAATCACACAGTATCTGCCCAAGCCAGGCGCTGGGACTGACATCTCTGCTGAGCAGGCTCCACTGTGGCTGGAGAACAATGGGAGACTGCAGCAGAGGTGGTTCGAGATTCCCCTTGTGCAGTGGCGGGAACTCAACACCTAACACCCACCTTGTTTAAATTGAAACATAAGTTAAAATCTGTAAATACTGGCCCAGACCCTGATACCTCATGCTTGGCTCATGGCTGACTGCCGTCAGTCATATCTTCTGCGGCGCTGGTCGCCGCCCCCTCAGCGCTGTTTTCCTCTGAAATCCAGCGCCTGCGCTGTGCTCTTCTGCCTGGGGCAGGCGCATTGAGCATTGGCCGTCAAACCTCACCTGCTGGGTTCCGGACTGCACCTGTGCGGGCAGTGCGGCCACCCAGCTACTGAATCTCCGCCCCGCAGTGTGTTATGCATTATGCACATATGACTGACGGCAGTTGGGCGCTTCAAAGAGGGGGGTTCAGACCTGCCTCCATGGCGAAAGACAGGTATTTTGGAGAAGTTATAAAATGCTTTATTTTGGGAATACATGCACCAAAAACTAAAAGAGCCACCTTGTTAGAATGCAGCATTACTGCTGCACAAGGTGGCTCTTTTAGTTTATAACGGCTGGAGGGGGTGACAGTGTCCCTTTCAAGTTGGGTCACCTTCATGTGTGTTGCCTGAATTTATCAGGGCTCTTAAAGCATCAGGCCTACACCTGTCACTCATGCACTTGTTATTCATCAATGTTTCAGCTAGAAATGCTGGTCCAAGCCCTGTCCCATGCATTCATGCTGCGTAATTATACTTTTTGAACTCTGGGTCAATTGAGGCCCCTTTTTCTGTTGTCTTCCCCTAATGTGAGCTGTTTGGGAAGCTTTTTATTCCCCTTCAAGATGTTGTTTATGCGTTTGGTTTTGCCTCCCATTCAATTCAATGGGGTTCGGGTATGTTCGATGAACCATTCGGCGAACATGTTCGGCGAACATAGGGACGATAGCATAAACCAAAGCTTGAAAGGTTCGCTCATCTCTAATAAATCACAGATTGAGAAAAGGCATATAATCCCCAACTGAAGTCCATAAAATGTACCATTAAAGGAAAATATTAAAATCCACACTGGTCAGTGTATCTATATTGACAATAACGTACTGCTCATTAGACTTGCGTCTTTTAAAGTGCTCACTGTCCTAACAACTATATCTCGTTTCATACAAGGGTATGGGATAAGGTGCGGCCGCTACCTATATCCTATTATGATTACATCCCATTGATTTACTGGCTGATGCGATTAAAACTTGCTCCTAAGCCTCCCCAACATATTTCACCAGTTAAACTGTGAAAACAAACAATACTACATATTTAATAGATATCGTATTTTAACGTGATGCAAACTCCCCATAAAACTTCCTGACGGGGATAATCTAAATATCGATTGTAAAGACCAAATAACTCTCCTGCATATACAGTTGTGCTCCAAAGTTTAGATACCCCGGCAGAATTTTTGCCTTCTCTGCATTTTTTCAGAGAATATGAATAACACCAAAACTTTTTCTCCACTCATGGTTAGTGGTTGGGTGAAGCCATTTATTGTCAAACTACTGTGTTTTCTCTTTTTAAATCATAATGACAACCCAAAACATAAAAATGTCCTTGCCCTGTTCAAGTCTCTCCCTGTGCAGACAATCATACATTGGAGAAGATTGACCTGAAGTTTATAGACACAACGTTCAAATTTGGACATGACCACTTCCAAACAGAAGATGAAAGTAAGGATTTCATAGTTCCACTCGAGAAAGACCTCTTGGCAAAGGAGGAAGCATAAAATTGACTATATCTTGGGCCATCTACCACCATGGCTACATTGCTGTACTGATGTATTTCTTATTAAATTCTATAAAAATAAATGCCAGCATGCTTAAACATAAGTGATGAGTAGAGTTGATCAAATTTTGCTTTTTTAGGATCGAGTCGGGTTTCGCGAAACCCAACTCTGGAAAAAGTCGGGTCGGATGAAATCGTCCGATTATTGAGAAAAGTCGGGGATCGACCGAAACACGAAACCCAATGCAAGTCAATGGGGAAGCATAGTCGGCAGTGAGTGGAGGCCAGGAAAACACCTACACCTACAGTGCCCATTTTAATGCCAAAAACATCAATTCTTGTGACTGAAGCTTGTCAATCTTAATTTACCTTATAACAATAGTTAGGGATTGGAAATTGGGGGTCATTTGGCTAAGTTTTTAGTGGGCCCAGGAAACGTGGACTACGTCACGGCGGTGGAGCAGGGAGAGGTAAGTATTTCAACTTTGCAAGTGCTGTGATCCTGATCAAGCAGGGGGGGGCCCACTCGTTTGCATTGGCACTGGCATAGGGCCCCTTAAAGTATGGCGGTGTGTTTGCACGGCGTGGGCGCCTCCCACCGGCAGCGACACATTTGCGTACTCTGAGGGGCCCTGTGCCAGTGACGTCGCCAACGAGTATGCCCCCACACCTGATGAAGAAACCTGCACTTTCTTCTGCACCTTCCTCTTTGTCACCGTGTAAGGTGGTATAGTATGCGGGAAGGGGAACCTGACTTTCAGCAGGGTCAGATTGTGGCTGTGTAGCATGCTAGGGGAATGTAGTGGTCTGGGTCAATGTACCACAAGACTCATCTAGCACTGGTTGGGCAACGGGCAGGATGAGGAGGAAACACAGAAATAGGCCCAAATAATAAAGTGGGCTAAATGCAGTTCAAAATTGGTAACAGGACTAACCAGGCAGCATTGCTTTGTTCAGTGGAGTAGAAAACCCAGGAGTGGCAGACACCGTTAGTAGGGCCCATCCACACTAGTAGGCACAATGCAGTTTAATATTAACCCCTTATGGACCGGGCCAATTTTTACAATCCTGACCACTGTCCATTGATGAGGTTATAACTCTGGAATGCTTCAACAGATCCCAGTGATTCTGACACTGTTTTCTCACGACATATTGTACTTCATGATAGTGGTAACATTTCTTTGATATTACCTGCGTTTATTTGTGAAAAAAATGGAAATTTGGCGAAAATTTTGTAAATTTGCAATTTTCCAAATTTGAATTTTTATGCAATTAAATCACAGAGATATGTCACACAAAATACTTAATAAGTAACATTTCCCACATGTCTAATTTACATCAGCACAATTTTGGTACCAACATTTTTTTTTGTTAGGGAGTTATAAGGGTTAAAAGTTGACCAGCAATTTCTCATTTTTACAACACCATTTTTTTTTAGGGACCACATCTCATTTGAAGTCATTTTGAGGGGTCTATATGATAGAAAATACCCAAGTGTGACACCATTCTAAAAACTGCACCCCTCAAGGTGCTCAAAACCACATTCAAGAAGTTTATTAACCCTTTAGGTGTTTCACAGGAATTTTTGGAATGTTTAAATAAAAATTAACATTTAACTTTTTTTCACAAAAAATTTACTTCAGCTACAATTTGTTTTATTTTACCAAGGGTAACAGGATAGGAGAAAATGGACCCCAAACATTGTTGTACAATTTGTCCTGAGTACGCCGATATCCCAAATGTGGGGGTAAACCACTGTTTGGGCGCATGGCAGAGCTCGGAAGGGAAGGAGTGCCGTTTGACTTTTCAATGCAAAATTGACTGGAATTGAGATGGGGCGCCATGTTGGGTTTGAAGAGCCACTGATGTGCCTAAACATTGAAACTCCCACAAGTGACACCATTTTGGAAAGTAGACCCCCAAAGGAACTTATCTAGATGTGTGGTGAGCACTTTGACCCACCAATGGCTTCACAGAAGTTTATAATGCAGAGCCATAAAAATAAAACACAAATTTTTTCCCACAAAAATTATTTTTTAGCCCTCAGTTTTGTATTTTTCTGAGGGTAACAGGAGAAAATGGACACCCAAAGTTGTTGTCCAATTTGTCCTGAGTGCGCTGATACCCCATATGTGGGGGGAACCACCGTTTGGGCACATAGGAGGGGAAGGAGCACCATTTGGAATGCAGACTTAGATGGAATGGTCTGCAGGCGTCACATTGCGTTTGCAGAGCCCCTAATGTACCTAAACAGTAGAAACCCCTCACAAGTGACACCATTTTGGAAAGTAGACCCCCCAAGGAACTCATCTAGATGTGTTGTGAGAGCTTTGAACCCCCAAGTGTTTCACTACAGTTTATAACACAGAGCCGTGCAAATAAAAAAAACATTTTCCACAAAAATTATTTTTTAGCCCCCAGTTTTGTATTTTTCCAAGGGTAACAAGAGAAATTGGACCCTAAATATTGTTGTCCAATTTGTCCTGAGTACGATGATACCTGATATGTGGGGGGAACCACCGTTTGAGCGCATGGCAGAGCTCGGAAGGGAAGGAGCATCATTTGGAATGCAGACTTAGATGGAATGGTCTGCAGGCGTCACATTGCGTTTGCAGAGCCCCTAATGTACCTAAACAGTAGAAACCCCCCACAAGTGACCCCATATTGGAAACTAGACCCCCCGAGGAACTTATCTAGATGTGTTGTGAGAACTTTGAGACCCCAAGTGTTTCACTACAGTTTATAACGCAGAGCCATGAAAATAAAAAATGTTCCCACAAAAATAATTTTTTAGCCCCCAGTTTTGTATTTTCCCAAGGGTAACAGGAGAAATTGGACCCCAAAAGTTGTTGTCCAATTTGTCCTGAGTATGCTGATACATTGGGGTAAACCCCTGTGTGGGCACACGGGAGAGCTCGGAAGGGAAGGAGCACTGTTTTACTTTTTCAACACAGAATTGGCTGGAATTGAGATCGGACGCCATGTCGCTTTTGGAGAGCCCCTGATGTGCCTAAACAGTGGAAAACCCCCAATTATAACTGAAACCCTAATGCAAACACACCCCTAACCCTAATCCCAACGGTAACCCTAACCACACCTCTAACCCAGACACACCCCTAACCCTAATTCCAACCCTATTCCCAACCGTAAATGTAAGCCAAACCCTAACCCTAACTTTAGCCCCAACCCTAACTGTAGCCTTAACTCTAGCCCCAACCCTAACCCTAGTCCTAACCCTAACCCTAGCCCTAACCCTAGCCCTAACCCTAATCCTAACCCTAGCCCTAGCCCTAACCCTAACCCTAGCCCTAATGGGAAAATGGAAATAAATACTTTTTTTAATTTTTTCCTAACTAAGGGGGTGATGAAGGGGGGTTTGCTTTACTTTTATAGCGGGTTTTTTAGCGGATTTTTATGATTGGCAGCCGTCACACACTGAAAGACGCTTTTTATTGCAAAAAATATTTTTTGCGTTACCACATTTTGAGAGCTATAATTTTTCCATATTTGAGTCCACAGAGTCATGTGAGGTCTTGTTTTTGTGGGACGAATTGACGTTTTTATTGGTAACATTTTCAGGCACGTGACATTTTTTGATCGCTTTTTATTCCGATTTTTGTGAGGCAGAATGACCAAAAACCAGCTATTCATGAATTTTTAATTGGGGAGGCGTTTATACCGTTCCGCGTTTGGTAAAATTGATAAAGCAGTTTTATTCTTCGGGTCAATACGATTACAGTGATGCCTCATTTATATAATTTTTTATGTTTTGGCTCTTTTATAGAAAAAATAATTATTTTGGCATCGCTTTATTCTGAGGACTATAACTTTTTTATTTTTTTGCTGCTGATGATGCTGTATGGCAGCTCTTTTTTTGCAGGACAAGATGACGTTTTCAGCGGTACCATGGTTATTTATAGCTGTCTTTTTGATCGCGTTTTATTCCACTTTTTATTCGGCGGTATGATAATAAAGCGTTGTTTTTTGCCTCATTTTTTTTTTTCTTATGGTGTTTACTGAAGGGGTTAACTAGTGGGAAAAGGAATATAAACCAGCTCACCCGTGATGTATAAACCAATCCTCGGGAGCACGGACGCGTATAGAGTCCAAAAAGAAAACAATGTCCAGCTCCACCGAATCCGTAAAAAAGAGTTTTCTTTATTCACATACTATTGAGCATAGAGGATACAGACTTCAGCACAAGCCATATGGGCAAGAATCTCAACGCATTTCTGGAGACTAAGCTCCCTTAATCATGACATTCTTGTCATGATTAAGGGAGCTTAGTCTCCAGAAACGCGTTGAGATTCTTGCCCATATGGCTTGTGCTGAAGTCTGTATCCTCTATGCTCAATAGTATGTGAATAAAGAAAACTCTTTTTTACGGATTCGGTGGAGCTGGACATTCTTTTCTTTGTTAACTAGTGGGACAGTTTTATAGGTTGGGTCGTTACGGATGCGGTGATACTAAATATGTGTACTTTTATTGTTTTTTTTATTATTATTTAGATAAAGAAATGTATTTATGGGAATAATATATTTTTTTTCTTTATTTAGGATTTTTTTATTTTTTTTTTTTTACACATGTGGAAATTTTTTTTTAAACTTTTTTACTTTGTCCCGGGGGGGACATCACAGATCGCTGATCTGACAGTTTGCACAGCACTCTGGGTAGCCAGACGAGTCCTTTTTTCAGTCAGTAGTGAACCAGCAGCACTGAATACTCTTTCTGATAACACACTAGCAGCTGGGCAAGCGAGCTCCTGTAAAGCATATTCTGCCATTTCAGGCCAGGTGTCTATTTTGGATGCCCAGTATTCAAATGGGAATGACGTGTGAGGGAGAACATCGATAAGGGAGGAAAAATAGTTAGTAACCATACTGGACAAATATTGTCTCCTGTCACTTTGAATCGATGCTGCAGTACCTGTCGTGTCTGCGGTCATTGCGAAATCACTCCACAACCTGGTCATAAAATCCCTCTGTCCAACGCCACTTCTGATTTGTGCCCCTCTAACACCTCTTGAATGTTGCCCCCTGCAGCTCGTGTGAGAACCATCACCGCCGCTGTGTGCTGGGAATGCCTGAACCAAACGGTCTACAAGAGTTGCTTGTTTGGTAGCCAATATTTGCTCAAGGTTCTCATGTGGCATGATATTTTGCAATTTCCCTTTATAGCGTGGATCCAGGAGGCAGGCCAACCAGTAATCGTCATCGGTCATCATTTTGATAATGCGGGGGTCCCTTTTTAGGATACGCAAGGCATAATCAGCCATGTGGGCCAATGTTCCAGGTGTCAAATTCTTGTGCTGGGTTGAGGAGCATTTTCTGGCAAATCCACATCACTTGTCTCCCGCAAAAAACCTGTACCTGACCTTGCACCACCAACAGTTTCTATTGCCCCCTGAGAAGCTTCCTCCTCCCATAAATAATCATCCCTATCTTCCTCCTCCTCCTCTTTGTCCGCAACCTCGTCCCTGAGACTTCTCTGAGCAGACAATGGCGGACTGTCATCAAGGCTTCCCTCCTCCTCAGCTGCAGATGCCTGCTCCTTAATGTGCGTCAAACTTTGCATCAGCAGACGCATTAGTGGGATGCTCATGCTTATGATGGCGTCGTCTGCACTGACCAGCCGTGTGCATTCCTCAAAACACTGAAGGACTTGACAGAGGTCTTGTAGCTTCGACCACTGCACACCTGACAACTCCATGTCTGCCATCCAACTGCCTGCCCGTGTATGTGTATCCTCCCACAAATACATTACAGAATGCCTTTGTTCGCACAGCCTCTGAAGCATGTGCAGTGTCACCTTGTTGCAACGTCGATTATTAGGCGGCGCTGGGGAAGCTTTAACTATCGCTGATGGTTCTGCATACGGCTGGAGTGTACGGGCGAATGGCGGATGTGAGAGCAAAGTCATCGCACCTACAGGAGCAGGGCTGGTAACCCCGGATAACTTTTCAGGAAGCACTGCACCACCAGGTTCAAGGTGTGAGCCAGGCAAGGTATGTGTTTCAGTTGTGAAAGGGCTATAGGAGCCATAAAATTCCTCCCGTTATCACTGACTACCTTGCCTGCCTCAAGATGTACACTGCCCAGCCATGACTGAGTTTCTTGCTGCAAGAACTCGGCCAGAACTTCCGCGGTGTGTCTTTTGTCGCCCAAGCACTTCATTTCCAACACAGCCTGCTGACGCTTACCACTAGCTGTTCCATAATGGGACACCTCGTGTTCAACACTGGCAGCTGCGGATGGATTGGTCGTGCGACTGCGCTCTGTGGATGACCTTTCGCTTCGGCTGGAAGAGGAGGAGGAGGAGGGGTGGCGAACGCCTACAGCCAACTGTTTCCTAGACCGTGGGCTAGGCAGAACTGTCCCACTGTGGCTGTCCCCTGTGGATCCTGCATCCACCACATTAACCCAGTGTGCTGTGATGGACACATAACGTCCCTGACCATGCCTACTGGTCCATGCATCAGTTGTGAGGTGCACCTTTCTACTGACTGATTGCCTCAGTGCATGGAGAATGCGGTCTTTGACATGCTCGTGTAGGGCTGGGATGGCTTTTCATGAAAAGAAGTGTCGACTGGGTAGCTCATACCATGGTACCAAGTAGGCCATCAAGGCTTTGAAAGCTTTGCTTTCAACCAAGCGGTAGGGCATCATCTCTAACGATATAAGTCTAGCAATGTGGGCGTTCAAACCCTGTGTACGCGGATGAGAGGGTGAGTACTTTCATTTCCTAATGAGAGTCTCTTGGAGGGTGAGCTGGACTGGCGAGGTGCATATGGTGGAACTAGCGGTGGTGGTGGTGGTGGACATGGCGGATTGAGAGAGGGTTGGTGATGGTATTCTCGATGTAGGCCTATATGCTGTGTTTCCTACCAATAAACTTGTGATTCCCTGACTGCTTTGTCCTAGCGATGACACCTCCACATTTGCTGCAGTTGTTGTTCTAACCAGTGGGCTTACAGTGGGGGAAGCGATGTAGCGTTGCTGACTACCTGGATTCTGAGCAGGTGCACCAACGGTACGGGACGTTTGGGAGTTATTCCAGGCTTGCAAGTACATGCTGGTTACGTGTCTGAGCATGCACATTGTATTTAAATTGTGGTGATTCTTCCTTCTGCTAAATGTTTTTGAGCATTTCTTACAGATAACTTTGCACTCATCATTCGGATCTTGGGTAAAAAATTGCCACACTACACTCTTCCTACTATGGAATACCTTTTCCGGCATTGCACGCTGTGTTACTTTCACTGGATGGCCACGCTGTCCTAAAACTGGTTTTCGTTTTGACAAACTTTTTTGCCCAGAGGCAGGCCTGCCAGATGAAAGCAAATGTGATGTCGATGGCTGCTGCTGATCCTCCTCCTTCGCTTCTGAGCTACTGCCAGCGGCACCCTCTTCCCCCCCAATGGCTGCCAATCTGGGTCAACAACTGGGTCATCTATCACCTCCTCTTCAATCTCATGTTCAGCTATCTCTGTGTCACCATGTAAGGTGCTATAACGTTCGGGAAGGGGCACCATCGTCTCATCAGGGTCAGTTTCTGGCTCAGTACACTGCGAGGGCAATGTAGTGATGTGAGTCAATGGAACAGCATGACAATCTAGCTGTGGCTGTGCATCAGTGCACTCCATGTCCCAATCATCTTCTAGTGGGCTGTTAACTATTTCCCTTTCTAACCCAGGCATGGTATGTGTAAAGAGCTCCATGGAGTAACCTGTTGTGTCGCCTGACGCATCCTTCACTGTTGTTTTGGGGGAAGGACACAAGGAATCAACTTGTTCCTGACCGAGAGCATCCACCGACGACTGGCTACTTTTCAATTTTGAACTTTTCGAAGAGGAGGCGAAAGAGCTAGAGGCAGAGTCAGCAAGGAAAGCCAAAACTTTTTCCTGCTGCTCCAGCTTTAACAGCGGTTTTCCTACTCCCAGAAAAGGTAGCGTTCGAGGCCTTGTGTAGCCAGACGATGACGCTGGCTCAACAACTCGAGACTTAGGTGCGATTTTGATTTTCCCTCTGCCACCCGATGCTCCACCAGCACCACCACCACCATCAGCATTACCAGATGGCAATGACCGCCCACGGCCAAGACCTCTTCCACCAGCCTTCCTCATTCTTGGAAAAATGTAACCAAACTAACAACCGTTATATGGTACTGAAAAACAAGGTAGAAAGTGTATGTTAACTTGTTGTGAATATAAATCTCCCTTTTTATGTGTGGGTGAGTGCTGAGTAAATCAGGCCCACTATATTACAGTATAGTTTCTGTGGCGGAAAATGACTGATAGAGATACCACAGACAGGACTGGCACAGATGCACAGATTTGGCAATATTAATCTCCCTTTTTTTATGGGAGACTAGTGAATAAATCAGGCCCACTGTATTACAGTATAGTTTCTGTGGCAGAAAATGACTGACAGAGATACCACAGACAGGACTGGCGCAGATGCACAGATTTGGCAATATTAATCTCCCTTTTATTTAATGGGAGACTAGTGAATAAATCAGGCCCACTGTATTACAGTATAGTTTCTGTGGCAGAAAATGACTGACAGAGATACCACAGACAGGACTGGCACAGATGCACAGATTTGGCAATATTAATCTCCCTTTTTTTTTAATGGGAGACTAGTCAATAAATCAGGCCCACTGTATTACAGTATAGTTTCTGTGGCAGAAAATGACTGATAGAGATACCACAGACAGGACTGGCACAGATGCACATATTAGGCAATATTAATCTCCCTTTTTTATGGGAGGCTAGTGAATAAATCAGGCCCACTGTATTACAGTATAGTTTCTGTGGCAGAAAATGACTGACAGAGATACCACAGACAGGACTGGCACAGATGCACAGATTTGGCAATATTAATCTCCCTTTTTTTAATGGGAGACTAGTGAATAAATCAGGCCCACTGTATTACAGTATAGTTTCTGTGGCAGAAAATGACTGACAGAGATACCACAGACAGGACTGGCACAGATGCACAGATTTGGCAATATTAATCTCCCTTTTTTTAATGGGAGACTAGTGAATAAATCAGGCCCACTGTATTACAGTATAGTTTCTGTGGCAGAAAATGACTGACAGAGATACCACAGACAGGACTGGCACAGATGCACAGATTTGGCAATATTAATCTCCCTTTTTTTAATGGGAGACTAGTGAATAAATCAGGCCCACTGTATTACAGTATAGTTTCTGTGGCAGAAAATGACTGACAGAGATACCACAGACAGGACTGGCACAGATGCACAGATTTGGCAATATTAATCTCCCTTTTTTTTAATGGGAGACTAGTGAATAAATCAGACCCACTGTATTACAGTATAGTTTCTGTGGCAGAAAATGACTGACAGAGATACCACAGACAGGACTGGCACAGATGCACTGATTTGGCAATATTAATCTCCCTTTTTTTTAATGGGAGGCTAGTGAATGAATCATGCCCACTGTATTACAGTATATTTTCTGTGGCAGAAAATGACTGACAGAGATACCACAGACAGGACTGGCACAGATGCACAGATTTGGCAATATTAATCTCCCTTTTTTTATGGAGTCTAGTGAATAAATCAGGCCCACTGTATTACAGTATAGTTTCTGTGGCAGAAAATGACTGACAGAGATACCACAGACAGGACTGGCGCAGATGCACTGATTGGCAATATAAATCTCCCTTTTTAGGTGTGGGATTTTATTCAATGCAATCCGCCAACCCTAACAGTGTGTTACATGCAAACTGAACTGCATAGGTTGCACAACCAGAAAAATTGAAAGAAAGAATTGTTGACGACACAGCAAACATCAATAATAAAAACAGCTCCTAATCAGGTGCATGCAAACATTTAATCACAATTCACATGAGTGACCTTACACAATTTGTGTTTTTTTGTGGTTTAGAGAAGGTCCTCTATCCCAAATGGGCAAAGAGAGGTTGCTCTTATGGATGAATACTGGATCTTATGTTTAAATACCAAATTTCCTAATGGGATGAATTACAAGAACGACTTATGTTCCATTTATTAACTGCTTGTATCCAGATTTGTGCTGTCATTTGCTTGCCCACATGCAGGCACCTACACTTAATTAATTCTGATAGATGATTTGTTAATTTTTCTTCATATGCATGTTTCCATTTTCTTTCTGACGTCCTGTGAGTCAGGGCGCCACACTTGCGCCACAAAATCATCAAGTTTCTTTTTAAGCTTTTTTTTAAAATCATGATGAAATAAACTCATGTTTTTAACCGAGTTGCGTGTGCCGGATTGAATCCTTTTCCTCTAGAGTGAGTGCTTTAGACTTCACCTAAGATGATTTCATGTACACTAGCTATTTTGGAGCAAATTTTGAGGCAATGTGGGACTTTTTGAACAAAAAAAGAAGAAATACGTGTCAAAGACAAAAAAGGAAAAAAAATATATAGATGAACAGATAAGACAAATTTCGAATTTGACTGAGTGGATTTTTCCAGGAAATTTGTACCTTATTATAATCTGGAGTCTCTCCAACCAGGGATGTGGAGTCGAAGTCGTGGAATAAGAGTCGGAGCCCATTTTGGTGGTGTCAGAGTCGGTATAAAATGGACCGACTCCTAAAATATATAATACATTTTGTACAGTAGTTCAATACAGTGTGTGGGGAATACTTTTTTGGAAAGAATTTGGGAGAGTTATGAAATGTCCTATAAATGTCTGTCCTATTCCTGATCTTAGGTCTAGACTTTTAGCTGAGATGAATCTGTGCTGCAGTTCATGTTCATAATAAGTGGTGAAGCTCCTTCTCTACAGGTAAGGGGAAAAATTACAAACACAGAGGGAAGGAATGCTTGCATTCATCACAGAACTTCTGGAATGAAAAGGAAAGCAGGATTAAGGTAAATATTTGTTAAACCATATTTAAACTTTCAATAAACTGCATAAATCAATAGTCCAGTATATGTTGTCTCTGTATGCTTGATGTTTTAGTTTGTTTTTCCTCTAAGCTCGTATTTGGAGAAATTAGCTGCTCTGATGACTTATATACACTATACGTAGAATATAAGTGGAAAAACTGTTTTCTAACATCTCAAATTTGGAAATACAGTAACAGGATCGATGAGGACATATATATATTTGTCTATGTGTGTGTTCTGGAATAGCTACGGCACAAACATGATCCCTTCTCCACTCTCATAGACTGTGGAGAAATATGATGTGAAGCATTTAGTGAGCTGTACCCTGAGACAAGACTGACTTTCCTGAGACAAGACTGACATTGAAAGCTCAGTGTAAAGCTTTCTATCAACATATATTACAAACTTTATACTTATCATCTGTCTTATTGATTTATGCAAAGATTGTTTTATTTCTATCCTAAATTATACAGTGTATGATTCCCTATTCTTGCAAGAATTACAATGTACCTTATTTTTTTACAGGACAAAATTATTATGAGAAAGAATTTACATAATTAGAAAATGTGTAAGAGGCATCTTATGAAGTCAGCTGTATTTGAGCATTTCACAGTGACTCAAGATTAAAAACATTTTTTTTGTCAGTGTATAAGTGACCCAGATGAAAACAAATGCTGTAATGCCAAAATCAGTGCATACTCAGGCAGTGATAAAAATGCACCTTCAAGAGATTCCAATCTAAAAATACATTTACAACGCTGCCACCCAGAAGTTTACAATGCTGTGATTGAAAAAGATCACAGCACCATCAAGAAACCAGAGACCAGCACTTCCCACCAGGCAAAGGAGGAAAGAGCATCTCAAACATCAGTTACAAGATATTTTGTAAGTGAAAAGGTTACTGTATCAATGACAGCAGATGTGTTTTAAAGATAGCTCATTGAGCTTGTTGTGAAGGACAATGTACCATTGTCATTATTTGCACGACCAGCTTTTACAGCTCTTAATGGAGAATTGGCCCGCAAACTTGGTGTTTCTCTGGAAAGAGAAAGTATTAGAAAATTAGTGATTGAAGAAACCCTTAATCAAAAAGGAAGATCTTAAAAAGACTCTCAAGAGATGTTTTGTGTTTCTTAAAATGGGTACCTGCACACGTCACTGATTAAACTATTTTACTATCAACGTATGATATGTTTGTGACAGCCAAAAAATTGATACTAAGACACTGACAGTAAAAGATACTAAAGCTCATCACAGCAGACAGTTTCTCCAGACCTTATTGGAAAAAGTTCTGCAAGATTATGAACTCAAAAAAGAACAGGTGTCTTGCTATTATAACTGATTGATAATGCTTCAAAATTGATAAGCACAATTAAACCATTGAATGAGAATAATGAAGGTGAACAGCAGCTAGAAGAACATTTCACATTCAGCATGTTGGAGATAGAAGGCCAGAGTCCTGTTCCCGTAACAGAGGAGCAAACAGATAATACTACAGTAGAACAGCAAAATGATTCTTAACAATTATATGATCTTGTTGCAGCTGCTTCACACCTCTTTCCTATTCATCACAAGCGCTGTGTTGTGCATAGGCTGCAGCTGGCAATAAGAGATAGTCTGCAAGATGGACATGCTGGAACTCTGATTAACAAAGTGAGGAAGTTGGCTATTGCTGCCAGAACCCCTAAAATTGATTCCATCTGGAAGAGATGTGCTGGAAACGGGGCAATTGTGGATCAAGCCACCCGGTGGGGCAGCACCTATTTAATGATTGATCGACTGCTTGAGCTGAAACCCTTCCTTTTAGATATGGCCAACCCTCAGGTAACACTACATGAAGGTCAACAGATACAGGTGGCTGAATTAAAGGAATTGCTTCATCACCGATTTACAGTGACTAAAAAGTTACAAGCAGAGGATTTAACTCCTGGCATTTTTATAAAGGAGTGGAAGAACTTGTTGTTTTGCCTGTCCCAAAGAGGAGGTTTAATCGCAGATGGCATTGCTGCTTCAATGAAATGGAGAGAGACAATGCTATTAAAAATGAAATTCCTCTGGCAGTTGTTTATGTGGACCTGAGTCATCATATATTGCTGGATGATCAACAGCTTACTAAAGGAAAAGAAGCTCTGATTGTGGTAGCAGTTAGGATGAGTGGGCTACAAGATGGCAAAGTGCAAGAGGACTCGAGTCCTGCCAGTGCTGCTGCTGCCATTTCTTCATCTTCATCAGATGAGGAGTTTGATTTCGAAAAGTATTTGGACGACATGGAGCAGGCAAAGTGTTGCTACAGAGAAAAAGATTCCACTCCCATAAAAAACCGATTGACCATATTTCAGCATAATTTTTCACTTGTTCTCAAAGAAGTAAAAGAGTCCAATCGTTCATCAAAACTGACTGTGCATGAGGCAATTCCTTTATACCCTGAAATTGTTAGAGATGTTGCCCATGTTGTTACTGCTTTTCCACCAACCCAAGTTAGGGTAGAGAGGTTGTTCTCTAGCCTTAACCACTTCATGACCCAGTCTATTTTGACCTTAAAGGGACACTGTCACCCCCTCCAGCCGTTATAAACTAAAAGAGCCACCTTGTGCAGCAGTAATGCTGCAGTCTAACAAGGTGACTCTTTTAGTTTTTGTTGCTGATATTCCCACAATAAAGGTATTTATAATTTTGCTCAAATACCTATCTTTGTACCTGGAGGCAGGTCTGAAGCCTTCTCTTTGAAGCGCCCAACTGCAGTCAGTCATCTCTTCTGGGGCGATTGTCGCCGCCCCCTCAGCACTGTTTTCGTCCGAAATCTGGCGCCTGCGCTCTGCTCTTCTGCCTGGAGCAGGCGCATAGAGCATTGGCCTTCCTAGCTCTGATGCTGGGTTCCTGTCTGCGCCTGTGCGGGCAGTGCGGCCACCCTGTTACTGAATCCCCGCCCCGCACTGTGCATAATGCATAACACAGTGTGAGGCGGGGATTCAGTAACAGGGTGGCTGCACTGCCCGCACAGGCGCAGACCGGAACCCGGCATCAGAGCTAGGACGGCCAATGCTCTATGTGCCTGCTCCAGGCAGAAGAGCAGAGCGCAGGCGCTGGATTTTTGATGAAAACAGTGCTGAGGGGGGCGGCGACAATCGCCCCAGAAGAGATGACTGACTGCAGTTGGGTGCTTCAAAGAGGAGGCTTCAGACCTGCCTCCAGGTACAAAGATAGGTATTTGAGCAAAATTATAAATACCTTTATTGTGGGAATATCAGCAACAAAAACTAAACGAGTCACCTTGTTAGACTGCAGCATTACTGCTGCACAAGGTGGCTCTTTTAGTTTATAACGGCTGGAAGGGGTGACAGTGTCCCTTTAATGAACTGGCCATTTTTTGCAATTCTGACCAGTGTCCCTTTATGAGGTAATAACTCAGCAACGCTTCAACGGTTCCTAGCGATTTTGAGGTTGTATTTTCGTGACATATTGGGCTTCGTGATAGTGTTAAATTTAGGTCGATAATTTCTGCGTTTATTTGTGAAAAAAAAACAGAAATTTGGTGAAAATTTTGAAAATTTCGCAATTTTCACATTTTGAATTTTTATTCTGTTAAACCAGAGTTATGTGACACAAAATAGTTAATAAATAACATTTCCCACATGTCTACTTTACATCAGCACAATTTTGGAAACAAAATTTTTTTTTGCTAGGATGTTATAAGGGTTAAAATTTGACCAGTGATTTCTCATTTTTACAACAAAATTTACAAAACCATTTTTTTTAGGGACCACCTCACATTTGAAGTCAGTTTCAGGGTTCTATATGGCTGAAAATACCCAAAAGTGACACCATTCTAAAAACTGCATCCCTCAAGGTGCTCAAAACCACATTCAAGAAGTTTATTAACCCTTCAGGTGTTTCATAGCAGCAGAAGCAACATGGAAGGAAAAAATGAACATTTAATTTTTTAGTCACAAAAATGATCTTTTAGCAACAATTTTGTTATTTTACCAAGGGTAAAAGGAGAAATTGGACCACGAAAGTTGTTGTCCAATTTGTCCTGAGTACACTGATACCTCATATGTGGGGGTAAACTACTGATTGGGCGCACGGCAGGGCTCGGAAGGGAAGGAGCGCCATTTGACTTTTTGAATGAAAAATTGGCTCGAATCATTTAGCGGACACCATGTCGCGTTTGGAGAGCCCCTGTGTGCCTAAACATTGGAGCTCCCCCACAAGTGACCCCATTTTGGAAACTAGACCCCCCACGGAACTTATCTAGATGCATAGTGAGCACTTTAAACCCTCAGGCGCTTCACAAATTGATCCGTAAAAATGAAAAAGTACTTTTTTTTCACAAAAAAATTTTTTAGCCTCAATTTTTTCATTTTCACATAGGCAACAGGATAAAATGGATCATAAAATGTGTTGGGCAATTTCTCCTGAGTACGCCAATACCTCATATGTGGGAGTAAACCACTGGTTGGGCGCACGGCAAGGCTCGGAAGGGAAGGCGCGCCATTTGACTTTTTGAATGGAAAATTAGCTCCAATCGTTAGCGGACACCATGTCGCATTTGGAGAGCCCCTGTGTGCCTAAACATTGGAGCTCCCCCACAAGTGACCCCATTTTGGAAACTAGACCTCCCAAGGAACTAATATAGATGTATGGTGAGCACTTTAATCCCCCAGGTGCTTCACAGAAGTTTATAACACAGAGCCGTGAAAATAAAAAATAATTCTTCTTTCCTCAAAAATGATTTTTAGCCTGGAATTTTTTATTTTCCCAAGGGTAACAGGAGAAATTTGACCCCAATAGTTGTTTTCCAGTTTCTCCTGAGTAAGCTGATACCCCATATGTGGGGGTAAACCACTGTTTGGGCGCACCTCGGGGTTCGGAAGGGAAGTAGTGACATTTTGAAATGCAGATTTTGATGGAATGCTCTGCGGGCGTCACGTTGTGTTTGCAGAGCCCCTGATGTGCCTAAACAGTAGAAACCCCCCACATGTGACCCCATTTTGGAAACTAGACCCCAAAGGAACTTATCTAGATGTGTGATGAGCACCTTAAACCCCCAAGTGCTTCACAGAAGTTTATAACTCAGAGCCGTGAAAATATTAAATACGTTTTCTTTCCTCAAAAATAATTTTTTACCCAGAATTTTTTATTTTGCCAAGGGTAACAGGAGAAATATTATGACAAAAGTTGTTGTCCATTTTCTCCTGAGTACGCTGATACCCCATATGTGGGGGTGAACCACTGTTTGGTCACATGCCGGGGCTCGTAATTGAAGTAGTGACGTTTTGAAATGCAGACTTTGATGGAATGCTCTGCGGGCATCACATTGCGTTTGCAGAGCCCCTGATGTGCCTAAACAGTAGAAACCCCCCACAAGTGACCCCATTTTGGAAACTAGACCCCGAAAGGAACTTATCTAGATGTGTGGTGAGCACTTTGAACCCCCAAGTGCTTCACAGAAGTTTATAACGCAGAGCCGTGAAAATAAAAAATAATTTTTCTTTCCTCAAAAATAATTTTTTAGCCCGCAATTTTTTATTTTCCCAAGAGTTACAGGAGAAATTGGACCCCAAAAGTTGTTGTCCAGTTTCTCCTGAGTACGCTGGTACCCCATATGTGGGGGTAAACCACTATTTGGGCACACATCCGGGTTCGGAAAGGAGAGAGCACCATTTGACTTTTTCAACGCAAGATTGGCTGGAATCAATTGTGGCGCCATGTCGCGTTTGGAGACCCCCTGATGTGCCTAAACAGTGGAAACCCCTCAATTCTAACTCAAACACTAACCCCAACACACCCCTAACCCTAATCCCAACCCTAGCCACAACCCTAACCCCAACACACCCCTAACCCTAGTCTTAACCCTAATTCCAACCCTAACTCTAATTCCAACCCTAACCCTAAGGCTATGTGCCCACGTTGCGGATTTGTGTGCGGATTTTTCAGCACCATTTTTGATAAATCTGCAGGTAAAACGCACTGCGCTTTACCTACGGATTTACCGCGGAATTTCCAGTGTTTTTTGTGTGGATTTCACCGGCAGATTCCTATTATGGAGCAGGTGTAAAACGCTGCGGAATCCGCACAAAGAATTAACATGCTGCGGAAAATACAATGCAGTGTTTCCGCTATGTATTTTCCACACCATGGGCACAGCGGATTTGCTTTTCCATAGGTTTACGTGGTACTGTAAGCATGATGGAAAACTGCTACGAATCTGCAGCGACCAATCTACTGCGGATCCGCAGCCAAATCCGCACCATGTGCAGATAGCCTAATTCTAACCCTAATTCCAACCCTAGCCCTAATTCTAACCCTAATTGTAACCCTAATTCTAACCCTAGCCCTAAGTGCAACCCTAGCCCTGAGTGCAACCCTAGCCCTAAGTGCAACCCTAAGTGCAACCCTAGCCCTAAGTGCAACCGTAGCCCTAAGTGCAACTCTAGCCCTAAGTGCAAACCTAAGTGCAATCCTAACCCTACCCCTAACCCTAACCCTACCCCTAACCCTAACCCTAAACCTACCCCTAACCCTAATGGAAAAACAAAAATAAATATATTTTCTGTACTTTATTATTGTCCCTACCTATGGGGTGATAAAGGGGGGGGGGTTATTTACTATCTTTTTAATTTTGATCGCTGTGATAGAACTTATCACAGCGATCAAAATGCACAGGGAACGAATCTGCCGGCCGGCAGATTCGGCGGGCGCACTGCGCATGCGCCCGCCTTTTTCAAAGATGGCGGAGCCCATGTGAGAAGACCGAGGACATCGGGAGGGACACCGGGACTAGGTAAGTATGGGGGGTGCGATCGGACAGCGGGGGGGTGGGCGGAGGGAAGGACGGGGGAGGGTCGGAGGGGAGAGGAAGGCGCTTAGGACAGGACGGAGGGGTAGGGAACACTGACGGCAGCTGCAGATCGCCGCCGTCAGTCGGTGGGGGGGCCAGATCGGGGTCTCCAGCCATGGCTGATGCTATTGCAGCATCGGCCATGGCTGGATTGTAATATTTCACCAATTTTCATAGGTGAAATATTACAGATTGCTCTGATTGGCTGTTTCACTTTCAACAGCCAGAGCGATCGTAGCCACGGGGGGGTGAAGCCACCCCCCCTGGGCTGTAGCACCACTCCCCCTGTCCCTGCATGTCGGGTGAAATTGGAGTTAACCCTTTCACCCGGCCTGCAGGGACGCGATCCGACCATGACGCATATGCTGCATCACAGGTCGGATTGGCACTGGTTTTCATGATGCATACGCTGCATCAAAGGTCGGGAAGGGTTTAAAATAATTAGGTCAGATTTGAGGTCATCTATGAAGGAGGATCTGGTGGAGGCGATACTATTTCTCAGAACAAATTCGTAGACTGCACAAATGTAATTCAGTACGTTTTTATTGAAAACTGTTTTTTTCCACGTACTGCATAGTGCATAATAAATTGTAAATATGCAAAAGTTTTTTGTTCTAAAATTGTATTCCAATAAATATATTTTATATTCTATCTACAAGGCTTGATTATTGTATCATAATAATGATTAAAAGCCTGATGTTACCATTTTACTACAGTAAATTTATTACTTAATCTTAAACATGAGCCTTCTTGGACTCCACTACAAATCAAAAATATTCACTCTGATTTACTATATCACCTCTCTCGTTTTTACTTCTTCATATGCCGGCTACTATCCCCACCTTAGGGGTAAATCCTAAATTTTGCTTCCCCCTTCTTTCTTCCCCCCTCTTTCTATTCTGTTCTGTTATCTGTTATGTTAAAGATATATTGGTGACCTACTAATTCTAACTTCAGAGTAGTCACTAGTTTACTTCACTTTGCTGTGAACCATTTTTATCATGTTTTACTATGTTTCAGCTGTTTGTATAACCAACTATTTTAACAATGATATTGTTCTTCTAAGAAGAACTGACTACTTCAATTACTGTGAATCTTATCACATGGATATCTCATCACCGCTACTTTTTGATTGTTTTATATGTTAAACTCAATAAAAAGATGTTTAAAACAAATAATCTTAAACATGAGCCATGTATGAGGGAGTCAGAGTAGGTGTCATGGAAATTGATGTGTTGAAGGTTTGACTTACCAACTCCACAGCCGTCTCCAACTTGAAGAATTTGTTGCAAAAAGGTCAATAAATATCACAAGACATAAAAAAATAAACAAGTGTTTAATCCTCCTGTAGTTTACAGTAAAAGTAGTATATTTAGATATTCGTAACTGATATTGTGACCTTTACATCTCTATGTATAAATATTTCAATATTTGAATTTTCTTTGCAGGTCATGTTCAAGGCGATATCTTGATTGACCTCAGTCCTGGTTCCATGGTTCATCATCTTTTTGCAGCTTGTGACTTTTTCAAGCACATCATAGTGCTGAAGATGAGAGACAGATGCATCATGGAGATGAAAAGATGGGTGGACTCACGTACAGGAGCATTTGATTGGAACCATGCCACACAAGCTCATGCTGACATAGAAGGAAACAGGTTAAGCATTTGTCCAAAAATTGTGGGAATTCCACTGTCATTGTTTCTACAGTGCAAATGATATGACTGTGTAATAATAAAGAGCGTACCCTGGCACTAAATATCCTTAATTTCCCCAGCTGCTGATTGAATAGCCAATTCCACAGTTTGCAAAAAAGAAAATGTATTGCAATAGTAGTACACCAACTAGTGCTATGGGAATTTATGAAAAGGACCACTTGAGGTGACGTGTACACTCCCATTTATTTAGATTTATGTAAAATTTTTCATCCTTATATGTATTGCACTTGCCCCAGATTTCCCAACAAATTTCAACATGGTTCAATATGTAAAAAACTTTTGGTCTGGTGGGAAGTAAACGGCTTCTGTCATCAGGCATCATGAAGGAAGCCGTTTGCTTCCAAAACGAGTAGGAATTGATACATTCAGTTTTCCTTACAACCATCATGAAGTCGCGTGACACTGGGTTATTCAAGTTTACCTGCATACTGAATTCACCGGAGTCTTCAACTTACACGGGTGGGGATTTTAGCAAGCAGCTTCAGCTTTAAATCTTCCAGGCGCGCCGTCATCTGTAATGGAACATGTCAGCATTCCAACTACATTTTACGTGGACTGTGCAAAGTGGACATCTTACCAACAGGTGCAAGTAGAGGGACTACTAAGGTTGGTACATTCTGGTCCATTTATTCAGTGTGCAATATTACTATATTCATATTAGATATTTAAAATGTACCTATATTAGCAGACGTAGGAATAATAAGTCTTTGCTTAAAGACATTTCATGGCGGCAATTGGCATTGCCAAACAACGATTAAGCCCGCATGTAATTAGCAATACTTAGTCCTTCATCGAACGGGATTTATTTGGATGTTTCACCCTCAGTTCCATGTGTAGGAAACTTGTGCGAGCCACAGCTAAAGTTTTTTACATATTGAACCATAGCCAATTTTAATGGGAAATCTGGAGCAAGTGCAATACATGTAAGCATAACATTTTTCCATAAGTCTAAATATACTGGAGTGTATACATCACCTCAAGTAGTCCTTTTCATCATTTCCCATAGTGCTAGTTGGCATACTATTCTTATAACTAGGGTTGAGCGACTTTTATTTTTATAGGATCGGGTCGGGTTTTACGAAACCCGACTTTCTCAAAAGTCAGGTCGAGTGAAATCGGCCGATCCTATAAAAAGGTCGGGGTCGGCCGAAACGCGAAACCCAATGCAGTGCAATGGGATACTATGGTTCCCAGGGTCTGAAGGAGAGGAAACTCTCCTTCAGGCCCTGGGATCCATATTTAAGTGTAAAATAAAGAATTAAAATAAAAAATATTGATATACTCACCCTCTGACGAGCCCTGGTAGTAATCGGCATCTTCTGTTCCTAAGAATGAGCGCGTTCAGGGCCTTAGATGACGTCACGGCTTTGTGATTGGTCGCGGCGGCCCACGTGACCGCTCAGCGACCAATCACAAGCCGTGACGTAATTCTCTCAGGTCCTAAATTCCTCATTCTAGGAATTTAGGCCATGAGAATTACGTCACGGCTTGTGATTGGTCGCTGAGCGGTCACGTGGGCCGCCGCGACCAATCACAAAGCCGTGACGTCATCTAAGGCCCTGAACGCGCTCATTCTTAGGAACGGAAGATGCCGATAACTACCAGGGCTCGTCAGAGAGGTGAGTATATCAATATTTTTTATTTTGATTCTTTATTTTACACTTAAATGTGGATTCCGATACCGATTTCCGATATCGCAAACATATCGGAACTCGGTATCGGAATTCCGATACCAGATTCAGAAGATCGCCGACCTCATGGCCGACCCCACACAGGGGTCGGGTCGGGTTTCATGAAACCCGACTTTGCCAAAAGTCGGCGACTTCTGAAAATGGTCGACCTGTTTTGCTCAACCCTACTTATAACAAATGCTATGACTGCAGTCTTAGTGTAATTTTGTGTATCTTTTGTCTACCTTATTTTACAATCGCAACCTATTTTAAAATAAAATTTAGATGCCACTAAGAAAATTCACCCTCTTTGTAGCTGTAGAGTAATGAGTATTGTTGGAAGGGTACAGTAAGGCTTTGTTTCTGTCACATTTTGGTTGGAGGAATAAAATGGCAGCATACAAACATCATCTCTGATGTATATATCCAATATATTCCTCTGATTAGCCATATAGTGGAAATTAGTTATCATTGACCAAAGAGCAAAAAAAGAGCATGTGAGAAAAACTCGAGAGGAGAGTCGGGGGAAACAGATATCCCCCTGCCATTACCATTCTGTGACAGAGCTTACACAGTCACATCTCTCTGGCACCCCCCTACCTTCAGGTCAGTCAGGGAACTGCACCTAGGATAAATAGTCACCAGAGAGGCTGCCCTGTCATGTACTGGTTATTGGGGCTGTTAGGTGCCAGGATTCTCCTGCTGCCCTGGATAGATCCCAAGCATTGTCTGGTGCTGTGGTCTCCCATTCTGGTCCCGCCATTGGGATTGCTGCTCAGCACAAACATCAGTCCCAGAATCTTGCTCAGGCTGGTGATATACCTCTGGTTATTGCTGGCTCTTCAGCTAAGTAAAACTCTGTAAAGTAACTGAGCTGAGTACTCTTGGTCCTGTTCACACAGTGTGGTGTTTAACACTGTGCGTTCAAGGTGTTTCGCTCTCCGTTTAGTTCCGCCATTGCTCACTAGCAGCAGTTCTACATCTCTGCACGGTGGACCCCTGGTTGAGATTGCACTTTATTATTTATTTCATTTAGTACAATCCGCCAACCCTAACAGGGGCATTCTGCAGTGAGGGTGGTATATATATCACCAATCCCAGGCCGGGAATATATATATAAACCGCCGATCTGTCACTGCCATGCTCCCCCAATAACATCAGAATGGTATGCTGCCACCAATTCCTGGTTAGATATTAGCCCGGTCCGTTATCAAGCTTGTATCGGGTCAGAAACCAGCCCCAGGTAGCGTGAAAGTACTAACCAGACTCCTGGACATGGGAAATCAGGTTTCGAGATAAAAGAGCAGCCCAAAATTAATTGATATTTTAATTGCCAAAAGGTGCACTAGATACTACATATATACAGAATAATATACAGATATTACAGCCAGAAGTACAGATATAGGTAGGGTACAGGTTGGGGATAGTAGTTAGCTGTATGTGTCACATTACCATTTCTTCTTACTTGTAAATGGAGGAAAGCTCTCGTATCCACAAGCACCTTCTTAGTTTCTGGTCCGTCACCACGCGTGATGTGATGCGGCTTCTATGGCATAACAATGACAAAGGCAAAAGGTGCACAGCTAGCTTTTAACCCCTAGCTCACCCCTTCCCATATTTGCCACCGTCCCTCTGTGTTGGACTGAATTCTCCTCCCTTTACCTCCTAGCTGAAATAATTCCCAATATCTAGAATGGGTCATAACTTCCAAGGGGGGTCCAAGCGGGACGACTAATGTCTCAATAGGTTCGTTGGGTCTGGACCGATAAGGAGATCCAAATTTTGGTCGACTAAGAGGTTCTGGAGGGCAAGTCTCGATAGCTCGGTATCTGGGACAGCTAGAGAAATATGAGATGCAGGGGTGTGTGCAGAGGTCTCTCAGGGTTTTGGTGGCATATGGAACTTAACCCTGAGATGCACGGTACTTTCATAATTCATCTCTAGATGTCGGTGACGCTCGGTCTAGGGTTTCCATTGATAGATAATTGATGCTGGCTGCCTTGCACAAAAGACAGCAGGGGGTCTCAGCTCTGCTCCTCCTTGCCTTCATTAACACATGGCCTCTAATTCTCTGGCCAAATCATGAAGTTCTGTTCTTTTGGAAATTGTGTACTTGTCCCAAGGGTGGGGGCCACAACCCTGCTGCGCAAGGGAGATCTGTGCATAATCTATGGGGCCAGAATTAATAAATCCAAAATGGAGTCTCCCTCATCCTTCACAGACCATTTAATGGTATACGTTTTTTTTGCAGTGGCTTTCTGTACAGGAAAGCGCGATTTGCTGTGCTTTTCTATTTTGTAAACATTTTTGCCAGCGTATAATACATTAACAGAGAACGATAAGACACTATACAGTATGTGGCCTCATATAAATGAATGGAGTCCTACAGATTTATGCATTTGAAGGCAACAAAACAATTATATTCAAACAATATACACTGCTCAAAAAATAAAGGGAACACTTTAAACAAAAGAATATAACTCCAAGTAAATCAAACTTCTGTAAAATCAAACTGTCCACTAAGGAAGCAACACTGTTTGACAATCAATTTCACATGCTGTTGTGCAAATGGAATAGACAACAAATGGAAATTATTGGCAATTATCAAGACACACTCAATAAAGGAATGGTTCTGCAGGTGGGGACCACAGACCACATCTCAGTACCAATGCTTCCTGGCTGATGTTTTTGTCACTTGTGAATGTTGGTTGTGGTTTTACACTCGTGGCAGCATGAGACGGACTCTACAACCCACACAAGTGGCTCAGATAGTGCAGCTCATACAGGATGGCACATTAATGTGAGCTGTGCCAAGAGGGTTTGCTGTGTCTGTCAACGTAGTGTCCAGAGGCTGGAGGCGCTACCAGGAGACTGGCCAGTCCACCAGGAGATGTGGAGGGGGCCTTAGGAGGGCAACAAACCAGCAGCAGGACCGCTACCTCAGCCTTTGCAAGGAGGAACAGGAGGAGCACTGCCAGAGCCCTGAAAAATGACCTCCAGTAGTCCACAAATATGCATGTCTGCACAAATGGTTAGAAACTGACTCCATGAGGATGGTCTGAGTGCCTGATGTCCACAGATGGGAGTTGTGCTCACAGCCCAACACCGTGCAGGACGCTTGGCATTTGCCACAGAACACCAGGATTGGCAAATTCGCCACTGGTGCCCTGTGCTCTTCACAGATGAAAGCAGGTTCACATTGAGCATATGTGACAGACGTAACAGAGTCTGGAGATGCCATGGATAGCGATCTGCTGCCTGCAACATCCTTGAGCATGACAGGTTTGGCAGTGGGTCAGTAATGGTGTTGGGTGGCACTTCTTTGGAAGGCCACACAGCCCTCCTTGTGCTCGCCAGAGGTAGCTTGACTGCCATTAGGTACTGAGATGAGATCCTCAGACCCCTTGTGAGACCATATGCTGGTGCGGTTGGCCCTGGCTTCCTCCTAATGCAGGACAATGCCAGACCTCATGTGGCTGGAGTGAGTCAGCAGTTCCTGTAAAATGAAGGCATTGAAGCTATGGACTAGCCTGCCCGTTCCCCAGACCTAAATTCAATTGAACACATCTGGAACATCATGTCTCGCACCATCCACTAACATCACATTGCGCCACAGATTGTCCAGGAGTTGGCGGATGCTTTAGTCCAGGTCTGGGAGGAGATCCCTCAGGAGACCATCTGCCGCCTCATCGGGAGCATGCCCAGGCATTTTAGGGAGTTCATACGGGCACATGAAGGCAACACACACACAGCTGAACATCATTTCCTTGCCTTGAGGCATTTCCACTGAAGTTGGATCAGCATGTAATTTGATTTTCCACTTTGATTTTGAGTATCATCCCAATCCAGACGTCCATGGGATATTCATTTTGACTTACTTTGATCATTTTTATGTTTTATTGTTCTCAACACATTCTGCTATGTAATGAATAAAGATTTGCAACTGAAAAATTTAATTCAGTGATATCTAGGATGTGGTACCGTATATACTCGAGTATAAGCCGAGATTTTCAGCCCAAATTTTTGGGCTGAAAGTGCCCCCTCGGCTTATACTCGAGTCATGATCGGTGGTGGGGTCGGCGGGTGAGCACTGTCATATACTCACCTGCTTCCAGGGCTCCTGGCGCCCCCCCTGCACATCACACTGTCTCCGGGTGCCGCAGCCTCTTCCCCTGAGCGGTCACGTGGGACCGCTCATTAGAGAAATGAATAGGCTGCTCCACCTCCCATAGGGGCGGAGCCGCGTATTCATTTCTCTAATGAAGCGGTGCCGGTGACCGCTGATAGAGGAAGAGGCTGCAGCACCGAAGACAGGCAGGGGGAAGGAGCGGGACGCCGGGAGCAGGTAAGTATCGCATATTCACCTGTCCTCGTTCCACACGCCGGGCGTCGCGCCATCTTCCCGGCGTCTCTCTGCACTGACTGTTCAGGCAGAGGGCGCGATGACGCATATAGTGTGCGCGCCGCCCTCTGCCTGATCAGTCAGTGCGGAGAGACGCCGGGAAGATGGCGCCGAGGAGCTGCTAGCAAGACAGGTGAGTATGTGTTTGTTTTTTTTTTAATTGCAGCAGCTGCAGCACAGATTTATGTGGAGCATCTATGGGGCAATGGTGCAGAGCACTATATGGCACATCTATGGGGCAACGGTGCAGAGCACTATATGGCAGAGCTATGGGGCAATGGTGCAGAGCACTATATGGCAGAGCTATGGGGCAACGGTGCAGAGCACTATATGGCAGAGCTATGGGGCAACGGTGCAGAGCACTATATGGCACAGCTATCTATGGGGCAACGGTGCAGAGTACTATATGGCACAGCTATGGGGCAACGGTGCAGAGCACTATATGGCACAGCTATGGGGCAACGGTGCAGAGCACTATATGGCACAGCTATCTATGGGGCAACGGTGCAGAGTACTATATGGCACAGCTATGGGGCAATAATGGTGCAGAGCACTATATGGCAGAGCTATGGGGCAACGGTGCAGAGCACTATATGGCAGAGCTATGGGGCAACGGTGCAGAGCACTATATGGCACAGCTATGGGGCAACGGTGCAGAGTACTATATGGCACAGCTATGGGGCAATAATGGTGCAGAGCACTATATGGCAGAGCTATGGGGCAACGGTGCAGAGCACTCTATGGCACAGCTATGAGGCAACGGTGCAGAGCACTATATGGCACAGCTATGGGGCAACGGTGCAGAGTACTATATGGCACAGCTATGGGGCAACGGTGCAGAGCACTATATGGCACAGCCATGGGGCAACGGTGCAGAGCACTATATGGCACAGCTATGGGGCAACGGTGCAGAGCACTATATGGCACAGCTATGGGGCAACGGTGCAGAGCACTATATGGCACAGCTATGGGGCAACGGTGCAGAGCACTATATGGCACAGCTATGGGGCAACGGTGCAGAGCACTATATGGCACAGCTATGGGGCAACGGTGCAGAGCACTATATGGCACAGTTATGGGGCAATGGTGCAGAGCACTATATGGCACAGCTATGGGGCAACGCTGCAGAGCATTATATATATGGCACAGCTATCTATGGGGCAACGGTGCAGAGCATTGTATATATGGCACAGCTTTATGTGGAGCATCTATGGGGCCATAATGAACGGTGCAGAGCATTATATATGGCACAGCTTTATGTGGAGCATCTATGGGGCCATAATGAACGGTGCAGAGCATTATATATGGCACAGCTTTATGTGGAGCATCTATGGGGCCATAATGAATGGTATGGAGTATCTATTTCTAATTTTGAAATTCACCGGTAGCTGCTGCATTTTCCACCCTAGGCTTATACTCGAGTCAATAAGTTTTCCCAGTTTTTTGTGGCAAAATTAGGGGGGTCGGCTTATACTCGGGTCGGCTTATACTCGAGTATATACGGTATTTTAGTGTTTCCTTTATTTTTTTGAGCAGTGTATAATAGTCTTGGAGGATTCAAGTATTTCCTCAACTGAAAGTCAATGATCCAGAGCTAACCACTGAGCTATAAATCCGTCTTATTCAGTATTGACTGGGGGACTATAATTTTCACAATTTTTCTCATTTATTTCAGTGATCAGTTACAGGACAAAGAAGGAAAAGTGCGAACAGCCCTTCAACATATTGTGAAATGTGACCTTGAGAAAGAAAATATTATGGATCCGATCGTCTTACCACCAGCAGATTGTATCATCAGTTTTGGGCTTCTCGATATGATCTGCAAAGATAAAGATGATTACATTAGATATCTCAGGAAGCTCTTAAAGTTGCTGAAACCTGGAGGGCACATTATATTAATTGGTTGCTTAGAGATGACATTTTACACAATTGGGAAACAAAAGTTCCATGCTTTGAATTATGATGAGGATTTTGCCAGGAAAGCTCTAGTTGGAGAAGGTTTTATCATTGACCGTTGTGAGGCTAAAAAGAGAACAGTTATGAATGACCACACTGATTATAAGGCCTTGATATTCATTGCAGCTCACAAAGAGATGTAGGTCTATGACACAAGATGAGTTGTCATGTCAAATGTTTTATGTAAAGCTTAAATCCTACAAAAAAATCCTTAATTTGTGTCTAGTGCATGATTCAAATGTATAAAAATATAATTGTTCTTTATTTATTATAAAATGCATTGTGCACAATGTGTCCCTGGGGGAATTACTGAAGAATATCCATTCACACTCATGTCTTCCACCAAGGAGTTGGATCTTTAATATTATAAATGCACACAATAAAGTCATTATAAGAGGACAGATGTCCGATTTTCCTACTTGTGTCCTTTACTAAGACAAAACTTTTCACACTTACCTCTAAATTTTGAAAAAAATTATTTATGAGCAAGCAGAAACAAAAATCAAATCAGATCAAATTAATTTTTGACAGATATCTGCTTTTAATTAGCATCTTGTTCCAATGAACTTTTATATAAATATTTCCTTTTTACCAGGAAAACCTACTGGATCAAGAATTTGAAAATTAGAGACCTCCAAGGTATAAATTCTAAAAGGGATGTGATGTTCATCAATAATAACCATTCCTATTTTATTTAATGGCCTCAGCTTAATCTCAAGCCATGGTGACTTGATGGATGAATGCTGTGGTGAGATGGATCTTGTGCAAGGCTAAACAGGCCAACCAGGGTCTTCTCCGCTGTTATCTTGAAAGTATCAAGCCATCGGGATGCTGATCTTTCTCTTTGCTTTGTTCCTTCTATTCTTCCATCCATATTGTTCTTCTCCAGTGATTGCTCTCTTTGTATGATGTGTTCACAGTAGGCAAATCATAGCTTGGTGATCCTTGCTTCCATTGACATGTTTGGCTTGATTTTTTCCAAAATTGATTAGTTTGTTCTTGCATTCCATGGTATTGACAACATCCTTCTCTAGCACCACATTTCGTAGTTGTCGATTCTTCCTCTGCCTTAATTCTTTATCGTCCATATTTCGCATGCGTATGTATAACCATTCTACATAGAGACAATAGGTTATTATTTTATCTATTTTCTATGGTTCTTAAGGTACCGTCACATTAAGCGACGCTGCAGCGATATCGACAACGATGCCGATCGCTGCAGCGTCGCTGTGTGGTCGCTGGAGAGCTGTCACACAGACAGCTCTCCAGCGACCAACGATGCCGAAGTCCCCGGGTAACCAGGGTAAACATCGGGTTCAGGGCCGCGCTTAGTAACCCGATGTTTACCCTGGTTACCAGTGTAAATGTAAAAAAAAACAAACACTACATACTTACATTGCCGTGTCTGTCACGTCCCTCGCCTTCAGCTTCCCTGCACTGTGTAAGCGCCGGCCCTAAGCACAGCGGTGACGTCACCGCTGTGCTTTGCTTTACGGCCGGCACTGACACATTCAGTGCAGGAAGCTCTGAGCAGCAGCGCGGACGCCGGGGGACGTGACAGACATCAGAGGGTGAGTATGTAGTGTATTTTTTTTACTTTTACAATGGTAACCAGGGTAAATATCGGGTTACTAAGTGCGGCCTTGCGCTTAGTAACCCGATATTTACCCTGGTTACCATTGTAAAACATTGCTGGCATCGTTGCTTTTGCTGTCAAACACGACGATACACGCCGATCTGACGACCAAATAAAGTTCTGGACTTTCAGCAACGACCAGCGATCTCACAGCGGGATCCAGATCGCTGCTGCGTGTCAAACACAATGATATCGCTATCTAGGATGATGCAACGTCACGGATCGTTGTCGTTCTCGTTGCAAAGACGTTTAGTGTGAAGGTACCTTTAGAGATGAGTGAATCAAGCAAATTTCAAATTTAGCTGTTTGCTTAGTGGAAATTCTGTTTGTAGAAAATTATTTCTCTGCAAATTGAATAACCCTTGTTATGCAGGGTGGGCCATTTATATGGATACACCTAAATATAATGGGAATGGTTGGTGATATCAACTTCCTGTTTGTGACACATTAGAATATGGGAGGGGTAACATTTTTCAAGATTGGTTGTGACCATGGTAACCATTTTGAAGTTGGCCATTTTGGATTCAACTTTATTTTTTCCAATGGGAAGAGGGTAATGTGACACATCAAACTTGTTGAGAATTTCACAAGAAAAACAATGGTGTGCTTGGTTTTAACATAACTTTATTCTTTCATGAGTTATTTACAAGTTTATTACCACTTATAAAATGTGTTCAAAGTGCTGCCCCTTGTGTTGGATTGTCAATGCAACTCACTTCTCCCACTCTTGACACACTGATAGCAACAACGCAGAAGAAATGCTAGAACAGGCTTCCAGTATCCGGTGTTTTCAGATGCTGCACATGGTATGGTGTGGTATATGGTGTGCAAAGATAGTGGGGCCATTCTTCATCAATGGAAACCTCAATGCCACTGGATATCTGATATTGCTACATGATGATGTTTTGCTCTCTTTATTCACTGAATATGGCATGTTCCCTAAGTTTTTCCAGCAAGATGGTGCACCACCACATTATGGGTGTCAGGTCTGAGCATTCCTACATGAACAGTTTCCTGGAAAGTGGATTGGTCATCGTGAGCAAGTTGAATGGCCACCAAGGTCTCCTGATCTTTAGACTTATTTCTTTGGGGTCATCTGACAGCAATTGTCTAAGCTGTGAAGATACAAGATGTGCTATCTCATTTTTCTTGTGAAATTCTCAATAATTTTGATGTGTCACATGACCCTCTTTCCAATGGAAAAAATAAAGTTGGATCCAATATAGCCAACTTAAAAATGGCCGCCATGGTCACCACCCATCTTGAAAAGTGTTCCCCCTCCCATATACTAATGTGCCACAAACAGGAAATTGATATCACCAACCATTCCCATTTTATTTAGGTGACCTAAAGGAGACAATTTCAGGCAGGTACATATAAAATATTTGCTACATATGTGGAAGTAGAATAAAAGTAAAACTTTAACTGTTTAAGACTTCAGCTTTAAAACTGAAGATATAAATGAATGCAGCCTAAAAGGGACCAGACAGGTTCTGAACCATCAGATTTTCCATATTACTGGACAGCCATTGAAAAGTCTATCTTCCTTCTAAGGTTGAAACACCAGCGAAAAAGGGAGCAGAGACACTGAAGTTACATAGAAAATGGTAGATATTTTATTAATAACAAATATCAAAAAAGTGACATACAAATAATCAACATGACAGAATATTAAAAAGTTCCACCATGTGGAGAGGAAGAAAGCCAGCCAGTACACTGAAGGTAAGGCACACCAAACACAATATGACCTGGGTAAGTATCACATACAAAGGTTCCCTGGGATAACAGTATTCCTACAATGAGGGATCGTCTCCCAGGTGCCAAAATAGAGCCCCATGTTTTACCAAAAATCATATGATATAGTATCAAGCCATGTCACAGAGGTAATAGCAACTTACCCATCATAAGTCAGACTTCTTAGTGTTGCCTTCCCACCACCACTGACGCGCGTTTTGCGTAATCGCTTTCTCAAAGGGGGAGTGATAAAGGTGTCTCACACTTCCTGCACCATTTATAGGAGGTCTGCACACCAGTGTGATTGGCGCATGCACACCCGAATCCCAACACAAGAAAAATGCATAGTCCATAGGCGTCATAGTGCGGCGCGCATGGGGGGCGAAACAAGTCGCTCCTGGTACCTAATATCCACCCGCGCCGCACCTGTTATAGACACCATAGGGGTTAAGCAGTGTTGGGTAAATCAGGCCGCGCATGCGCACCACTCGCGCCAAAGATCCTATGATGTGAGAGACCGGAACTAAAAGGGACCCGGTCAGAGCCATATTGCGCCTGCGTAGATCCCGAGTCTCATCTCCCTGGATACGCGATTCATATCGTCATGGTAAGCACATTGCGCCTGCGCACAACTCACACCAAAATAGCCGGAGTAAACAAAATATCAGTGTTAGAACTATTCAAAGACTGGACCCGAATCCAAATGCGCCTATATGTAAACCACATCCCATCTCTCAAGACGCACGGATACATCACGAGATCTAATTTACAAAGTGCGAGCAAGCAATATATCATAACGCTAATCAGCTGCAAACACAAAAATAATAAGATAAAAATTGTATATCAAAGTCCCATGCCTTGTGTGCTACATACGGGCATGTCAGTACCTCAAAGAGATTTAACTAAAGAAAGAAGAGGAAAAAGTCAAAAAGGGGAAAGGAACAAAAGTATGGAATAAAATATACTAAAATATGTGTAAAAATGATAAGAATGATAAGAATCCAAATCAGTGAAAGCGAGTCACAAGAAACATTCTAACATGTGATCTAGTGTACAGGACACACGTATCCCATGAATAAATAACATTGACAATATATAGTGCATATACCTTTGCTCTTTTCCCCTTTTCAACTATAACAGGTGGTATAAACTGCTGATTTATAGCAATCCACTGTCAATGGGTCTGAAAATTTGAATCAAATTTAATAAAGAACATTACAACACATAATTAACTATTGGTAACAACTGAGGGGAATGAGGGGAAACACATAGAGACAGGAGTGTATACTCTACAAACATTTGAGATAAGTGACATCATTGAGGTAGGTGTCACGGAGTTACCACAACAGAGCAGTGACAGAAGACCGCAGTGTCTGATGGCTCCTGCTTCACCGCTGAGAAGAAGCACTTCTCCGGTGTATTAAATGTGTTTGACTGGGCAGGGGTTAATTGGCCATGCGGAAATCCCTGCACTCAGCTGTGCTTGGTTAGCCACTACTCTCTCCTATAAAAGCTAGGCCTTCTAGCCAGATCCTTGTCTGAGTTAGAACTTGCTAGACAGACCTGGAGAGTGAAGAGCTGGTATCTGGAGAGCTGGTGGAGTTTATTGTGCAACTGTTGCTTGGTTTGTACGCTTGGAAATTCCTCATCCTTACGTGCCCTATTTTCTTCACCCATCCTTCACACCCTGGTGAATACCTCTGTTATTTGTGAGAGTATATTTGTGTGAGTGGAATTTTCTTTTACCCTTGTCTTTGATCCCTTGTCTGTCAGGTTGGTGCACTGCGGCACATGGTAGCGACTCTCTTCCCCCCAGTGGAAGAAGGGGACAGATGCAGGGCTACAGCTAGGAGACAGGGCAAGGGTGGAGGCCCCGACATCCTCGTCATCTGAAGTATTCTGGGGAACAGGGTGAGGTAGGACGCCCCCTAGTCCTAGGGCCAGGAAAGGTGCCCCTGGCCCCAGTTTACTCGCCAGTCCTATCGTGACAGTAGGAGTGTATACATTTCAAATAAGTGATATCATTACAATATGGTTGAACTCATCAAAACTAGGTTGGGATATATATATCTTTCCCTTCACAAACATACCCCTCCCCTACCCATCTCTTCTACTTCTATGAAGGCGAATTAGGGAAAATTAGGGGAAGCCGCTATGGAGCAAGGGCGCCATAACGTGTCCCTCTAGGGTGCCAACCTCTGCTGGCAGGTATGGAAATAATTTGTTAGATGTTTGTAGGGAAACTATCCCCTTAGCTCTATATATTCTGGATGACTAGGAGGAATGAGATTGAAATATTAAATATAATTTTTGCTAACATGACTGTCCCACCGATCTTTCTATGTTCCTCTTGGCAGAGATTGGTCTAGCAAGGGTGGACTACCTTGTGACCTAAAACTTGACACTATCTTTCTCTGCCCCAAATAGGACAAAGATAATATTTCAGTATTGATAAGTAGCCCCTGTTATAGAGCAAACTGAGGGCAGCAAGGTAAGCTGCTGTGGAGCAGGGGTGCCAATTCCTAAATCCCTAGGGTGCCAACATCCGTTGTTAGGTAGGGATGGATTCACAGTCTAGAGCAGGGAGAACATCCCTCTATCTGTTTGTATATTTATAGGTATCTATATATATAATTGTCTAAGGGTTTAATTGTCTGTCCTGAAAATCCCATGTCGCTAATTGGTCGAGGCCAGCTGGCCTCGACCAATCAGCGATGGGCATTGTCCTCCACTGCTGTCAAGTGCCGCCATTGTGTTGTCTAAGGGTCTAATTGTCTGTCTGTCTCGGAAATCCCACCTTGATGATTGGTCGAGGCCAGCCGGCCTTGACCAAACAGCGACGGGCACAGTCTGCCGCGAATTCTGGAATCATCATTGTCCTCCACTGCTGTCAAGTGCCGCCATTGTGTAGGGTGTGTGCCTGCGTCTCCCTGTATGGGCGGCATCTCCCTGTGTTTCTATCGTAGAATGGGTCGTAAATGAAAGTACGCCAATGAGGATGACAGAAAAGCAGCAGCAGCAGCAACAAAACGACAACATCGGGAACAGGAGACACCACAACAAACTGCCGCCAGACAAGCCCAGGTTGTGGAATCTCACAGACAACGTTGCCAACAGGAGACACCACAACAAACTGCTGCTAGACAAGCCCAGGATGTGGAATCTCACAGACACCGTCGCCAACCGGAGACACCACAACAAACTGTTGTACGACAGGAACAACATGATCGCCAAATTCATAAAAAACTAATGCTCTACCAACTAAGGCACGACCAGGACAATATTCAACAACTTGCACATTACGTAACAGACAATGAAAGTACAATTCATGAACACTACTGTGGGAATATGAATGCAGTTTGCTCTAAATGCGACTCTCTGAATTTCATTGATGAAAAACCATCTGACAATCAGTTTACTCAATGCTGCCAAAAAGGAAAAGTTATGCTACCGAGACCTCACTACTCAGATCTGTTTGAGCAGTTAATGAAAGGAATGCATCAAAACAGTAGAAATTTCATGGAAAATATCAGAAGCATCAACAGTTCTCATGCGTTTGCTTCATTCGGTGCCAACATTGCACCCTGGATTTGGACCGTATTGTTTTAAAATTCACGGCCAGATCTACCACCGCAGTGGAACACTTCACCCAGAAATAGGACAACCACCAAAATTTGCACAATTATACGTCATTGATACAAATGAGGCTACAGAACAAAGGATGAACCTAAAACAAAACGAAAAGTGTGATGCTGAACTGATGAACCAAATTGCTGTACATTTACAAAACATAAGCCCATTTGCCGCCGCATATCGCATGCTAAAAGACGTTCAAGCTGAGGAGGAACAGAGGGCTATACAAAATGGTACTGAAATGCCTTCTATTGTCATGGCCATTAAACAAGAACATAAACAGAATCCTCGACTTTACAACAAACCACGTGTAAGTGAGGTCGCAGTTGTTTTTCAAAACGATGATGGAGAACCTCCTTTTCAAAGGGATATATTAGTCCATCTTAAGCCAGACCAAAACAACCCTTTGGTTCCTAAGACACAACGAATTAGCATTTTGCACAGCAACCTTGATGCTCTTCTGTATCCGCTATTCTTTCCAAGAGGTGAACAAGGGTGGCATGAAAACCTAAACCAACAAGGAACTTCAAGAAGAATTACACAGCTGCAATACTACAGTTTTCGTCTGTCTGTCCGAAATTACTTCAATCCTATTTTAAACGGTGGGAAACTGACACAACAGTACTTAGTTGACGCATATGTTAAAATTGAAGCTAATCATCTAAATTTCATAAGAATGAACCAAAAACAACTTAAAGTTGAAGACTACTGCGTTCTTCAAGAACATTTGCAAAAACAATCAACTGAAAAGGGAATTCCAATTGGAAAAACAGTAATCCTCCCGTCGTCGTTTGAAGGTAGCCCCCGCAACATGCAACAGCGTTATCAAGCTGCAATGGCAATAGTAACAAAGTTTGGAAGACCTGACATTTTTGTGACAATGACCTGTAATCCTAAATGGCCGGAAATTACTTAAAATCTAGAACCCTGGCAAAAAGTTGAACACAGGTCGGACGTAGTCGCACGTGTATTTCAACTGAAACTCATCAGCCTTTTGAAAGACATCAAAAATGGGCTTTTTGGAACAGTCGTGGCAATGGTACACGTCATAGAGTTTCAGAAACGAGGTCTCCCATATGCGCATATACTAATTATCTTAGACACGGATTCCAAGATTCGTACGGAGGAAGAAATCGACAATATAGTGTGGGCTAAAATTCCTAACCAAGAAAAGTATCCTGAACTGTATAATATTGTAGTCTCTCATATGGTTCATGGCCCATGCGGTGTAGCAAATCCAAAAAGTCCATGCATGGAAAATGAAAAGTGTACAAAAGGGTTTCCAAAGGAGTTGAAACAGCACACTGTTAAAGACTTGGATGGCTACCCATCCTACCAGCGACAACACAATGATAACATTGCTTGCAACAAAAAAATTATAAATAACTCATGGATAGTCCCATACAACCCGTACTTATCAAAATGCTACAACTGTCACATCAACGTAGAAATCTGTGCTTCAATAAAAAGTGTAAAATATCTCTTCAAGTACATCTACAAGGGGCATGACAAAGCTAACATCGAAATACAACAGAAAACAGTCAATCACGATGAATCATCAACTTTTGTTGACTCAAGATATGTCAGTGCTCCAGAAGCTGCTTGGAGAATATTTGCATTTCCAATGCATTCACAGTCCCATGCCATTATACGTTTAGCTATTCATTTACCAAATCAACAGCAGCTTTATTTCTTTGAAGATGCTGAAGTCAAAGATGTCTCAAAAACTTTAAGCACGACATCAACATTAATGGAATGGTTTTTGCTGAACCAACGTGACGAAAACGCAAGGCAGTATTTGTGCCGAGAGATTCCAGAGCATTACATTTGGAATAAAACTTGGAATCCAAGACAACGAGGAGTTAGCAAAATAATTGGACGCATGTATACTGTTAGTGTCAAGGATCAAGAAAGATATTGCCTTCGGCTGTTACTACTACATATCAAAGGAGCTAAAACTTATGACGATTTGAAAACAGTTAACGGAGTATTGCACGATACATTTAAAGCTGCAGCTTTGGCTTTAGGACTTCTATTGGATGATACTGTGTGGAAACTTACTTTAGAAGATGCAGTTACCCTACATATTGCTAAGCAACTTCGTGAATTGTTTGCCTACATCTGTGTATTTGGACCGCCTACAAATCCAGCTCAACTTTGGACAAATTTTAAAGAACATCTAATCGAGGACTACTGCTTACGTCTTTACAACAGAAGTGGAAGTTGTCAAAATTGCGAATCTTATGCCATGCAAGATGCCCAAAATATCTTACTACTACATGGAAAAACGTTTTCAGACTTTAATTTGCCCCAGCCTGCCATTCAAGTTCCACAAGTTCCAGAGTATGACGAAGCTTACGAATTATTGTTGGCAACAGAGAAGACAAACTCCTTAAATGAACAACAACGGATTGCATATGACACTATTGTGAGCGCTATAGAAAACCAAGCAGATGCAAGGCCAAAATGTTTCTTTATTGACGGTCCAGGAGGAAGCGGTAAAACATACTTCTATGAAGTTATAATGCATCACGTTAGAGGGTTGGGAAAAGTCGTATTGCCATTGGCTACAACAGGGATTGCAGCAAACCTTTTACGAGGAGGTTGCATTATCCATTCACTCTTTGGGATACCAGTTCCAGTCAATGAAATCTCTATTTCCAGAATAAAACAAGACACATTTGCAGGAAGACTGTTAAAAAATGCACATGTTTCATACTTGACGAGTGCACCATGGCACCCAAATATGCTTTGCACTTAATTGACAGACTTCTGCGTGAAGTAATGACTACAAATGTTGCTGAAAAAAATAAAAGTCCGTTTGGAGGTAAAGTTTTTGTCATTGGCAGAGATTTTAGGCAATGCCTTCCAGTCATACCAAATGGAACAAGAACAAGTGTTATCGAGTCCAGCTTAAAAATGGCTGACCTTTGGAAACAGTTCAATAAACTCCAACTAATTAACAATATGCGATCTTTGGACCCAGAGTATAGCAACTGGCTTCTTAAACTTGGCAACGGTGAACTTAGCGATGAATACAACCTTGGAGAAGATATTATTGAAATACCAGAAGACATGCACTGACTGCATCGTAACTGATGTTTTTGGATAATGCATTGAAATTGATGTGAACGACCAAAGCAGTGTTGAGAGGGCCTCTTCTCATGCAATTCTCTGTCCCAAGAATGATGACGTGGCTCTGCTAAATTCCCAGGTGATGGATAGAATGCCTGGTGAGTATAAGTTGTATAAAAGTGATGATTCAGTGGATGTAGACAATGAAGATGAACGAGAGCATTATCCATTTGAATTTTTAAATAGTCTTACGCCATCAGGAATGCCATCCCACAGACTTCAACTGAAAGTTGGAACAATCATAATGTTGCTGCAGAATCTAAATACGAAAAATGGTCTATGTAATGGAACTCGCCTTATTGTTACTGGACTCCATTCTCACGTGATTCAAGCAAGAGTGATCACTGGATCAGCTAAAGGAGATGAAGTGTTCATTCCACGCATTGATTTATGTCCTTCAGACACGGGTCTTCCATTTAGGCTTCGGCGTCGACAGTTTCCAATAAAACCAGCTTTTGCCATGACAATAAACAAGTCACAAGGTCAAACTCTACACCGTGTTGGCATATATCTACCGCAGCCCGTTTTTGGTCATGGACAACTCTACGTTGCATTTTCAAGAGTTAAAATGAGATCCAACGTCAAGGTGCAAGTTCTTCCTACCCCTTTACAAGGAAAGTTGCTTATAGGTAGTCAAAAGGTATTCACAAGAAATGTGGTGTACAAAAATATTTTGGCTTGATATTGTTAATAAGTATATTATAGTGTCAATGTCCTTCTTTTGTCCGATGATTTATTTAAATACAGTTACAGTTCATGTAATGTGGTTTATATATTTTGATGATCTGTTTCATAATTTCATTCAATTGCATTAAGTCCTATGACTAATAAAATTTAATGATAATAAATATATTTTACCCATTATTGCATTATTCTTCAATCTTCATAAATAAACTACATACATATTCTAGAATACTACGCTATATACTACGTGGCCGGCCGCGAACAATCAGCGACAGGTGACAGGGATATGGTGCCCACACTGCTAAATACTGCGTGGGCTGTGTGATATACTGCAGGGGCTGCTATATACCACGTGGCCAGTGTTATATACTGCGTGGGCTGTGTGACATACTGCGGGGGCTGTGCTATATACTATATGGGCAGTGTTATATACTACGTGGGCTGTGTGATATACTGCAGGGGCTGTGCTATACTACATGGGCAGTGTTATATACTACGTGAGGTGTGTGATATACTGCAGGGCTGTGCTATATACTACATGGGCAGTGTTATATACTATGTGTGCTGTGTGATATACTGCGGGGGCTGTGCTATATACTACATGTGCAGTGTTATATACTTAGTATATAGGAGGCATGTAGTATATAGCAGACAAATAGTACGTTGCCTGTGCTATATACTATGTGGCTGCTATATACATACATACATATTCTAGAATACCAGATGCGTTAATACAGGCCACGCACAATATATAACACAGCCCACTTATTATATAACACAGCCCACACATTATATAGCAGCCACGCAGTATATAACACAGGCCACGCAGTATATAACACAGGGCACATAGTATATAGCACAGCCGACGCAGTATATAACTGCGCAGCCCTCTGCCTGAACAGTCAGTGTGGAGAGACGGGACGCTGAGGAGCAGCGACGAGAAGTGAGTATGTGATATTTTGTTTTTATTGCCTCAGCAGCAGCATTACATGTGGCACAATGCTGTATGGAGAGTCTATGGGGCCATAAAGAACTGCACGGAGCATTATATGGGCCATCTATGGGGCCATAACTGCATGGAGCATTATATGGGCCATCTATGGAGCCATAACTGCATGGAGCATTATATAGAGCATCTATGGGGCCATAACTGCATGGAGCAATATATGGGGCACTATATGGGGCATCTATTGGGCCATAAAGAAATGCATGGAGCATTATATGGGGCATCTATGGGGCCATAAAGAACTGCATGGAGCATTATATGGGGCATCTATGGGGCCATAACTGCATGGAGCATTATACTGTCATGTTCCCAATGGCAGGGAAATAACAAAAGAACACGGGCAAAAAACAGGACGAGCTCTAGGGTGATGGAACCTGAGCTGACCGCGATCCTGAACCTCAACACTCAACTAACAGCAGCTGGGGAACGTTCCTGGGGGGACTCTAGACGTCTCGCGCCAGCCGGAGATCTAGCTTCCCCTATCAGAAGAATAACAGACCTCTCTTGCCTCCAGAGAAATATTCCCACAGAAATAGTAGCCCCCCACATGTAATGACGGTGAAATGAGAGGAAGGCACAAACGTAGTTATGAAAACAGATTCAGCAAAATGAGGCCCGCTAAAGCTAGATAGCAGAGGATACAAAAGGTGAACTGCGCGGTCAGCTTAAAACCCTTCAAAATACCATCCTGAAATTACTTGAACTCATGTGCCAACTCATGGTACATGAGTGTTAATTTCAGCCCACTAGAGCAACCAGCCGCAGAGAATTACATATCTGCAAGCTGGACTAAAAACATGGAAGCAAACATGAAACAGGGAAATACAGACTTAGCTTGTCCTGAAGGCTTTAGGAGCAGGTAGCAAAGGTAACAGAGACACACTGATACATTGATAGCCGGCAAGGGAATGACAGGAAAGCCAGGTTAAATAGGAAACACCCAGCCTCTGATGGACAGGTGGAAACCAGAGGCCGCAACCCACCAAAGTCACCCAGTACCAGTTGTAACCACCAGAGGGAGCCCAAAAACAGAATCCACAACAGTACCCCCCCCTTGAGGAGGGGTCACCGAACCCTCACGAGAACCCCCAGGGCGATCAGGATGAGCTCTATGGAAGGCGCGGACCAAATCAGTCGCATGAACATCAGAGGCTACCACCCAGGAATTATCCTCCTGACCATAACCCTTCCACTTAACCAAATACTGGAGTTTACGTCTGGAAACACGAGAATCCAAGATCTTCTCAACAACATACTCCAATTCTCCCTCCACCAGCACCGGAGCAGGAGGCTCAACCGAAGGAACAACGGGCACCTCATACCTCCGCAATAACGACCGATGGAACACATTATGAATAGCAAACGATGTCGGGAGATCCAAACGAAAAGATACAGGGTTAAGAATCTCCAAGATCTTATAAGGACCGATGAACCGAGGCTTGAACTTAGGAGAAGAGACCTTCATAGGGACAAAACGAGAAGACAACCACACCAAGTCCCCAACACGAAGTCGGGGACCCACGCGGCGACGGCGATTAGCAAACTGCTGAGCCTTCTCCTGAGACAACTTCAAATTGTCCACCACCTGATTCCAAATCTGATGTAGCCTGTCCACCACCACGTCCACTCCAGGACAATCTGAAGGCTCCACCTGACCAGAGGAAAAACGAGGATGAAACCCCGAATTACAAAAGAAAGGGGAAACCAAAGTAGCAGAACTAGCCCGATTATTAAGGGCAAATTCGGCCAGTGGCAAAAAGGCAACCCAGTCGTCTTGATCAGCAGAAACAAAACACCTTAAATAAGTTTCCAAGGTCTGATTAGTTCGCTCTGTCTGGCCATTCGTCTGAGGATGGAATGCAGACGAGAAAGACAAATTAATGCCCATCTTAGCACAAAACGTCCGCCAAAATCTAGACACAAACTGGGATCCTCTGTCAGAAACGATATTCTCCGGAATCCCATGCAAACGAACCACGTTCTGAAAAAATAAAGGAACCAACTCAGAGGAGGAAGGCAACTTAGGCAAGGGTACCAAATGAACCATCTTAGAAAAGCGGTCACACACAACCCAGATAACGGACATTTTCTGTGAGACAGGGAGATCTGAAATAAAATCCATGGAAATGTGCGTCCAAGGCCTCTTCGGGATAGGCAAGGATAACAACAGCCCACTGGCCCGAGAACAGCAAGGCTTAGCCCGAGCACACACTTCACAAGACTGCACAAAGGTGCGCACATCCCTTGACAAGGAAGGCCACCAAAAAGACCTGGCCACCAAGTCTCTAGTACCAAATATTCCAGGATGACCAGCCAACACAGAAGAATGGACCTCGGAGATGACTCTACTGGTCCAATCATCCGGAACAAACAGTCTTTCTGGTGGACAACGATCAGGTTTATCCGCCTGAAACTCCTGCAATGCACGTCGCAAGTCTGGGGAGACGGCGGACAATATTACCCCATCCCTAAGGATACCAGTAGGCCCAGAGTCTCCAGGAGAGTCAGGCACAAAACTCCTGGAAAGAGCATCCGCCTTCACATTCTTTGAACCTGGCAGGTATGAAACCACAAAATTGAAACGAGACAAGAATAACGACCAACGAGCCTGTCTAGGATTCAGACGCCTGGCAGACTCAAGGTAAATCAGATTTTTGTGATCAGTCAAGACCACCACACGATGTCTAGCACCCTCAAGCCAATGACGCCACTCCTCAAATGCCCACTTCATGGCCAAAAGCTCCCGATTACCCACATCATAATTGCGCTCGGCGGGCGAGAATTTTCTAGAAAAGAACGCACATGGCTTCATCACCGAGCCATCGGAACTTCTCTGTGACAAAACCGCCCCCGCTCCAATCTCGGAAGCATCAACCTCAACCTGAAAAGGAAGTGAAACATCTGGTTGACATAACACAGGAGCAGAAGAAAACCGGCGCTTAAGTTCCTGAAAGGCCTCCACAGCCGTAGGAGACCAATTAGCAACATCAGCACCCTTTTTAGTCAAATCAGTCAAAGGTTTAACAACACTGGAAAAATTAGTAATGAACCGACGATAAAAATTAGCAAAACCCAAAAACTTCTGAAGACTCTTAACAGATGTAGGTTGTGTCCAGTCACAAATCGCCTGAACCTTGACGGGATCCATCTCAATAGTAGAAGGAGAAAAAATGTACCCCAAAAAAGAAATCTTCTGGACTCCGAAGATACATTTTGAGCCCTTCACAAACAGAGAATTGGCCCGCAGGACTTGAAACACCTTCCTGACCTGTAGAACATGAGACTCCCAGTCATCAGAAAACACCAAAATATCATCCAAATACACAATCATAAACTTATCCAGATATTCACGGAAAATATTGTGCATAAAGGACTGAAAAACTGAAGGAGCATTAGAAAGTCCAAAAGGCATTACCAAATACTCAAAATGGCCCTCAGGCGTATTAAATGCGGTTTTCCACTCATCACCCTGCTTTATCCGCACAAGATTATACGCACCGCGAAGATCTATCTTAGTGAACCACCTAGCCCCCTTAATGCGAGCAAACAAATCAGTCAATAATGGCAATGGATACTGATATTTGACTGTAATCTTATTCAGAAGGCGATAATCTATACAAGGCCTCAGGGAACCGTCTTTTTTAGCCACGAAAAAAAAAACCTGCTCCCAGAGGGGACGAAGATGGATGAATATGTCCCTTTTCCAAGGACTCCTTAATATAATTCCGCATAGCAGTATGCTCTGGCACTGACAGATTAAATAAACGACCCTTAGGGAACTTACTGCCAGGAATTAATTCTATAGCACAGTCACAATCCCTATGAGGAGGGAGCGAATTGAGCTTAGGCTCCTCAAAAACATCCCGATAGTCAGACAAAAACGCAGGGACCTCAGAAGGAGTAGATGAAGCGATTGAAATCAGAGGTGCATCATCATGAACCCCCTGACATCCCCAGCTTAACACAGACATTGTTTTCCAATCCAGGACTGGATTATGAGTTTGTAACCATGGCAGACCAAGCACTAGTACATCATGTAAATTATACAGTACAAGGAAGCGAATCACCTCCTGATGAACGGGAGTCATGCGCATGGTCACTTGTGTCCAGTACTGCGGTTTATTCATAGCCAATGGTGTAGAGTCAATTCCCTTCAAAGGAATAGGAACTTCCAGAGGCTCCAGACTAAAACCGCAGCGTTTAGCAAATGACCAATCCATAAGACTCAGGGCAGCGCCCGAATGCACATAGGCATCAACGGAAATGGATGACAGTGAACAAATCAGAGTTACAGACAAAATGAACTTAGACTGCAGAGTACTAATGGCAAAAGATTTATCAACCTTTTTTGTGCGTTTAGAGCATGCTGATATAACATGAGCTGAATCACCACAATAAAAACACAATCCATTTTTCCGCCTATAATTTTGCCGTTCACTTCTGGACTGAATTCTATCACATTGCATAGTCTCAGGTGCCTGTTCAGAAGACACCGCCAACTGGTGCACAGGTTTGCGCTCCCGTAAACGCTGATCAATCTGAATGGCCATAGTCATAGACTCATTCAGACCTGTAGGCGCAGGGAACCCCACCATAATATCCTTAATGGCCTCAGAAAGACCATCTCTGAAGTTTGCAGCCAGGGCGCACTCATTCCACTGAGTAAGCACCGACCATTTCCGAAATTTTTGACAATATACTTCCGCTTCATCTTGCCCCTGAGAGAGGGCTAATAAAGCCTTTTCAGCCTGAATCTCCAGATTAGGTTCCTCATAGAGCAATCCCAGTGCCAGAAAAAATGCATCCACACTGAGCAATGCAGGATCCCCTGGAGCCAATGCAAATGCCCAATTCTGAGGGTCGCCCCGCAGGAAAGATATTACAATCTTGACCTGCTGAGCAGGGTCTCCAGAGGAGCGAGATTTCAAAGAAAGAAACAATTTGCAATTGTTCCTGAAATTCAGGAAGGTAGATCTATCTCCAGAAAAAAACTCTGGGATAGGAATTCTAGGTTCAGACATAGGAGTGTGAACATCAAAATCCTGTATGTTTTGAACTTTTGCAGCAAGATTATTCAGGCTGGAAGCCAAACTCTGGACATCCATGTTAAACAGCCAAGGTCAGAGCCATTCAAAGGTTAAGAGGAGGTAAGAAGCAGCTAGACAGCAATTAAGGGCTAGGCAGCAAAACTCTGAGGGAAAAAAAAAAAAAAATCCCTTCAACACTTCTTTTTCTCCTGCTTCAGCCCAAACAATTAACACTTTGTGGGCCGGCTATACCGTCATGTTCCCAATGGCAGGGAAATAACAAAAGAACACGGGCAAAAAACAGGACGAGCTCTAGGGTGATGGAACCTGACCGCGATCCTGAACCTCAACACTCAACTAACAGCAGCCGGGGAACGTTCCTGGGGGGACTCTAGATGTCTCGCGCCAGCCGGAGATCTAGCTTCCCCTATCAGAAGAATAACAGACCTCTCTTGCCTCCAGAGAAATATTCCCACAGAAATAGTAGCCCCCCACATGTAATGACGGTGAAATGAGAGGAAGGCACAAACGTAGTTATGAAAACAGATTCAGCAAAATGAGGCCCGCTAAAGCTAGATAGCAGAGGATACAAAAGGTGAACTGCGCGGTCAGCTTAAAACCCTTCAAAATACCATCCTGAAATTACTTGAACTCATGTGCCAACTCATGGTACATGAGTGTTAATTTCAGCCCACTAGAGCAACCAGCCGCAGAGAATTACATATCTGCAAGCTGGACTAAAAACATGGAAGCAAACATGAAACAGGGAAATACAGACTTAGCTTGTCCTGAAGGCTTTAGGAGCAGGTAGCAAAGGTAACAGAGACACACTGATACATTGATAGCCGGCAAGGGAATGACAGGAAAGCCAGGTTAAATAGGAAACACCCAGCCTCTGATGGACAGGTGGAAACCAGAGGCCGCAACCCACCAAAGTCAACCAGTACCAGTTGTAACCACCAGAGGGAGCCCAAAAACAGAATCCACTACATTATACTACGTGACTGGGCAAAATACTACGTGACTGGGCAATATACTACGTGGACATGCAATGTACTGTGTGGGCTGCGCAATGTACTGCGTGGGCTGTGCAATGTACTGCATGGCTGCGCAATGTACTGCGTGGGCTGCGCAATGTACTGCATGACTGCGCAATGTACTACGTGGTCTGCGCAATGTACTGCGTGGCTGTGCAATATACTGCGTGAGCTGTGCAATATACTATGCATACATATTCTAGAATATGTATGTACCTCTCTGCATTTTCACCATAAAATTCAGCATCAGAAGTATGCAAAAGAACATCTAAACAAGCCTGAAGCATTTTGGAAGCAAATACTGTGGACCGATGAGTTTAAAATAGAACTCTTTGGCCACAATGATCAAAGAAATGTGTGGAGAGAAAAGGGCACAGAATGTCAGGAAAAAGCATCTCCCAACCATTAAGCATGGGGGTGGATCAATTTTGCTTTGGGGTTGTGTTGCAGCCAATGTCACTGGGAACATTTCACGGTTAGAGGGAAGAATGGATTAAATGAAATTACAGCAAATTTTTGATGCAAGCATAATGTCATGGATTTACCGTGACAGAGAGGAGCCAGATGACCACGGTGTCTGATTTCCCATACTCCTGCACTGACTAGAAGCACTTCATCATCATATTAAATGGTGCAAGTTTCTGCTAGCAGTTCAGGGGTTAAACCGTTCATTTGAGAGCTTCTAGTGCTTTCCAGTTTTGATGGTCTCAACTGTTCGATGTTGGCCCCTCCTCTCTCCTATATATACTCACCTCTGGCTATCAAGTGTTAGGCGTTCAGTATTTGGTCAGTATTTTACATAAGTATTTGTATGCCAAAACCAGGTGAGGAACAATCAGAGAAAAAGTATGATAGAAACATGGCACCATTTCTGCATTTTTGGCCCACTCCTGGTTTTGACTACAAATAATGATGTGAAATACTGAGCAGATACTGAATGTGGGACCACAGTCTTTGTTTTATGCTTCCTGGTTCTGAGTGGGAGGAGTTGGTTGCTTGTAGAGGCGTTTAGAAGGCGTTGCTTGGTGATAAATATATTTGCAAATCCTCATCCTCTACTATTTGGTTTTTCCTTCCTATTCTTCCCAGTGTTGCACTCTGTTGTTTGTGAGTACATATTTGTATGCTTGGTATTTTCCTTTAATCTTGAATGACTTCCCTTGCTAGTCTAGTGTCATGACTCTGATAGGATGGTTCCACCTCCATCCTGGTCAGGTCAGGGTTCATTCTAGTTCACCTCTCTTTGGTTCTGGTTTGGCTATTTAATGTTGCTTTTTCCTGGGTTTGGTGTCGGTGATACTTCCATAAACTCGGCTTGTGGTTGCTGACCCAGGTTACTCGTCCATAATCGGTGTGACTCTGTGCATGTGAGCTTTTGCTGTGTATGACCCACTTTGTCCCCTGACTTGTGCCTCTGTATCCTGCATTGTACTGCCCTGTCCTTCCTGGTTATCTGACCCCTTGGCTCATCTCGGTTTACTCTCTGTCTTATCCCTAGGTACCACGCTCTCATCTGGTTTTTGACTCTCGGCTCTTCTTTGACCACATTTAAGTTATCACGTGACTGCTTAGTCTCAGGTCCTTACGCACAGCATGCCTTGTTCCTCCACTCCCTGCGCTTCTTCCAGTGCCCTCTGAAAGCGCCCCCTAGCCTGCACCAGTGACACCATTAGTGTCATTACATTATCACCAACCATTTACATTTTTTTCTGGAGGATTTGTGCATTTGGGTGTTACGGACCCGCTGCTGCTTGGTCGGATCAGGTATCTAACCTGACCGAAATGATGCAGAACCTATCGGTGGAGAAAAGAGCATTGGTTGCCTCTCACCAACAGGTACAGAGGGAGTTGACAGATACAGTTAATATTGTTCAGGGTGCCTCTTCTTCGTCTGGCAATGTGGAGGGTACTGTATCTGATGTTTCCCTATCCTCTCCTGAACCCTCTGTCAAACTTTCAGATACCTTTTCTGGGGATAAGAGAAAATTCCGGGTGTTTAGGGAGAGCTTTAAATTACTTTTTTTCCTACGTCCAAGCTCCTTGGGTGATGAGAGTCAAAGGGTGGGGATAGTTATTTCCTTGTTATGTGAGAGGCCGCAATCCTGGGCTTTCTCCCTATCCCCTACGTCCCTTGAGAGAATGTCTGTTGATCAGTTCTTCAAGGTCTTGGGTCTAATTTACGATGAACCTGATCGAGTGACATTGGCAGAGGACACGATTATGAGTCTTACCCAGGGAAAGCTCTCTGCTGAGTGATACTGTTCCAAGTACAGGCGATGGGCACCAGAGGTATCCTGGAATGAATCAGCACTCAGGGGGCTATTCCGAAGGGGTCTTTCCGAGCATTTAAAGGATGCTTTGGCCCTTCACCCATCGCCCGATTCTCTGGAGGAGGCCATGACCCAGGCCGTCCGAATGGACCACAGGCTGAGAGAAAGAGGAGTTGTGTAACGTGAAGCTCCTCTGTTGCCAATGAAACTGGAGCCTTTGTTGTCGGTTGATCCCATGGAGGTAGGGGCTGTCTCCATGCAGGAAATGGAGAGGAGCCGTCACATAGAGAAAAAACTCTGCTTCTATTGTGGAGCCTTGGGTCATTGGATAAAGGACTGTCTCTCCTGCCCTCCGGATTCCAAGGTCTCGGGAAATAACTAGGTCTGTGTAACAGCCGAGGAGGTTACCCAGACCCACAGGTACTTTTTTTCTGAGCCTCAGTCTTCAAACTATTGTTAAAAGTGGAAGTTGGTGTGGACAATTGTTTTTTTTTCCTCTTCAGCTTTTGTGGATTGCGGGTCTTCAGTGAACTTGATTGACTCAAGGTTGGTGGCCCATTGTGAGATAGGGACAGTCAGGTTGGACAAACCTATGAGAGTGGTGGCTATTGACTCGACCCCATTACCAAAGAATTCATCCTTAAGGTGGGGTCTGTTCATCTGGAGCATATAGCCTGTTTCATTCTGGACAACCTCCCTATAGGTTTGGTTTTGGGGTTTCCTTGGCTACAATGTCATAATCCAGTCATTAGAAAGGGCAAAGAGAGAGTCGCAATAGTGCAGTTACCAAAATAACAATTAGTTTACTGTAAGGTAAAATTCTCACCTTTACATGTTGTGAGTATGCACAACACATATAGAAAGTATGATAGGAGGACTGCAGTTGGCACCAGTCCCTGAAAGGATCTTCAAGAAATTCTGGATAGGATTTTCAAGATGCCGACAATTTCGTACTCCTCCAAAATCAGGCAAGGGAATCACAGAGTTCAGAAGAGTTGCATACTTTATTCAGGGCTATAAAACTATGCGTTTCGTGGATGTCCTGTCCACTTCCACAGGTACATAGCCAATCTAGTTAACTGGCTATGTTCAAAAACAAAGAGAACACCGACTATGAAACCCAAATATAATTAAAATGTAATTTTATTAAATAAATCAATTTAAAATTTGGAGCAGGTGGAAACAAAAACACAGAACAGAGGGACGCATACTACTTAAGGACCAGCAAAATGTAAATATATATATGCATTTGTGTATAACCAACTCAGTAATAATGAATGATTAGTATATTATAATAAATTTAAATTTATTTTTGCTACGCATGCATATTATATATATTATAATATCAACTCCATAACAACAGGAAAAATTATATTGAAAAAATTGAAAAGAATGAAAAAATTTTGAAAAAATTCCAATCAGAAGCTGCGGACGTCTTCTAAGGTATTTCAAGCGCTTGCCTGGACTAATTATTTGGGCCTACTAACTGTGTCTGCCCCTCATTACAGTTGTCCTCCGCTGAACAAAACAATGCCGCCTGTTTAGTCCTGTTACCAATTTTGAACTGCATTTAGCCTACTTTATTATTTGGGCCTATATCTGTTTCCTTCTCATCCTGCCCATTGCCCAGCCACTGCTAGATGAGTCTGCTGGTACAGTGACCCAGACCACTACATTCCCTTTGCACTCTACACAGCCAGAATCTGACCCTGCTGAAAGTCAGGTTCTCCTTCCCGCATACTATTTCTTCGCTATTACACACTCATCTCTGTTGTGTGAAGTTGCAGGTTGACAAACCCATCCCTGCTATTAGGTACCTGATCATTTATTTGCTTTTGCTATCCTGGTTCATCCATCAAGTCACCATGGCTTGAGATCCAGCTGAAGGCTGTTACATAGTTACAAATAATAATAATCTTGCTACTATTCTTGTAGCCACACACTGATTAAAGATCGACTATGATCTGTCAGGCAAGAGTATCAACCTATTGGGTGACTTTGTTCAGTATGAGGAGTGAAAATTACTTCATTTTGATGAAGGACTGTGTCATTGGAACCAAGAAACGAGTCCTTGCCCTGTTCAACTCTCCTTGTGCAGACCAGCCGTCATGCATTGGAGAAGATCGACCTGAAGTTTATATACACAACATCCAAATTTCGACATGTCCACTTCCAAACAAACAGTAGATGAAAATAAGGATTTCATGGTTCCACTGAAGAAAGACCTCTTGGCAAAGGAGGAAGCATAAATCTGACCATATCTTGTGCCTTCTACCACCTGGGCTACATTGCTGTACTGATGCATTTCTTATTAAATTCTATTTTTAAAAAAAATGCCAGCATGCTTAAACATCTCCGCTATTTCTTGTCTTTGAGACTCCACCTCACATAGTGAGTCCATGATAATTTATGACTATATTCTGGGATGTATACAGCAGTCTCAGTGTGTCCTATATAACTAGTGCAGCAATGTGTGCAGGGTGGATCTGGCTATGATTGCTCAGTTCCTCTTTGAGGGAGAGTCCGGCAACTGTGTTTTATACAACATTACATAAACACATAAATTGCATTTCTACTTTCTTTCCTAGTCTTTGTCATTGAAACATACACCCCTTAGCATGGTAAGCAGAAGCCTTAATTGTGAGCCACAAGCTGTATTGCCCAAATAGGAGCATTTTCTTTTGCTACATCTCAACATGCTCTTCTCCTTTATAGAAACATTATATGGGTATGTAGAGGTACAGCTTTATATGTCAGTATGCCCTCTGTACAAAATATATGCATGTATAATACAGCGATTTAAATAAGTATTTTTACTAAATTAATTTACATTTTATTACATGAATTAAGTATTTGATACAATAGAAAACAGAACGTATTATTTGGTACATAAACCTCTGTTCGCAATTACAGAGGTCAGATGTTTCCTGTAGTGCTTGACCAGGTTTGCACACACTGCAGCAGGGATTTTGACCCACTCCCCCATACAGATTTTCCCCAGATTTTTCAGGTTTCAGAGCTGTCAATAGGTAACATTGAGTTTCAGCTCCGTCCAAAGATTTTCTGCTCGGTTCAGGTATGGAAACTGGCTAACCCACTCCAGGACCTTGAAATGCTTCTAACGGAGCCACTCCTTAGCGCCCTGGCTGTGTGTTTCTGGTCATTTTCATGCTGGAAGAACCAGCTATGACTCGTCTTCAAGGCTTACTGAGGGAAGGAGGTTGTTATCCAAAATCTCATAATACCTGACCCCATCCATCCTCCCTTCAATACGGTACAGTCATCCTGTCCCCTTTGCAGAAAAGCACCCCCAAAGCAAATTGTTTTCTCCTTCATGCTTCATGGTTGGGATGGTGTTCTTGGGGTTGTACTCATCCTTCAACTTTTTTCAAACACAGCGAGTGGAGTTCATAACATAAATTTCTATTTTGGTGCCATCTGACCATATAACCTTCTACAGTGCCTCCTCTAGATCATCCAGATAGTCATTGGCAAAGTTCAAACAGGCCTGGACATGTGCTTGCATGAGCAGGGGGACCTTGCGTCCCCTGCAGGATTTTAATCCATGATGGCGTAGTGTGTTACTAACAGTATTGTGTGAGTTTTTGGTCCCAACTCTCTTCAGGTCATTGAACAGGTCCTCCAGTGTAGTTCTGGGCTGACTCCGGACCATTTTCAGAATCATCCTTACCCCACGAGGCAAGAACTTGCATGGAAGCCCAGAACGAGGAAGATTAACAGTCATTTTCTAATAATTGTGCCAACAGTTGTTTCCACTCTCACCAAGCTGCTTGCTTATTGTCCTGTAGAAAGGTTGGAGTGTGATTGAGTGTGTGGACAGATGTCTTTTATTCAGATAACAAGTTCAAACAGGAACAATTAATCCAGGCAATGAACGCAGAGTAGGAGGGATTCTTAAAGAAAAAGTAACAAGTCTGTGAGAGCCAGAATTCTTTGTGGTTGGTAAATGATCAAATACTTACAGCATTTCATGCCATAAAATGCAATTTAATTTTTTAAAAATCCTACAATGTGATTTTCTGTTTTTAGATTCTGTCTCTCAAAGTTGAAGTGTACCTGCGATAAAAATTACAGACGTCTCCATTCCTTGTAGGTGGGAAAACAAAATAGCAAAATAGACAGTGCAAGAAATACTTATTTTTCTCACTGTTTACATTATGAGTGGGTACTTTAGCCTTCCCTTTAAGTGATTTTATGTACACTAGACATTTTGGAGCAAATTTGGAGCCAATGTCAGGCTTTTTGAACCAAAAGAAGAAGAAACACAGGTCAAAGACAAAAAAAAGGGAAAAATGATATACGGTAGATGAGCAGATCAGGCAAATTTCAAATTTGACTGTTCGTGTAAATTTTCCCAGGAAATTTGTACCTTATTATAATCTGGGGTTTCTCCAACTTGAAGAATTTGTTGCAGAAAAGTCAATGAATATCAGTAGACGAAAAAATAAAAAAAAACTAAATGTTTAACCCGCCTATAGTGTACAGTAAAAATAGTATATTTAGATATTGTGACCTTTTCACCTCTATGTACAAATATTTCAATATTTGCATATTTTCTGCAGGCTATATTAAAGGCGATATCTTGATTGACATCAGTCCTGGTTCCTTGGTTCATCATCTGTTTGGAGCCTGTGCCTTTTTCCAGCACATCATAGTTCTGAAGATCAGAGACAGCTGCATCATAGAGCTGAAAAGATGGGTGGACTCACGTACAAGAGCGTTTGATTGGAGCCATATCACAAAACACCATGCTGGTATAGAAGGAAACAGGTTAAGCATTTGTTGAAAACATTGGGGAAATTCTACTGTCATTTCTACAGTACAAAAGATATGACTGTGTAATAATAAAGAGCATACCGTGGCACTAAATATCCTTAATTTCCCTAGCTGCTAGTTGAGCAAATTACACAGTTTGCAAAAAAGAAAATGTATTACAATAATAGTACACCAATTAGCGCTATGGGAAATGATGAAAAGGACCACTTGAGGTGATGCGTACACTCCCGTTTATTTAGATTTATGTAAAAATTTTCATCCTTACATGTATTGCACTTGCCCCAGATTTCCCTATAAAATTCACTATGGTTCAATCTGTAAAAAACTTTAGGTGTGGTGTATCGGAAGCAAACGGCTTCCTTCATCAGGGATCATGGAGCTAGCCGTTTGCTTCCAAAACGAGTAGAAATTGATACATTCAGTTTTGCTTAACCCCTTAATCCCATTGGACATACAATCCCGTCAAGGTGACCTGGGACTTAATTCCCAGTGATGGGATAGTACGTCCAGCGCGATCAGCTGCGCTCACGGGGGGGTCGCGGCCGATCGCGGCCGGGTGTCAGCTGACTATCGCAGCTGACATCCGGCACTATGTGCCAGGATCGGTCACGGACCGCCCATGGAGCATTAACCCCTAGCACACTGCGATCAAAGATGATCGCAGCATTCCGGGGGCATAGGGAAGCATCGCGCAGGGAAGGGGCTCCCTGCATGCTTCCCTGAGACCCTCGGTACAAGGTGATATGCTCACCTTGTACCGAGCATCTCCTCCCTGCAGGCCCCGGATCCAAAATGGCCACGGGGCTGCATCCGGGTCCTGCAGGGAGGTGGCTTACCAGCGCCTGCTCAGAGCAAGCGCTGGTAAGCCTGCAGCCCTGCATGTCAGATCGCTGATCTGACACAGTGCTCTGCAAAGTGTCAGATCAGCGATCTGACCCTATAACATGATGCCCTGGGGCAATGTTATAAAGTTAAAAAAAATATTCACATGTGTAAAAAAAAACAAAAAAAATCTCCTAAATAAAGAAAAAAAATATATTGTTCCCATAAATACATTCCTTTATCTAAATAAAAAAACCCAATAAAAGTACACATATTTAGTATCGCCGCATCCATAACGACACGACCTATAAAACTGTCCCACTAGTTAACCCCTTCAGTGAACACCGTAAAAAAATTTAAAAAAGAGGCAAAAAACAACCCTTTATTATCATACCGCCGAGCAAAAAGTGGAATAGCACGCGATCAAAAAAACAGATCTAAATAACCATGGTACCACTGAAAATGTCATTTGGTCCCGCAAAACACAAGCCACCATACAGCGTCATCAGCAAAAAAATAAAAAATAAATAAATAAAAGAATAAAGCGATTCAAAAATAATTCCTTTTTCTATAAAATAGTTTTTATCGTATAAAAGCGCCAAAGCATAAAAAAATGATATAAATGAGGTATCGCTGTAATCGTACTGACCCGAAGAACAAAACTGCTTTATCCATTTTACCAAACGCGGAATGGTATAAACACCCCCCCAAAAGAAATTCATGAATAGCTGGTTTTTGGTCATACTGCCTCATAAAAATCGGAATAAAAAGCGATCAAAAAATGTCACGTGCCCAAAAATGTTACAAATAAAAATGAAAATTCGTCCCGCAAAAAATAAAACTTCACATGACTCTGTGGACCAAAATATGGAAAAATTATAGCTCTCAAAATGTGGTAACGCAAAAAAATATTTTTTGCAATAATAAGCGTCTTTTAGTGTCATCACGCTCTTAGTTAGGGAAAAATAAAAAAAATTTAAAAATGTATTTATTTCCATTTTTCCATTAGGGTTAGAGCTAGGGTTAGGGCTAGGGTTATAGTTAGGGCTAGGGTTAGGGCTAGGGTTATGGTTGGAGCTAGGGTTGGGGCTAGGGTCGGGGCTAGGGTTAGGGATAGGGTTGGGGTTAGGGTTAGGGCTAGGGTTAGGGTTGGGGCTATGGTTAGGGTTGGGGCTATGGTTAGGGTTGGGGCTATGGTTAGGGTTTGGATTACATTTACACTTGGGATTAGGGTTAGGGGTGTGTCAGGGTTAGGAGTGTGGTTAGGGTTATGGTTGGGATTAGGGTTAGGGGTGTGTTGGAGTTAGGAGTGTGCGGTTAGGGTTGGATTAGGATTGGGGGGGTGTTGGGGTTATGGGTGTGGTTGGAGTTAAGGGTGTGGTTGGGATTAGGGTTAGCGGTGTGTTTGGGTCAGGGTTTCAGTTACAATTGGGGGTTTCCACTGTTTAGGCACATCAGGGGCTCTCCAAATGCGACATGGCATTGATGTTTTCCATAGGTTCCCAAGAGTCTTCCTCAGGGAGATATCCCTGCCCTCTTATCAGATATTGGAGCCGATTCCTGCGAATCCTGGAATCAATAATTTCCTCCACCAGAAATTGTTCTTGCCGATCAATCACCACAGGCTGAGGAGGTGGCACAACATGTCCCTGGATGGTATTAGGAGATACAGGCTTTAGTAAAGATACATGAAAAACTGGGTGTACCTTCATAGTCCTAGGCAGCTTCAGCCGGCAGGCCACAAAGCTCACAATACCGTTGATCTTGAAAGGGCCAATGAATTTCTGTCCAAGATTTTGTGAAGGAATGTTTAACTTCAGATTCTTAGTTGCTAACCACACGGAATCTCCTACCTTAAACATGGGTGCAGGTTTACGGAATCTATCAGCCGATCTCTTATAACGTTCTTGAGCTGTGGTCAGGCATTCCTTCAGAACCTCCAGATTTTGCCTTATCGCAGTCAGCCTTTCCTCCACTGCCGGAGCCGGAGAATTAATTGGAGACCTAGGTAAGATACATGGATGATAACCCAGATTGGCAAAGAAAGGTGTAAATTTAGTGGAGGCGCTCTGAGAATTGTTATATGAAAATTCGGCTAATGGCAGCAACTCCAACCAATCATCCTGGGAATTGGCTGACATAGATATTGTTCGAGCATCTGGTTGGTACGCTCAGTCTGACCATTTGTCTGGGGATGGTAAGCGGAAGAGAGACAGACATTAATATTGAGTGCAGAGCAAAACCCCTTCCAGAATCTTGAAGTGAACTGTACTCCACTGTCAGAGATGATCTCATCCAGAACCCCATGCAACCGAAAAACATTCTGTATAACCAAGTTCACTGTATCTGTAGCTGAGGGGAGGCCGGTGCACGGAACAAAATGAGCAGCTTTAGTCAGGCGATCAACTACCACCATGATTGTATTCATGCCCCCCGATGTAGGCAGCTCCACAATAAAGTCCATTGATATAGACCCCCAAGGGCGGGACAGAACAGGTAATGGTTGTAGAAGACCCGAAGGTGCCACATGAGGAGTCTTGTAATGAGCAAATACCTCGCAAGAGAGAACATAGTCCTTGGTATCCTTCAGGCAAGTTGGCCACCAGAAGAATCGGCTCAGGAACTCTTGTGTCTTCTGTACCCCCCTGTGACCAGCCAACTTGGAGTCATGTACCAACTTGAGGATCTGCAGATGGACGACCTCAGGGACGTAGATACGTTGATCTCTGAACCACATGCCACCCTTAAAGACAAGATTAATATCCACAGGTGGGTTGGCCAGAAATACATCACCGTCATAGGCCTCCCTGCACTCCTTCCACAAGTCCTGATCGTGGATAACTGATGAAATTGGCATCAGATAGAATGGTCTTGGACAGGGCTCCATCAGCAGCATGGATTCGGGATAAAGCATCAGCCTTCCCTTTATGAGAACCTGGATGGTACGAGATAACAAAGTTAAATTGATTTAAAAATAAGTTCCAATGAGCCTGACGAGGAGATAGACATCTAGCGGATCTAAGGAACTCTAAATTGTGATGGTCAGTTAGCGCTATGATCTGTTGTGCAGCTCCTTGCAGATGATGCCTCCATTCTTTGAAAGCCGCAATAATAGCCAGCAATTCCTTGTCTCCCACGTCGTAATTCTTCTCTGCTGAGGTTAGTCTACGGGAAAAGAAAGCACAAGGATGCAGTAGACCCTTCTCTCCAGTTCTTTGGGAGAGAATAGCCCCCAAAGCATTATCAGAAGCGTCCACCTCCACAACGAAAGAAAGTGTTGGATCTGGGTGTATCAACAGCGGTGCTGATGCGAAACAGATCTTAAGCCGATCAAAAGCTTCTTGAGCCTGTGATGACCACTTAAAGGGCTTTTCCTTCTTTGTCAAGGAATTAATGGGAAGGACAATATCAGAAAAATTTCGAATGAAGCGTCTGTTGAAATTTGCAAAACCAATAAAACGTTGGGCCTCCTTAACGTTGTTGGGTACCGACCAGTCAAAGATAGCCTGAATCTTACCAGATTCCATGTTGAGCCCCTGGGGAGAGATGATATAACCTAAGAACTGTATCTCAGAACGATGGAACTCGCATTTCTCCGGCTTAATATACAATGGTTCTCTTTCAGACGTCTTAAAACAGTTTTGACATGTTCTTCATGTTCCTGTAGAGAGTCAGAAAAGATTAGTACAGTGGGGCAAAAAAGTATTTAGTCAGTCAGCAATAGTGCAAGTTCCACCACTTAAAAAGATGAGAGGCGTCTGTAATTTACATCATAGGTAGACCTCAACTATGGGAGACAAACTGAGAAAAAAAAATCCAGAAAATCACATTGTCTGTTTTTTTATCATTTTATTTGCATATTATGGTGGAAAATAAGTATTTGGTCAGAAACAAAATTTCAAGATTTCTGGCTCTCACAGACCTGTAACTTCTTCTTTAAGTGTCTCCTCTTTCCTCCACTTATTACCTGTAGTAATGGCACCTGTTTAAACTTGTTATCAGTATAAAAAGACACCTGTGCACACCCTCAAACAGTCTGACTCCAAACTCCACTATGGTGAAGACCAAAGAGCTGTCAAAGGACACCAGAAACAAAATTGTAGCCCTGCACCAGGCTGGTAAGACTGAATCTGCAATAGCCAACCAGCTTGGAGTGAAGAAATCAACAGTGGGAGCAATAATTAGAAAATGGAAGACATTCAAGACCACTGATAATCTCCCTCGATCTGGGGCTCCACGCAAAATCCCACCCCGTGGGTTCAGAATGATCACAAGAACGGTGAGCAAAAATCCCAGAACCACGCGGGGGGACCTAGTGAATGAACTGCAGAGAGCTGGGACCAATGTAACAAGGCCTACCATAAGTAACACACTACGCCACCATGGACTCAGATCCTGCACTGCCAGACGTGTCCCACTGCTTAAGCCAGTACATGTCCGGGCCCGTCTGAAGTTTGCTAGAGAGCATTTGGATGATCCAGAGGAGTTTTGGGAGAATGTCCTATGGTCTGATGAAACCAAACTGGAACTGTTTGGTAGAAACACAACTTGTCGTGTTTGGAGGAAAAAGAATACTGAGTTGCATCCATTAAACACCATACCTACTGTAAAGCATGGTGGTGGAAACATCATGCTTTGGGGCTGTTTCTCTGCAAAGGGGCCAGGACGACTGATCCGGGTACATGAAAGAATGAATGGGGCCATGTATCGTGAGATTTTGAGTGCAAACCTCCTTCCATCAGCAAGGGCATTGAAGATGAAACGTGGCTGGGTCTTTCAACATGACAGTGATCCAAAGCACATCGCCAGGGCAACGAAGGAGTGGCTTCGTAAGAAGCATTTCAAGGTCCTGGAGTGGCCTAGCCAGTCTCCAGATCTCAACCCTATAGAAAACCTTTGGAGGGAGTTGAAAGTCCGTGTTGCCAAGCGAAAAGCCAAAAACATCACTGCTCTAGAGGAGATCTGCATGGAGGAATGGGCCAACATACCAACAACAGTGTGTGGCAACCTTGTGAAGACTTACAGAAAATGTTTGACCTCTGTCATTGCCAACAAAGGATATATTACAAAGTATTGAGATGAAATTTTGTTTCTGACCAAATACTTATTTTCCACCATAATATGCAAATAAAATGATAAAAAAACAGACAATGTGATTTTCTGGATTTTTTTTTCTCAGTTTGTCTCCCATAGTTGAGGTCTACCTATGATGTAAATTACAGACGCCTCTCATCTTTTTAAGTGGTGGAACTTGCACTATTGCTGACTGACTAAATACTTTTTTGCCCCACTGTATATCATTCAAATAGATCACCATAAACTGGTCCAACAAATCTCTGAAAATGTCATTAGCAAGGTGTTGAAACGTTGCAGAGGCGTTACAAAGCCCAAAGGGCATCACAAGAGATTCAAAGTGTCCATACTGGCATCTGAATGCTGTCTTCCACTCATCCCCTGGACAAATACGCACCAAATTATAAGCCCCACGAAGATCCAGTTTAGAGAACACGTTAGCATGGCGGACTCTTTCCAGTAATTCAGGAATCAGAGGCAAAGGGTAATGGTTTCGTACGGTTACCTTATTGAGTTCCCGATAGTCAACACAGGGTCTCAGGGTCCTATCCTTCTTTTTAAAAAAAAATATAGGTGCCCCTGCTGGTGAGGAAGAAGGACGTATGAAGCCTTTGGCCAGTTTTTCATTAATATACTCCTTTAAGGCTTGAAGCTCAGGTGCCGCCAAAGGGTATACGTTACCAAAAGGAATAGCTGCCCCAGGAAGCAACTCAATGGGACAGTCATAATGCCTGTGTGGAGGAAGCTGATCTGCATTCTTCTTGTCACAGATGTCAGAGAACTCTTTATATGCTGGAGGTAAAGAAAATACCTGTACATGTGGTTCCGTAGCCGTGGACTCAGGGACAGCCTCTGTTAACGCTGAGTTGCTCCTTGTCAGAAAGATAATCTCCTTGGTCTCCCAGTTGATAATTGGGTTCTGGGAATGCAACCAAGGAATGCCTAAAATCACAGGAAAATGAGGAGAAGAAATTAGCTAGAAAGAAAGTTGCTCCTGATGATTAGGCTCCAACAAAATTTCAAGGGGTACGGTCTCCTGATCCACAGGCCCAGAGATTAAAGGTGACCCATCCACTGTTTCCATGGTAATTGGAGAGGCTCTTTGCTGAATTTCAATACCATGTTCCTTGGCAAATGCGATATCCATGAAATTGCCACCTGCACCAGAGTCAATCATAGCTGCTCTGGAAATCCACTGTCCTGAACACAGGATCTTAATAGGGAGAGAACAGTGAGAGTTATTTTCCTTAAGCTCCTTGGGGGGTGAAGTCATAGAAAGTGAATGAAATACAGCGTTTAAAGGCAGGCTACATTCAGAGATGTCAGATTCATCATCACAGTTGTCATACTCCCCTACTGCTGCTAGCACCTTGTTAGGCTGTCTAGGACACTTAGGACAATTGATCAAGAAGTAGTCAGACTGGCCACAGTAGAAACATAGACTTTCACGAAGGCGATGCTCTCGGCACTCATTGATCTCGCGCCTCTGAACAGAATCAATTTGCATGGGCACCTCCTCCACCTCCCGAGATGTTTTACCTGCAGGCTCTTTGGAAGGAAGGGAAAAGTTAGAAATACAGTTACAGTGGGGCAAAAAAGTATTTAGTCAGTCAGCAATAGTGCAAGTTCCACCACTTAAAAAGATGAGAGGCATCTGTAATTTACATCATAGGTAGACCTCAACTATGGGAGACAAACTGAGAAAAAAAAATCCAGAAAATCACATTGTCTGTTTTTTTTATCATTTTATTTGCATATTATGGTGGAAAATAAGTATTTGGTCAGAAACAAAATTTCATCTCAATACTTTGTAATATATCCTTTGTTGGCAATGACAGAGGTCAAACATTTTCTGTAAGTCTTCACAAGGTTGCCACACACTGTTGTTGGTATGTTGGCCCATTCCTCCATGCAGATCTCCTCTAGAGCAGTGATGTTTTTGGCTTTTCGCTTGGCAACACGGACTTTCAACTCCCTCCAAAGGTTTTCTATAGGGTTGAGATCTGGAGACTGGCTAGGCCACTCCAGGACCTTGAAATGCTTCTTACGAAGCCACTCCTTCGTTGCCCTGGCGATGTGCTTTGGATCACTGTCATGTTGAAAGACCCAGCCACGTTTCATCTTCAATGCCCTTGCTGATGGAAGGAGGTTTGCACTCAAAATTTCACGATACATGGCCCCATTCATTCTTTCATGTACCCGGATCAGTCGTCCTGGCCCCTTTGCAGAGAAACAGCCCCAAAGCATGATGTTTCCACCACCATGCTTTACAGTAGGTATGGTGTTTAATGGATGCAACTCAGTATTCTTTTTCCTCCAAACACGACAAGTTGTGTTTCTACCAAACAGTTCCAGTTTGGTTTCATCAGACCATAGGACATTCTCCCAAAACTCCTCTGAATCATCCAAATGCTCTCTAGCAAACTTCAGACGGGCCCGGACATGTACTGGCTTAAGCAGTGGGACACGTCTGGCAGTGCAGGATCTGAGTCCATGGTGGCGTAGTGTGTTACTTATGGTAGGCCTTGTTACATTGGTCCCAGCTCTCTGCAGTTCATTCACTAGGTCCCCCCGCGTGGTTCTGGGATTTTTGCTCACCGTTCTTGTGATCATTCTGAACCCACGGGGTGGGATTTTGCGTGGAGCCCCAGATCGAGGGAGATTATCAGTGGTCTTGAATGTCTTCCATTTTCTAATTATTGCTCCCACTGTTGATTTCTTCACTCCAAGCTGGTTGGCTATTGCAGATTCAGTCTTACCAGCCTGGTGCAGGGCTACAATTTTGTTTCTGGTGTCCTTTGACAGCTCTTTGGTCTTCACCATAGTGGAGTTTGGAGTCAGACTGTTTGAGGGTGTGCACAGGTGTCTTTTTATACTGATAACAAGTTTAAACAGGTGCCATTACTACAGGTAATAAGTGGAGGAAAGAGGAGACACTTAAAGAAGAAGTTACAGGTCTGTGAGAGCCAGAAATCTTGAAATTTTGTTTCTGACCAAATACTTATTTTCCACCATAATATGCAAATAAAATGATAAAAAAACAGACAATGTGATTTTCTGGATTTTTTTTTCTCAGTTTGTCTCCCATAGTTGAGGTCTACCTATGATGTAAATTACAGACGCCTCTCATCTTTTTAAGTGGTGGAACTTGCACTATTGCTGACTGACTAAATACTTTTTTGCCCCACTGTATATGCAGCAAACTTCTGCCTACGCTCAGTAAGGCGAATGTCAATGCACACACAATGCTGTATAAATGTCTCTAGCTCTTGTGGTGACTCAGAGCGAGCTAGTTCATCTTTTACAATACTAGACAGACCCCTTTTAAAAATAGGCAATTGTGCATAACTGTCCCAATTGGTATCTACCGCTAATCTCCTGAATTCAGTAGTATACTCAATAACAGAACGTTTTGCCTGGAGTAAAGACAATAAAGCAGATTCAGCGGTTGCACGGTGATTAGGATCATCAAACATTAATGCCATAGCGCCCAGGCGAGTGCTCGTGCGGTCAGCAGCATTATTACACACAATACTTTGGATCTATCATTAGGAAAACGGTCAGCATGCACATCAAAATATAGCATACATTGATTCACAAAGCCACGAAATTTGCCACGATCACCATTAAATCTGAATGGGGGCAACTTAGGTGGGCTAGCTGGTGGCGGTTGCCCAGAGGGAAAAGTCGCTTGTGCAGATATTTGTGTGCTTATGTCCTGAAAAGCCCATCCATACTGGGACTCTATGCCAGCAAGTTTGTTTTCCTGGACTGCCATGCGGGTGCTTAAGTCCTGCAAAGTCTGTCCAAACACTTGTTGATTGTGTTCAAAGCTTCCAAACTTCTTTTGCAGACCTTCCACATCTTAATGCAGTGATCTAATTATGGAAAACACCTGCTCTAATCTGCTCTCTGCAGTCATTGTTCCAGCAGTCTCCTTTTTTTTTTAGTCTAAAGTATCCTGTAATAATTATAGGGGATAACTCAGGAGACTCTTTGTGTGGAACGAGACAACTACAGGACACAGTTTTATAAGTTTCTAAAGTCTATATTATCACACGGTGATTCAAACAGGTGCAGAGAGAAACTCAAGTCCACAACACTTGGTGTAAATATTAAACGCAGCTTTGCAGTCTATAGGAACCTTCAGAGGAAAATGCAATCACGCAGAAAGTCTATGAAGCACAATTATTCTTGAGGATACTTGACACGAATAAGTCCTTGCTTAGTCCAAAACACAGATAGATATGCTTATAAGGCAGTTCAAGTAATATCTTAGCTCAACCAGCGAGGCCTGGTGTAAGCTTACATGTCCAGCAAATGCAGATGGAAGTAAACACGAGCAGCAGATGAAGGAGGATTACTGGAACTGGTGTATGCAGCAGGAACTCAGAGCAGGGTAGCAGGATCACCAGACAGGTTCACAGGAGCAGGTATTTAGCCGGGGAGTCACCATGGTCTGGAGCTGGTTGCAAGGCAGAATACTCTAGCACAGACTGAAGGCTGGGGTGGAGTTTTATAGCAGGAAGACACAGTGCACATGAGACCAAATACACCATCTTGGAAAAGGGCAGTAATGCACAAAAGGTAATTAAAAATGTTCAGAGTCCTGACAAGACCTGTCCATCTAAGTCTGCATTCCAAATGGCGCGCCTTCCCTTCCGAGCTCTGCCATGCGCCCAAACGGTGGTTCCCCCATATATGGGGTATCAGCGTACTCAGGACAAATTGGACAACAACTTTTGGGAACCAATTTCTCCTGTTACCCTTGGGAAAATAAAAAACTGGGTGTTAAAGATAATTTTTGTGGAAAAAAAATGATTTTTTATTTTCACGGCTCTGCATTATTAACTGTAGTGAAACAATTGGGGGTTCAAAGTTCTCACAACACATCTAGATAAGTTCCTTGGGGGGGTCTAGTTTCCAATATGGGGTCACTTGTGGGGTGTTTCTACTGTTTAGGTACATTAGGGGCACTGCAAACGCAATGTGACACCTGCAGACCATTCCATCTAAGTCTGCATTCCAAATGGCGCTCCTTCCCTTCTGAGCTCTGCTATGCACCCAAACGGTGGTTACCCCCACATATGGGGTATCAGCAAACTCAGGACAAATTGCACAACAACCTTTGGAGTCCAATTTCTCCTGTTACCCTTGGGAAAATACAAAACTGGGGGCTAAAAAATAATTTTTGTGGAAGAAAAAATAATTTTTATTTTCACAGCTCTGCGTTATAAACTGTAGTGAAACACTTGGGGATTCAAAGCTCTCACAACACATCTAGATAAGATCCTTAGGGGGTCTACTTTCCAAAATGGTGTCACTTGTGGGGGGTTTCAATGTTTAGGCACATCAGGGGCTCCCCAACGCAACATGGCGTCCTATCTCAATTCCAGCCAATTTTGCATTGAAAAGTCAAACAGCGCTCCTTCATTTACGAGCTCTGCCATGCACCCAAACAGTGGACAAATTGCACAACAATGATTGGGGTACAATTTCTTCTGGTAACCTTGGGAAAATAAAAATTGTGGGCAAAGAATTCATTTTTGTGAAAAAATATGAATTTTTATTTTTACGGCTCTACATTATAAACTTCTGTGAAGCACTTGGTGGGTCAAAATGCTCACCACACATCTAGATAAGTTCCTTAGAGGTCTACTTTCCAAAATGGTGTCACTTGTGGGGGTTTTCAATGTTTAGGCACATTAGTGGCTCTCCAAACGCAACATGGCGTCCCATCTCATTTCCAGCCAATTTTGCATTGAAAAGTCAAATGGCGCTCCTTACCTTCCGAGCTCTGCCATGTGCCCAAACAGTGGTTTACCCCCACATATGGGGTATCGGGGTACTCAGGACAAATTATACAACAACGTTTGGTGTCCATTTTCTCCTGTTAACCTTGGTAAAATAAAACAAATTGGAGCTGAAGTAAATTTTTTGTGAAAAAAAATTAAATGTTCATTTTTTTTTAAACATTCCAAAAATTCCTGTGAAACACCTGAAGGGTTAATAAACTTCTTGAATGTGGTTTTGAGCACCTTGAGGGGTGCAATTTTTAGAATGGTGTCACACTTGGTTATTTTCTATCATATAGACCCCTCAAAATGACTTCAAATGTGACATGGTCCCTAAAAAAAAATGGTGTTGTAAAAATGAGAAATTGCTGGTCAAATTTAACCCTTATAATTTCCTAACAAAAAAAATTTGTTTCCAAAATTGTGCTGATGTAAAGGAGACATGTGGGAAATGTTACTTATTAAGTATTTTGTGTGACATATCTCTGTGATTTAAGGGAATTAAAATTCAAAGTTGGAAAATTGCGAAATTTTCAAAATTTTCCCAAATTTCCATTTTTTTCACAAATAAAGCAGGTAATATCAAATAAATTTTGCCACTGTCATGAAGTAGAATATGTCTCCAGAAAACATTGTCAGAATCACCGGGATCCGTTGAAGCTTTCCAGAGTTATAACCTCATAAAAGGACAGTGGTCAGAATTGTAAAAATTGGCCCGGTCATTAACGTGCAAACCACCTTCTGGGCTTAAGGGGTTAAAACTAGGGTTGAGCGAAACAGATCGGACAGTTTCAAAAATTGCCGACTTTTGGCAAAGTTGGGTTTCGTGAAACCCGACCCGATCCCACTGTGGGATCGGCCATGAGGTTGGCGATCTGCGCGCCAAAGTCGTGTTTCGTATGATGCTTTAAGCGCTATTTCTCAGCCAATGAAGGTGCACTCAGAGTGTGGGCAGCGTGATGACATAGGTCTCGGTCCCCACCATCTTAGAGAAGGGCATAGCAGTGATTGGCTTGCTTTCTGCGGCGTCACAGGGGCTATAAAGGGTCGTGCACGCCGACCGCCATCTTACTGCTGCCGATCTGAGCATAGGGAGAGGTTGTTGCAGCTTCGCAAGAAGCAGGGATATAGTTAGGGAGGGAAGATTAACCCTCAAACCGCTTGTGCTGTAGCGATTTCCACTGTCCAACACCACCTTTTCTTTGCAGGGACAGTGGATTTTTTTTTTGGTGCATCAGCTCTGTAGCTTCTTACGCTGCATTCTAAGGCTCCCTGATAGCTGCATTGCTGTGTGTACGCCGCTGTGCAAACCAACTGCTTTTTTCAAACAAAAATCCTGTTACTTCTTTCTGCACAGTTCTCTTGTTTCTTTGTCCACACTTTTGTGTGCAGCAGTCCTTTTTATTGCTGCCATACTTGTCCTTTGATCATTGTAGGGAGATTGAAATTCTACTACAGCCCTTGTATTTTTTTATATATCTGCCAGCCACGTTCTGCCTTGTACATTGTGTGGTGTAATACACAGGGCCTGTTTTTCCCTGCAGTCTCCCCCCACAAGAAAAAGGAAGCTTTAAATTGCCACTTAGTGGATCTACGTGAGTTCTGTTTGGCGTATATCAGCCAGCCACGTTCTGCCTTGTACATTGTGTGGTGTAATACACAGGGCCTGTTTATCCCTGCAGACTCCCCCCCCCCAAAAAAAGGGAGCTTTAAATTGCCACTTAGTGGAGCTACGTGAGTTCTGTTTGGCGTATATCTGCCAGCCACGTTCTGCCTTGTACATTGTGTGGTGTAATACACAGGGCCTGTTTTTTCCTGCAGTCTTCCCGCCAAAAAAAGGGAGATATAAATTCTCCAAAAGTTAATATACACCTTCTACCTTGTTTAACAGTAGCATATAACGGTTGTTATATTGATAACATTTCCGCAAAAATGAGGAAGTCTGGTGGAAGAGGCCGTGGGCTGTTGTTGCCAGCTGGTACTGATGGTGGTGGTGGTAGTGGAGCATCTGGTGGTACCGGGAAAGGCAAGATAGCACCAAAGGCTCGAGGTGTTGAGGCAGCGTCATCATCTGGCTACACAAGGCCTCGAAGGCTACCTTATCTGGGAGTTGGAAGACAGCTTTTAAAGCCGGAGAAGCAGGAACAAGTTTTGGCTTTCATTGCTGACTCAGCCTCTAGCTCTTTCACCTCCTCTTCAGAAGCTTCGAAATCTAAAACCAGCGAGTCGCCAGTGGCTGCTCCAGGTCCGGAAAAAGTTGCTTCCTTGTGTCCTTCACCCAAAACAAAAGTTAAGGATGCGGCAGGCAACACTACACTTTACTCCATGGAGCTCTTTACACATACCGTGCCTGGGTTAGAGAGGGAAATTGTTAAAAGCCCATTACAGGATGAATCAGACATGGAGTGCACAGATGCACAGCCACAGCTTGATTATTATGCTGCTCCATTGACTCGGATCACTACTTTGCCCTCGCAGTGTACTGAGCCCGAATCTGACCCTGATGAGACTATGGTGTCCAGTCCCGATCGCTATAGCACCTTACACGTTGACACAGAGGACGGTGCACATGACATTGAAGAGGAGGTGATAGATGACCCAGTTGTTGACCCTGATTGGCAGCCATTGGGGGAAGAGGGTGCCGCTGCCTGTAGCTCAGAAGCGGAGGAGGATGATCTACTGCAGCTCTACATCGCAAAAGCTGTCATCTGGCAGGCCCACATCAGGCCCAAAACGTGTGTCAAAAACCACAACAGGTGTAGGATAGCATTGCAATCCGGTGACAGTAGCACGGCGTGCAAAGCCTGAAAAGGTATTCTATAGTAGGATGAGTGCAGTGTGGCAATTTTTTAGGAAGAATCTGCAAAGTTTAAATACAACGTGCATGCGTAGACATCTAACTAGCAGGCAGTTGGAAGCATGGACTAACTACCAAACTTCCCGTACCGTTGATGCACCTGCTCATATTGAAGTTAGTCAGCAACGCAACTTTGCTTCCCTCACTGGATGCCCAACAGTTATGGCACCACCAGTGACAAATGTGGAGGTATTGTCGCAAGGCCAAAGCAGTCAGGGAATCACAAGGTTCTTGGTTGGAAACACTGTAGGTGGGCCCACATCAAGAATACCATCACCAAGCCTCTTTCAATCTGCCATGTCCACCACCACCCCCGCTAGTTCCACCATATGCAGCTCTCCACTCCAGCTCAGCCTACAAAAGTCTCTAGATAGAAAAAGAAAGTACCCTTCCTCTCATCCGCATACACAGGGTTTGAACGGCTACATTACTCGACTAATCTCGATAGAGATGATGCCCTACCGGTTGGTTGAAAGCGAAGCTTTCAAAGCCCTGATGGCCTACGCAGTACCACGCTATGACCTACCCAGTTGATACTTCTTTGCGAGAAAAGTCATCCCAGCACTCCACCAACATGTCAAAGAACGCATTGTCCATGCACTGAGGCAATCGTTCAGTAGAAAGGCGCACCTAACAACTGATGCATGGACCAGTAGGCATGGCCAGAAACATTACGGGTCCATCACGGCACACTGGGTTAATGTGGTGGATGCAGGGTCCACAGAATACAGCCATAGTGGCACAGTTCTGCCTAGCCCACGGTGTTATGGTTCTCAATGGCAAGAGAACATAGCCCAGCAAACATAAGAACTAGCTCTTGGAAGGATGGAAACTAAACTGACCATGAACTAAACCTGCCGCACAACTAACAGTAGCCGGGTAGCGTTGCCTGCGTTTTATCCCTAGACGCCCAGCGCCGGCCGGAGGACTAACTAATCCTGGCAGAGGAAAATATAGTCCTGGCTCACCTCTAGAGAAATTTCCCCGAAAGGCAGACAGAGGCCCCCACATATATTGGCGGTGATTTTAGATGAAAATGACAAACGTAGTATGAAAATAGGTTTAGCAAAATTGAGGTCCGCTTACTAGATAGCAGGAAGACAGAAAGGGCACTTTCATGGTCAGCTGAAAACCCTATCAAAACACCATCCTGAAATTACTTTAAGACTCTAGTATTAACTCATAACATCAGAGTGGCAATTTCAGATCACAAGAGCTTTCCAGACACAGAAACGAAACTACAGCTGTGAACTGGAACAAAATGCAAAAACAAACGAGGACTAAAGTCCAACTTAGCTGGGAGTTGTCTAGCAGCAGGAACATGCACAGAAAGGCTTCTGATTACAATGTTGACCGGCATGGAAGTGACAGAGGAGCAAGGCTAAATAGCGACTCCCACATCCTGATGGAAACAGGTGAACAGAGGGGATGATGCACACCAGTTCAATTCCACCAGTGGCCACCGGGGGAGCCCAAAATCCAATTTCACAACAGTACCCCCCCCTCAAGGAGGGGGCACCGAACCCTCACCAGAACCACCAGGGCGATCAGGATGAGCCCTATGAAAGGCACGGACCAGATCGGAGGCATGAACATCAGAGGCAGTCACCCAAGAATTATCCTCCTGACCGTATCCCTTCCATTTGACCAGATACTGGAGTCTCCGTCTGGAAACACGGGAGTCCAAGATTTTTTCCACAACGTACTCCAACTCGCCCTCAACCAACACCGGAGCAGGAGGCTCAACGGAAGGCACAACCGGTACCTCATACCTGACCGATGAAAAACATTATGAATAGAAAAAGATGCAGGGAGGTCCAAACGGAAGGACACAGGGTTAAGAATCTCCAATATCTTGTACGGGCCGATGAACCGAGGCTTAAACTTAGGAGAAGAAACCCTCATAGGGACAAAACGAGAAGACAACCACACCAAGTCCCCAACACAAAGCCGAGGACCAACCCGACGCCGGCGGTTGGCAAAAAGCTGAGTCTTCTCCTGGGACAACTTCAAATTGTCCACTACCTGCCCCCAAATCTGATGCAACCTCTCCACCACAGCATCCACTCCAGGACAATCCGAAGATTCCACCTGACCAGAAGAAAATCGAGGATGAAACCCCGAATTACAGAAAAAAGGAGACACCAAGGTGGCAGAGCTGGCCCAATTATTGAGGGCAAACTCCGCTAAAGGCAAAAAAGCAACCCAATCATCCTGATCTGCAGACACAAAACACCTCAAATATGTCTCCAAGGTCTGATTCGTCCGCTCGGTCTGGCCATTAGTCTGAGGATGGAAAGCAGACGAGAAAGACAAATCTATGCCCATCCTAGCACAGAATGCTCGCCAAAATCTAGACACGAATTGGGTTCCTCTGTCAGAAATGATATTCTCCGGAATACCATGCAAACGGACCACATTTTGAAAAAACAGAGGAACCAACTCGGAAGAAGAAGGCAACTTAGGCAGGGGAACCAAATGGACCATCTTAGAGAAACGGTCACACACCACCCAGATGACAGACATCTTCTGAGAAACAGGAAGATCCGAAATAAAATCCATCGAGATGTGCGTCCAGGGCCTCTTCGGGATAGGCAAGGGCAACAACAATCCACTAGCCCGAGAACAACAAGGCTTGGCCCGAGCACAAACGTCACAAGACTGCACGAAGCCTCGCACATCTCGAGACAGGGAAGGCCACCAGAAGGACCTTGCCACCAAATCCCTGGTACCAAAGATTCCAGGATGACCTGCCAACGCAGAAGAATGAACCTCAGAAATGACTTTACTGGTCCAATCATCAGGAACAAACAGTCTACCAGGTGGGCAACGATCAGGTCTATCCACCTGAAACTCCTGCAAGGCCCGCCGCAGGTCTGGAGAAACGGCAGACAATATCACTCCATCCTTAAGGATACCTGTAGGTTCAGAATTACCAGGGGAGTCAGGCTCAAAACTCCTAGAAAGGGCATCCGCCTTAACATTCTTAGAACCCGGCAGGTAGGACACCACAAATTTAAACCGAGAGAAAAACAACGACCAGCGTGCCTGTCTAGGATTCAGGCGTCTGGCGGACTCAAGATAAATTAGATTTTTGTGGTCAGTCAATACCACCACCTGATGTCTAGCCCCCTCAAGCCAATGACGCCACTCCTCAAAAGCCCACTTCATGGCCAAAAGCTCCCGATTCCCAACATCATAATTCCGCTCAGCGGGCGAAAATTTACGCGAGAAAAAAGCACAAGGTCTCATCACGGAGCAATCGGAACTTCTCTGCGACAAAACCGCCCCAGCTCCGATTTCAGAAGCGTCGACCTCAACCTGAAAAGGAAGAGCAACATCAGGCTGACGCAACACAGGGGCGGAAGAAAAGCGGCGCTTAAGCTCCCGAAAGGCCTCCACAGCAGCAGGGGACCAATCAGCAACATCAGCACCCTTCTTAGTCAAATCAGTCAATGGTTTAACAACATCAGAAAAACCAGCAATAAATCGAAGATAAAAGTTAGCAAAGCCCAAAAATTTCTGAAGACTCTTAAGAGAAGAGGGTTGCGTCCAATCACAAATAGCCTGAACCTTGACAGGATCCATCTCGATGGAAGAGGGGGAAAAAATATATCCCAAAAAGGAAATCTTTTGAACCCCAAAAACGCACTTAGAACCCTTCACACACAAGGAATTAGACCGCAAAACCTGAAAAACCCTCCTGACCTGCTGGACATGAGAGTCCCAGTCATCCGAAAAAATCAAAATATCATCCAGATACACAATCATAAATTTATCCAAATAATCACGGAAAATGTCATGCATAAAGGACTGAAAGACTGAAGGGGCATTTGAAAGACCAAAAGGCATCACCAAATACTCAAAGTGGCCCTCGGGCGTATTAAATGCGGTTTTCCACTCATCCCCCTGCTTAATTCGCACCAAATTATACGCCCCACGGAGATCTATCTTAGAGAACCACTTGGCCCCCTTTATGCGAGCAAACAAATCAGTCAGCAGTGGCAACGGATATTGATATTTAACCGTGATTTTATTCAAAAGCCGATAATCAATACACGGCCTCAAAGAGCCATCTTTCTTAGCCACAAAGAAAAAACCGGCTCCTAAGGGAGATGACGAAGGACGAATATGTCCCTTTTCCAAGGACTCCTTTATATATTCTCGCATAGCAGCATGTTCAGGCACAGACAGATTAAATAAACGACCCTTAGGGTATTTACTACCCGGAATCAAATCTATGGCACAATCGCACTCCCGGTGCGGAGGTAATGAACCAAGCTTAGGTTCTTCAAAAACGTCACGATATTCAGTCAAGAATTCAGGAATCTCAGAGGGAATAGATGATGAAATGGAAACCACAGGTACGTCCCCATGCGTCCCCTTACATCCCCAGCTTAACACAGACATAGCTTTCCAGTCAAGGACTGGGTTATGAGATTGCAGCCATGGCAATCCAAGCACCAACACATCATGTAGGTTATACAGCACAAGAAAGCGAATAATCTCCTGGTGATCCGGATTAATCCGCATAGTTACTTGTGTCCAGTATTGTGGTTTATTGCTAGCCAATGGGGTGGAGTCAATCCCCTTCAGGGGTATAGGAGTTTCAAGAGGCTCCAAATCATACCCACAGCGTTTGGCAAAGGACCAATCCATAAGACTCAAAGCGGTGCCAGAGTCGACATAGGCATCCGCGGTAATAGATGATAAAGAACAAATCAGGGTCACAGATAGAATAAACTTAGACTGTAAAGTGCCAATTGAAACAGACTTATCAAGCTTCTTAGTACGCTTAGAGCATGCTGATATAACATGAGTTGAATCACCGCAATAGAAGCACAACCCATTTTTTCGTCTAAAATTCTGCCGTTCACTTCTGGACAGAATTCTATCACATTGCATATTCTCTGGCATCTTCTCAGTAGACACCGCCAAATGGTGCACAGGTTTGCGCTCCCGCAGACGCCTATCGATCTGGATAGCCATTGTCATGGACTCATTCAGACCCGCAGGCACAGGGAACCCCACCATAACATCCTTAATGGCATCAGAGAGACCCTCTCTGAAATTCGCCGCCAGGGCGCACTCATTCCACTGAGTAAGCACAGCCCATTTACGGAATTTCTGGCAGTATATTTCAGCTTCGTCTTGCCCCTGAGATAGGGACATCAAGGCCTTTTCCGCCTGAAGCTCTAACTGAGGTTCCTCATAAAGCAACCCCAAGGCCAGAAAAAACGCATCCACATTGAGCAACGCAGGATCCCCTGGAGCCAATGCAAAAGCCCAATCCTGAGGGTCGCCCCGGAGCAAGGAAATCACAATCCTGACCTGCTGAGCAGGATCTCCAGCAGAGCGAGATTTCAGGGACAAAAACAACTTGCAATTATTTTTGAAATTTTGAAAGCAAGATCTATTCCCCGAGAAAAATTCAGGCAAAGGAATTCTAGGTTCAGATATAGGAACATGAACAACAAAATCTTGTAAATTTTGAACTTTCGTGGTGAGATTATTCAAACCTGCAGCTAAACTCTGAATATCCATTTTAAACAGGTGAACACAGAGCCATTCCAGGATTAGAAGGAGAGAGAGAGAGAAAGGCTGCAATATAGGCAGACTTGCAAGAGATTCAATTACAAGCACACTCAGAACTGAAGGGAAAAAAAAAAAAAATCTTCAGCAGACTTCTCTTTTCTCTCCTTTCTCTGTCAATTAATTTAACCCTTTTTTGGCCGGTCAAACTGTTATGGTTCTCAATGGCAAGAGAACATAGCCCAGCAAACATAAGAACTAGCTCTTGGAAGGATGGAAACTAAACTGACCATGAACTAAACCTGCCGCACAACTAACAGTAGCCGGGTAGCGTTGCCTGCGTTTTATCCCTAGACGCCCAGCGCCGGCCGGAGGACTAACTAATCATGGCAGAGGAAAATATAGTCCTGGCTCACCTCTAGAGAAATTTCCCCGAAAGGCAGACAGAGGCCCCCACATATATTGGCGGTGATTTTAGATGAAAATGACAAACGTAGTATGAAAATAGGTTTAGCAAAATTGAGGTCCGCTTACTAGATAGCAGGAAGACAGAAAGGGCACTTTCATGGTCAGCTGAAAACCCTATCAAAACACCATCCTGAAATTACTTTAAGACTCTAGTATTAACTCATAACATCAGAGTGGCAATTTCAGATCACAAGAGCTTTCCAGACACAGAAACGAAACTACAGCTGTGAACTGGAACAAAATGCAAAAACAAACGAGGACTAAAGTCCAACTTAGCTGGGAGTTGTCTAGCAGCAGGAACATGCACAGAAAGGCTTCTGATTACAATGTTGACCGGCATGGAAGTGACAGAGGAGCAAGGCTAAATAGCGACTCCCACATCCTGATGGAAACAGGTGAACAGAGGGGATGATGCACACCAGTTCAATTCCACCAGTGGCCACCGGGGGAGCCCAAAATCCAATTTCACAACACCACGGTCTAGGAAACAGTTGGCTGTAGGCGTTTGCACCTCCTCCTCCTCCTCTTCCAGAAGCGAAAACTCGTCCACAGAGCTCAGTCACACGAACACTCCATCCGCAGCTGCCAGTGTTGCACCCGTGGTGTCCCATTATAGAACAGCTAGTGGGAAGCGTCAGCAGGCTGTGCTGCAAATGACGTGTTTGGGCGACAACAGACACACCACGAAAGTACTGACCGAGTACTTGCAGCAAGAAACACAGTCATGGCTGGGCAGTGTACATCTTGAGGCAGGCAAGGTAGTCAGTGATAACGGAAGGAATTTTATGGCTGCCATAGCCCTTTCCGAAATGAAACACATACCTTGCCTGGCTCACACCTTGAACCTTGTGGTGCAGTGCTTCCTCAAGATTTACCCTGATTTACCAGCCCCGCTCCTGAAGGTGCGCAGACTTTGCTTGCACATCCGCCGGTCGCCCGTACACTCCAGCCGTATGCTTAACCATCAGTGATCGCTGAATCTTCCCCAGCACTGCCTAATAATAGACATTGCAACAAGGTGGAACTCTACACTGCACATGCTTCAGAGGCTGTTTGAACGGCGGCGTGCTGTCATGTATTTGTGGGAGGATACACATACACGGGCAGGCAGTTGGATGGCAGACATGGAGTTGTCTGGTGTGCAGTGGTCGAAGCTCCAAGACCTCTGTCAAGTCCTTCAGTGTTTTGAGGAATGCACATGGCTGGTAAGTACGGACGACGCCATCATAAGCATGAGCATCCCACTAATGCGTCTGCTGATGCAAAGTTTGAAGCACATCAAGGATCAGGCGTCTGCGGCCGAAGAGGAGGGAAGTCTTGATGACAGTCAGCCATTGTCTGGTCAGGGAAGTCTCCAGGACGAGATGGCGGATGAAGAGGAGGAGGAGGAGGATGATGGGGCTGAATATTTATGAGAGGAGGATGCTTCTCAGGGGGCAATAGAAACTGGTGGCATTGCAAGGTCAGGTACAGGGTTTCTGCGGGCCACAAGTGATGTAGATTTTCAAGAAAGTGCTCCTCAACCCAGCACAAGCAGTCAATTGACACCTGGAACTTTGGCCCACATTGCAGAGTATGCCCTGCGTATCCTAAAACAGGACCCCTGCATTATCAAAATGATGACCGATGACGATTACTGGTTGGCCTGCCTCCTGGATCCATGATACAAAGGCAAATTACAAAATATAATGCCACATGAGAACCTTGAGCAAATATTGGCTACCAAACAAGCAACTCTTGTAGACCGTTTGGTTCAGGCATTCCCAGCACACAGCGGAACTGATGGTTCTCACACGAGCTGTAGGGGGCAACATGGCAGGGGTGCTAGAAGTGCACAAAGCCGAAGTGGCATTGGACAGAGGGGATTTCTCACCAGGTTGTGGAGTGATTTTGCAATGACCGCAGACACAACAGGTACTGCTGCATCGATTCAAAGTGACATGAGACAGCATCTGTCCAGGATGGTTACCAACTATTTTTCCGCCATTATCGATGTTCTCCCTCACAGGTCCTTCCCCTTTGATTACTGGGCATCTAAACTAGACACCTGGCCCGAATTGGCAGAATATGCCTTACAAGAGCTCGCTTGCCCAGCTGCTAGTGTGTTCTCAGAAAGAGTCTTCAGTGCTGCTGGTTCAATACTGACCGAAAAAAGGACACGTCTGGCTCCCCGAAATGTTGATGATCTAACCTTCATTAAAATTAACCAATCATGGATTTCTAATTATTTTGCCCCACCTTCCCCTGCTGACACGTAGCTTGCCAGAAAAATTTCTTGTTTTTGGCCTCCTCTTACTGACTGCTCCAATTCCGCCATTTGCAGGTGCCGAATGTCCACCATAGGCCATTTGTATACCTCCCTAAATGGGCTGACTCCCCCCACAGGGCCGTGGTCACAACGTGGCGCAAGCACCCGTGCGAGTGCCGTTTGCCTGGACAGGTGGGTGTGCCCACTCTTGGGCCACGGCACTGGCACAGTGTCCCTCATAGTACAATGAAGTGTCTCTGACGGTGGTGGTGCACAACCAATGTCAGACACACTGTCGTAATATGAGGGACCCTGGGCCAGTACCGCTGCCCACAAGAGAGTGTTCCCCCCCCAGCTCGAACTGTGCTCTACCACTTGCAAAACTTACCTATCCCTGCCCCACCACTGTGTAGCCTGTGCTGTTAAATCCTTAAATGGTACTGCCATAACAAATTTGTTGCAATGATAGATGATAATAAAAATATACAGGGGCCCTGGCCTCCATTTAGACCCCTTAATACTTTGCGCCAACTACCCCTGTCTGCAACTCTGCAGAGGAGCCCACTCCTGTACCTCGCTATGCCACCAGTTTATTTATGGCCAATTCCTTGGCTGACATTTAGCCCACTTTAGTATTTTGGCCTACTAACTGTGTCAGCCACTTCTAACAGTTGACCTCCGCTGAACAAAGCTATGCCACCTCTGTACTCCTGTTACCAATTGTGAACTGCATGTAGCCAACTTACTTATTTGTGCCTAGTAACTGTGTCAGCCTCTCATAACAGTTGTCCTCCCACGCTGAAACAAGCTAGGCTGCCTGCTTAGTCCTGCTAGCAGTTTTGGACTGCATTTAGCCACCATTTTTTATGTTAGGCTTCTGTCTGTCTGTCTGTCGGCGCCACACATTACAACTGTCTCCCCCCCCGAAACAAGCTAGGCCGCCTGGTTAGCCCTGCTAGCAGTTTTGAACTGCATTTAGCCACCTTTATTTAGGTTAGGCCTCTGTCTGTCTGTCTGTCTGTCTGCTCCAAACATTACAACTATTCCCCCCCTGAAACAAGCTAAGCCGCCTACTTAGTCCTGCTAGCAGTTTTGAACTGCATTTAGCCACTTTTTTTATGTTAGGCCTCTGTCTGTCTGTTGGCGCCACACATTACAACTGTCCCCCCCGAAACAAGCTAGGCCGCCTGGTTAGCCCTGCTAGCAGTTTTGAACTGCATTTAGCCACCTTTTTTTAGGTTAGGCCTCTGTCTGTCTGTCTGTCTGTCTGCTCCAAACATTACAACTATTCCCCCCCTGAAACAAGCTAAGCCGCCTGCTTAGTCCTGCTAGCAGTTTTGAACTGCATTTAGCCACTTTTTTTATGTTAGGCCTCTGTCTGTCTGTCGGCGCCACACATTACAACTGTCCCCTCCTGAAACAAGCTAGGCCGCCTGGTTAGTCCTGCTAGCAGTTTAGAACTGCATTTAGCCACCTTTTTTTAGGTTAGGCCTCTGTCTGTCTGTCTGTCTGCTCCAAACATTACAACTATCCCCCTCCTGAAACAAGCTAAGCTGCCTGCTTAGTCCTGCTAGCAGTTTTGAACTGCATTTAGCCACTTTTTTTATGTTAGGCCTCTGTCTGTCTGTCTGTCGGCGCCACACATTACAACTGTCCCCCCCTGAAACAAGCTAGGCCGCCAGGTTAGTCCTGCTAGCAGTTTAGAACTGCATTTAGACACCTTTTTTTAGGTTAGGCCTCTGTCTGTCTGTCGGCGCCACACATTACAACTGTCCCCCCCCAAAACAAGCTAGGCCGCCTGGTTAGTCCTGCTAGCAGTTTATAACTGCATTTAGACACCTTTTTTTAGATTAGGCCTCTGTCTGTTGGCACCACACATTACAACTGTCCCCCCACCCCGGAAACAAGCTAGGCCGCCTGGTTAGTCCTGCTAGCAGTTTTTTGAACTGCATTTAGACACCTTTTTTTAGGTTAGGCCTCTGTCTGTCTGTCTGTCTGTCGGCGCCACACATTACAACTGCCCTCCCCCTGAAACAAGCTAGGCCGCCAGGTTAGTCCTGCTAGCAGTTTTGAACTGCATTTAGACACCTTTTTTATGTTAGGCCTCTGTCTGTCTGTCTGTCTGTCGGCGCCACACATTACAACTGTCCCCCCCCCCCCCCGAAACAAGCTAGGCCGCCTGTGTACTCCTCTTACCAATCTAGAACAGCATTTAGCCTACTTATTTATTTTGTCCTAGTAACTGTGTAAGACTCTCACAACAGTTGTCCTCCACCGCTGAACCCAGCAAGGCCGCCTGTGTACTCCTCTTACCAATTTTGAACTGTATATAGCCTTCTTTTTTATTTTACGCCTACTCAGTGTGTCAGAGCCACTAATTACACTTGTCCTCCTCCGCTGAACCACGCTATGCCGACTGTGTACTCCTATTACAAATTTTGAACTGCAATTAGCCACCTTTTTTAATTGTAGGCCTACTCTGTCTGTCTGAGCCACTTATTACAGTTGTCCTCCGCTGAACAAAGCTATGCCGCCTGTGTACTCCACTAACCAATTTCGAACTGCATTTTGCCTACTTTCTTATTTATGCCTACTAACTGTGTCTGCCTCCCATTACAGTTGTCCTCCACTCAACAAAGCTGAGCCTCAGTTTTCATCCGATGTCAGATATTAAACTGCATTTGGCCTACTTGTTTGGGTGTGCCTACTAACGGTGTCTGCCGCTGCTTGGTGTTCTCCTCCACTTTACAAAGCTGAGCTTCAATCTTCAGGCTTTCGGCCTATATCAGATATTAAACGGCATTTGGCCTACTTGTTTGGTTGGGTCCTACTAACGGTGTCTGATGCTCCTTTGTGTTCTCCTGTGCTTTTCTCCTGTGCTTCAGTCTTCAGGCTTTCGGCCTATATTTACAATATGAAACTGCATTTGGCCTACTAGTTTGGTTGGGCCCTAGTAACGGTGTCTGCCGCTCCTTGCTTGTCTCCTCCACTGAACAAAGCTGAGCTTTAATCTTCAGGCTTTCGGCCTATAGGAAATTTTAAACTGCATTTGGCCTACTAGTTTGGTTGGGCCCTACTAACGGTGTCTGCCGCTCCTTGCTTTTCTCCTCCACTGAACAAAGCTGAGCTTCAATCTTCAGGCTTTCAGCCTACATCAGATATTAAACTGAATTTGGCCTACTTGTTTGGTTGGGCCCTAGTAACAGTATCTGCCATTCCTTGCTTTTCTCCTCCACTGAACAAAGCTGAGCTTCAATCTTCAGGCTTTCGGCCTATAGGAAATTTTAAACTGCATTTGGCCTACTAGTTTGGTTGGGCCCTGTGATATATGTGATGGTGTAGTGACCCCTGTGGTAGCTAGGGGGCGCTCTGTGCGCTCTGTGAGATATGCATGGAAGCGTATCTGTGGTGGTGATATTCATGGTGTACCTGTAATCGGCAGTGTTATGAATGGCCGATGTGTGTCGCGGAAGGAGTCTGCGTAGTAAGTCAGATGTATTGTGGTTATGCTGGGACCTGTAGTCCCTCAAGAGTTTTGTTGCAATGTGTATAGTTAAGTTTGGGTGACTTACTAGGCTAGTCATGAGAGACGGGAGGGTCAGACTAGCCACACATCCACACACCCATCCAGGGGTGTGGTTTCAGGTATATAATGTGACCAGGTTGTGGGTCACATGAGAGGCGTGTCCGGCAGGTCCTGTGTGAAACCTGTGTGGTTCCTGTGTATGGACCTGGCCGGGGGGATTGTCCTAGGAATGACTAGGGTCCCGGGGATTGGCCTGGGAATGACCAGGGTCCCGAACAACGCTGACTGGTGGGACCATCCTAGGAATGACTAGGGTCCCGGGGACTGTCCTAGGAATGACTAGGGTCCCGAAGATGCAGGACTGTCCTAGGAATGACTAGGGTCCTGAATGCTGCTGGATTGGCCTGGGAATGACCAGGGTCCTGCAAGCACCAGAGAACGAGGCGAAGATGCAGGACTGTCCTAGGAATGACTAGGGTCCTGAATGCTGCTGGATTGGCCTGGGAATGACCAGGGTCCTGCAAGCACCAGAGAACGAGGTGAAGGTGCTGGATTGTCCTAGGAACGACTAGGGTCCTACAAGCACCTGAGAACATGGACTAGGCCACCGGCGTGATCCTGGTAACCTAAGGTAACGGGTGGAGGACGGGGTCCAGGACCTAAGCTGATAGGTGGAGGACGGAGTCCAGGACCTAAGCTGACAGGCGGAGGACGGGGTCCAGGACCTGTTGTGACAGGTGGAGGACGGGGTCCAGGGCCTAAGCTGATAGGTGGAGGACGGGGTCCAGGACCTAAGCTAACAGGTGGAGGACGGGGTCCAGGACCTGTGGGTACGAGGTGACGACCAGGATCTGCTGGGCCGGTGTCTGTTACTGTGTGGGGAAGCTGGAGTCCTTCGGTGAGGTCTGGACTGACTACTGTGTGCCGGACAGGCGAGTTGGTGATCCCCGTTAGGCAGCTTACCCGGAAGAGGGTTAACAGAGTGTGGGGAAGCTGGAGTCCTTCGGTGAGATCTGGACTGACTACTGTGTATGGACCAGGCGAGTTGGTGATCCCCGTTAGGCAGCTTACCCAAAGGCTGTTGGAAGAGTCGGCAAGGTGGAGCAGGAGCTCCCGTCAGGAACCAAAGAGACTGTTGGTGCCTGTTGTGTTCTAGGTAATGAACTGTGTTTAAACCCGGGTTATGTGGCTTAATAAACCGTATGGACAGTTTTGATATAAAACCCATGCTGTGTGCTTAAATATCGCGGCTAAGCGAGTGTTCCCCAACACTCTCAGTAAGCGAAACCTTACAGGCCCTAATAACGGTGTCTGCCGCTCCTTGCTTTTCTCCTCCATTGAACAAAGCTGAGCTTCAATCTTCAGGCTTTTGGCCTACATCAGATATCAAACTGCATTTAGCCTACTTGTTTAGTTGGGCCCTAGTAACGGTGTCTGCTGCTCCTTGCTTTTCTCCTCCACTAAACAAAGCTGAGCTTCAATCTTCAGGCTTTCGGCCTATAGGAAATTTTAAACTGCATTTGGCCTACTTGTTTGGTTGGGCCCTACTAACGGTGTCTGCCGCTCCTTGGTGTTCTCCTGTGCTTTTCTCCTGTGCTTCAATCTCCAGGCTTTCGGCCTATATTTACAATATGAAACTGCATTTGGCCTACTTGTTTGGTTGGGCCCTAGTAACGGTGTCTGCCGCTCCTTGCTTTTCTCCTCCACTGAACAAAGCTGAGCTTCAATCTTCAGGCTTTCGGCCTACATTTTGAATATGAAAATGCATTTGGCATACTAGTTTGGTTGGACCTACTAACGGTGTCTGCCGCTCCTTGGTGTTCTCCTGTGCTTCAATCTTCAGGCTTTCGGCCTATATTTACAATATGAAACTGCATTTGGCCTACTAGTTTGGTTGGGCCCTAGTAACGGTGTCTGCCGCTCTTTGCTTTTCTCCTCCACTGAACAAAGCTGAGCTTCAATCTTCAGGCTTTCGGCCTATAGGAAATGTTAAACTGCATTTGGCCTTCTTGTTTGGTCGGGCCCTAGTAACGGTGTCTGCTGCTCCTTGCTTTTCTCCTCCACTAAACAAAGCTGAGCTTCAATCTTCAGGCTTTCGGCCTATAGGAAATTTTAAACTGCATTTGGCCTACTTGTTTGGTTGGGCCCTAGTAACGGTGTCTGCCGCTCCTTGCTTTTCTCCTCCACTGAACAAAGCTGAGCTTCAATCTTCAGGCTTTCGGCCTACATTTTGAATATGAAAATGCATTTGGCCTACTAGTTTGGTTGGGCCCTAGTAACGGTGTCTGCCGCTCCTTGCTTTTCTCCTCCACTGAACAAAGCTGAGCTTCAATCTTCAGGCTTTCGGCCTACATCAGATATTAAACTGCATTTGGCCTACTTGTTTGGTTGGGCCCTAGTAACGGTGTCTGCCGTTCCTTGCTTTTCTCCTCCACTGAACAAAGCTGAGCTTCAATCTTTAGGCTTTCGGCCTATAGGAAATTTTAAACTGCATTTGGCCTACTAGTATGGTTGGGCCCTAGTAACGGTATCTGCCGCACCTTGCTTTTCTCCTCCACTGAACAAAGCTGAGCTTCAATCTTCACGCTTTCGGCCTATATTTTGAATATGAAAATGCATTTGTCCTACTTGTTTGGTTGGGCCCTAGTAACGGTGTCTGCTGTTCCTTGCTTTTCTCCTCCACTGAACAAAGCTGAGCTTCAATCTTCAGGCTTTCGGCCTATAGGAAATTTTAAACTGCATTTGGCCTACTAGTAAGGTTGGGCCCTAGTAACGGTATCTGCCGCTCCTTGCTTTTCTCCTCCACTGAACAAAGCTGAGCTTCAATCTTCACGCTTTCGGCCTATATTTTGAATATGAAAATGCATTTGGCCTACTAGTTTGGTTGGACCTACTAACGGTGTCTGCCGCTCCTTGGTGTTCTCCTGTGCTTCAATCTTCAGGCTTTCGGCCTATATTTACAATATGAAACTGCATTTGGCCTACTAGTTTGGTTGGGCCCTAGTAACGGTGTCTGCCGCTCTTTGCTTTTCTCCTCCACTGAACAAAGCTGAGCTTCAATCTTCAGGCTTTCGGCCTATAGGAAATGTTAAACTGCATTTGTCCTTCTTGTTTGGTCGGGCCCTAGTAACGGTGTCTGCCGCTCCTTGCTTTTCTCCTCCACTGAACAAAGCTGAGCTTCAATCTTAAGGCTTTCGGCCTATAGGAAATTTTAAACTGCATTTGGCCTACTTGTTTGATTGGGCCCTACTAACGGTGTCTGCCGCTCCTTGCTTGTCTCCTCCACTGAACAAAGCTGAGCTTCAATCTTCAGGCTTTCGGCCTATAGGAAATTTTAAACTGCATTTGGCCTACTTGTTTGGTTGGGCCCTACTAACGGTGTCTGCCGCTCCTTGCTTGTCTCCTCCACTGAATATAGCTGAACTTCAAATTTCAGGCTTTCGGCCTACATCAGATATTAAACGGCATTTGGCCTACTTGTTTAGTTGGGCCCTAGTAACGGTGTCTGCCGCTCCTTGCTTTTCTCCTCCACTGAACAAAGATGAGCTTCAATCTTCAGGCTTTCGGCCTATATTTTGAATATGAAAATGCATTTGGCCTACTAGTTTGGTTGGGCCCTACTAACGGTGTCTGCTGCTCCTTGGTGTTCTCCTCCACTGAATATAGCTGAGCTTCAATCTTCAGGCTTTCGGCCTATATCAGATATTAAACTGCATTTGGCCTACTTGTTTGGTTGGGCCCTACTAACGGTGTCTGCTGCTGCTTGGTGTTCTCCTCCACTTTACAAAGCTGAGCCTCAATCTTCAGGCTTTCGGCCTACATAACACATGAAACTGCATTTGGCCTACTTGTTTGGTTGGGCCCTACTAATGGTGTCTGCTGCTCCTTGGTGTTCTCCTCCAATGAATATAGCTGAGCTTCAATCTTCAGGCTTTCGGCCTATATCAGATATTAACCTGCATTTGGCCTACTTGTTTGGTTGGGCCTACTAATGGTGTCTGCCGCTGCTTGGTATTCTCCTCCACTGAACAAAGCAGTGCCGCCTATTTACTCCTGTTACCAATTTTGAACTGCATTTAGCCTACTTTATTCTTTGGGACTACATCTGTGTTTCCTCCTCATCCTGCCCATTGCCCAGCCACTGCTAGATGAGTCTGCTGGTACATTGACTCAGACCACTACATTCCCCTTGCACTCTACACAGCCAGAATCTGACCCTGCTGAAAGTCAGGTTCTCCTTCCCACATACTATACCACCTTACACGGGGACAAAGAGGAAGGTGCAGATGAAAGTGCAGGTTGCTTCATGCGATGGGGGCATACTCGTTGGCTACGTCACTGGCACAGGGCCCCTGTCATGTTCTCAATGGCAAGAGAACATAGCATCAGCATATATAGGAACTAGCTCTTGGAAGATGGGAACTGAGCTGACCATGAACTAAACCTAACGCACAACTAGCAGTGGCCGGGTAGCATGCCTACGTTGATTCTAGATGCCCAGCACCAGCCGGAGGACTAAATAATGCTAGCAGAGGAAAATATTAGTCCTAGCTCACCTCTAGAGAAATACCCCGAAAGGAGACAGAGGCCCCCCACATGTATTGGCGGTGAATTAAGATGAAATAACAAACGTAGTATGAAAATAGGTTTAGCAAATTTGAGGTCCACTTACTACATAGCAGAAGACAGAAAGGACACTTTCATGGTCAGCTGAAAACCCTATCAAAACACCATCCAGAAATTACTTTAAAACTCTGGCATTAACTCATAACACCAGAGTGGCAATTCCTGTTCACAAGAGCTTTCCAGACACAGTAACGAAACTACAGCTGTGAACTGGAACAAAAATGCAAAAACAAACATGGACAAGAGTCCAACTTATCTAGTAGTTGTCTAGGAGCAGGAACAAGCACAGAGAGGCTTCTGATAACATTGTTGACCGGCAAGCAACTAACAGAGCAGCAAGGTTATATAGCGACTCCCACATCTTGATGGGAACAGGTGAACAGAGAAGATGAAAACACCAGTTCAATTCCACCAGTAGCCACCGGGGGAGCCCAGAATCCAAATTCACAACAGTACCCCCCCCTCAAGGAGGGGGCACCGAACCCTCACCAGAACCACCAGGGCGATCAGGATGGGCCCTATGAAAGGCACGAACCAGATCAGAGGCATGAACATCAGATGCATTCACCCAAGAATTATCCTCCTGGCCGTATCCCTTCCACTTGACCAAATACTGGAGTCTCCGTCTGGAAACACGAGAGTCTAAGATTTTCTCCACAACGTACTCCAACTCACCCTCAACCAACACCGGAGCAGGAGGCTCAACGGAAGGCACAACCGGTACCTCATACCTGCGCAATAATGACCGATGAAAAACGTTATGAATAGAAAAGGATGCAGGGAGGTCCAAACGGAAGGAAACAGGGTTAAGAATCTCCAATATCTTATACGGGCCGATGAACCGAGGCTTAAACTTAGGAGAAGAGACCCTCATAGGGACAAAACGAGAAGACAACCACACCAAATCCCCAACACAAAGCCGAGGACCAACACGACGGTGGCGGTTGGCAAAAAGCTGAGTCTTCTCCTGGGACAACCTCAAATTGTCCACCACCTGCCCCCAGATCCGATGCAATCTCTCCACCACAGCATCCACTCCAGGACAATCCGAAGATTCCACCTGACCAGAGGAAAATCGAGGATGAAACCCCGAATTACAGAAAAACGGGGACACCAAAGTGGCAGAGCTGGCCCGATTATTGAGAGCGAACTCTGCCAATGGCAAAAAAGCAACCCAATCATCCTGGTCAGCAGACACAAAACACCTCAGATATGTCTCCAGGGTCTGATTAGTCCGCTCGGTCTGGCCATTCGTCTGAGGATGGAAAGCGGACGAAAAAGATAAATCTATGCCCATCCTAGCACAGAATGCCCGCCAAAATCTAGACACGAATTGGGTCCCTCTGTCAGAAATGATATTCTCAGGAATACCATGCAAACGAACAACATTTTGAAAAAACAGAGGAACCAACTCGGAAGAAGAAGGCAACTTGGGCAGAGGAACCAAATGGACCATCTTAGAGAAACGGTCACACACCACCCAGATGACAGACATCTTCTGAGAAACAGGCAGATCTGAAATAAAATCCATCGAGATGTGCGTCCAAGGCCTCTTAGGAATAGGCAAGGGCAACAATAATCCACTAGCCCGAGAGCAACAAGGCTTGGCCCGAGCACAAACGTCACAAGACTGCACAAAGCCTCGCACATCTCGTGACAGGGAAGGCCACCAGAAGGACCTTGCCACCAAATCCCTGGTACCAAAAATGCCAGGATGACCTGCCAACGCAGAAGAATGAACCTCAGAGATGACTCTACTGGTCCAATCATCAGGAACAAACAGTTTATCAGGTGGGCAACGATCCGGTCTATCCGCCTGAAACTCCTGCAAGGCCCGCCGCAGGTCTGGAGAAACGGCTGACAATACCACTCCATCCTTAAGGATACCTGTGGGCTCAGAGTTACCAGGCGAGTCAGGCTCAAAACTCCTAGAAAGGGCATCCGCCTTAACATTCTTAGAACCCGGTAGGTATGACACCACAAAATTAAACCGAGAGAAAAATAATGACCAGCGCGCCTGTCTAGGATTCAGGCGCCTGGCGGTCTCAAGATAAATCAAGTTTTTGTGGTCAGTCAATACCACCACCTGATGTCTGGCCCCCTCAAGCCAATGGCGCCACTCCTCAAAAGCCCACTTCATGGCCAAAAGCTCCCGATTCCCAACATCATAATTCCGCTCAGCGGGCGAAAATTTACGGGAAAAGAAGGCACAAGGCCTCATCACGGAGCAGTCAGAACTTTTCTGCGACAACACTGCCCCAGCTCCGATCTCAGAAGCGTCGACCTCAACCTGAAAAGGTAGAGCAACATCAGGCTGACGCAACACAGGGGCAGAGGAAAAACGGCGCTTAAGCTCCCGAAAGGCCTCCACAGCGTCAGGGGACCAATCAGCAACATCAGCACCCTTCTTAGTCAAATCGGTCAATGGCTTAGCAATATCCGAAAAACCAGCAATAAATCGACGATAAAAGTTAGCAAAGCCCAAAAATTTCTGAAGACTCTTAAGAGAAGAGGGCTGCGTCCAATCACAAATAGCTTGAACCTTGACAGGATCCATTTCAATGGAAGAGGGAGAAAAAATATATCCCAAAAAGGAAATCCTCTGTACCCCAAAAACACACTTAGAACCCTTCACACACAAAGAATTAGACCGCAAAACCTGGAAAACCCTCCTGACTTGCTGGACATGAGAGTCCCAGTCATCCGAAAAAATCAGAATATCATCCAGATACACAATCATAAATTTATCCAAATAATCGCGAAAAATATCATGCATAAAGGACTGGAAAACTGACGGAGCATTTGAAAGACCAAAAGGCATCACTAAATACTCAAAGTGGCCCTCGGGCGTATTAAATGCGGTTTTCCACTCATCCCCCTGCCTGATTCGCACCAAATTATACGCCCCACGAAGGTCAATCTTAGAGAACCACTTGGCCCCCTTTATGCGAGCAAACAAATCAGTCAGCAACGGCAATGGGTATTGATATTTTACAGTGATTTTATTCAAAAGCCGATAATCGATACATGGTCTCAAAGAGCCGTCTTTTTTTGACACAAAGAAAAAACCGGCTCCTAAGGGAGATGACGATGGACGAATATGTCCCTTTTCCAAGGACTCCTTTATATATTCTCGCATAGCAGCATGTTCAGGCACAGACAGATTAAATAAACGACCCTTTGGGTATTTACTACCCGGGATTAAATCTATGGCACAATCGCACTCTCGGTGCGGAGGTAATGAACCAAGCTTGGATTCTTCAAAGACGTCACGATAGTCAGACAGGAACTCAGGAATTTCAGAGGGAATAGATGATGAAATGGAAACCACAGGTACATCCCCATGAGCCCCCTTACATCCCCAGCTCAACACAGACATAGCTCTCCAGTCGAGGACTGGGTTGTGAGATTGCAGCCAAGGCAATCCTAGCACCAAATCATCATGTAGATTATACAGCACCAGAAAGCGAATAATCTCCTGGTGATCCGGATTAATACGCATAGTTACTTGTGTCCAGTATTGTGGTTTATTATTAGCCAATGGGGTGGAGTCAATCCCCTTCAGAGGAATAAGAGTCTCCAAAGGCTCTAAATCATACCCACAGCGTTTGGCAAAGGACCAATCCATAAGACTCAAAGCGGCGCCAGAGTCGACATAGGCGTCCGTGGTAATAGATGACAAAGAGCAAATCAGGGTCACAGATAGAATAAACTTAGACGGTAAGGTGCAAATGGAAACAGATTTATCAAGCTTTTTAGTGCGCTTAGAGCATGCTGATATAACATGAGTAGAATCACCACAATAGAAACACAACCCATTTTTCCGTCTAAAATTCTGCCGCTCGCTTCGGGACAGAATTCTATCACACTGCATACTCTCTGGCGACTTCTCAGTGGACACCGCCAGATGGTGCACTGGTTTGCGCTCCCGCAAACGCCTATCGATCTGAATAGCCATTGTCATGGACTCATTCAGACCCGCAGGCACAGGGAACCCCACCATAACATCCTTAATGGCATCAGAGAGACCCTCTCTGAAAGTCGCCGCCAGGGCGCACTCATTCCACTGAGTAAGCACAGACCATTTACGGAATCTTTGACAGTAAATTTCCGCTTCATCTTGCCCCTGAGATAGGGACATCAAAGTTTTTTCTGCCTGAAGCTCCAAATGAGGTTCGTCATAAAGCAACCCCAAGGCCAGAAAAAACGCATCCACATTGAGCAACGCAGGATCCCCTGGTGTCAATGAAAAAGCCCAGTCTTGAGGGTCGCCCCGGAGCAAGGAAATCACAATCCTGACCTGCTGTGCAGGGTCTCCGGCAGAGCGAAATTTCAGGGACAAAAATAATTTGCAATTATTTCGAAAATTCTGAAACCCAGATCTATTCCCCGAGAAAAATTCCGGCAAAGGAATTCTCGGCTCAGATACAGGTGCATGACAAACAAAGTCTTGCAAATTTTGTACCTTCGTGGCGAGATTATTCAAACCTGCAGTTACACTCTGAAGATCCATTACAAACAGGTGGACACAGAGCCATTCAAAGATTAGAAGGAGAAAAAAAAAAAAAAAAAAAATTCTCAGCAGACTTCTTATTTCTCTCCTTTCTCAGCCAAGGATTTTAACCCTTTAGTGGGCCGGTCAAACTGTCATGTTCTCAATGGCAAGAGAACATAGCATCAGCATATATAGGAACTAGCTCTTGGAAGATGGGAACTGAGCTGACCATGAACTAAACCTAACGCACAACTAGCAGTGGCCGGGTAGCATGCCTACGTTGATTCTAGATGCCCAGCACCAGCCGGAGGACTAAATAATGCTAGCAGAGGAAAATATTAGTCCTAGCTCACCTCTAGAGAAATACCCCGAAAGGAGACAGAGGCCCCCCACATGTATTGGCGGTGAATTAAGATGAAATAACAAACGTAGTATGAAAATAGGTTTAGCAAATTTGAGGTCCACTTACTACATAGCAGAAGACAGAAAGGACACTTTCATGGTCAGCTGAAAACCCTATCAAAACACCATCCAGAAATTACTTTAAAACTCTGGCATTAACTCATAACACCAGAGTGGCAATTCCTGTTCACAAGAGCTTTCCAGACACAGTAACGAAACTACAGCTGTGAACTGGAACAAAAATGCAAAAACAAACATGGACAAGAGTCCAACTTATCTAGTAGTTGTCTAGGAGCAGGAACAAGCACAGAGAGGCTTCTGATAACATTGTTGACCGGCAAGCAACTAACAGAGCAGCAAGGTTATATAGCGACTCCCACATCTTGATGGGAACAGGTGAACAGAGAAGATGAAAACACCAGTTCAATTCCACCAGTAGCCACCGGGGGAGCCCAGAATCCAAATTCACAACAGGCCCCTCATAGTACGCAAAAGTGTCAAACACACCGCCGTACTATGAGGGGCCCTGTGCCAGTGCCAATGCGAACAAGTGGGCCCCCCCTGCTTGCTCGGGATCACAGCACTTGCAAAGTTTTAATACTTACCTCTCCCGGCTCCACCGCCGTGACATTGTCCGCATTTCCTGGGCCCACGAAAAACTTGAGCCAGCCCTACCCCCCTCCCCACAACTTTAGCCGAATGACCCCCAATTTTCAATGCCTAACTATTATTATAAGGTAAATTAAGATTCACAAGCTTAAGTGACAAGAATTGATGTTTTTGACATTAAAATGGGCACTGTAGGTGTTTTCCTGTCCTCCACTCACTGCCGACTTTGATTCCCCATTGACTTACATTGCGTTTCGTGTTTCGGTCGATCCCCGACTTTTCGCGATAATCGGCCAATTTCACTCGACCCAACTTTTGACAAAGTCGGGTTTCGCGAAACCCGACTCGATCCTAAAAAAGTAAAAGTCACTCAACCCTAGTTAAAACAATGGTGAAGTCGCGTGACACTGGGTTATTCAAGTTTGCCTAGGTACTCAATTCACAGGAGTCTTCAGCTTACATGGGTGTGGATTTTAGCAAGCAGCTACAGCTCTAAACCTTCCAGGCGCCGTCATCTGTAATGGAACATTTCAGCATTAGTGTTGAGCGATACCGTCCGATATTTGAAAGTATCGGTATCGGATTGGATCGGCCGATATCCAAAAAATATCGGATATCGCAGATACCGATACCCGATACCAATACAAGTCAATGGGACACAAATATCGGAAGCTATCCTTGATGGTTCCTAGGGTTTGAAGGAGAGGACACATGCCTGGGAACTTATAGGAACTTCCGATTCCGATATCACAAAAATATCGGAACTCGGTATCGGAATTCCGATACAGCGAATATCGGCCGATACCTGATATTTGCAGTATCGGAATGCTCAACACTATTCAGCATTCCAACTACATTTTAGGTGGACTTTGCAAAAGTGGACATCTTACCAAGAGGTGCAAGTACTGGTACTACTAATGTTGGCGTATTCTGGTCCATTTATTCAGTGTGCAATATTATTACATTCTTATTAGATATTTAAAAATGGATCTATATTAGCAGATGCGGGAATAAGTCCCGGCTTGAAGACATTTCAAGGCAGCAATTGGCATTGCCAAACATAACGATAAAGCCTGCATGAAATTAGCAATAATTATTCCTTCTCAGAACGAGGTCTGTTTGTATATTTCATCCTCAGTTCCATGAGTAGGAAACTTGTGCGAGCCACATCTAAACTTTTTTACATATTGAACCATAGTGAATTATAATCCCTTCCCAACTTGCACCATACATATATGGCTTTGCGGGAGCTGCATTCCCACAAATAGCAGTATATGTATGGTGCCGTGATCGCGCAGCCTCACACTGAGTGCCATGGCGATCGGGTGCAGGTGTCAGCTCTGAGTGAGTGCTGACACCCTGCAGCAACCCCCACGATCGGTGCTAGCACCGATCGTGGGCATTTAACTCTTCTGATGTCAATAGTGACAGTGACATTGAGGAGATCGCAGGCAGGGAGGGGGCTCCTTGAGTGCTCCCTTCAGAGCAACGTGATGAGACCGCATTGTTCTGATGATCTCCATGGAGACCTTTGGCCCTAAGATGGCCATGGGGTCCCTCCGCGTCCTGCAGGGAAGGTGGCTTGCAAGTGCCTGCTGAGAGCAGGTGCAGACATGCCTCCTTTCCTGCCTGTCAGATGCTGCTCTGATGCTGTGCAGTGCAGAAGCATTGCAGAGTATGAGAGCTGACACTGTATAGTGATGTCCCATCCTGGGACAATGTGAAAAAGTAAAAAATAAATAATTAAAAAGTGTACAAATATTTTTTTAAAAATCCCAAATAAAAAACTAAAAAAAGAAACACATATTTTTCCAATAAATACATTTATTTATGTAAAATAAATAAAATAAACTAAAAAAGTACACATATTTGGTATTGCCAGGTCAGTTCAACCCGCTCTATAAAACTGTCCCACTAGATAACCCTTCAGTGAACACTGTAAAAAAATGTATAAAAAACGAGGCAAAGTGCAGTAAAATGCAATCAAAAAGAGGAATGTAAATAAAAATGGTACAACTGAAAATGTTATCTTGTCCTGCAAAAAGCAAGCCGCCATACAGCTCCATCAGCAGAAAAATAAAAAAGTTTTAGCTATCAGAATAAAGCGATGCAAAAATTATTATTTTTTCTATAAAATCGTTTTTATTGTGTACAAGTGCCAAAACATAAAAAAATATACATGGCGTATCGCTGTAATTGTACTGACCCAAAGCTACCGTATCAATTTTACCACACGTGGAACGACATTAAAAAAAATCCTGAATTGCTGGTTTTTGTTCATTCTGACTCCCAAAAATTAGACTAGAAAGCGATCAAAAAAGTAATGTGCCTGAAAATGGTACCAATAAAAACATCAAGTCATCCTGCAAAAAACAAGCCATAGCATGAAAAATTATATCTCTCAAAACATGGGGATGCGAAAACTAGTATCTGCAATAAAAGGTGTCTTTTAGTATATGACGGCAGCCATACATAAAAACCTGATATAAATCTGGTATCCCTGTAATCGCACCAACCCAAAAAATAAAGTCGCCTAATAAATTATACTGCATGAGGAACGGCGTAAAAAATAAATAAAATCAATGCTTCTCCTGCTATTGATTTGTTCATTCTGCCTCCCAAAGATCACAGTAAGTCTCGGCGCACATTTATCCTACAGTCTGCACTGAGTGCTTACACCAGGGTGTCTGTGTAAATCTCTGAAATATGGGTTTCAGATGGAACCCCTGGCGGAAGATTCCCTATAATGAAGCAGATGGAGGCACTGTGGATGCCATAAACCTATGATCCAGCAGAGTCCGTCTTTTAAGGTTTGCATAAAAGTGCCATCCTCCAAAGTTTTCTGTACTACTGAAAAGAAGGACAACACTGAACAGAGGCCAGACTAAGTCCAAAGTAAATCTGCTGTCTTAATATAGTGAATGGATCACTCAGGGGTTTCATCTGAATCACGTCACTCAGAGATTTAGATGGAAACCACAAACTAAGTGCTCAGTGTAGCGTGCCAGATAAATGTGATCCCAAATGTTATGTAAAATGTTCCCAATAATAGTTTCAACTCAATCCACAAAAAAGTAAGTCTCCACTCACATCTGTCATCTATTATCGGAAATATAGGGGGCTTCCACATTACTGGTAGTACAAAGGCTCTGGAAATGCGAAATGGCTCCTCAACCGCCAAAAGAAATTCTGCAAATTCTGCTCTCTTAAATCAAAATACCCCCTCTCCCTTCTAAGCCCCACCTTGTACCTAAACCACATATAGCGTCCACATGTCTGGCATTTCTTAAGCAATGAGAGCCCACCTAATTTACAGGTGCATGTCTTCAGAAGTTCAGGCTGGGCATAATGTACTGGTGACTGCAACATACTGGTCAACACAGCATATTGGTCACTACAATGGCAGCTTGCAATTTTCATTCAGCAACATCCACTACTGCCTGTGTCTGGAAAGCACCCATGGAGTCAAAATTGTCACCACACCTGTTGACAGCCCCCCGAGGAAGCACAGCACGCGAAACGCGCGTCGGGGCTCTCTGTTGGATACCGGCTGCACGGTGAGCGCACACATGGGTAAGCCCAGTACTTGGCATATCATTTAGGCGTCTCTTAGGACACCTTGCACTGCACTGGCAGTACTGTAGTACGGAGGGATACATAGTACGGATAGGAGTAAGCTCTTATGAGCCATTGGCCATTACACATTAGACGTCATTGCTTCCTACCTGTCCCCCCCCCCCTTATTAGCGTTCAGTATAATGTCTTGTTGTTCTGGAGATATGTATTATTTGGGCTGCTGATTGGCAATACCCTTATTATTTTATGTGTGTGCTCTCATGCGGCTGGTTTTCCTTTGCAGTCTCTCGCCTTATTCCCATCATCCGTTTTGTAACGTATCAGTAAATTTTGTATGTTGTATTCATTTTAATAATAAAAACTTCACTTGTGCATTCAACAAGTGTCATGTACATTTATGGGGCATCAGGCTCTTGGTTGTTGATAGGTTTCAACATACTGGTCAACACAGCATATTGGTCACTACAATGGCAGCTTGCAATTTTCATTCAGCAACATCCACTACTGCCTGTGTCTGGAAAGCACCCATGGAGTCAAAATTGTCACCACACCTGTTGACAAAATTCACAAAGGGGTATAATTTCCAAAATGGGGTCACCTGAAGGGGGATTCTGCTTTTCTAGCATTTAGGGGCTCTGTATATGGAGTCCACCAACTACTCTAGGAAAATCTGCGCCCCAGGAGGCAAATTGCGCTCCGTCCTTCCCGAGTCTCTCCGTATAGCTAAGCAGTACTGTACAGCCACACATTCAGTCCCATACATTCAGCAGAATATATGTGACAAATTTTGGTGCCATTTTTACTATTTTCCCAGTATGAAAATCTAAAATTTGGGGCTAACATAGAATTTTGGTGGTAAAAATGTAAATTATTTTCACTTCACTGCCCAATGGTATAAAATTCTGTGACACACCTGTGGTGTCAAGATGATCACTGTACCCCTAGGTAAATTCATTGTGAGGTTTAGTTTGTAAAATGGGGTCACTTTTGGGGGGGTTCTGCTGTTCTGGCACCACCAGAGCTCTGCCAATGTCACATGGCATCCTCAAATCAGTGCAGCAAAATCTGCAGTGTAATACAGCGCTACTTCCCTTCTGAGCTTTGCACTGTGCCTCAAAAGTAGTTTTCGACCACATATGGGGTATTGGTGAACTCAGGAGAAATTACACAACAAATTTTGTGGTCCATTTTCTCCTGTTACCCTAATGAAAATACCAAATTTTGGGCTAAAAAACATTTTTGTGCGAAAAATTTGATTTTTTTTTATTTTCACAGCTCAACGTTATAAACTTATGTGAAGCACCTGGTGGATCAAGGTGCTCACCACACATTGAGATAAATTCCCTGAGGGGCCTAGTTTCCAAAATCATGTCACTTGTGGGGGTTTCCACTGTTTGGCACATCAGGGGCTATTTCAGAAAATGTTACATTGAAAAAGTCAAATGGCGCTCCTTCCCTTCCGAGCCCTGTTGTGCACCCAAGCAGTGGTCTTCCCCCACATATGGGGTATCAGCATGCTCAGAAGAAATTCCACAACAATTGTATGGTGTAATTTCTCCAGTTAACCTTATGAAAGTAAAAAATTAGGTCTAATGGAAAACGTTTGTGAAAAAACTTATATGATTACTAGTGATGAACGAGTGTACTCGTTGATCAAGTTTTCCCGAGCACGCTCGGGTGACCTCCAAGTATTTGTTATTGATCGGAGATATAGTTTTCATCGCCTCAGTTGCATGATTTAAGGCTTCCAGTTATGCTGAATACATGTGAGGAATGCCTGTTTGCTAGGGAATTCCCACATGTATTCAGGTTATCTGGAAGCTGTAAATCATGCAACTGAGGCGATGAAAACTATATCTCCGAGCAATAACAAATACTCGGGGAAAACCCGAGCAACGAGTACACTCGCTCATCACTAATGATTACTTTTTCCTTCCACATTCCACAAATTCCTGTGAAGCACCTGAAGGGTTAATAAACTTCTTGAATGTGGTTTTGCGTACCTTGAGGGGTGTAGTTTTTAGAATGGTGTCACTTTTGGGTATTTTCTGTCATATAGGCCCCTCAAACTTACTTCAAATGTGATGTGGTCCCAAGAATAATAGTTTTGTAAATTTTGTTGTAAAAATGAGAAACCGCTGGTCAAATTTTAACCCTTATAACTTCCTAATAAAATTGATGTTTCCAAAATTATGCTGATGTCAATTAGACATGTGGGAAATGTTATAGATTAACTATTTTGTGTGACATGACTCTCTGATTTAAAGGCATAAAAATTAAAAGTTTAAAGATTTTTACCAAATTTCCGTTTTTTTCACAAATAAACAAAAGTCATATCAAAGAAATTTTACCAGTATCATGAAGTACAATATGTCACACAAAAAAACAATCTCAGAATCAGTGGAATCCATTAAAGCGTTCTAGAGGTATGACCTCATAAAGTGACAGTGGTCAGAATTGAATAAATTGGCCTGGTCAGGAAGGTGAAAACAAGCTTTGGGTGAAGGGATTAAAGGGAAATCTGGGGCAAGTGCATTACATGTAAGGATACCATTTTTACATAAGTCTAAATATATGGGAGTGTATACATCACCTTGGTCCTTTTCATAATTTCCCATAGCGTTAGTTGATATACTATTCTTATAACAAAAGATACCGCAAGTTTCAGTTCTAGGGCCCCTGCTCTTCTGCATTTACACCTTTGGCCTGGGACAGCTCATAGAATCTCATGGTTTTCAGTATCATCTCTATGCTGATGACACACAGATCTACATCTCTGGACCAGATATCACCTCCCTACTAACCAGAATCCCTCAATGTCCGTCTGCTATTTCATCCTTCTTCTGAACTAGATTTCTAAAACTTATCATGGACAAAACAGAATTCATTTTCTTTCCCCCATCTCACGCGACCCCCCCAATGAACCTATCCATTACAGTAAACGGCTGCTCACTCTCCCCAGTCCCACAAGCTCACTGTCTCGGGGTATTCCTTGACACTGATCTCTCCTTCAAACCGCATATCCAATCCCTTTCCACTTCCTGCCGCCTTCAACTCAAAAATATTTCATGGATCCGTACATTCCTAAACCAAGAATCTGCAAAAACCCTAGTCCATGCCCTCATCATCTCCAGCCTCGACTACTGTAACCTCCTGCTCTGTGGCCTCCCCTCTAACACTCTCACACCCCTCCAATCTATTCTAAACTCAGCTGCCTGACTAATCCACCTGTCCCCCCCACTATTTCCTGGCCTCTCCCCTCTGTCAATCCCTTCACTGGCTCCCCATTACCCAGAGACTTCAGTACAAAGGCCTAACCATGACATACAAAGCCATCCACAACCTGTCTCCTCCATACATCTGTGACCTCGTCTCCCGGTGCTTTCCTGCACGCAACCTCCGATCCTCACAAGATCTCCTTCTCTACTCCCCTCTTATCTCCTCTTTACAAAATCGCATACAAGATTTCTCTCGCGCATCACCCCTACTCTAGAACTCTCTACCACAACATATCAGACTCTCACCTACTATCAAAATCTTCAAATAGAACCTGAAGACCTACCTCTTCCGGCAAGCCTACAACCTGCAGTAACCACCGATCGACCAAACCACTGCACGATCCTCGCCTACTATATCCTCACCCATCCCTTGTAGATTGTGAGCCCTCGTGGGCAGGGTCCTTTCTCCTCCTGTACCAGTTGTGATTTGTATTGTTCAAGATTATTGTACCTGTTTTTATTATGTATACACCTCCTCACATGTAAAGCTCCATGGAATAAATGGCGCTATAATAATAAATAATAATATGACTGCGGTCTTAGTGTAATATTGTGTATCTTTTGTCTACCTGATTTTATAATCACAACCTATTTAAAATTAAATTTTAGATGTCACTAAGAAAATTCACCCTTTTCGTAGCTGTGGAATAATGAGTACTGTTGGAAGAGAACAGTAAGGCTCAATTTTTGTCACATTTTGGTTAGAGGAATAAAATGGCAGTATACAAAGATCAGCTCTGATGTATATATCCAATGTATTCCTCTGATTAGCCAAACAGTGGGAATTAGCTATCATTGACCAATGAGCAAAAAAATGGTATAAGTTTTTTGCAGTGGCTCTCTGTATAGGAAAACGCTATTTGCTGCACTTTTCTATTTTGTTAAAAAATGTTGCCAGCGTATAATACATTAACTCATTACTTGCCAAATTAGCAATTTTCATTCTTTTTAAATGACAGATTTTTAATTTTTTGGGTCCTAATTAGTGTTGAGCGATACCTTCCGACATTTGAAAGTATCGGTATCGGATTGGATCGGCCGATATCCAAAAAATATCGGACATCGCCGATACCGAAACCCGATACCAATACAAGTCAATGGGACACAAATATCGGAACATAATAGGGAGCGATCCTGGATGGTTCCCAGGGTCTGAAGGAGAGGAAACTCTCCTTCAGGCCCTGGGATCCATATCCATGTAAAAAATAAAGAATAAAAATAAAAAATATGGATATACTTACCCCTCCGACAAGCCCTGGCTGTCACCGCTGCAAGCGTCTGCCTCCGTTCCTAAGAAAGCAGAGAGTGAAGGACCTTCGATGACGTCGCGGTCACGTGAGCGGTCACATGAGCGGTCATGCGACCAATCACAAGACCGCGATGTCATCGCAGGTCCTACACTCACTGCATTCTTAGGAACGGAGGCTGCCGGTTGCACCGCTGAAAGCCAGGGGCCGTCGGTGGGTGAGTATATCCATATTTTTTATTTTTATTCTTTATTTTTTACATGAATATGGATCCCGATCCCGATTCCCGATATCGCAAAAATATCGGAACTCGGTATCGGAATTCCGATACAGCGAATATCGGCCGATACCCGATATTTGCAGTATCGGAATGCTCAACACTAGTCCTAATGAATCAGAAACATAATTTGCAAAATTTTTTCAAGTACGGATTTTTCAGAAAAGGGCGTCCAATATTCAGTTAAAAATGACAATGACATGATTTCCTATTTTGAAAACATTCATTTTACAAACACAACACAAAAAATTGGACCTAATTATAAAAATTATAAAATCTTAGTTGCTAGAAGCTAAAGATTAGGCATCCCAAAAAAAGGATATTGGTAGATAATGGGTTAACTGAGAGCAATAAGATACTGTATTATACTGTATATGGCCTCATATAGGTGAATGGAGTCCTACAGATTTAAGCATTTAAAGGAAACAAAAGAATTATATCCAAACAATGTATAATAGTCCTGGGGGTTTCAAGTATTTCCACAACTGGAAGTCAATGATCCAGTGCTAACCACTGAGCTCTAAAGCCGTCCTATTCAGTATTGACAGGGGGAACAAAACTTTCATAATTTTTCTCATTTATTTCAGTGACCAGTTACAGGACAAAGAAGGAAAAGTGCGATCAGCCCTTCAACATATTGTGAAATGTAACCTCAAGAAAGAAGATATGATGGATCCGATCATCTTACCACCAGCAGATTGTATCATCAGTGCTTGGCTTCTGGATATGATCTGCAAAAATCAAAATGATTGTGCAGCGCCCCAGAGTCCTGGTCGTTGCAGTAATGTCGCTCTACCACTAAGGGGAGTGATGTTACGTCTGATTGCACTAAAGGAGTTCACCTGACCAGGTATCACACACACACTACACTTCACACTCTGGCCACCAGGGGGAGTGGTTCTATCTATTAGGCCACTCCTCACGCTCTGGTAAAACTGGGGGTTGGACAGGAAGTCAGAGAGAAAGCAGCCTGGGAGAGTTCGGGAGAGGACCTGTCAGGGTTGGGATCCTGACAGTGGCCTAGCAAAAGGACAGATCGTTATGGAGCCGTGCCTGTATGATATAGCGGCAGACTCCTAAGAAAGGACACGAAGCGAAGTATATTGTGGAGAAGTGAGAAACGAGATCACAGCACAAAGGAGATGGAACCAGAGGGAGTCGTGCCCCTAAGATCGTGGCAACATCCTTCTGAGGCGCGTGGCCGGTGGCTGGAGCACCGAGGAATTAACAGACTCTACGCATTACTTTGAACTATGGCAGGGCAGTTAGCTTTAGGTTGGCTGTCTCACCTTTTACACCTAACAAAGAAAAAGGAGGCAATTGTGGGAGAGGGGCATCTCTAGGGTCCCTATAAAATAACTCCAGGCCTACCCCGTCATACGGGTGCTTCCTATCCATGTCATCTGGGGGACAGAGAGAGAAAGAACATCAGAAACAGACACGACAGTTGTGAGGACTATCCCGTGGTGCTAAGCAGGGAAGTGCTACAACACACAGGCGCAAGTAGGTAGGCTACTGATTTCCACCTGCAAAGGGAACTCTGGACGTGCCTTCGGACCGGCCGGTCTCAGCCAGCCCTGTTAGCAGTGCTCTGGATTGCGGATCCCGTAGCCTTCAGTAAAAAGGTAAAGAGACTGCAACCCTGTGTCCTCGTTATTCATCGCGCCTTGCACCATGCACCATCACCTTTAATTGGACGCCCCTTAGCAGGGTCACGGATTGGGTCTAGCCACCGTGACAACCTCAGGACTGAGACAGAGAGGCCAGGAACCGAGTACCCCGCGGCCCTGCGTCTGGGGGCGCTACAAACTTGGCATCATGAACAGGATCTACTTAAGCCTGAGGAATCAGGTCATGTGTGCCTTAGAACTGTGTCTGAATTGTGTTTGAACTGTGACTCATTGCAAAGACTGTGTATTGCCACTTGCCGCCAAAAGTGCCCTCCAAAATCCGCCATCGTCACGCTGTGTGGAGCACGAGGGGAGGAGCCATAGCTTCGTGGGTGGAGCCGGCCAAAAAGAGCGTGGAGCGAGAAGACGCGGTGAGGTGCCGACTCCGGAAGAGGAACCCCGACCTCCAGCAGGTTAGCAGGGGGGAGAAATGGCCATGTCTGATCCAGGAGGAGCAGAGGCGGGGGTCGCAGCCGCAGACTCAGAGGCACTTCCGGGCCCTGCAGTAGACGCTGCCGCGGGCCGTGTATCACCACCGGATGCCGCAGGGCTTGCCGCTCCCATCAGCCAGCCGGATACTGCCGCGGCTACGGCAACCATAATGCCCTTCTCCATGCCGTACCTACCTGGAGCAGCCTGGCTCCTGCGATACTCTGGAGAATCCCATACATTAACTTACTTTAAAGAGGGGATTTGTAGCCTGCTTGAGTTTTATCCCTTGACAGAGCCTCAGAAAGTTCATATGATAACAGGCCAACTCTTTGGAGCGGCTTTGAGAGAAGTGAAGTCCTGGCCCGCCGCGGATAAGAGAACTGCGCAGCAGGTCTTTGCAAAGCTTAAAACCACCTTCGACACCCGCACCACTGCAGAAATTAAACTGATGTTCTATGGGTGCAAGCAGAGGCCGCAGGATAGCTTACGGGACTATGCCCTTAATCTCCAGGAGGCACTGCGGGCCATCAAGCAGAGTGACCCAAACAGCATGCAAGATGAAGATAAACTCTTGAAAGAGCGGTTCATCGAGGGGCTCCTGTGCAGTCACCAAAGGGCCCAGCTACACTTCCTGACCATGCAGAATCCAGACCTGACTTTTACACAATTCAAAGATAAAGCCATCCAAGCGCTACCGGAGCGACAGCCCAGCCGTGCCGTACTTCCCAGGCGTCAAGCCCTCACGTACCACCAGGAGGTGGCGCCGGATGTGCCCGTTTCCGCTGAGGCCGATGCCCAGATCCTGGAAGATGACTCCCCTGCAGGACTGCGCCTCCACATGCAGGAGCTGACCAAGAGAGTTGCTGCCCTAGCCCGGACCATCCAGTCCCTACAGGAGGCCCCCAAGGAGAATATCCAGCTGGCTTCCAGACCAGAAGATGTCCCCTGGCAGTGACAGAGGAGGGTTCCGTCGACCAGAGGCAGAGACGACGATCGCTTTCATCGGGACAGACGACCTATCTGCTGCCGCTGCCACCAGGTGGGCCATCTTGCAAGGTACTGTCATTTAAACGAGCAACCCCTGGGGCAGAGGGCCAACCCCCAGGAGTTGGACGGTCAGGCCCGCAAAATTGGAGAGCCAAATACATCGGAGGGTGGCCAGTTCTCCCCATCGTGATCGACGGTATCCCCATGAACGCTTTGCTGGATACCGGTTCCCAGGTGACGACTATGCCTTACATCCTTTATAAATGTTATTGGGAGGACACCGACATTAACCGTGGCCCCGATGATGATTTCACCATAATAACTAGTAATGGTCAGCCATTGCCACAAGTGGGGTATAAAGAAGTCACCATTAAGGTGGGGTGGGTAGAATTGGAGGCCCAAGGAATTGTCATTGTTGATATTGACCGACGTGAATGTAACCCCATGATGACCATTGGTACTAATGTCATAGAAAATTGTCTTGCAGAAGTTATTGTCTTGTTGCAGCAGGTAGCAGAAACAGCTGGTAACAGTGAACAATGTGCCTTGCAGAAAGAAATCAGAGCTCTGATGCAGAGACAGCAGGTGGAGTTGACTGGTGGTGAAATTGGCCGGGTCACAGTGAGTGATTCAAACCCCATTGTGATACCCCCCGGAGTGAAATGTTAATATGGTGTCGGGCAGCCATAGGCCTCAGGGGTAAAGACTATCAGGCCCTGGTAGAACCTGTGTATTCAGATAATAGGCCTACCCTCCTGACAGCCAGAGGGGTGGTTGACGTCCGCAAGGGGAGGGTGCCAGTACGTGTTCTTAACTGTGGGGAGGAAGAAGTCCACCTAACCAAATATGCCACACTTGCCAAACTGTTTACTGTTAATAATAGTTTGATACACGCACCCGGGCCCTTGATTCCGTCCAATCCAGCGGAGAACAACGGCTCTGCTGGGCAATCGAAAGATTGGTGTCGGGAATTACACGTGGGCACTGATTCTACCCCATCTCACCAGACACAGGGGGCTTACAGGGTGGTTCATGAGTATGAGCGGGTATTCAGCAAGCACCCCCTAGATTTTGGGCAGGTAAAAGGGATTCAACATCATATCCCCACAGGAGATCACCCACCCATAAAAGAGAGATACCGCCCTATACCCCCAGCTCATTATCAGTGTGCCAAAGACATGTTGCGAGAGATGAAGGAGGCTGGGGTGGTGAGAGACAGTTGTAGCCCCTGGGCAGCTCCATTAGTCCTCCTTAGGAAGAAAGATGGCACCATGAGGATGTGTGTTGATTATAGGTAACTAAACCGCATTACACATAAGGATGCATACCCACTGCCCAGGATAGAGGAGTCCTTGGCTGCTTTAAAATCTGCTAACTACTTCTCTACCTTGGATCTCACCAGTGGGTACTGGCAGGTTCCCGTGGCAGAGGCGGACAGGGAAAAGATGGCCTTTACGATGCCGATGGGTCTCTGCGAATTCAACTACATGCCCTTCGGACTGTGCAACGCCCTGAGAACGTTCCAGAGGATGATGGAGTGCTGTCTGGGACACAAGAACTTTGAGACCGTGCTGCTATATCTGGACAATGTCATTGTCTTCTCTAAGACCTATGGAGACCATTTGAAGCACCTGGCTGAGGTGTTTGAAGCCCTGTCCAACTTTGGCTTAAAGGTGAAACCGTCCAAATGCCATCTGCTAAAACCCAAAGTGCAGTACCTGGGCCATGTGGTGAGTGCTGAAGGAGTGGCCCCAGACCCCGACAAGGTCACGGTGATCAAAGACTGGCCGAAGCCCGGTAACCTCCATGAAGTCCGGCAGTTCCTCGGGTTGGTGGGCTACTACAGGAGGTTTATCAAGGACTTCACCAAGAAGGCCACGCCATTGCAAGACCTGTTGGTAGGCCAATCCAAGAAACTCAAGGGTAAGAATACCCCATTTGATTGGAACGATGGACTGGAATGATCGTTCACCTGCTTAAAGTTTGCGCTGACGGGAGAGGAGGTACTGGCCTACCTGAATATGACCAACCATTTGTATTGTATACGGATGCCAGCAACGTGGGACTGGGTGCCGTGCTGTCCCAAGTCCAGAAAGGCAAAGAGAGAGTAATCGCTTACGCCAGCAGGAAACTTCGCCCCACTGAAAGGAACCCTGACAACTACAGTTCCTTTAAGCTGGAATTCCTCGCCATTGTTTGGGCAGTGACGGAGAGGTTCAAGCACTACCTGGCCTCAGCAAAATTCACTGTCTTCACGGATAATAATCCACTAATGCACTTGGACACAGCAAAACTCGATGCCTTGGAGCAGCGGTGGATGGCCCGGTTGTCCAATTACGACTTCACCATCAAGTACCGAGCAGGGCACCAGAATGCGAATGCCAATGCGTTGTCCAGAGTGCCCCACTTGCCAGAAACGGGCAAGAGGTAGAGCTGCATTTGAAGAGATAGAGCTGCCCGCTTTCCATTGCCCCAAGGCCACCCAGTTTTCCCATCAGGTGGAGAACAGGCGCAAGAATAAGCAGGGCGCCCCGTTGAATCCCTTGCCCCATCACGGGTGGGCAGAGAACCAGGATGGTGACTCTGCGGTCTGTCGGGTGAAAGAGCTCCTGACGCAGGCAGGTTTGCAACATGGCCCAGATGCTCCACAAGAGACACTACAGCTGTGGAAGGGGAGAGGCAAACTGTTTATTCACGATGATAAGCTGTGCCGGAGAAGCATCGACCCACGCACTCATGAATTGGTATGGCAGATTGTGGTCCCAAGACAAGATGTGCCAATGGTTCTGGGAGCGTACCACAATGGGGCAGGACGCTTCGGATGGAGGAAGCTGAAGTGGTGTCGAGAGTGTGGCCCATGTAGCCTATGCAGGAAGGATCGTGACAGTTAACGGGTTCCCTTGCAGCCCATCATCACCAAACGGCCACTCGAACTGGTCGCGCTGGATCACGTGAAGCTGACACATAGACGGTCAGGCTATATCTACGCTCTCACCATCGTGGATCATTACTCCAGATTCCTGGTAGTCGTGCCGGTCAAGGATCTAACGGCCAGGACGGCCGCCAAAACCTTCCAGCAGTACTTCTGTAGACCCCATGGGTACCCGGAGAAGGTACTGACCGATCAGGGGCCAGCATTTGAAGCGGAGGTGTTCCAGGAGTTCTGCAATTTGTACGGGTGTAAGAAGATCAGAACCACACCGTACCATCCACAAACCAATGGGATGTGTGAGAAGATGAACCAGGTGGTGATCGACTTACTGAAGACCTTACCTGTGGAGGAACGGAACTTGTGGCCCACAAAGTTGCCAGACTTGGTGGATATGTACAACCACATCCCAGTGAATTCCACCAACTGCACTCCAGCGTACCTGATGCGAGGAAGATCTAGCAAGTTACCGGTTGATCTGGACATGGGGGTCCTAACCCCTGAAGATATCTCGCCAGATGCGGATTGGGATACAGAGAAGCAGCAAAGGTACCGCAAAGTACAGGAATGTGTGGAAAGAAGTCTAGCCCAAGCCATACAAAAACAAGAAAGGGACTACAACCAGCATGCTCCTGCGATTCCCTTGTCACCCGGTGAGCAAGTACTCAAACGGAAGAGGAGACTACACAAGCTTGATGACCAATGGGAAGCGGAACCGTATACCATCCTGCCATCTGATTTTGACAATACGAAGGTCTGTCTCATCAGCAAAGATGGAGGGGAAACCTCAACGGCAATATCCAGAGACCACCTTAAAATATGCCCTGACAAGCTGAGAGATGGGGAAACAGACCCCGGGACGTCTCCGCTCGTGGAAGAGGAGAAGATGATACACACTGTTCTTGGTGATTTTCCCCAGTCTTGGACTCAAATAAATAAGGCCATTGTGGTACCAGTCTTAACGTTTCATCAATTGAAATCGCCAGAACTAGATGTGGTGCCAGGTCATCCGAGCCCGCAAGCACAGCAGACCCCACCGGAGGATGCCATGCCAACAGTGGAACAGGCAAGTCCTCCCTCTGCTATCGGTGAATCTGCCATGCCCACCATTAGTAGCAGCAGCCCTGAGAGCTCCGGAATGCCAGTGCTACCCAGTCTTACTAGAAGTGTAGCTAGAAGACAGTGCACTACACAAGTGATAGCAAGCGCAGCGGGCCCTGTTAGGCCGGTAGCATCTCCTGCACTGTGGAGGTCTACACGTAGCACCAAGAATCAAACTCCACTTCGCTACAAAACTTGGAAATATAAACGATAACTCTTATTTGGTTGAAAATGTTTGTGTAAATATCTTTGTTACAGGTTTAAAACAATGGACAATGGAGTAATGGACGGTGAATTGCTCCAAAACTTTCAAAAGGGATCCCTTTGTTTACCCGGGATCCCTGCTGTTTCAAGTTTGCACCCACTGAACTGGGAGTCATGAACTGTGCATGACCAAAACTTTCGCAACGTTCAAGTGTTCTCACCTCCCATAAAGGGAAGCACTGTTATATTTAATTGTTGATAGCATTTCAAAATTTTGTGTGTCTTCTGCTAACATGTATTGTTGTTCTTCTTTTTCCAGTCCGGGAGTACTGGATTTAACCGGGGGGGAGTGCAGCACCCCAGAGTCCTGGTCGTTGCAGTAATTTCGCTCTGCCACTAAGGGGAGTGATGTTACGTCTGATTGCACTAAAGGAGTTCACCTGAAAAGGTATCACACACACACTACACTTCACACTCCGGCCACCAGGGGAAGTGGTTCTATCTATTAGGCCACTCCTCACACTCTGGTAAAACTGGGAATTGGACAGGAAGTCAGAGAGAAAGCAGCCTGGGAGAGTTCGGGAGAGGACCTGTCAGGGGTGGGATCCTGACAGTAGCCTAGTAAAAGGACAGATTGTTACGGAGCCATGCCTGTATGATATAGCAGCAGACTCCTAAGAAAGGACACGAAGCGAAGTATATTGTGAAGAAGTGAGAAACGAGATCACAGCACAAAGGAGATAGAACCAGAGGGAGTTGTGCCCCTAAGATCGTGGCAACATCCTTCTGAGGCGCGTAGCCGGTGGCCGGAGCACCGAGGAAGTAACAGACTCTACGCATTACTTTGAACTACGGCAGGGCAGTTAGCTTTAGGTTGGCTGTCTCACCTTTTACACCTAACGAAGACAAAGGAGGCAATTGTGGGAGAGGGGCGTCTCTAGGGTCCCTATAAAATAACTCCAGGCCTACCCTGTCATACGGGTGCTTCCTATCCATGTCATCTGGGGGACAGAGAGAGAAAGAACATCAGAAACAGACACGACAGTTGTGAGGACTATCCCGTGGTGCTAAGCAGGGAAGTGCTACAACACACAGGCGCTAGTAGGTAGGCTACTGATTTCCACCTGCAAAGGGAACTCTGGATGTGCCATCGGACCGGCCGGTCTCAGCCAGCCCTGTTAGCAGTGCTCTGGACTGCGGATCCCGAAGCCTTCAGTAAAAAGGTAAAGAGACTGCAACCCTGTGTCCTCGTTATTCATCGCGCCTTGCACCACGCACCATCACCTTTAATTGGACGCCCCTTAGCAGGGTCACGGACTAGGTCTAGCCACCGTGACAACCCCAGGACTGAGACAGAGAGGCCCGGTACCGAGTACCCTGCGTCTGGGGGCGCTCCAATTACATCAGATATCTCAGGAAGTTCTTAAAGTTACTGAAGCCTGGAGGACACTTTATAATAATTGGTGCTTTAAATCTGACATTTTACACAGTTGGGAAACACAAGTTCCATGCTTTCAATTATGATGAGGATTTTGCCAGGAAAGATCTAGTTGGAGAAGGTTTCATCATTGATCGCTGTAAGGTTAAAAAGAGAACGGATGTGAATAACCACAATGATTATAAGGGCATGATATTCATTGAAGCTTACAAAGAGATATAGGTCTATGACACAAGATGAGTTGCCATGTCAAATGTTTTATGTAAAGCTTAAATCCTATAAAAATCCTTAATGTGTGTCTAGTGCATGATTAAAATATACCAAAATATAATTGTTCTTTTTTTTTTTATTATAAAATGCATCCTGCACAATGTGTCCCTGGGGGGAATACTGAAGAGCATCCATTCACACTCATGTCTTCCACAAAGGGGTTAGATCTTTAACATTATAAATAGTGTTGAGCATTCCGATACCGCAAGTATCGGGTATCGGCCGATACTTGCGGTATCGGAATTCCTATACCGAGTTCCGATACTTTTGTGGTATCGGAAATCGGAATCGGAAGTTCCCCGTGTATAGTTCCCAGGGTCTGGAGGAGAGGAGACTCTCTTTCAGGCCCTGGGATCCATATTCATGTAAAAAATAAAGAATTAAAATAAAAAATATGGATATACTCACCCGTCCGGAGGCCCCTGGACCTTTCCGATTGTAACCGGCAGCCTCCGTTCCTAAGAATGAGCAGTTTAAGACCTTCGATGACGTCGCGGCTTGTGATTGGTCGCGTGCCGCTCATGTGACCGCTCACGCGACCAATCACAGGCCGCGACGTCATCGTAGGTCCTAAACTGCTCATTCTTAGGAACGGAGGCTGCCGGTTACAATCGGTAAGGTCCAGGGGCCACCGGAGGGGTGAGTATATCCATATTTATTATTTTAATTCTTTATTTTTTACATGAATATGGATCCCAGGGCCTGAAGGAGAATTTCCTCTCCTTCAGACCCTGGGAACCATCCAGGATACCTTCCGATACTTGAGACCCATTGACTTGTATTGGTATCGGGTATCGGTATAAATATCGGCTGATACTATCAGATACCGATACTTTCAAGTATCGGAAGGTATCGATCAACATTAATTATAAATGAACACAATAAAGTCATTATAAGAAGACTAGTGTTGAGCGATACCTTCCGATATCGAAAAGTATCGGTATCGGATTGGATCGGCCGATACCGGCAAAATATCGGATCTCGCCGATACCGATACCCGATACCAAGGCAAGTCAATGGGACGAAAATATCGGAATTAAAATAAACCCTTTCTTTCCTTGTAGGTTCATTCTATATGAAGGAAAACAAATTAGAATAATGTAGGATGTATTGGGGAGGTGGCGGAGACATTAAAGGCATAGAGGTTTTGCCCAATCAAATAGAATAGCAGGAATTTTAATTTTTTTTTAAGACGTTCGGAGTTACAAAGATATTGACTATGTTAAGATTTTTTTTATTTTGTCAGATATTGATGTTTCACTACTTCCACACCCTTCACCCTCTTATTTACTTCTCCCACACTTTCTTCTTCATCATCCTCAGCAGCAGCATCTTTGACATCAACTTCTTCTTCACCTTATTCATCTTCTACCTATTATTTTTTTTTGTTACATTGTTCATATTCTTTTTATTTAACTATTATTCTTCTTCATATTCAACTTCTTCATCATATTCTTATTTGTGACAGGCATTCCCGTAGTTGTTATCTATAAAAGTTTGAAGATTACACCTTCCGTTCTGCCTGTCACAAAAGAGTTACATTTGTCCGCGTTCAGTTTGGCCTGCAGCATCAGACTTTATCCAGGGGCACCACGAGGAGGAATGGACTCACCCCCATACACTGCTTAGTCTTCTTCTGCTTATAATTTAGATAATATCTTTTGCTCTGATATTTAGTGTTATGCTTAATGTTCTTCTGCTCTTTGTTCTGCAGCCTCTTGTTCTTCTGCTTCTCGGTCTTCCATGTCGTCGTCGTCTCCAGGGTCGTCGTCTCCGGGGTCGTCGTCATTGGGGTGGTCTTCAGGGTCATCGTCTCCAGGGTCGTCGTCATCTCAGTGGTTGTCGTCTCTGGTGTCGTCGTCATCTTAGGGGTGGTCTTCCGGGTCATCGTCTTTAGAGTCTTGAACTTGGAAATGTAGCAGAAGGTACAAGAAAGCTGACAAAATGCCGAGAACCAGCTGATGGAACTGGAACTCGGATGGCTACCCGAAGGTCCAAGAGCCAATGGAACTACCGAGGACCAGCTGACGTTACTGGAACCCGGTTACTAAGCAGGAGGTACCCGTGCCTGAAAGCACTACCAAGGACCACCTGACATTGGTGGAACTCGGATACCCCGAAGGAGGCACCTAAGCCAAAGGCTCTACCTGGAACCAGCTGACGGTACTGGAACCAGGATGGGGACCTATTCAAGATTGACTTCCTAGAGCCCCAACTAGCGGTGTTGGAGCAAAGGGTCTGCAGGGGGAGCAGAGTGTAGGCCGAAGCCTGCACTGGCGGCAGCTTTGTGTCTGCATGGCGTTTGCAGGACACGATGCCGGCTACACAGCAGGGGAACAGCTGGCGTTGCTGAACCCCACTGACACATTGGCGGGTGTTTTTCTCTGTGCAGCCAGCACTTCCGGGCGCCAACTGGCGGTGTTAGAGCCCAGGGTCAGCAGGAGGAGCAGAGGGAGCAGAGTGTAGGCCGAAGCCTGCACTGGAGGCAGTTTTCGGTCTGTTGTGTCTGCGTGGCGTTTGCAGGACACGTTGCCGGCTACACAGCAGGGGAACAGCTGACGTTGCTGAACCCCACTGACACATTGGCGGGTGTTTTTCTCTGTGCAGCCAGCACTTCCGGGCACCAACTGGCAGTGTTAGAGCCCAAGGTCTGCAGGAGGAGCAGAGTGTAGGCCGAAGCCTAATTGAACCAATTTTAAAGGTAACCTTTAACCCCCCCTCAGGTGTTACAAACTAGAAGAGCCACACCTCTCAGTAGTGCTGCACAAGTCAAAGGTTGCTCTTTTAATTTTGTTCCTTGCACACGCTGAATGTAACACGTATAAAATTTAGCCCCTTATACAGTCAAACTGTCTTGGAGGCGTGACTTTCCTTCTTAATGAGACGCAGCACAGCTGTCAAAAATCCCACCTTGGTGCTGGGCGCAGCCTCCTGATTGTCTCATTTTGCTGTTCAGGAGTCAGCGCTGTCGTGTTATCCCTTGGCCCTGTGCTGTTAGCGCTGCCCGTCTTCTGACATCATGTCATGTCGGCCGGTGCGGTTCGCGATGCCCATGAATCCCAGCCCCGCAGTGTCTTCATTAATTCACACTGCGGGGCTGGGATTCATGGCCTTGCGCAGTCAATATGTTCGCCTCTCACTCGTGTCCTTACACCTGCTTCAGACTGTGCGGCGTCAGCTGATCCCTTATCGCATGCCACGGCCATGAAGCCGTACAGTCCGAAGAAGGCGGAAGGAGATGAGTGACAGGCGAAGATATGCACTGCTCATGCCCATCAATCACACCCTCGCAGTCAAAAAAAATAAGACACCGAGGGGCGTTGTGTCGGGCAGGGCGGCCGCAGAGGCGCAGCCAGCCAACCAATGATGTCAGAAGATGGGCAGCACTACCAAGGGGGTTGCTTCGTGTCATTACAAAGGAAAGTCACACCTCAGGGATGGTTTAATGGTCTCAGGGGACACATTTTATAAGTGTTGCGTTCGACGTGTGCAAGGACAATAACTGAATGAGCCATCATGTACAAATGCAGCATTACTGCTGTACAAGGTGGCTGTTATACATACAAACGCCTGGGGGGGACAGGTTCCCTTCAATTTCAGTTGTTGTGTCTGCGTGGCGTTTGCAGGACACAATGCTGGCTACACAGCAGGGGAACAGCTGGCGTTGCTGAACCCCACTGACACATTGGCGGGTGTTTTTCTATGTGCAGCCAGCACTTCCGGGCGCCAACTGGCATTGTTAGAGCCCAGGGTAAGCAGGAGGAGCAGAGGGAGCAGAGTGTAGGCCGAAGCCTGCACTGGAGGCAGTTTTCGGTCTATTGTGTCTGCGTAGCGTTTGAAGGACACGTTGCCTGCTACACAGCATGGGAACAGCTGGCGTTGCTGAACCCCACTGACACATTGGCGGGTGTTTTTCTATGTGCAGCCAGCACTTCCGGGCGCTAACTGGCGGTGTTAGAGCCCAGGGTCAGCAGGAGGAGCAGAGTGTAGGCCGAAGCCTGCACTGGAGGCAGCTTTGTGTCTGCGTGGCGTTTGGAAGACACGTTGCCGGCTACACAGCAGGGGAACAGCTGGCATTGCTGAACCCCACTAACACATTGGCGGGTGTTATTCTCTGTGCAGCCAGCACTTCCCGGCACCAACTGGCGGTGTTAGAGCCCAGGGTCTGCAGGAGGAGCAGAGTGTAGGCCGAAGCCTAATTGAACCAATTTTAAAGGTAACCTTTAACCCCCCCTTAGGTGTTACAAACTAGAAGAGCCACACCTTGTGCAGCAGTAGTGCTGCACAAGTCAAAAGTTGCTCTTTTAATTTTGTTCCTTGCACACGCTGAATGAAACACGTATAACATTTAGCCCCTTATACAGTCGAACTGTCTTGGAGGCGGGAGTTCCCTTCGTAATGAGACGCAGCACAGCTGTCAAAAATACCACCTTTGTGCTGGGCGCAGCCTCCTGAGCGTCGTTATTTGCTGTACAGGAGTCTGCGCTGTTGTGTTATCCCTTGGCCCTGGGCTGTTAGCGCTGCCCGTCTTCTGACATCATTTCATGTCGGCCGGTGCGGTTAGCGATGCTCATGAATCCCAGCCCCGCAGTGTCTTTTCATTAATTCACACTGCGGGGCTGGGATTCATGGTCTTGCGCATTCAATATGTTCGACTCTCACTCGTGTCCTTACACCTGCTTCAGACAGTGCGGCATCAGCTGATCCCTTATCGCATGCCACGGCCATGAAGCCGTACAGTCTGAAGAAGGCGGAAGGAGATGAGTGACAGGCGAAGATATGCACTGCTCATGCCCGTCAATCACACCCTCGCAGTCAAAAAAATTAAGACACCGACTGGATGTGTTAGAGCCCAGTGTCAGCAGGAGGAGCAGAGGGAGCAGAGGGAGCAGAGTGTAGGCCGAAGCCTGCACTGGCGGCAGCTTTGTGTCTGCGTGGCGTTTGCAGGACATGTTGCCGGCTACGCAGCAGGGGAACAGCTGGCGTTGCTGAACCCCACTGACACATTGGCGGGTGATTTTCTCTGTGCAGCCAGCACTTCCAGGCGCCAAATGGTAGTGTAAGAGCCCAGGGTCAGCAGGAGGAGCAGAGGGAGCAGAGTGTAGGCCGAAGCCTGCACTGGCGGCAGCTTTGTGTCTGCGTGGCGTTTGCAAGGCACGTTGCCGGCTACACAGCAGGGGAACAGCTGGCATTGCTGAACCTCACTGACACATTGGCGAGTGTTTTTCTCTGTGCAGCCAGCACTTCCGGGTGCCAACTGGCGGTGTTAGAGCCCAGGGTCAGCAGGAGGAGGAGAGGGAGCAGAGTGTAGGCCGAAGCCTGCACAGACGGCAGCTTTGTGTCTGCGTGGCGTTTGCAGGACACGTTGCCGGCTACACAGTAGGGGCACAGCTGGAATTGCTGAACCTCTCTGACACATTGGCGGGTGTTATTCTCTGTGCAGCTAGTACTTCCGGGCACCAACTGGCGGTGTTAGAGCCCAGGGTCTGCAGGAGGAGCAGAGTGTAGGCCGAAGCCTGCACTGGAGCAAGTTGAAAGGGAACCTTTAACCCCCACCCCAGGCGTTTGTTGCTGAAAGAGCCATCTTGTACAGTACTAATGCTGCAAAAGGAAAAGGTGGCTCTTTTAATTATGCTCCTTTCAAAGGCTGAACTAGACACTTATGAAATGTGTCCCCTCACACCGTTAAACCGTCCCGGAGGTTGGACTTTCCTTTGTAATGTGACGCAGCACAGCCGTCATTCCTACCCCCTTGGCGCCGTGTGCCACCTCCTCAGCATTGTTTGGTTCTGTCCCGGAGCCTGCGCTGTTATGTTATCCCTTGGCCAGGCGCACTTAGCGCTGCCAGTCTTCTGACATCATTTGGTGTCAGGCTGGCTGCGCCTGTGCGGCCGCGCTGGCCGAGATCCCGCCTTGCAGTGTCGTCTAATGAAATCCCACTGCGGGCCTGGGATCCGTGGCCATGCGCAGTGCATATCCTCACCTCTCACTCCCCTCCCTCCGGCTTCTTCAGACTGTGCGGCGTCACGGCCGTGGCATGCTATTAGGGATCAGCTAACGGCACACAGTCTGGAGAAGGCGGAGGGAGATGAGTGACAGCCTGAGGTGAAGATATGCACTGCGCATGCCCATGGATCCCAGGCCCGCAGTGTGATTAAATCAGAAGACACTGCGAGGCGGGATCTCGGCCAGCGGGGCCGCACAGGCGCAGCCATCCTGACAGCAAATGATGTCAGAAGACGGGCAGCGCTAAGTGTGCCTGGCCAAGGGATAACATAACAGCGCAGGCTCCGGGACAGAATCAAACAACGCTGAGGAGACGGCGCACGGTGCCAAGGGGGTAGGAATGACGGCTGTGCTGCGTCACATTACAAAGGAAAGTCCCACCTCCGGGACGGTTAAACGGTGTGAGGAGACACATTTCATAAGTGTTAGGTTCAGCGTGTGGAAGGAGCACAACGAAAATAGGCACCTTTTCCTTGTGCAGCATTACTGCTGCACAAGGTGGCTCTTTCAGTAACAAACACCTGGGGGGGTGAAGGTTCCCTTAAATTTTAGTTGTGCCAGCGTGGCGGTCGCATGACACGTTGCCGGATACACAGCAGGGGAGCAGCAGGCGTTACTGAACTCCACTAACACATTGGCGAGGTGTTTGGCTCTGTGCAAACAGCACTTCCAGGCAGTAAACAGCAGTGTTGGAGCCCAGGGACAGCAGGAGGAGCAGAGTGTAGGCCGAAGCCTGCACTGGAGGCATGAAAATGTCTGTTAGTGTGCCAACGTGGCGGTCGCATGACACGTTGCCGGATACACAGCAGGGGAGCAGCAGGCGTTACTGAACCCCACTAACACATTGGTGAGGTGTTTGGCTCTGTGCAAACAGCACTTCCGGGCATCAAGCAGCAGTGTTGGAGCCCAGGGACAGCAGGAGGAGCAGAGTGTAGGCCGATGCCTGCACTGGAGGCATGTAAATGTCTGTTAGTGTGCCAGCGTGGCGGTCGCATGACACGTTGCCGGATACACAGCAGGGGAGCAGCTGACATTACTGAACCCCAATAACATGGCAGCAAGTATTAACTGTGCATCCAGCACTTCCAGAGGAGCGACTGTTGACTGTGCGGACAGCACTTCCAGGCACCAACTGGCGGTGTTAGAGCCCAGGGACAGCAGGAGGAGCAGATTGGAGGTATTGCCGCACACACACCTGGGGAACAGCTAACGTTACTGAACCCCAATAACAGAGGAGCGACTGTTGACTGTGCGGACAGCACTTCCAGGCACCAACTGGCGGTGTTAGAGCCCAGGAACAGCAGGAGGAGCAGATTGGAGGTATTGCTGCACACACAGCTGGGGAACAGTTGACGTTACTGAACCCCAATAACAGAGGAGCGACTGTTGACTGTGCGGACAGCACTTCCAGGCACCAACTGGCGGTGTTAGAGCCCAGGGACAGCAGGAGGAGCAGATTGGAGGTATTGCCACACACACAGCTGGGGAACAGCTGACATTACTGAACCCCAATAACAGAGGAGCGACTGTTGACTGTGCAGACAGCACTTCCAGGCACCAACTAGCGGTGTTAGAGCCCAGGGACAGCAGGAGGAGCAGATTGGAGGTATTGCCGCACACACAGCTGGGAAACAGCTGCTGTTACTGAACCCCAATAATAGAGGAGCGACTGTTGACTGTGCGGACAGCACTTCCAGGCACCAACTGGCGGTGTTAGAGCCCAGGGACAGCAGGAGCAGATTGGAGGTATTGCTGCACACACAGCTGGGGAACAGCTGACGTTACTGAACCCCAATAACAGAGGAGCGACTGTTGACTGTGCCGACAGCACTTCCAGGCACCAACTAGCGGTGTTAGAGCCCAGGGGCAGCAGGAGGAGCAGAGGAACACCTTTTAGGCCGAAGCCTGATTGGAGCAAGTCGAAAGGGAACCTTTACCCCCCCCCAAGGCGTTTGTAGCTGAAAGAGCCAGCTTGTGCAGCACAAAGGATGCAAAAGGAAAAGGTGGCTCTTTTCATTATGCTCCTTGCGAAAACAGAACTAAACACTTATAAAATGTGTCCCCTGATACCGTGAGATCGTCCCGGAGGTGGGACTTTCCTTCGTAATTGGACGCAGCACAGCCGTCATTCCTACCCCCTTGGTGCCGTGAGCCGCCTCCTCAGCGTTGTTTGATTCTGTCCCGGAGCCTGTGCTGTTATGTTATCCCTTGGCCAGGCGCACTTAGCGCTGCCCGTCTTCTGACATCATTTGGTGTCAGGCTGGCTGTGCCTGTGCGGCCGCGCTGGCTGAGATCCCGCCTCGCAGTGTCGTCTAATGTAATCCCACTGCGGGCCTGGGATCCGTGGCCATGCGCAGTGCATATCCTCGCCTCTCACTCCCCTCCCTCTGGCTTCTTCAGACTGTGCGGTGTCACGGCCGTGGCATGCTATTAGGGATCAGCTGATGGCGCACAGTCTGAAGAAGGCGGAGGGAGATGAGTGACAGCCTGAGGTGAAGATATGCACTGCGCATGCCCATGGATGCCAGGCCCGCATTGTGATTAAATCAGAAGACACTGCGAGGAGGGATCTCGGCCAGCGCGGCCGCACAGGCGCAGTCAGCCTGACAGCAAATGATGTCAGAAGACGGGCAGCGCTAAGTGTGCCTGGCCAAGCGATAGCATAACAGTGCAGGCTCCGGACAGAATCAAACAACGCTGAGGAGGTCGGCGCATGGCACCAAGGGGGTAGGAATGACGGCTGTGCTGCGTCACATTACGAAGGAAAGTCCCACCTCCGGGACGGTTTTACTGTATCAGTGGACACATTTTATAAGTGTTAAGTTCTGCGTGTGCAAGGAGCTAAACAAAAATAGCTACCTTTTCCTTGAGCAGCATTACTGCTGCACAAGGTGGTTCTTTCAGTAACAAACGCCTGGGGGGGGACAGGTTCCCTTAAATTTCAGTTGTTGTGTCAGCGTGGTGGTTGCAGGACACATTGCCGGCTACACAGCTGGGGATCAGCTGACGTTACTGACACCCAATAACACTGGGTCGTATGTTTTGACTGTGCAGACGGCACTTCTGAGCCTCAACTGGCGGTGTTGGAGCCCAGGAATTACAGTTCAGGTGGTAGAAAGATGAACACAACAGGAGACCTGGATACTGTAGACAGTCACCCAATTATTTAATCAGGAAGAGGAGTGGCAAATTCCTGAGAGATCCAGGCCTGGTTCATTTTCAGGAAAGTAAGCCGGTCAACGTTATCGGAGGATAGTAGCATGCGACGGTCTGTAAGTACACCACCTGCAGCACTAAAGACGCGTTCCGATAATACACTAGCCGCAGGGCAAGCCAGCACCTCCAATGCATACTGGCTTAGCTCTGGCCATGTATCCAGCTTAGAGACCCAAAACTTGAAAGGGGAAGAGCCGTCTGGGAGTATAGTAAGAGGGCAAGACATGTAGTCTGTCACCATCTGACGGAACCGTTGCCTCCTGCTGACTGGAGCCGCCTGTGATGGTGTAGACGTTTGGGGCGGGCACACAAAACTGTGCCACAGTTGGGCCATACTGGTCTTGCCTTGGGCAGAGGCACTGTTTCTGCTCCCTCTTTGTGCAGAGCCTCCTCCACTGCCTGGATGCACTGAGCTGCTTTGTAAAGCACTAGCAGCACTTCTCTCAGTTGGACTGGATAAGATGATGGAATTCACCAGTGTGTCTTGTGTTGTGAAATTGGATTTTGGGCTCCCCCGGTGGCCACTGGTGGAATTGAACTGGTGTGCATCATCCCCTCTGTTCACCTGCTTCCATCAGGATGTGGGAGTCGCTATTTAACCTTGCTCCTCTGTCACTTCCATGCCGGTCAACATTGTAATCAGAAGCCTTTCTGTGCATGTTCCTGCTGCTAGACAACTCCCAGATAAGTTGGACTTTAGTCCTCGTTTGTTTTTGCATTTTGTTCCAGTTCACAGCTGTAGTTTCGTTTCTGTGTCTGGAAAGCTCTTGTGATCTGGAATTGCCACTCTGATGTTATGAGTTAATATTAGAGTCTTAAAGTAATTTCAGGATGGTATTTTGATAGGGTTTTCAGCTGACCATGAAAGTGCCCTTTCTGTCTTCCTGCTATCTAGTAAGCGGACCTCAATTTTGCTAAACCTATTTTCATACTACGTTTGTCATTTCATCTAAAATCACTGCCAATATATGTGGGGGCCTCTGTCTGCCTATCGGGGAAATTTCGCTAGAGGTGAGCCAGGACTATATTTTCCTCTGCCAGGATTAGTTAGTCCTCCGGCCGGCGCTGGGCGTCTAGGGATAAAAAACATAGGCAACGCTACCCGGCTACTGTTAGTTGTGCGGCAGGTTTAGTTCATGGTCAGTTTAGTTTCCATCCTTCCAAGAGCTAGTACTTATGTTTGCTGGGCTATGTTCTCTTGCCATTGAGAACCATAACAGTTTGACCGGCCCAAAAAGGGTTAAATTAATTGACAGAGAAAGGAGAGAAAAGAGAAGTCTGCTGAAGATTTTTTTTTTTTTTTTTTTTCCCCTTCCCTTCAGTTCTGAGTGTGCTTGTAATTGAATCTCTTGCAAGTCTGCCTATATTGCAGCCTTTCTCTCTCTCTCTCTCTCCTTCTAATCCTGGAATGGCTCTGTGTTCACCTGTTTAAAATGGATATTCAGAGTTTAGCTGCAGGTTTGAATAATCTCACCACGAAAGTTCAAAATTTACAAGATTATGTTGTTCATGTTCCTATATCTGAACCTAGAATTCCTTTGCCTGAATTTTTCTCGGGGAATAGATCTTGCTTTCAAAATTTCAAAAATAATTGCAAGTTGTTTTTGTCCCTGAAATCTCGCTCTGCTGGAGATCCTGCTCAGCAGGTCAGGATTGTGATTTCCTTGCTCCGGGGCGACCCTCAGGATTGGGCTTTTGCATTGGCTCCAGGGGATCCTGCGTTGCTCAATGTGGATGCGTTTTTTCTGGCCTTGGGGTTGCTTTATGAGGAACCTCAGTTAGAGCTTCAGGCGGAAAAGGCCTTGATGTCCCTATCTCAGGGGCAAGACGAAGCTGAAATATACTGCCAGAAATTCCGTAAATGGGCTGTGCTTACTCAGTGGAATGAGTGCGCCCTGGCGGCGAATTTCAGAGAGGGTCTCTCTGATGCCATTAAGGATGTTATGGTGGGGTTCCCTGTGCCTGCGGGTCTGAATGAGTCCATGACAATGGCTATCCAGATCGATAGGCGTCTGCGGGAGCGCAAACCTGTGCACCATTTGGCGGTGTCTACTGAGAAGACGCCAGAGAATATGCAATGTGATAGAATTCTGTCCAGAAGTGAACGGCAGAATTTAAGACGAAAAATGGGTTGTGCTTCTATTGCGGTGATTCAACTCATGTTATATCAGCATGCTCTAAGCGTGCTAGGAAGCTTGATAAGTCTGTTTCAGTTGGCACTTTACAGTCTAAGTTTATTCTATCTGTGACCCTGATTTGTTCTTTATCATCTATTACCGCGGATGCCTATGTCGACTCTGGCGCCGCTTTGAGTCTTATGGATTGGTCCTTTGCCAAACGCTGTGGGTATGATTTGGAGCCTCTTGAAACTCCTATACCCCTGAAGGGGATTGACTCCACCCCATTGGCTAGTAATAAACCACAATACTGGACACAAGTAACTATGCGGATTAATCCGGATCATCAGGAGATTATTCGCTTTCTTGTGCTGTATAACCTACATGATGTGTTGGTGCTTGGATTGCCATGGCTGCAATCTCATAACCCAGTCCTTGACTGGAAAGCTATGTCTGTGTTAAGCTGGGGATGTAAGGGGACGCATGGGGACGTACCTGTGGTTTCCATTTCATCATCTATTCCCTCTGAGATTCCTGAATTTTTGACTGAATATCGTGACGTTTTTGAAGAACCTAAGCTTGGTTCATTACCTCCGCACCGGGAGTGCGATTGTGCCATAGATTTGATTCCGGGTAGTAAATACCCTAAGGGTCGTTTATTTAATCTGTCTGTGCCTGAACATGCTGCTATGCGAGAATATATAAAGGAGTCCTTGGAAAAGGGACATATTCGTCCTTCGTCATCTCCCTTAGGAGCCGGTTTTTTCTTTGTGGCTAAGAAAGATGGCTCTTTGAGACCGTGTATTGATTATCGGCTTTTGAATAAAATCACGGTTAAATATCAATATCCGTTGCCACTGCTGACTGATTTGTTTGCTCGCATAAAGGGGGCCAAGTGGTTCTCTAAGATAGATCTCCGTGGGGCGTATAATTTGGTGCGAATTAAGCAGGGGGATGAGTGGAAGACCGCATTTAATACGCCCGAGGGCCACTTTGAGTATTTGGTGATGCCTTTTGGTCTTTCAAATGCCCCTTCAGTCTTTCAGTCCTTTATGCATGACATTTTCCGTGATTATTTGGATAAATTTATGATTGTGTATCTGGATGATATTTTGATTTTTTCGGATGACTGGGACTCTCATGTCCAGCAGGTCAGGAGGGTTTTTCAGGTTTTGCGGTCTAATTCCTTGTGTGTGAAGGGTTCTAAGTGCGTTTTTGGGGTTCAAAAGATTTCCTTTTTGGGATATATTTTTTCCCCCTCTTCCATCGAGATGGATCCTGTCAAGGTTCAGGCTATTTGTGATTGGACGCAACCCTCTTCTCTTAAGAGTCTTCAGAAATTTTTGGGCTTTGCTAACTTTTATCGTCGATTTATTGCTGGTTTTTCTGATGTTGTTAAACCATTGACTGATTTGACTAAGAAGGGTGCTGATGTTGCTGATTGGTCCCCTGCTGCTGTGGAGGCCTTTCGGGAGCTTAAGCGCCGCTTTTCTTCCGCCCCTGTGTTGCGTCAGCCTGATGTTGCTCTTCCTTTTCAGGTTGAGGTCGACGCTTCTGAAATCGGAGCTGGGGCAGTTTTGTCGCAGAGAAGTTCCGATTGTTCCGTGATGAGACCTTGTGCCTTTTTCTCGCGTAAATTTTCGCCCGCCGAGCGGAATTATGATGTTGGGAATCGGGAGCTTTTGGCCATGAAGTGGGCTTTTGAGGAGTGGCGTCATTGGCTTGAGGGGGCTAGACATCAGGTGGTGGTATTGACTGACCACAAAAATCTAATTTATCTTGAGTCCGCCAGACGCCTGAATCCTAGACAGGCACGCTGGTCGTTGTTTTCCTCTCGGTTTAATTTTGTGGTGTCCTACCTGCCGGGTTCTAAGATTGTTAAGGCGGATGCCCTTTCTAGGAGTTTTGAGCCTGACTCCCCTGGTAACTCTGAACCTACAGGTATCCTTAAGGATGGAGTGATATAGTCTGCCGTTTCTCCAGACCTGCGGCGGGCCTTGCAGGAGTTTCAGGCGGATAGACCTGATCGTTGCCCACCTGGCAGACTGTTTGTTCCTGATGATTGGACCAGTAAAGTCATTTCTGAGGTTCATTCTTCTGCGTTGACAGGTCATCCTGGAATCTTTGGTACCAGGGATTTGGTGGCAAGGTCCTTCTGGTGGCCTTCCCTGTCTCGAGATGTGCGAGGCTTTGTGCAGTCTTGTGACGTTTGTGCTCGGGCCAAGCCCTGTTGTTCTCGGGCTAGTGGATTGTTGTTGCCCTTGCCTATCCCGAAGAGGCCCTGGACGCACATCTCGATGGATTTTATTTCGGATCTTCCTGTTTCTCAGAAGATGTCTGTCATCTGGGTGGTGTGTGACCGTTTCTCTAAGATGGTCCATTTGGTTCCCCTGCCTAAGTTGCCTTCTTCTTCCGAGTTGGTTCCTCTGTTTTTTCAAAATGTGGTCCGTTTGCATGGTATTCCGGAGAATATCGTTTCTGACAGAGGAACCCAATTCGTGTCTAGATTTTGGCGAGCATTCTGTGCTAGGATGGGCATAGATTTGTCTTTCTCGTCTGCTTTCCATCCTCAGACTAATGGCCAGACCGAGCGGACGAACCAGACCTTGGAGACATATTTGAGGTGTTTTGTGTCTGCAGATCAGGATGATTGGGTTGCTTTTTTGCCTTTAGCGGAGTTTGCCCTCAATAATCGGGCCAGCTCTGCCACCTTGGTGTCTCCTTTTTTCTGTAATTCGGGGTTTCATCCTCGATTTTCTTCTGGTCAGATGGAATCTTCGGATTGTCCTGGAGTGGATGCTGTGGTGGAGAGGTTGCATCAGATTTGGGGGCAGGTAGTGGACAATTTGAAGTTGTCCCAGGAGAAGACTCAGCTTTTTGCCAACCGCCGGCGTCGGGTTGGTTCTCGGCTTTGTGTTGGGGACTTGGTGTGGTTGTCTTCTCGTTTTGTCCCTATGAGGGTTTCTTCTCCTAAGTTTAAGCCTCGGTTCATCGGCCCGTACAAGATATTGGAGATTCTTAACCCTGTGTCCTTCCGTTTGGACCTCCCTGCATCTTTTTCTATTCATAATGTTTTTCATCGGTCATTGTTGCGCAGGTATGAGGTACCGGTTGTGCCTTCCGTTGAGCCTCCTGCTCCGGTGTTGGTTGAGGGCGAGTTGGAGTACGTTGTGGAAAAAATCTTGGACTCCCGTGTTTCCAGACGGAAACTCCAGTATCTGGTCAAATGGAAGGGATACGGTCAGGAGGATAATTCTTGGGTGACTGCCTCTGATGTTCATGCCTCCGATCTGGTCCGTGCCTTTCATAGGGCTCATCCTGATCGCCCTGGTGGTTCTGGTGAGGGTTCGGTGCCCCCTCCTTGAGGGGGGGGTACTGTTGTGAAATTGGATTTTGGGCTCCCCCGGTGGCCACTGGTGGAATTGAACTGGTGTGCATCATCCCCTCTGTTCACCTGCTTCCATCAGGATGTGGGAGTCGCTATTTAACCTTGCTCCTCTGTCACTTCCATGCCGGTCAACATTGTAATCAGAAGCCTTTCTGTGCATGTTCCTGCTGCTAGACAACTCCCAGATAAGTTGGACTTTAGTCCTCGTTTGTTTTTGCATTTTGTTCCAGTTCACAGCTGTAGTTTCGTTTCTGTGTCTGGAAAGCTCTTGTGATCTGGAATTGCCACTCTGATGTTATGAGTTAATATTAGAGTCTTAAAGTAATTTCAGGATGGTATTTTGATAGGGTTTTCAGCTGACCATGAAAGTGCCCTTTCTGTCTTCCTGCTATCTAGTAAGCGGACCTCAATTTTGCTAAACCTATTTTCATACTACGTTTGTCATTTCATCTAAAATCACTGCCAATATATGTGGGGGCCTCTGTCTGCCTATCGGGGAAATTTCGCTAGAGGTGAGCCAGGACTATATTTTCCTCTGCCAGGATTAGTTAGTCCTCCGGCCGGCGCTGGGCGTCTAGGGATAAAAAACGTAGGCAACGCTACCCGGCTACTGTTAGTTGTGCGGCAGGTTTAGTTCATGGTCAGTTTAGTTTCCATCCTTCCAAGAGCTAGTACTTATGTTTGCTGGGCTATGTTCTCTTGCCATTGAGAACCATAACAGTCTTGGTACTCCCGCATTTTACGCTCCCGGTTCAACGGTGTGATGAGGCTTTGTACGTTGTCCCGGTAGCGAGGATCGAGGAGGGTGTACACCCAATAGTCAGCCATGTTGAGAATGTGAGCGATGCGCCGGTCGTTTCTCAGGCACTGCAGCATGTAATCAACCATGTGCTGCAGACTGCCAACTGGCCAAGAAACGCTGTCCCCTGCTTGAGGCGTGAGCTCTGCCCGCTCTTCATCACCCCACCCTTGCTGTACACACTGACTACTGGACAATTGTGTAACTCCCTCCTCTGGACGGATGTCTTCCTCCTCCATTGACTCCTCCTCATCCTCCTCACAAAGTGTACCCTGCCTACGCATTTATGAGGAACCACGTGGCGCTGACTGTCCAGAAGCTGATGGAAATGATGAGTCCTCATCCTCCACCTCTTCCACAACATCATCCCTTAGCGCTTGCAGTGTTTGTTAAAGCACGCTGATAAGGGGGACAGTCATGCTGACTAGTGCATCATCTGCACTCGCCATCCGCGTGGAATAATCGAAGGGACGCAAAACCTGGCAAACCTCCTTCATAGTGGCTCACTCTGTGGTTGTGCAGTCTGAATGGCGTGGAGTTCGACTTCTTTGCGCCTGATGCAGCTGGTACTCCATTACTGCTTGCTGCTGCTCACACAACCCCTCCAACATATGTAACGTGGAATTCCACCTGGTAGGTAGGTCACATATGATTCGATGTTCCGGAAGGCGGAATCGGCGCTGCAGAGCAGCAATGCGCGATCTTGCCATGCTGGAACGCCGCAAGTGAGCACACTCTAGGCGGACCTTGTGCAGCAGCGCATCAAGATCCGGATAGTCCCTCAAAAAACTCTGCACGACCAAGTTGAGCACATGTGCCAGACATGGGATGTGAGTGAGGTTGCCGAGGCCCAGAGCTGCCACCAGATTTCGGCCATTATCACACACTACCATGCCTGGCTGGAGATTCGCTGGCACAAACCACACATCGCTCTCCTGCTTGATGGCATTCCAGAGCTCCTGCGCTGTGTGGCTTCGATTCCCCAAAGAAATTAATTTCAAGATGGCCTGTTGACGTTTGGCCACGGCTGTGCTCATGTCGGTCGTAACAGGTAAAAGTTCACGGGTCCATGTGGAGGTGGACTGTGATGGCTCCTGCAGCGATGTTTCTAAGGAACTTGTGTATGAGGAGGAGTCAATGCGTACAGACTGGATCCCTGCAATCCTTGGAGTGGGCAGGACATGTCCTGCACCACTCGCATGATCTGTACCCGGCTCAACAACATTAACACAATGGGCAGTGAGGGAAAGGTATCGCCCCTGTCCATGGTGACTGGTCCACGCATCGGTGGTGAGGTGGACCTTGCTACTGACGGCGTTCAGTAGCGCGTGTTTTATGTGTCCCTCCACATGCTTGTGCAGGGCAGGGACGGCTTGCCTGCTGAAATAAAAGTGGCTGGGCACATTGTACTGTTGGACTGCCAATGCCATCAAGTCACGGAAGCTGTCAGTCTCCACCAGCGTGAATGACAGCATTTCCAGTGACAGAAGTTTGGCAATGCCTGCATTCAGAGCCTGTGCTCGTGGGTGGTTTGCCGAGAATGGCTGCCTTTTCTCCCATGCCTGTACTACCGATGGCTGTAGACTGGGCTGGGAGTGTGAGGATCACTGGGAACGTGGTGCTGCGGGTGGAATTACAGTGGGTCTCTGGACAACAGTGCCAGAGGTTCTTCCATGGCGATCCTGGGAGGAAGACGAACCAGCTGTGTGTGAGCTGGAGGAAGAGGCAACACGAGCTGAAGAGGTGGTAGCTGCCGCTGTTGGTTGGCCTAGCTCTTCAGTGTGTTTTTGTAACTCCGCCACGTGCCTGGTCCGCACATGTTTCCACATATTTGAGGTATTGAGGCTGCTGACATTTCTCCCTCTTTTGATTTTCTGATGACATTTAATAAAACTCCACTTATTATGTGAATTTGCATGTTACAGGTACACTTGGCTGTCAGCAGATGTTTGGTTCTCCTGACCCTTAGGTGCTGTCATTATTTGCTGAGAAAGACTTCTTCAAATAAACAACATTGCTTTAAATAAACAACATTGCTCATTCCTTTTGACTAAGATTATAAGACGTCAGATGATTACATGATGATGTTTATTGATCAGCACTGCCCTTGCAGCTAGTGCCCATGAGGGCTATACAGTGCACACATAGGGGTATAGTATTCACATATAACCACGTGGTCTTAGTGCAGGTCTAGAATAATCTCCACATAATTAGAATGAGTTGATACTGAGGCCACAAATTGCCTTTTGCATTATTGCTCCATTTTGGATTATAGAGATTAGCAAATTCATCAGGTTTCTCAAACTCGTCAGGGAAACTTGATTGGCATTGACGTTATTCATTGAATGTTCCTAATTAGGGTCTTTGGTCTCTTCAAACCCAAAGACCAATAAATGTTGAGTGTAAATAACAAATGCAATCCCTACCTTGCCACTTACCTATCCAGGTGCAATAGTTCGCCATCTATTCCTCTGCTCCACATGTGTTCTTCGTCCTCTTTCTGTCATCCTCAGCCTTCTTCACTCTGCTCTTGGACTTCCAGGTCCGAGTACTGTTCTGATGTAAAGATGACATCACATTGGAGGCAGGACAGGTGAGCAGTGAAATGAGTATCTTCCATTTTTTTAATCACTTTCCCAGGCTTTTTTAACTTAGCACAATGGCAACCAGCATGGAATGAATCATGTACAAATTCAAATTTAGGAGAATCAGATTTTTTATTTTTGATAAATTCAATTCACCGTGAACAAATTTGCTAATTTCCACAGTTACATACAAAGTTTTGAGCGCTTGGAGTAAGTGTTGACTAAAAAAAGTGCAATTCTGCAATTTTGCTATTGCTTTTCTCTACAGCTTTTACTACAAGGGTTAATTAATTTTAGATTTTGATTTATTGGACTTTCACAGACGCAGCAATAACAAATGTCATTCTTTATATTTTTAGGCCTTTTTATTTCAGTGGCAAAATTGGATGGGCTAAATGTTTCTTTTTTTTTACACTTTTTAATTTTTTTTTTAATTACTTCTAGTTGACTTGAACCTGTTATTATCTGATCACATGTTCTACTGTATATACTGACATATTTAATATTTTAGTGTATAGTTAAATTAATGATTTCCTATAAAGGAGCACTAGCAGCACCAAAAATGTGACAATATCTGCAATGGTAATGCTATGACACTTCATGATTACATCACAGGGGCAATGGATGCGTACATATGTTGTAACATTTAAATGCCACTGGGGTCAGAGATTGACAGCTGTATCTACCAGCTTCCAAATTATTATGCAAATAATTCCCCAGATCTTTCAAGTTTCGGGGGCTGTGGCTGGACTACATTGAGTTTCAGCTCCCTCCCTGCAGGCTATTTGCTTATTATGTTTTTATCTTTGTTTACTGGCCAGTGTGAACATGCACGTACATGCTGCATGCACACAAACTTATATTCCAGTTCATCTCTTTAGGCTTTTTGTTTCAGTTTTTTTGTATTCTGTGTAAATGTAAGGAAGAAGACCAAGCTGCGGGTACCCGTACCAAGCTGGGTCCACAGATGTTGAGGCTGTATCCCCTGTTGTCCGGGGGAAGGTCCAGGTACCCGGACAGGTCCCCTGACTCAGAAGCGGAGGGCGTGGTTAAAAGTAAAAGCACGCACAGCGACTGGCAGTTTCTCACCAGCAGTGGCAGGAGAGAGGTGTGCGCACAGCATGCTCTGCTGGGTGATAACAGTACCACAGGGGCTGAAGAAAAACATTTCTTCAGTGCCAGGAAAGAATTTTTTGCAGCCACGGACCAATTTTTTACATCCGCCCCTTTGAGAGTGAGGTGCATCAAGGGTTTCACCACCTGCAAAAACCCTTTAATGAACTTCCTATAGAAGTTAACGAAGACCAGGAATCGCTGCAGCCCCTTTAGGTAATGAGGCTGCACCCAATCCGTAATGGCCTGAACCTTCCTAGGATAAATGCGGAACCCCTCTCCTGATATAATTAATCCCAGAAAAGACAGTTCCTGCACAAAGAACGAGCATTTCTCCAGTTTAGCATATAAGTGGTTCTCTCTGAGGCTCATAAGAGCCATACGCAGATGGTGTAAATGAGACTGACTGTCCTCTGAGTATATCAGAATGTCATATAGGTAGATGACTAGATAACACCCAATCAGGTCAGAAAAAATAACATTAATAAAATTCTGGAAAACCGCAAGGGCGTTAGTGAGACTGAAAGGCTTTACCAGGTTTTCAAACAAGCCCTCGGTTGTCAGAAATGCTGTTTTCCATTCATCCCTCTCCCGGACCCTTATCAGGTTATAAGCCCCCTGTAAATTGAGCTTAGAGAACCATTTGGCCCCGTGAGTTGGTTGCATAAGTCGGTAATCAGAGGGAGAGGGTACGTGTTCTTTACAGTAATTTTGTTCAGTTCCCGAATGTCGAGGCACAGTCGCAAACCACCATCCTTTTTTATTACAAAGGAAAACCCTGCAGCCACAGTGAGACAGAAGGCCAAATATGCCCCTTGCGGAGGCTCTCTGAGATGTACTCTTTCATGGCTTGGAGCTCAGGCCCAGACAAATTAAACAGATGAGCCTGGGTAATTTGGCTCCTGGGACTAGATCAATGGCACAATCAAAAGGTCGATGATAGTAGGTTGTCTCTACAGTGTCTTCTCTCTCTTTCCTTTACCGAGATAGACCCAATCTCCATGGGCTCAGGTACGTGTGCAGCATCACACAATTTGGAGAACAAGGGGGTCTCTTGTTGCATCACTCCCCGAGCACGGAGTCTCCGATCCATATGGAGCGCCTGCGTCATGGCGTCCTCCAGGGTATCAGGAGGAGGATGCAATGCCAGGGCATCTTGTAGATGGTCAGACATGCCTCTATGGAACAACCCCCTCAGGGCTGAGTCATTCCAAGTTACTTTGGCTGCCCAACATCTAAACTCTGAGCAGAACCATTCAGCAGAATGTCTCCCCTGTCACACTCATCACCATATCCTCTGCCAGACGCACTCTATCAGGCTCAACATAAATTTGCCCCAGACCCTCAACAAACAGGTTCATGGACATGGGTTTATGAACAGAGGAAGAGGGAGAGAAAGCCCATGCCTGTGAGGCCCCTCTTAATAAGGACATCACTGTCCCCACCCTCTGCCTTTCATTTCAAGAGGCCCGGGGATGCAATTCAAAGAACAACTTGCATCCGTGCTTGAAGGCCCTAAACAATTTTTTATCTCTGGAAAAATTGTTGGGAAACTTTACTGGTGGTTCGGGGTCCGCTAGGGATACATCAGTGGGGCCCCCCTCCTGGAACCCCAATGGAGCAGACCTCTGTAGAACGCCTGCCTCATCTCTCTGAACCTGTTGGAGCCAGGACTTGCTGCTCCATGGACAGCTTCTAGATAAGCTGGGAAAGCTCATTAACCTGCCCCGTGAGAGCCTGTACCTGATGCATAATATACTAACACCCCTCCACCAGAGAAAGACTGTACAGTCAGCTATAATGTCACGACTCCCGGGTATTGCTGCTGTGGGGAGAGCTGTGCACCACAGCATGGGAGCTGAGAGTAGAGTGGCGGGGAACTCACCATGTAGCAAACAGGACCTGAACCACGTGACAGGGTAGGAGATGGTCGAGGGCGGCGCCAGATGCCGGGGTGCAGAGGAGATGATATACACTGGAGAGTAGTTAAACGTGCCAAGATCAAAACCAGGAGATAACGAGGTAACCGAGGGGTGAGGCGGAGGGATAGTCAGAAAGGGAGCCAAAGGTCAGAAAGCCAGCAGAACAAACAAGCAGGGTAAAGCACAGAGAGCAGAACAAGCAAATGAAAACTGAGCGCACACTCAAGGGGTCAGACACACAGACTAACCGAAAGTATAGCTGACAGGGAATCCTAGTCTGGAGTGTGTATAAATACCTCTCCCAAATCCAAAGAGAGTTCAGCAATATTAACCCTGAGAGAGCAGGATATGAACCATGTCCTATACGACAGAAGTGGCCAGAGATCAGCTGTGGATGACAGATCAGTCAGCCCCAGCATCTGTGCGGAAGTGACATGTCCTGGCCGGAATCTCCAAGGCTGCTGGGGCAATGACTGCGCATGCATGTGAGTACGCGTGTGCAGAAAATGTAATGAAGTCACCAGCAAAGGAGGCATAAAATCATGTCTGCTGGAGCAGAGAGTGGGCATTTGGGAATACATGCATGTGCAACAAGCGCAGTGAAGTTCCCAGGAAGGGTGGCATAAGGTCAGGAGTAGCGGTGCCGAAACGGAAGTGACGCGTCGGCAATCCATAGTGACAGTAACTATGGATGCAAGGTAAAAGGGGAGCTGATGGAAAAAGAGTGATAGAATGTGAGCTTCGTCCCTGACGGAGTAGCCTAGTGCTCAGAGAATCAAAGCACAAAGCGCCCCATTACTTTCCATGATAAATACAATATCAAGGAGGGGGTGGGGAGGGAAAAAAAACTCCACTGACTAAAGATGGCTACATTTCAATGATGTACAGAAATAATACAGGAAAAACTATGTGTATAAGATGAATGAATGTGAAATGTGAAATAATGAGGTATTAAAGTCACTACAAGATGCAGATTCAAAATAAATAAATAAAGGTTTTCCCTCATCAGAGGGACAGACACAGGGTGTGTTGACTCAAATATATGTATTGAAGAAAGTCCATGGTCTCCAACAGATAGAACCAAGTTCATCTGTTATGTGTAATAGAAGAAATAATGCTGTAATCATGATAACTTATCAAACACCTGAAAATGTGGGAAAAGAGAGAAAAAGGGAGCCACTGAAGAAACGTCTAACCCATAAAGTTAGGAAATATTTATTCATGGAACCAGGTAAGGGCAAAGAAAGGAGCCCCATAAAAGAAAAATGGAAAACAGACAAATATGAAACATAAAACAAAAATCTTAATGAACATTTAATCAGTACCGTTTCCCAAGTCTTTTGAAATATATAATCAACCTCCCAAGCAGGGAAGATTTGGACTCTTAGACCACGTGATAGTAATCCTGTGACCTTGTACTCCTCCAAGCTCCTAATATTCCACCACACCTTTGTTAGAGATTTATGTAGATTGATCAATTCACCCATAAGTACAGAAAAACCTCCATCGCTCTCCACAGACTCAGCAAAGCCACCACCCCTTGCTTCAAAGATGCCCTGGGCCCTTTGGCTCCAGGCTGTTTCTCTGGCCAATTAAATTCAGAATTAAATTCAATATCCAAAAAGACAATAGTGTGCCAACTCTCCAAGAAAAGAGGAGGATGAACCCTTCCCAAAAATAGAAGCAGCAAAGAAGAAAACTGGAGGGCGCCACTAACAGGGATCTCCGGTTACACGCTAAAAATGTACATGTGTCGAGAACAAAAGGGGAAAGGTAGCATGCAAAGCACGGGCGATCACCATATAAATAATACAAAAATCTTTATTAAAGTGACAACACTGCAAGGCTAAAAACATTTAAAACAACATGTAACAACACAATAGCCCACAATATGTCTGTGCCCTTGCCATACCCCCAACTAAACAGTCACAATTCAAAAGATGCACAATGAGCACATGATAATCACACTGTTAAAGCCAATTACCCAAAGCACCCGTACTGGTAAGCACGATAGAGATAAATAAATAAGATTAACGAATATCAATAGAATCCTATCATGCAAACTGAGTTGCTAGAAATCAGGTGATCCCCCTAGAGCAATGTGTGCACATGGCACTAAAATGGCCAAATAGAGCTGGCTCTGGATGAAGCCCGGTGTGGCAACATTCACTCTCAGGAGCAGAGGGATGAAAACATACTAATAACACTGACCAAAGGTGGATCATAGATCAGCATGCTACCTGGGCATAGGTAAAATGGAATCCACACAGGAAGAGTCCTGTAAGCAAAGAAAGTTATGCTGGCGGTAGAGAAAGCGGAGGAGGAAAGGGCACAGGATGTGCCCAATGCGTGTCGCCAGATACACTGGCTTCTTTAGAGACAATTGCTGCAGTGTGGTCCATGGTAACTTAAATACCTGTAAATAATGAAGTGACCAGAGATCAGCTGTGGACAATAGATCATTCAGCCCCAGTGTCTGCCCTTGAAGTGACATGTCCTGACTGTGATCTCCAAGGCTGCTGGGGCTATGACTGCGCATGCGTGTGAGTGCGCTTGTTCAGAAAATAAATGAAGTCACCAGCAAAGGAGGCATAAAAATATGTCCACTGGAGCAGAGAGTGCGCATGCGCAAATACGCGCTTGTGCAACAAGCGTAGTGAGGTCCCCAGGGAGGGTGGCATAAGGTCAGGAGTAGCAGCGCCGAAACGGAAGTGACGCGTCGGCAATCCATAGTGACAGTAACTATGGACGCAAGGTAAAAGGGGAGCTGATGGAAAAAGAGTGATAGAATGTGAGCTTCGGCCCTGATGGAATAGCCTAGTACTCAGAGAATCAAATCACCATATAAATAATACAAAAATCTTTATTAAAGTGACAACACTGCAAGGTTAAACACATTTAAAATAACATGTAACAACGCAATAGCCCACAGTAGGATTCATATAAAAAAGACATGCTACATATAGAGGAATCACCAGAATGAAATATGCAAAATTCCTTTATTAATGCAAGCTACAACAAAAATTTAAAACAATTTAAAAGTCAAAAAGACATGACTATACACACGGTCACCCAGAATGGTGTGTAAATCCCCGCATCCCCTTGAGAAAGTGACTTGTAAGCACATGAAACGCGTGTCGGGTTTCCTGACATCCGGCTCAGGGTCCGTGCTTGTGTTTGCTGGTAAGCTTTGCCCCTGCACATTCACTTGATATTTTTCTAGGAACATTTTTTACTTTCTACTTTTTACCTTGTGACAATGTTTGCCAGCACACATCCCATGTTTTATTTCTAATGTTTGACTTTTTAAATACATGGGTTATGTTAATATATGTTACATGCTTTGCACGTGACCTTGTTCTATATGTCTGTCTTGTTTCATGTCATTGTTTAGCACTTTTTCATGATGATACTCTAATAAAAATTTCTACTTTTTTACTATAATGATTTGATACTCTGTTTCTTCTCCTAATTATGGTATAATGTTTTTGGAGTTTAAAATGTTTCTTTAATGGTGGTTTGCTATTAGCAACACTACCTTCGCATCAAGAATGCAACTGGGATTTTTGCTATTTATAATGTATATGACCTTAATATAACTGATAAGATCCAGGCAAAAGATAATATAAATGGATAGTACTAAAACATAGTAACAAAATATGTATATCTACTAGCCGTACCACACACCATGCACTGTAATACCACCAATAAGGCAACAATATCAGTTTGGATACCAACCAAGAGTTAAAGACTTAATGCCATAGTAGGACCAAAGAACCTTGATGACACATAAAATAAGTAATGTGTGTTAGCTGATTAAAAAAAAATGAGCAGTCACCTGGAAAAACATTTAGACCATAGACATGTTGTAAAACACAAGGTGCTGATAGTGCTAGAAAAATTGTACTGTGAGGGGGAAAAGGATAATGCTTGCGCATGAATAGCTAAGATGCCAATGGTGTTAGTCAAAGGTACAGGATAGTGGCCTGGATCAAGAAAGGTCAGAGTACAAGACAGGACTAAGATGCCCAACGCGTGTCACCAACCGGATGTGGCTTCCGATTGGCAACACACGTGCTATCCATTTATATGTGGTGACACAGTGCTATCAATTTATATTATTTTTTGCCAGAAAATTATTTGTTATTTTAAGGTCTTATATATTATTTACACACCATTCGACAGGGATTGTTGTCATCCATTCTGGGTGACTGTGTGTATTGGCATGTCTTTTTGAATTTTTAATTGTTTTTAAATGTTTGCTGTAGCTTGCATTAATAAATAAATTTTAACCGGATGATATGCGATGTGCTGACACTGTGGAATTCCACTCTGCACATGTTGAAGCGACTGTGGCAGCAGTCACAATCCCCAGTGCGGCATGTATTTTGCACAGCCTGAGTTAAAGCCGTATGGACGCGGTGCAAATCACACTTGCTTTGTGGGCACAGGTGAAGGACCTCTGCACCCTTCTGCACAGTTTTGATATGACTACTAAGATGGTTAGCGCTGACGATGCCATTATCAGCATCACTATTTTGGTCATCTACATGCTGGAATAGTCTGCGTGAGGAGGTGGTGGTCCCAGAGGAAGTGGAAAGGATAACAATATATCTAAGTTCTGGACTTTCGTCGTGCAGGTGGGTGCCATGGGAGGGTATATTACAGCGATCGAGGGAGGCTCATGGTATGGTACCAGACAAATGGTTAGTGAAGGTGCAGGAGCTGAGGAACAAATTGAGGAGGACGTGGATTTAGTGCTGATGGAAATGCAACAGTCAGGAGATGAAGAGGATAATGATTCCATCTCTATTGTTCATGGTTGGCAGGAGGGGATGGAGGAAGCAACCTTGAGTGTTATACCACCACTGACACACTATGGACTTGGACCTCATGGAAGCGCCCGACACATGAGCGCCTTCAACCAGCACTGAAAGAAGTCAGCATAACAAACAAAAATACAAAATTTTAGTCTGAATTTCTATTCAAACGCTATGATGGTGAAGCATCATGTTTCGACAGGCTTTGTCACAGGGCATGTGCAATCATAGACAAAATAGTATTAATTTTTCAATAGCAAAAAGCACGCTCAAAATTGTGTGTACTCCTGAAAGTCTGGTCCTTAACAGATATCACATTGTTTCTTCTTGCTTTTGCTGTATTTTTATCACCATGTAAATAGAGGATCGCATGACTGTTTAAATGAAGAGAAGGACTCGTGATATACTAGGTAAATGTAATCCTTACTAACATGATTTGTAAATTGATTACTGGTGATGATATAAAGATGTTGATCACCAGTGAAGCAGTCAGTCTGTCATACAAGATTAGACAATGGATTCCAGCACCTATAAGCGCTACCATGAAGATAGCTTTGATTCAAGACAACATTTGGAGAGTTACGTGTCAGAGAACCCTGATAGGGCCTCTCATGAGGATTCCTTGATATTTCCAATTGAAAATCTTACAAAAACGTTTACAGAAGGTAGGTATCCTAATTGTTCTATTTAGATTGTTTTAACAAAATAAAAATAAGGAAAATTTGATTTTCAGTGGTTTTAAAGACCAGAGGGGAAAACACAAAGCCCAACTGATATCAAGCAAAGGAAGCAGAGCAAGGCTGTGGTCATTCCATAGGATCAATAGTATAAGATCTCTGGGGTTAGTAGAGTACCGGTAATTGTTTCCTGTCTGTAATTTTCAGAACACTGGAAAAAGTAACCATTGTCAAAAGTAGAGATGAAAATAAGCAATTTTATGTGGCGATACAACATATATGTATTTTTTTATTAGCTTTCTTTCTAATGGGGGAAAATGCTAGTAATTTGAACTTATAGTTTTTGTTTCTTCATATTTTTAATACTTTTTTATATTTATCACTGTTCTTGAAGGCAGCACTTATGCTACATATGAACATAAACGTCCAAAGTGGATGGGATGTCACGAAAACTCCTGTCCACTTTGCGTCTAAGGGTAATTTTCCACGTTCAGTATTACATCCGGATTAGCTGCAGATTGAACGCTGCGAAAAGCCGCAGCGTTCAACCCGCAGAGTCCAGATGTTACAGCATAGTGGAGGGGATTTTATGAACTCCCGTCTCCAATATGCGTGCGAACACGCATCCAGCGGCCCTGCGTTAACGGACATGCAGCGTGTCTTTTTAGACCGCAGCATGTCTGTTTACCTTGCGGCAATGCTCCGTCGCCGCAAGGCAAATCACAAGGCCCTATGCATGGGGTGCGGTGATTCCGGATGTGTTCAATGAACACATCCGGAATCACCGCGCGTACAGAAGGGGGCGGCGCTTTGGGCAGAGCGGGTTTTCTGCTCCGTTCAAAGCGCCGTGATTACAGACCGTGGACACATACCCTAAAGATTCTGTTGAATTGCTCCATGTTTTGTTCCTTTTTTCTCTATATGTTTCTAAAGAGAGCCTGAGAAAATTGCATGGGTTGGCACCCAAGATCTCTGAGACAGTACACTCCAAACTCGCTCGATACAATCAACAGGACGGACCGCAGGTGTTTAAGCGGTGCCGATTACTTTTTGTTCTTGTTAAGTGTTCAAAATCCTCCAATATGTGACAGTGCAGCCTGTGGCTCTTTGCAGTCTCTGCTTCTAATGCTACAGATTGGAAGTCTAAGGGTATGTGCACACGTTTTGAATTCCATTATGGATTTTTCAGCGCGGATTCTACAGAATCAGGTAAAATAACCTGCGTTTTACCTGTGGATTCCCTGCAGGTTTTCTGCGGATTTTGCCTGCATTTTTACATCTGATTCCTATAATGGAATAGGTGTAGAAATGCAGCGGATTCCGCACAAAGAATTGACATGTTGCGGAAAATAAACTGCTGCGTTTCGGCATGGAATTTTCAGCAGCATGTGCACAGCGGATTTGGTTTTCCATAGGTTTACATGGTACTGTACGTAGCATGGAAAACTGCTACGGATCCGCAGGGCCAAATCCGCTGCGGATCCGCAGCCAAATCTGCAACGTGTGCACATAGCCTATATCCCTGGGAAAATCAGACTTCAAGAAAAGAAAATAATAAGTTAATTAAATTAATATCAGTAAGTAGAGCGCAGAGAGATGCGGACCAATGAACTCAGTAGCATGTAGTAACTGCAATGCAGGAGACAAGACATTGCAGGAAAGGAAACTGAGCGACTGAAATTCATGACCATAGTCTTCATCTCCTAGAACATCTCCCTCAAATCGGGACTGCTGGATCCTCTATGGTTGTGAACTATGCAAACATATTTATTTAGGTTTAAGGGTATGTGTCCACGGGCTGTATTACAGCCGGAATAGCTGCGGATTGAACGCTGCGTGGAGCCACATTGTTCAACCCGCAGCATCCAGATGTTACAGCATAGTGGAGGGGATTTTATGAAATCCCATCTCCACTATGCGTGGTAACACGCACCCGGCGGCCCTGCGATTCCGGACATGCGGCGCTTCTTTTTAGATCGCAGCATGTCCGTTTACCTTGCGGCGACGCAAGGTAAAACACAGCCCTATGTGTGGGGTGTGATGATTCCGGATATGTGCAATGAACACATCCGGCATCATCGAGTCTACAGAAGGGGGTGGGTCTTTGGGTGGAGCCAGTTTGCCACTCCGTCCAAAGCGCCGGCCATCCTGAACGTGGACACGCACCCTTAAAGGGCAGCATAAGCTATTAATAAAGAAATATACACAGAAGATATGTAGAAAAGTGCTTCAGTATGGGGATGATGGGGGCACATTTAAGTGGGCCCCGAACGTAGGTAAATATATTTACAACCATGGTGGTGCACTATAACCATAGTGGGTAAAGGGAAACTTTAGCAGATGAGGAAAATGTTGAATTCACCTTTTTGTGTGGATTTTCCCAGAAAATTTTTCCCATATTATGATCAGTGGTCTCTCCATTTTGAAGAATTTCATTCAAAAACATCAACAGATATCACAAAGCATAAAAAGAAAAGTAATATCACGAGGCATAAAAAGAGAAAAAAAACAAACAAATGATTAATCCACCCAAAGTTTACAGTGAAAGTAGTATATTTAGGAATTTAAAAGAAAAAGGGTTTTGCACTGGCACTTAGTACTCAATATCCACCCATCTTCCTTGTTTGATTGGCATCTGCCACCTATTGCCTATAAATAAATATATACACAAGATAATTAAAACAGCACAATGGGAGGACAAATAGGGTGTGCACATGCAAGGATATGTACATGTAGAGTAATAATGTGACTTACAGTACAAACCAAAAGTATGGACACACCTCATTTAAAGATTTTTCTGTATTTTCATGACTATGAAAATTGTAAATTCACACTGAAGGCATCAAAACTATGAATTAACACATGTGGAATTATATATTTAAAAAAAAGTGTGAAACAACTGAAAATATGTCTTATATTCTAGGTTCTTCAAAGTAGCCACCTTTTGCTTTGATGACTGCTTTGCACACTCTTGGCATTCTCTTGATGGGTTTCAAGAGGTAGTCACCAGAAATGGTTTTCACTTCACAGGTGTGCCCTGTCAGGTTTAATAAGTGGGATTTCTTGCCTTATAAATGGGGTTGGGACCATCAGTTGTGTTGAACAGAAGTCAGGTGGATACACCGCTGATAGTCCCACTGAATAGACTGTTAGAATTTGTATTATGGCAAGAAAAAAGCAGCTAAGTAAAGAAAAACGAGTGGCCATCATTACTTTAAGAAACGAAGGTCAGTCAGTCCGAAAAATTGGGAACACTTTCAAAGTGTCCCCAAGTGCAGTTGCAAAAACTATCAAGCGCTACAAAGAAACTGGCTCACATGAGGACCGCCCCAGGAAAGGAAGACCAAGAGTCACCTCTGCTTCTGAGGATAAGTTTATCCGCGTCACCAGCCTCAAAAATCGCAGGTTAACAGCAACCCAGATTAGAGACCAGGTCAGTGCCACACAGAGTTCTAGCAGCAGACATATCTCTACAACAGGGGTGTCAAACTGCATTCCTCGAGGGCCTCAAACCATGTGTGTTTTCAAGATTTCCTTCTTATTGCACAACGTGCTGGAATCATTCTGTGCAGGTGATTAAATTATCACCTGTGCAATACAAGGAAATCCTGAAAACATGACCTGTTTGCAGCCCTTGAGGAATGCAGTTTGACACCCCTGCTCTACAACAACTGTTAAGAGGAGACTTTGTGCAGCAGGCGTTCATGGTAAAAAAAGCTGCTAGGAAACCACTGCTAAGGACAGGCAGCAAGTAGAAGAGACTTGTTTGGGCTACAAAACACAATGAATGGACATTAGACCAGTGGAAATTTGTGCTTTGATCTGATGAGTCCAAATTTGAGATCTTTGGTTCCAACCACCGTGTCTTTGTGCGACGCAGAAAAGGTGAACAGATGGACTCTACATGCCTGGTTCCCACCGTGAAGCATGGAGGAGGAGGTGTGATGGTGTGGGGGTGTTTTCCTGGTTACACTGTTGGGGATTTATTCAAAATTGAAGGCATACTGAACCAGCATGGCTACCACAGAATCTTGCAACGGCATGCTATTCCATCCGGTTTGCGCTAGTTGGACCATCATTTATTTTTCAACAGGACAATGACCCCAAACACACCTCCAGGCTGTGTAAGGGCTATTTTACCAAGAAGAAGAGTGATGAGGTGTTACGCCAGATGACCTGACCTCCACAGTCACCAGACCTGAACCCGATCGAGATGGTTTGGTTTGAGGTGAGCTGGACTGCAGAGTGAAGGCAAAAGGTCCAACAAGTGCTGAGCATCTCTGGGAACTCCTTCAAGATTGTTGGAAGACCATTTCCGGTGACTACCTCTTGAAGCTCATTAAGAGAATGCCAAGAGTGTGCAAAGCCGTCATCAAAGCAAAAGGTGGCTACTTTGAAGAACCTAGAATATAAGACATATTTTCAGTTGTTTCACACTTTTTTGCTAAGTATATAATTCCACATAATTCCATGTGTTGATTCATAGTTTTGATGCCTTCAGTGTGAATTTACAATTTTCATAGTCATGAAAATACAGAAAATTTTTTAAATGAGGTGTGTCCAAATTTTTGGTCTCTACTGTATATACTCAAAGGATGTAGATAAAACGTTTCTAAATTCTGAAAAGGGGGATTTAGATAAAGCGTTTCTATAGCGTATTAATGGAGTTAAAACTGCAATGTCAGCTATTGTAACATATCAGACACCCACAAGGGTAGAAGTCAGGATGTTTCTTGAACCAGTTCCTGATAAAAACAAGGTAATCTATACATTAAGTTGATCTTTGTTGAACACCGATTATAGCAGGATCCATGCAGTAGAGTACATGATTAACTGCACCGAAGGTAACAGTGTGATCATGAAGTGGTAACTGTGCCTGGATGTATGGATACCTCTAACCTGCCAATGCTGAAACCGAGGGTCCTGTAAAGTCCTCAAAGAGTCCTCCAGGGAAGAAGATGATATTGAAAGGCTTAAATGAATGTGCCTGTTTCCTCGCATGTAATATTAGATCGAATTCAGCATTGCTGACCTGGCCGGTGGTGTGCGCTAAGAAATCACTGCCGGTTGATCTGAGCGGTGAGCAATTCGCTGGCTGTTCCGAGTCTGTGATGTCACTGTGGTCCGAGTCTAGCCTGTTTCCAATCCAACACATTTCAAAAGCTACGACTTTCTTCCTCAGGGTTGAGTTTAGAAACGTTTTACCTAGATCCTTTGAGTATATAAGTCACATTATTACTCTGCATGTAACTGATATTGTGACTTTCTCACGTATACAGTACAGACCAAAAGTTTGGACACACCTTCTCATTTAAAGATTTTTCTGTATTTTCATGACTATGACAATTGTAAATTTGCACTGAAGGCATCAAAACTATGAATTAACACATGTGGAATTATATACTTCACAAAAAGTGTGAAATGACTGAAAATATGTCTTATATTCTAGGTTCTTCAAAGTAGCCACCTTTTGCTTTGATGACTGCTCTGCACACTCTTGGCATTCTCTTGATGAGCTTCAAGAGGTAGTCACCGGAAATGGTTTTCACTTCACAGGTGTGCCCTGTCAGGTTTATTAAGTGGGATTTCTTGCCTTATAAATGGGGTTTGGACCATCAGTTGTTTTGAGCAGATGTTTGGTGGATACACACCTGATAGTCCTACTGAATAGACTGTTAGAATTTGTATTATGGCAAGAAAAAAGCAGCTAAGTAAAAGAAAAATGAGTGGCCATCATTACTTTAAGTAATGAAGGTCAGTCAGTCTGAAAAATTGGGAAAACTTTGAAAGTGTCCCCAAGTGCAGTTGCAAAAACCATCAAGCGCTACAAAGAAACTGGTTCACATGAGGACCGCCCCAGGACAGGAAGACCAAGAGTCACCTCTGCTTCTGAGCATAAGTTTATCCGAGTCACCAGCCTCAGAAATCGCAGGTTAACAGCAGCTCAGATTAGAGACCAGTAGGGTTGAGCGAAACGGGTCGATCATTTTCAAAAGTCGCCGACTTTTGGCTAAGTCGGCGTCTCATGAAACCCGATCCGACCCCTGTGCTTGTCGGCCATGCGGTACGCGACTTTCGCGCCAAAGTCGCGTTTCAATGACGCGAAAAGCGCCATTTCTCAGCCAATGAAGGTGAACGCAGAGTGTGGGCAGCGTGATGACATAGATCCTGGTCCCCACCATCTTAGAGAAGGGCATTGCAGTGATTGGCTTGCTGTCTGCGGCGTCACAGGGGCTATAAAGGGGCGTTCCCGCCGACCGCCATCTTACTGCTGCTGATCTGAGCTTAGGGACAGGTTGCTGCCGCTTCATCAGAAGCAGGGAGAGCGTTAGGCAGGGTCCACTAACCACCAAACCGCTTGTGCTGCAGCGATTTCCACTGTCCAACACCACCTTCGGTGTGCAGGGACTGTGGAAGCTATTTTTTTTTTTTTTTCCCCTCAGCGCTGTAGCTCATTGGGCTGCCCTAGAAGGCTCCGTGATAGCTGTATTGCTGTGTGTACGCCACTGTGGAAACCAACTGCTTTTTTCAAAGCACATATCCTCTTGTTCCTTCCTTTCTGCACAGCTATCTTTTCTGTTTTTCCACACTTTTTATTTAATTTGTGCATCAGTCCACTCCTATTGCTGCCTGCCATACCTGGCTTACATTACTGCAGGGAGATAGTAATTGTAGGACAGTTTTTTTTTTTTTTTTGTTTTTTTTTTTTGTGGGAGATTAAGATTGGCATTTCTGCTACAGTGCCATCCCTGTGTGTGCCATCTCTCACTGAGTGGGCCATAGAAAGCCTATTTATTTTTTCCGTGATTTGTGTTCTAAAATCTACCTCAACACAAAAACAGTACATCAATCAGTGGGAGAAAAATATTGGCCTCAGTCAGGGCTTGTGTGCCACTGCTGTGTGTGCTATCTCTCATTCAGTGGGCTATAGCAAGCCTATTTTTTTTTTTTTTTTTTAATATTATTTGGTTTCTAATTCTCCCTGAAAAAAAAAAAAAAAACCTAAAAAAACAGTGGGAGAATAATATTGCCCTTTCAGCTTGTGTGCCAGTCTTGACTCCTGGGTGTGCCACCTCTCTCCCTCTCATTCAGTGGGCCATAGAAAGCCTATTTATTTTTTTTTTTAAATATTATTGGGTTTCTAAAGTCTCCCTGAAAAAACAAAAAATACATAAAAAAACAGTGGGAGAGTAATATTGCCCTTTCAGCTTGTGTGCCAGTCTTGACTCCTGGGTGTGCCACCTCTCTCCCTTTCATTCAGTGGGCCATAGAAAGCCTATTTATTTTTTCCGTGATTTGTGTTCTAAAATCTACCTCAACACAAAAACACTACATCAATCAGTGGGAGAAAAATATTGGCCTCAGTCAGGGCTTGTGTGCCACTGCTGTGTGTGCTATCTCTCATTCAGTGGGCTATAGCAAGCCTATTTTTTTTTTTTTTTTTTTTTTTAATATTATTTGGTTTCTAAAGTCTCCCTGAAAAAAAAAAAAAAACATAAAAAAACAGTGGGAGAGTAATATTGCCCTTTCAGCTTGTGTGCCAGTCTTGACTCCTGGGTGTGCCACCTCTCTCCCTTTCATTCAGTGGGCCATAGAAAGCCTATTTATTTTTTGGTTTTTTTAATATTATTTGGTTTCTAAAGTCTCCCTGAAAATAAAAAAAAAAAATACATAAAAAAACAGTGGGAGAGTAATATTGCCATTTCAGCTTGTGTGCCAGTCTTGACTCCTGGGTGTGCCACCTCTCTCCCTCTCATTCAGTGGGCCATAGAAAGCCTTGTTTTTTTGTTTTTTTTTTAATATTATTTGGTTTCTAAAGTCTCCCTGAAAATAAAAAAAAAAAACATAAAAAAACAGTGGGAGAGTAATATTGCCATTTCAGCTTGTGTGCCAGTCTTGACTCCTGGGTGTGCCACCTCTCTCTCTAATTGTGGGCCATAGAAAGCCTATTTATTTTTTGGTTTTTTTAATATTATTTGGTTTCTAAAGTCTCCCTGAAAATAAAAAAAAAAAATACATAAAAAAACAGTGGGAGAGTAATATTGCCCTTTCAGCTTGTGTGCCAGTCTTGACTCCTGGGTGTGCCACCTCTCTCCCTTTCATTCAGTGGGCCATAGAAAGCCTATTTATTTTTTGGTTTTTTTAATATTATTTGGTTTCTAAAGTCTCCCTGAAAATAAAAAAAAAAAATACATAAAAAAACAGTGGGAGAGTAATATTGCCATTTCAGCTTGTGTGCCAGTCTTGACTCCTGGGTGTGCCACCTCTCTCCCTCTCATTCAGTGGGCCATAGAAAGCCTTGTTTTTTTGTTTTTTTTTTAATATTATTTGGTTTCTAAAGTCTCCCTGAAAATAAAAAAAAAAAACATAAAAAAACAGTGGGAGAGTAATATTGCCATTTCAGCTTGTGTGCCAGTCTTGACTCCTGGGTGTGCCACCTCTCTCTCTAATTGTGGGCCATAGAAAGCCTATTTATTTTTTGGTTTTTTTAATATTATTTGGTTTCTAAAGTCTCCCTGAAAATAAAAAAAAAAAATACATAAAAAAACAGTGGGAGAGTAATATTGCCCTTTCAGCTTGTGTGCCAGTCTTGACTCCTGGGTGTGCCACCTCTCTCCCTTTCATTCAGTGGGCCATAGAAAGCCTATTTATTTTTTGGTTTTTTTAATATTATTTGGTTTCTAAAGTCTCCCTGAAAATAATAAAAAAAAATACATAAAAAAACAGTGGGAGAGTAATATTGCCCTTTCAGCTTGTGTGCCAGTCTTGACTCCTGGGTGTGCCACCTCTCTCCCTTTCATTCAGTGGGCCATAGAAAGCCTATTTATTTTTTGGTTTTTTTAATATTATTTGGTTTCTAAAGTCTCCCTGAAAATAAAAAAAAAAAATACATAAAAAAACAGTGGGAGAGTAATATTGCCATTTCAGCTTGTGTGCCAGTCTTGACTCCTGGGTGTGCCACCTCTCTCCCTCTCATTCAGTGGGCCATAGAAAGCCTTGTTTTTTTGTTTTTTTTTTAATATTATTTGGTTTCTAAAGTCTCCCTGAAAATAAAAAAAAAAAACATAAAAAAACAGTGGGAGAGTAATATTGCCATTTCAGCTTGTGTGCCAGTCTTGACTCCTGGGTGTGCCACCTCTCTCTCTAATTGTGGGCCATAGAAAGCCTATTTATTTTTTGGTTTTTTTAATATTATTTGGTTTCTAAAGTCTCCCTGAAAATAAAAAAAAAAAATACATAAAAAAACAGTGGGAGAGTAATATTGCCCTTTCAGCTTGTGTGCCAGTCTTGACTCCTGGGTGTGCCACCTCTCTCCCTTTCATTCAGTGGGCCATAGAAAGCCTATTTATTTTTTGTTTTTTTTAATATTATTTGGTTTCTAAAGTCTCCCTGAAAATAAAAAAAAAAAATACATAAAAAAACAGTGGGAGAGTAATATTGCCATTTCAGCTTGTGTGCCAGTCTTGACTCCTGGGTGTGCCACCTCTGTCCCTCTCATTCAGTGGGCCATAGAAAGCCTTGTTTTTTTTTTTTTTTTTAAATATTATTTGGTTTCTAAAGTCTCCCTGAAAATAAAAAAAAAATACATAAAAAAACAGTGGGAGAGTAATATTGCCATTTCAGCTTGTGTGCCAGTCTTGACTCCTGGGTGTGCCACCTCTCTCTCTAATTGTGGGCCATAGAAAGCCTTTTTATTTTTTTCCTTCATTTGTGTTTTAAAATCAACCTCAACACAAAAACACTACATCAATCAGTGGGAGAAAAATATTGGCCTCAGTCAGGGCTTGTGTGCCACTCCTGTGCGTGCCATCTCTCATTCAGTGGGCCATAGAAAGCCTTGTTTTTTTGTTTTTTTTTTAAATATTATTTGGTTTCTAAAGTCTCACAGAGAAAAAAAAAAAAAAAAATTAGGTGGGAGATTAATATTGACATTAGTGCTTGAGTGACAGTCCTGCGTGTGTGTCATCTCTGTGATTTGGTGTCACAGAAAACAGAGTGTGTAACATTGTGCCTGATTTTCCTTGTGGTCTCACCAACCTGTTAAGGGATATTGAAATCATACTGAAGTTATAGCTCACCGTGTAAGTTGTTTGACAGCAACAAATAAAGTTAGTTTGGTTACGATTTTTAAACAATGAGGAAGTCTGGTGCAAGAGGTCGTCGTGGGCGTTCATTGTCAGCTGGTAATGATGGTAGTGGTAGTGGAGCATCAGGTGGTCGTGGGGATAAAAATATTCCACCTAAGTCTGGAGCTGTGGAGCCAGTTTCGTCGTCAGGCTACACAAGGCCTCGAACGCTCTCTTTTCTGGGAGTAGGAAAACCGCTTTTAAAGGCTGAGCAGCAACAGCAAGTTTTGGCTTACATTGCAGACTCAGCCTCTAGCTCTTTTGCCTCCTCTTCCGAAACTGGTAAATGTAAAAGCAGCGCGTCGCTTGTGGATGTTCACGGTCAGGGACAAGTCGCTTCCTTGTCCTCCTCAGCAAAAACTACAACAAGAGAGAAGGATGCAGCAGGCGACACAACGGGTCACTCCATGGAGCTCTTTACACATACCGTCCCTGGCTTAGAAAGTGAAACATTTAACAGGCCATGCCCATTACAAGTAGATTCTGACATGGAGTGCACTGATGCACAGCCACAGCCAGAGTACTATGCTGCTCCTTTGACTCAGACCACCACATTGCCCTCTCAGGGTACAGATCCACAATCAGACCCTGATGAGACTATGTTGCCCCGCCACGAACGCTATACCACCGACCGACACAGTGACACAGACGAAGTTGCACACGAGCTCGAAGAGGAGGTAATAGATGACCCAGTTATTGACCCCGATTGGCAGCCATTGGGGGAACAGGGTGCAGGCGGCAGTAGTTCAGAAGCGGAGGTGGAGGAGGGGCCGCAGCAGGCATCAACATCGCAACAGGTTCCATCTGCCGGGCCCGTATCTGGCCCAAAACGCGTGTCAAAGCCAAAACCTGTTGGAGGACAGCGTGGCCATCCGGTTAAAGCTCAGTCTGCAATCCCTGAAAAGGGATCCGAGTCTAGGAAGAGTGCAGTCTGGCATTTTTTTAAACAACATCCAACTGATCAGCGCAAAGTCATCTGTCAAAAATGTTCAACTAGCTTAAGCAGAGGTCAGAATCTGAAAAGTCTAAATACTAGTTGCATGCATAGACACTTAACCACCATGCATTTTCAAGCCTGGACTAACTACCAAACGTCCCTTAAGGTTGTAGCACCCTCGGCCAATGAAGCTAGTCAGCAACGCAACATCCCTTCCGTCACTGTAAGGCCACCATTTTCCGCACCACCGGCAGTATCTGTGCAGGTTTCTTTGCCAGCCAAAAGCAGTCAGGGTCAGGGAATCACCAGTTTAGTAGGAGGAAATATTGCATCTAGGGCACCGGCGGAAACAATACCGTCTCCAACCGTCTCTCAGTCTGCCATGTACACCGGCACACCCGAAAGTTCCACGATCTCCTGCTCTCCAGTCCAGCTCACCCTACATGAGACTCTGGTTAGAAAAAGGAAGTACTTATCCTCGCATCCGCGTACACAGGGTTTTAACGCCCACATAGCTAGACTAATCTCGTTAGAGATGATGCCCTACCGTTTAGTTGAAAGCGAAGCTTTTAAAGCCCTGATGGAGTACGCTGAACCACGATACGAGCTACCTAGTCGACACTTTTTTTCCAGAAAAGCCATCCCAGCCCTGCACCAGCATGTTAAACAGCGCATCGTCCATGCACTTAGGCAATCTGTGAGTACAAAGGTGCACCTGACTACAGATGCATGGACCAGTAGGCATGGCCAGGGACGTTATGTGTCCATCACGGCACACTGGGTGAATGTGGTGGATGCAGGGTCCACAGGCGACATCAATTTAGGGACAGTTGTGCCTAGCCCACGGTCTAGGAAACAGTTGGCTGTAGGCGTTCGCACCCCCTCCTCCTCCTCCTCGTCCTCCTGCAGAAGCTACAGCTCTTCCACAGAACGCAGTCGGCCAACCACTCCATCGGCAGATGACACTGTTGCACACCAGTTGTCCCATTATGGGCCAGCTACTGCCAAGCGTCAGCAGGCTGTATTGGCTATGAAGTGTTTGGGCGACAACAGACACACCGCGGAAGTTCTGTCCGAGTTCTTGCAACAAGAAACGCAGTCGTGGCTGGGCACAGTAGATCTTGAGGCAGGCAAGGTAGTGAGTGATAACGGAAGGAATTTCATGGCTGCCATCTCCCTTTCCCAACTGAAACACATTCCTTGCCTGGCTCACACCTTAAACCTGGTGGTGCAGTGCTTATTGAAAACTTATCCTGGGTTCTCCGACCTGCTCCTCAAAGTGCGTGCACTTTGCTCACATATCCGACGTTCGCCTGTACACGCCAGCCGTATGCAGACCTATCAGCGGTCTTTGAACCTTCCCCAGCATCGCCTAATCATAGACGTTGCAACAAGGTGGAACTCAACACTGCACATGCTTCAGAGACTGTGCGAACAGAGGCGTGCTGTTATTTATTTGTGGGAGGATACACGGGCAGGCAGTAGGATGGCAGACATGGAGTTGTCAGGTGTGCAGTGGTCGAAGATACAAGACATGTGTCAAGTCCTTCAGTGTTTTGAGGAATGCACACGGCTGGTTAGTGCAGACAACGCCGTAATAAGCATGAGCATCCCCCTAATGCGTCTGCTGATGCAAAGTTTGACGCACATAAAGGAGCAGGCGTCTGCACCAGAGGAAGAGGGAAGCCTTGATGACAGTCAGCCATTGTCTGGTCAGGGCAGTGTACAGGACGAGGTAGCGGGCGAAGAGGAGGTGGAGGACGAGGAGGATGATGGGGATGAGTATATTTTTAATGCGGAAACTTTCACGGGGGCACAGGAAATTGGTTGCGTGTCACGGCCGGGTTCTGGTTTTTTGAGGGACACAAGTGACGTAGATTTGCCTGCAACTGCCCCTCAACCAATCACAACCGGAGATTTGACAACTGGAACTTTGGCCCACATGGCGGATTATGCCTTACGTATCCTAAAAAGGGACACACGCATTACGAAAATGATGAACGATGACGATTACTGGTTGGCCTGCCTCCTTGATCCACGCTATAAAGGCAAATTGCAAAATATTATGCCACATGAGAACTTGGAACTAATATTAGCAACCAAACAATCAACTCTTGTTGACCGTTTGCTTCAGGCATTCCCAGCACACAGCGCACGTGATCGTTCTCACACAAGCTCCAGGGGGCAGCAGACTAGGAGTGTTAGGGGTGCACACATCAGAAGTGGCGTTGGACAGAGGGGTTTTCTGACCAGGTTGTGGAGTGATTTTGCTATGACCGCAGACAGGACAGGTACTGCTGCATCAATTGAAAGTGACAGGAGACAACATTTGTCCAGTATGGTTACTAACTATTTTTCATCCCTTATCGATGTTCTCCCTCAACCGTCATTCCCATTTGATTACTGGGCCTCCAAATTAGACACCTGGCCAGAATTGGCAGAATATGCATTGCAGGAGCTTGCTTGCCCGGCAGCAAGTGTCCTATCAGAAAGAGTATTCAGTGCTGCAGGTTCAATATTAACCGAAAAAAGGACTCGTCTGGCTACCCAAAATGTTGACGATCTAACATTCATTAAAATGAACCACAACTGGATTTCGAAATCTTTTGCCCCACCTTGCCCGGCCGACACCTAGCTTTCCTATGAAAAGCTCTTGCCTGTGAATTACTTTTCTAATGTCTAATTTGCTGCAGCTGATTGTACAGCATACGACATGTTTACACCTCCCTAAATGGCAAAACTCCCCACACGGGGCCGTGGTATCGCGACTTGGCGCAAGCACCCGTGAGACTGCTGTTTGTCTGAAGAGGTGGGTGTGCTCGCTTTTGGTTGACGGCATTGCTACTGGGTCCCTCATAGTACAATGTAGTGTCTCTGGCGGTGGTGGTGCGCACCCAACGTCAGACACACCGTTGTAACATGAGGGGCCCTGGGGCGGTCCCGCCGGCCTCAAGAGAGTTCCCCCCTACCCCAGCTCAAAATGTGCTCTACCACGTGCAAAATTATGTCGCACAGCTCCACCAATCTTTAGTCTATTCGCTGACATCATTCAATGTCTGGCACTGACAATACAAATTTGTAGACATCTATGATGCAACTTAAAGTAGTCTGTGTCTGTGTCCTATATTGGCACCATTAAATAGTTACTGCCAAATTACAATGTCAGAAACTCAGTAGATGAGCCCACCCCTGTACCTAAGTATGCCACCTTTTTTTTTTGTTTTGGTTGTTTTGCGAGACATTAACATCTATTTATATTTTGGGAGTACTGGGACAGACACTCCTTGCACTACTCCTCCACTCACCACCAAGCTGCCTGTGTATCCATGTAACCGCTGTAAAACTGCCATGAGCCTATTGTTTGTTATTTTAGGCCTTTGATAGCCTGTCTGCGGTCCCTACTTTAAATACTCCTCCACTGACCACCAAGCTGCCTGCCCGTGTATCCATGTAACCGCTGTGAAACTGCCATGAGCCTATTGTTTGTTATGTTAGGCCTTTGATAGCCTGTCTGCGGTCCCTACTTTAAATACTCCTCCACTGACCAGACCACTGCTGCCCGTGTACCCCTGGAACCAATTATAAAGTGCCTACAGCCAGCCCATTTTCTTATGTTAGGCCTTTGAAGCCTGTCTGCGGTCCCTACTTTAAATACTCCTCCACTGACCAGACCACTGCTGCCCGTGTACCCCTGGAACCAATTATAAAGTGCCTACAGCCAGCCCATTTTCTTATGTTAGGCCTTTGAAGCCTTTCTGCGGTCCCTACTTTAAATACTCCTCCACTCACCACCACCAAGCTGCCTGCCCGTGTATCCATGTAACCGCTGTGAAACTGCCATGAGCCTATTGTTTGTTATTTTAGGCCTTTGATAGCCTGTCTGCGGTCCCTACTTTAAATACTCCTCCACTCACCACCAAGCTGCCTGTGTATCCATGTAACCGCTGTAAAACTGCCATGAGCCTATTGTTTGTTATTTTAGGCCTTTGATAGCCTGTCTGCGGTCCCTACTTTAAATACTCCTCCACTGACCAGACCACTGCTGCCCGTGTACCCCTGGAACCAATTATAAAGTGCCTACAGCCAGCCCATTTTCTTATGTTAGGCCTTTGAAGCCTGTCTGCGGTCCCTACTTTAAATACTCCTCCACTCACCACCACCAAGCTGCCTGCCCGTGTATCCATGTAACCGCTGTGAAACTGCCATGAGCCTATTGTTTGTTATTTTAGGCCTTTGATAGCCTGTCTGCGGTCCCTACTTTAAATACTCCTCCACTCACCACCAAGCTGCCTGCCCGTGTATCCATGTAACCGCTGTGAAACTGCCATCATGAGCCTATTGTTTGTTATGTTAGGCCTTTGATAGCCTGTCTGCGGTCCCTACTTTAAATACTCCTCCACTGACCAGACCACTGCTGCCCGTGTACCCCTGGAACCAATTATAAAGTGCCTACAGCCAGCCCATTTTCTTATGTTAGGCCTTTGATAGCCTGTCTGCGGTCCCTACTTTAAATACTCCTCCACTCACCACCAAGCTGCCTGCCCGTGTATCCATGTAACCGCTGTGAAACTGCCATCATGAGCCTATTGTTTGTTATGTTAGGCCTTTGATAGCCTGTCTGCGGTCCCTACTTTAAATACTCCTCCACTGACCAGACCACTGCTGCCCGTGTACCCCTGGAACCAATTATAAAGTGCCTACAGCCAGCCCATTTTCTTATGTTAGGCCTTTGAAGCCTGTCTGCGGTCCCTACTTTAAATACTCCTCCACTCACCACCACCAAGCTGCCTGCCCGTGTATCCATGTAACCGCTGTGAAACTGCCATGAGCCTATTGTTTGTTATTTTAGGCCTTTGATAGCCTGTGTGCGGTCCCTACTTTAAATACTCCTCCACTCACCACCAAGCTGCCTGCCCGTGTATCCATGTAACCGCTGTGAAACTGCCATGAGCCTATTGTTTGTTATTTTAGGCCTTTGATAGCCTGTGTGCGGTCCCTACTTTAAATACTCCTCCACTCACCACCAAGCTGCCTGCCCGTGTATCCATGTAACCGCTGTGAAACTGCCATGAGCCTATTGTTTGTTATGTTAGGCCTTTGATAGCCTGTCTGCGGTCCCTACTTTAAATACTCCTCCACTGACCAGACCACTGCTGCCCGTGTACCCCTGGAACCAATTATAAAGTGCCTACAGCCAGCCCATTTTCTTATGTTAGGCCTTTGAAGCCTGTCTGCGGTCCCTACTTTAAATACTCCTCCACTGACCAGACCACTGCTGCCCGTGTACCCCTGGAACCAATTATAAAGTGCCTACAGCCAGCCCATTTTCTTATGTTAGGCCTTTGAAGCCTGTCTGCGGTCCCTACTTTAAATACTCCTCCACTCACCACCACCAAGCTGCCTGCCCGTGTATCCATGTAACCGCTGTGAAACTGCCATGAGCCTATTGTTTGTTATTTTAGGCCTTTGATAGCCTGTCTGCGGTCCCTACTTTAAATACTCCTCCACTCACCACCAAGCTGCCTGCCCGTGTATCCATGTAACCGCTGTGAAACTGCCATCATGAGCCTATTGTTTGTTATGTTAGGCCTTTGATAGCCTGTCTGCGGTCCCTACTTTAAATACTCCTCCACTGACCAGACCACTGCTGCCCGTGTACCCCTGGAACCAATTATAAAGTGCCTACAGCCAGCCCATTTTCTTATGTTAGGCCTTTGATAGCCTGTCTGCGGTCCCTACTTTAAATACTCCTCCACTCACCACCAAGCTGCCTGCCCGTGTATCCATGTAACCGCTGTGAAACTGCCATCATGAGCCTATTGTTTGTTATGTTAGGCCTTTGATAGCCTGTCTGCGGTCCCTACTTTAAATACTCCTCCACTGACCAGACCACTGCTGCCCGTGTACCCCTGGAACCAATTATAAAGTGCCTACAGCCAGCCCATTTTCTTATGTTAGGCCTTTGAAGCCTGTCTGCGGTCCCTACTTTAAATACTCCTCCACTCACCACCACCAAGCTGCCTGCCCGTGTATCCATGTAACCGCTGTGAAACTGCCATGAGCCTATTGTTTGTTATTTTAGGCCTTTGATAGCCTGTGTGCGGTCCCTACTTTAAATACTCCTCCACTCACCACCAAGCTGCCTGCCCGTGTATCCATGTAACCGCTGTGAAACTGCCATGAGCCTATTGTTTGTTATTTTAGGCCTTTGATAGCCTGTGTGCGGTCCCTACTTTAAATACTCCTCCACTCACCACCAAGCTGCCTGCCCGTGTATCCATGTAACCGCTGTGAAACTGCCATGAGCCTATTGTTTGTTATGTTAGGCCTTTGATAGCCTGTCTGCGGTCCCTACTTTAAATACTCCTCCACTGACCAGACCACTGCTGCCCGTGTACCCCTGGAACCAATTATAAAGTGCCTACAGCCAGCCCATTTTCTTATGTTAGGCCTTTGAAGCCTGTCTGCGGTCCCTACTTTAAATACTCCTCCACTGACCAGACCACTGCTGCCCGTGTACCCCTGGAACCAATTATAAAGTGCCTACAGCCAGCCCATTTTCTTATGTTAGGCCTTTGAAGCCTGTCTGCGGTCCCTACTTTAAATACTCCTCCACTCACCACCACCAAGCTGCCTGCCCGTGTATCCATGTAACCGCTGTGAAACTGCCATGAGCCTATTGTTTGTTATTTTAGGCCTTTGATAGCCTGTCTGCGGTCCCTACTTTAAATACTCCTCCACTCACCACCAAGCTGCCTGCCCGTGTATCCATGTAACCGCTGTGAAACTGCCATCATGAGCCTATTGTTTGTTATGTTAGGCCTTTGATAGCCTGTCTGCGGTCCCTACTTTAAATACTCCTCCACTGACCAGACCACTGCTGCCCGTGTACCCCTGGAACCAATTATAAAGTGCCTACAGCCAGCCCATTTTCTTATGTTAGGCCTTTGAAGCCTGTCTGCGGTCCCTACTTTAAATACTCCTCCACTGACCAGACCACTGCTGCCCGTGTACCCCTGGAACCAATTATAAAGTGCCTACAGCCAGCCCATTTTCTTATGTTAGGCCTTTGAAGCCTGTCTGCGGTCCCTACTTTAAATACTCCTCCACTCACCACCACCAAGCTGCCTGCCCGTCTATCCATGTAACCGCTGTAAAACTGCAATGAGCCTATTGTTTGTTATTTTAGGCCTTTGATAGCCTGTCTGCGGCCCCTACTTGCAATACTCCTCCACTGACCACAATGCTGCCTGGAGTGCCTGCCTGTGTATCCATGTAACCGATGTAAAACTGCCATGACTGCCTACTGTTTGTTATTTTAGGCCTTTGATAGCCTGTCTGCAGCCCCTACTTGCAATACTCCTCCACTGACCACACCAATGCTGCCCGTGTACCCCTGGAACCTATTTAAAAGTTCATAGAGCCTAGTTATATATTTTATTTACTATTAATAAGGCCATGATGGACTACGCTGTACCACGCTACAAGCTAACCAGTCGACACTTCTTTTGCGAGAAAAGCCATCCCAACCCTCCACCAGCATGTAGAAGACCGCATTGTCCATGCACTCTGGCAATCTGTGAGTACAAAGGTGCACCTGACAACAGACGCATGGACCTGTAGGCATGGCCACGGAAGATTACGTGTCCATTACGGCGCAATGGGTTAATGTGGTGGATGCATGGTCCACAGGGGACAGCCTACTAAGTCTGTCTGCAGTCCCTAATTCAAATTGTGCTCCACTGTCTAAATCGGAACTTCCACCTTCTGGCTTTCGGCCTATAGTATCAGAAATTAAACTGCATTTGGCCTTCAACTTTGGTTAGGGCCTACTAACGGCTTCTGCCCCTCCCTGGTGTTGCCCTCAACTAAATAAAGCTGAGCTTCAACCTTCTGCTCCAAATTACCATTTTGAAAAATGCAATAGGCTTTTCAGGCCTACTAAAGGAGTCTGTCTGTGTGCCCCTCCCTGGTGTTGTCCTCAACTAAATAAAGCTGAGCTTCAACCTTCCGGCTCTCATTATGTGGTTTTAAAAAAAAAAAAGGTGGTTAGGGCCTACTAACGGCTTCTGCCCCTCCCTGGTGTTGTCCTCAACTAAATAAAGCTGAGCTTCAACCTTCCGGCTCTCATTATGTGGTTTTAAAAAAAAAAAGGTGGTTAGGGCCTACTAACGGCTTCTGCCCCTCCCTGGTGTTGTCCTCAACTAAATAAAGCTGAGCTTCAACCTTCCGGCTCTCATTATGTGGTTTTAAAAAAAAAAAGGTGGTTAGGGCCTACTAACGGCTTCTGCCCCTCCCTGGTGTTGTCCTCAACTAAATAAAGCTGAGCTTCAACCTTCCGGCTCTCATTATGTGGTTTTAAAAAAAAAAAAGGTGGTTAGGGCCTACTAACGGCTTCTGCCCCTCCCTGGTGTTGTCCTCAACTAAATAAAGCTGAGCTTCAACCTTCCGGCTCTCATTATGTGGTTTTAAAAAAAAAAAGGTGGTTAGGGCCTACTAACGGCTTCTGCCCCTCCCTGGTGTTGTCCTCAACTAAATAAAGCTGAGCTTCAACCTTCCGGCTCTCATTATGTGGTTTTAAAAAAAAAAAATGGTGGTTAGGGCCTACTAACGGCTTCTGCCCCTCCCTGGTGTTGTCCTCAACTAAATAAAGCTGAGCTTCAACCTTCCGGCTCTCATTATGTGGTTTTAAAAAAAAAAAATGGTGGTTAGGGCCTACTAACGGCTTCTGCCCCTCCCTGGTGTTGTCCTCAACTAAATAAAGCTGAGCTTCAACCTTCCGGCTCTCATTATGTGGTTTTAAAAAAAAAAAAGGTGGTTAGGGCCTACTAACGGCTTCTGCCCCTCCCTGGTGTTGTCCTCAACTAAATAAAGCTGAGCTTCAACCTTCCGGCTCTCATTATGTGGTTTTAAAAAAAAAAAAGGTGGTTAGGGCCTACTAACGGCTTCTGCCCCTCCCTGGTGTTGTCCTCAACTAAATAAAGCTGAGCTTCAACCTTCCGGCTCTCATTATGTGGTTTTAAAAAAAAAAAAGGTGGTTAGGGCCTACTAACGGCTTCTGCCCCTCCCTGGTGTTGTCCTCAACTAAATAAAGCTGAGCTTCAACCTTCCGGCTCTCATTATGTGGTTTTAAAAAAAAAAAGGTGGTTAGGGCCTACTAACGGCTTCTGCCCCTCCCTGGTGTTGTCCTCAACTAAATAAAGCTGAGCTTCAACCTTCCGGCTCTCATTATGTGGTTTTAAAAAAAAAAAATGGTGGTTAGGGCCTACTAACGGCTTCTGCCCCTCCCTGGTGTTGTCCTCAACTAAATAAAGCTGAGCTTCAACCTTCCGGCTCTCATTAAGTGGTTTTAAAAAAAAAATGGTGGTTAGGGCCTACTAACGGCTTCTGCCCCTCCCTGGTGTTGCCCTCAACTAAATAAAGCTGAGCTTCAACCTTCTGCTCCAAATTACCATTTTAAAAAATGCAATAGGCTTTTCCGGCCTACTAAAGGTGTCTGCCCCTCCCTGGTGTTGTCCTCAACTGAACAAAGCTGAGCTTCCACATTCTGGCTTTCGCCCTATACTATCAGATATTAAACTGCATTTGGCCTACTAGTGTGGTTAGGCCCTTGAAACAGTGTCTGCTGCTCTTGGGTTTGCTACTCCACTGAACAAAGCAATGCCGCCTGTTTAGTCCTGTTACCAATTTTGAACTGCATGTAGCCTACTTTATTCTTTGGCCCTATATCTGTTTCCTCCTCATCCTGCCCATTGCCCAGCCACTGCTAAATGAGTCTGCTGGTACATTGACCGAGACCACTACATTCCCCTTGTACTCTACACAGCCAGAATCTGTCCCTGCTGAAAGTAAGGTTCCCCTTCCCGCATGTTATACCACCTTACACAGGGACAAAGAGGAAGGTGCAGATGAAAGTGCAGGTTCCTTCATCAGGTGGGGGGGCATACTCGTTGGCGACGTCACTGGCACAGGGCCCCTCAGAGTACGCAAAAGTGTCGCTGCTGGTGGGAGGCGCCCCCGCCATGCAAACACACCGCCGTACTTTGAGGGGCCCTGTGCCAGTGGCAATGCGAACGAGTGGGCCCCCCCCCTGCTTGCTCAGGATCACAGCACTTGCAACTTTTAAATAATTACCTTTCCCTGCAACACCGCCGTGACGTAGTCCGCATTTCCTGGGCCCACGAAAAACTTGAGCCGGCCCTACTCCCCCCACAACTTTTGCCAAATGACCCCCAATTCCCTATGCCCAACTATTATTATAAAGTTAATTAAGATTGACAAGCTTCAGAAACAAGAATGGATGTTTTTGGCATTAAAATGGGCACTGTAGGTGTTTTCCTGGCCTCCACTCACTGCCGACTATGCTTCCCCATTGACTTGCATTGGGTTTCGTGTTTCGGTCGATCCCCGACTTTTAGCGATAATCGGCCGACTGCACTCGACTCGACTCTGGACAAAATCGGGTTTCCCAAAACCCTACTCGATCTTAAAAAAATGAAAGTCGCTCAACCCTAGAGACCAGGTCAATGCCACACAGAGTTCTAGCAGCAGACACATCTTTACAGCAACTGTTAAGAGGAGACTTTGTACAGCAGGCCCTCATGGTAAAAAAGCTTCTAGGAAACCACTGCTAAGGACAGGCAACAAGCAAAACGCAAGGAATGGACATTAGACCAGTGGAAATCTGTGCTTTGGTCTGATGAGTCCAAATTTGAGATCTTTGGTTCCAACCACCGTGTCTTTGTGCGACGCAGAAAAGGTGAAAGGATGGACTCTACATGCCTGGTTCCCACCGTGAAGCATGGAAGAGGAGGTGTGATGGTGTGGGGGTGCTTTGCTGGTGACACTGTTGGGGATTTATTCAAGATTGAAGGCATACTGAACAAGCATGGCTACCACAGCATCTTGCAGCGGCATGCTATTCCATCCGGTTTGCGTTTAGTTGGACCATCATTTATTTTTCAACAGGACAATGACCCCAAACACACCTCCAGGTTGTGTAAGGGCTATTTGACCATTTGACCAAGAAGGGGAGTGATGAGGTACTACGCCAGATGACCTGGCCTCCACAGTCACCAGACCTGAACTCAATCGAGATGGTTTGGGGTGAGCTGGACCGCAGAGTGAAGGCAAAAAGGCCAACAAGTGCTTAACATCAACGGGAACTCCTTCAAGATTGTTGATTGTTGGAAGACCATTTCCGGTGACTACCTCTTGAAGCTCATCAAGAGAATGCCAAGAGTGTGCAAAGCAGTCATCAAAGCAAAAGGTGGCTACTTTGAAGAACCTAGAATATAAGACATATTTTCAGTTGTTTCACACTTTTTTGTTAAATATATAATTCCACATGTGTTAATTCATAGTTTTGATGCCTTCAGTGCGAATTTACAATTTTCATAGTCATGAAAATACAGAAAAATCTTTAAATGAGGAGGTGTGTCCACACTTTTGGTCTGTACTGTTTATATATCTATATATATAGATATATAGATATATATTTATTTGTATACTTCAATATTTGGATTTTATTCTGCAGGTCATATTAAAGGAGACATCGTGATTGACCTCAGTCTTGGTTCTATGGTTCACCATTTGTTTGCAGCCTGTGACTTTTTCAAGTACATCATAGTGCTGAAGTCTAGAGACAGCTGCATCATTGAGCTGAAAAGATGGGTGGACGAACGTACAGGAGCTTTTGATTGGACTCATGCTTTAAAACTTCATGCTGACAAAGAAGAATGCAGGTGAGGTATTTGCCCAAATATTAGAAGAATTCCACTGTTATTGTTTCTACAGTACAAAAGAGATGACTGTGGTCTTAGTGTAATATTGTGTATCTTCTGTCTACCTTATTTTGCAGTCATAGCCTATTCAAAATGAAATTTCAAGTGTCAGTAGGAAAGTCTACATTTGTCAGATCAAAATTCTATTGCAAAAATTCTATATCAATCTTGCAGCTTTATAATAAATGGCACTGTTGGGAAAGCACAGTAAGGCTCTAGTCATATCACATTTGGACTGGAGGTATAAAATGGGAATATCCAAACCACAGCTCTTATGTACAGTGGGTGAAATAAGTACTAAAGGTGACATGACATTCTCACCAGATGTTGGTAACAATCGATCCAATCCACACAGGCAAAGAAATCAAACCATAGATGTATTAACCCCTTAATGACCGCCAATACGTCTTTTAACTGACCTGCGATATAAGAGAATAGCCTCCCCATACAGGTGACAAGCCAGCAGCTGTCGACAGTACACTATAGCTGACAACTTGCTGCATCAGCCACAATCAGTGTTTGCACCGTCCAACTCTGTTTAACCCCTTAGATGCTGATGTCAATAGTGACTACATCATATAAATGGTTAACAGAGTGTGGGGGCTTCCTCTTTATCCCAATTGGTGCCCTCAGATCATAATTGTGTGGTCCTGATGCTTGCCATGACAATTTATAACCAAATAGTGGCCTTAGAGTCTGACGGCTGTAGTAACCTGCTCATAAGTTAGCGGCATTTAGGTGGTAAAAATACATTTTCATTTCTTTCATACCACTTTGCATTAATTCCTGAAAATCACCTGAAGGGTTAATAAACTACCTGACAGCAATTTTCAATATGTCAGGGAGTGCTGTTTTTAAAATAGTATAACTTTTGGGGGTTTCCCAATGTGTAGGACCCATAAAGTCACTTCAAACATGGGTAGGTCCCTAAAAAAAAAAATTTAGTAAATTTCCTTGAAAAAATGAAAAATTACTGCTATAAATAATGCTGATGTAAAGCAGACATGTGGGAAATGTTATTTATTAATGTTTTTGTGTGTTAGGACTATCTGGTTTAAAGGGATAATCATTCAAAGTTTGGAAATTGCTAATTTTTAAAATTTTTCTCAAATTTCTAATATTTTTTGTAAATAAACACAAAACATACTGACCTAAATTTACCATTATCATAAAGTATAATGTGTCACGAAAAAAAACAATCTGAAAATCACAGGGATATGTTGAAGCGTTCCAGAGTTATTACCACATAAAGTGACACTGGTCAGATTTTACAAATTTGGCTCCGTCACTAAGGAGCTAATTTATGTGTAATAATGAGAAATGACAAAGGTAAAAAGTATTGAACAAGCTTACTGAAATGTAATTAATACTTCGTACAAAATACTTTGTTGGTGATGACAGGTTCATGGCGCCTCCTGTACAGAGAAACTAGTTACAGGCATTGCTCAGGTGTGATTTTGGACCATTCTTCCACACAAACACTCTACACATCCTGGAGCTTCCGTGGATTTCTTCTATGAACTCTGAGCTTTAGTTCCTTCAATACATTTTCTACTGGATTCAGGTCCGGTTATTGGCTTTGCCATTGTAGCAGCTTTATTTCCTTTCTTTGAAACCAATTGAGAATTTCCTTGACCTTATGTTTGTGGTCATTATCCTGCTGAAATGTCCACCCTCGTTTCATCTTCATCACACTGGTATAGATGGCAGCAGATTTTTATCAAGAATGTCATGGTACATTTGTCCATTCATCCTTCCTTCAATTACATAAGGTTTGCTAGTGCTGCATGTTGAAAAACAGCCCCACACCATGATGTTCATGAAATGATACCACCTTTCTGTGTGTCTGAATCCAGTGAATACTGTCTGTCATCCAAATTAGAGCTGTGTCATGCTGAGCTGTCAGTATTTGATGAACAGCTCAGTTGTCCATCAGGCTGGGGCAAGCTGAGCTGTTAGTGTCTTGATTGACAGTGTGTCAGGTGTTGTGATTCGGTTATTTGGCTCCCCCAGTGGTCGCTTGTGGTACTGGTGTCTTGTGAGCTTTTCACCTGTTTCTATCAGGATGTGGGAGTTTCCTATTTAGCCTTGTTCCTCAGTCATTCCAATGCCGGCCATCAATGTAACCAGAGTCTTTCTGTTGCATGTACCTGCTCCCAGTCTGCTGACCAGCTAAGTTGGACATTTCTGTCCTTAGTCTATTTTTGTATGTTTTGTCCAGTTTGCAGTTATGTGATTCTCTGCAGCTGGAAGCTCTTGTGGGCTGAAATTGCCACTCCGGTGCCATGAGTTGGCACATGAGTTTAAGGTAATTTCAGGATGGTTTTTGATAGGGTTTTGTAGCTGACTGCGAAGTCCACTATTGTATCCTTCTGCTATCTAGTTAGTGGGCCTCGCTGTGCTAAATCTGCTTTCATACTACGTTTGTCTTTTCACCTTAACTCACCGTTATTATATGTGGGGGGCTACTATCTCCTGTGGGGAATTTTCCTCTGGAGGCAAGCCAGGACTGTGTTTCATCTATTAGGGGTAGTTAGTCCTCCGGCTGGTGCGAGACGTCTAGCGAAAACGTAGGCACGTTCCCTGGCTACTATTAGTTGTGTGTATAGGTTTAGCATCGCGGTCAGCTCTAGTTTCCATCACCCGAGAGCTTGTCCGTTTTTCTATGTTTCTGATGTTCCCCTGCCATTGGGAACCATAACAGTATGGCCGGCCTACATGTTTAATCTATGGGCTGAAGCAGGAGAGAAAAAGGAACTGTGTGGAATTTTTTTTTTTTTTCCTCTGAAGTTGCACTCCAGCTCTAATTGCAGTCTCCTGCTTTCCTCTCCTCTTAACCCCTGAATGGCTCAGATTTTATCTGTTGAAATATGGATCTCCAGAGTCTGGCTACAAATTTGAATAATCTTGCTGCTAAAGTTCAGAATATACAAGATTTTGTTATACATGCTCCTCGGTCTGAACCTAAAATTCCTTTACCAGAGTTTTTCTCCGGAGATCGATCTTGTTTTCTGAATTTTAAATACAATTGTAAATTGTTTCTTTCTCTGAGATCTCACTCTGCTGGAGATCCTGCACAGCAGGTTAAAATAGTGATTTCATTATTGCGGGGTGACCCTCAAAATTGGGCATTTTCATTGGCGCCAGGGGATCCTGCGTTGCTCAATGTGGATGCGTTTTTTCTGGCCTTAGGGTTGCTTTATGAGGAACCTAATTTAGAGATACAGGCTGAAAAGGCCTTGATAGCCCTCTCTCAGGGGCAAGATGAAGCCGAAATATATTGCCAAAAATTTCGAAAATGGTCTGTGCTTACTCAGTGGAATGAGTGCGCTCTGGCGGCAAATTTCAGAGAAGGTCTCTCTGATGCCGTAAAAGACGTCATGGTGGGGTTTCCTACGCCTACGGGTCTGAATGAGTCCATGACAATGGCTATTCAGATTGATCGGCGTTTACGGGAACGCAAACCTGTGCACCATTTGGCGGTGTCTTCTGAGAGGGTACCAGAGAGTATGCAATGTGATAGTTTTCTGTCCAGAAGCGAACGACAGAATTATAGGCGCAAAAATAAGTTGTGCTTCTATTGTGGGAATTCAACTCATGTTATATCAGCATGCTCAAAACGAACAAACAAAGTTGCTAAATCCTCTGCTATTGGCACTTTGCAGTCCAAGTTTATTTTGTCTGTGACTTTAATTTGTTCGTTATCTTCTATTGTCGCGGATGCTTATGGGGATTCTGGTGCCGCTTTGAGTCTTATGGATTGGTCATTTGCCAGGCGCTGTGGGTTTGATCTAGAGCCTCTGGAAGTCCCTATACCTTTAAAGGGTATTGATTCTACACCATTGGCTAGTAATAAACCACAATACTGGACACAAGTGACTATGCGTATGACTCCAGACCATCAGGAGGTGATTCGCTTCCTTGTGTTGTTTAATCTACATGATGTATTAGTGCTGGGATTGCCATGGTTGCAAACCCATAACCCAGTCCTTGACTGGAAAACAATGTCTGTACTAAGCTGGGGATGTCAGGGAAATCATGGGGGCGCACCTTTGGTTTCCATTGCTTCATCTATTCCCTCTGAGATCCCGGCTTTTTTGTCTGATTATTGTGATGTTTTTGAGGAGTCTACTCTTAATTCTCTTCCCCCTCACAGAGATTGTGATTGCGCCATAGATTTGATTCCTGGCAGTAAATTTCCTAAGGGTCGTTTATTCAATCTGTCTGTACCTGAACATGCTGCTATGCGAGAGTATGTTAGGGAGTCCTTGGAAAAGGGACATATTCGTCCTTCTTCGTCTCCTTTAGGAGCAGGGTTCTTTTTTGTAGCCAAAAGAGATGGTTCTTTGAGACCTTGTATTGATTATAGACTCTTAAATAAGATCACAGTCAAATATCAGTATCCTTTGCCATTGCTGACAGATTTATTTGCTCGCTTTAAGGGAGCTAAGTGGTTCTCTAAGATTGATCTTCGCGGTGCGTATAATTTGGTGTGAATTAAGCAGGGGGATGAGTGGAAAACCGCATTTAATACGCCCGAGGGCCATTTTGAGTATTTGGTAATGCCTTTTGGTTTGTCAAATGCCCCTTTGGTCTTTCAGTCTTTTATGCACAATATTTTCCGTGAATATCTGGATAAATTCATGGTTGTGTATCTGGATGATGTTTTCATTTTTTCGGATGACTGGGAGTCTCATGTTCAACAGGTTAGGAAGGTTTTTCAGGTTTTGCGGACCAATTCTCTGTTTGTAAAGGGTGCAAAGTGTGTTTTTGGGGTTCAGAAGATTTCTTTTCTGGGGTACATTTTTTCCCCTTCTTCTATTGAGATGGATCCTGTTAAGGTTCGGGCAATTTGTGACTGGACGCAGCCGACTTCTCTTAAGAGCCTTCAGAAATTTTTGGGCTTTGCTAATTTTTATCGTTGATTCATAACTGTTTTTTCTAGCGTGGTCAAGCCTTTGACTGATTTGACTAAAAAAGGTGCTGATGTGGCCGCCTGGTCTCCTGCTGCTCTGGAGGCCTTTCGAGAGCTTAAGCGCCGCTTTTCTTCTGCCCCTGTGTTGTGCCAGCCTGATGTTTCACTTCCTTTTCAGGTGGAAGTTGATGCTTCCGAGATTGGAGCGGGGGCGGTTTTGTCACAGAAAAGTTCAGATGGTTCAGTGATGAGACCTTGTGCGTTCTTTTCTTGAAAATTTTTGCCCGCCGAGCGAAACTATGATGTTGGTAATCGGGAGCTTTTGGCGATGAAATGGGCATTCGAGGAGTGGCGTCATTGGCTTGAGGGTGCTAGACATCAGGTGGTGGTCTTGACTGATCACAAGAATTTGATTTATCTTGAGTCGGCCAGACGTCTGAATCCTAGACAGGCGCGCTGGTCGTTGTTTTTCTCTCGGTTTAATTTTGTGGTCTCGTATCTGCCAGGTTCTAAAAATGTGAAGGCTGATGCCCTTTCTAGGAGTTTTGAACCTGATTTCCCTGGTGATTCCAAACCTACAGGTATCCTTAAGGATGGGGTGATATTGTCTGCTGTCTCCCCTGACCTGCGACGTGCTTTACAAGAGTTTCAGGCGGATCGGCCTGATCGTTGTCCGCCTGGTAGATTGTTTGTGCCGGATGAGTGGACCAGTAGAGTCATCTCGGAGGTTCATTCTTCTGCGTTGGCAGGTCATCCGGGAATTTTTGGTACCAGGGATTTGGTGGCTAGGTCCTTCTGGTGGCCTTCCCTGTCTCGGGACGTGCGTACTTTTGTGCAGTCTTGTGATGTTTGTGCTTGGGCCAAGCCTTGTTGTTCTCGGGCTAGTGGATTGTTGTTGTCCTTGCCTATTCCTAAGAGGCCTTGGACACACATCTCTATGGATTTTATTTCTGATCTCCCTGTTTCTCAGAAAATGTCTGTCATCTGGGTGGTGTGTGACCGTTTTTCTAAGATGGTTCATTTGGTACCTTTGCCCAAGTTGCCTTCCTCATCTGAGTTGGTGCCTCTGTTTTTTCAGAATGTGGTTCGGTTGCATGGTATCCCGGAGAATATAGTTTCTGACAGGGGATCTCAGTTTGTGTCCAGATTTTGGCGGGCGTTTTGTGCCAGGATGGGCATTGATTTGTCTTTTTCGTCTGCATTTCATCCTCAGACGAATGGCCAGACGGAGCGTACTAATCAGACCTTGGAGACTTATTTGAGGTGTTTTGTGTCTGCTGATCAGGATGACTGGGTCACCTTTTTGCCGTTGGCAGAGTTTGCCCTTAATAATCGGGCCAGTTCTGCCACTTTGGTTTCCCCTTTCTTTTGCAATTCGGGGTTCCATCCTCGTTTTTCATCTGGTCAGGTGGAATCTTCGGATTGTCCTGGAGTGGATACTATGGTGGACAGGTTGCATCGTATTTGGGGTCAGGTGGTGGACAATTTAAAGTTGTCCCAGGAGAGGACTCAGCATTTTGCTAATCGCCATCGTCGTGTTGGTCCTCGTCTTCGTGTTGGGGACTTGGTGTGTTTGTCTTCCCGTTTTGTCCCTATGAGGGTCTCTTCTCCTAAGTTTAAGCCTCGGTTCATCGGTCCTTATAGGATTTTGGAAATTCTTAACCCTGTGTCTTTTCGTTTGGACCTCCCAGCATCCTTTGCTATCCATAATGTTTTCCATCGGTCGTTATTGCGGAGGTATGAGGTGCCAGTTGTGCCTTCTGTTGAGCCTCCTGCTCCTGTGCTGGTTGAGGGTGAATTGGAGTACGTGGTGGAGAAAATCTTGGACTCCCGTGTTTCCAGACGGAGACTTCAGTATCTGGTTAAGTGGAAGGGCTACGGTCAGGAGGATAATTCTTGAGTTTCAGCTTCAGATGTTCATGCCTCTGATTTGGTCCGTGCCTTTCATAGGGCTCATCCAGATCACCCTGATGGTTTTTGTGAGGGTTCGGTGCCCCCTCCTTAAGGGGGGGTACTGTTGTGATTCGGTTATTTGGCTCCCCCAGTGGTCGCTTGTGGTACTGGTGTCTTGTGAGCTTTTCACCTGTTTCTATCAGGATGTGGGAGTTTCCTATTTAGCCTTGTTCCTCAGTCATTCCAATGCCGGCCATCAATGTAACCAGAGTCTTTCTGTTGCATGTACCTGCTCCCAGTCTGCTGACCAGCTAAGTTGGACATTTCTGTCCTTAGTCTATTTTTGTATGTTTTGTCCAGTTTGCAGTTATGTGATTCTCTGCAGCTGGAAGCTCTTGTGGGCTGAAATTGCCACTCCGGTGCCATGAGTTGGCACATGAGTTTAAGGTAATTTCAGGATGGTTTTTGATAGGGTTTTGTAGCTGACTGCGAAGTCCACTATTGTATCCTTCTGCTATCTAGTTAGTGGGCCTCGCTGTGCTAAATCTGCTTTCATACTACGTTTGTCTTTTCACCTTAACTCACCGTTATTATATGTGGGGGGCTACTATCTCCTGTGGGGAATTTTCCTCTGGAGGCAAGCCAGGACTGTGTTTCATCTATTAGGGGTAGTTAGTCCTCCGGCTGGTGCGAGACGTCTAGCGAAAACGTAGGCACGTTCCCTGGCTACTATTAGTTGTGTGTATAGGTTTAGCATCGCGGTCAGCTCTAGTTTCCATCACCCGAGAGCTTGTCCGTTTTTCTATGTTTCTGATGTTCCCCTGCCATTGGGAACCATAACAGTCAGGACTCTGAACATTTTTTATTATCTTTTTGTGCATTACTGCCCTTTTCCAAGATGGCGTCTTTGGTCTCATCTGCACTGTGTCTTCCTGCTATAAAACTCCACCCCAGCCTTCAGTCTGTGCTAGAGTATTCTGCCTTGCATCCAGCTCCTGATCTCTGGTGACTCCCTGGCTATATACCTGCTCCTGTGAACCTGTGGGGTTGTCCTGCTACTCTGCTCTGAGTTCCTGCTGCATACACCAGTTCCAGTAATCCTCCTTCATCTGCTGCTCGTGTTTACTTCCATCTGCATTTGCTGGACATGTAAGCTGTTTGCTGCTCTGCAAGAACCTGAGACTATTGCCCAGAACCCAGAATTATTTGAACTGCCTTATAGCATATCTATCTGTGTTTTGGACTAAGCAAGAACTTATTCGTGTCAAGTATCCTCAAGAATAATTGTGCTTCATAGACTTACTGCGTGATTGCATTTTCCTCTGAAGTTTCCTATAGACTGCTGAGCTGCATTTGATATTTGCACCAGGTGTTGTGGACTTGAGTTTCTCTCTGCACCTGTTTGAATCACCGCGTGATAATATAGACTTTACCACTTATAAAACTGTGTTCTGTAGTTGTCCTGTTCCACGCAAAGAGTCTACTGAGTTATCCCCTATAATTATTACACAGTGTAGCCTGTTATGACCTGGTGGTTAAGGAGCAACATGGGACGAGCTCTGAGGAGGTGGTATCTGTACTGACTGCAGTTCCTAATCCTAACACCAACACTAGAAGTAGCCGTGGGATGTTCCTGTCACTCCCTAGACACCTCGTCACAGCCTGAGAACTAACTACCCCTAAAGAGGGAAACAGAAAGCTATCTTGCCTCAGAGAAAATCCCCAAAAGGAAAGATAGCCCCCCACAAATATTGACTGTGAATGGAGAGGGAAATGACATACACAGAAATGAAAACAGATTTTAGCAAAGGAGGCCACTACTAATCTAGATAGACAGAACAGGAAAGGATACTGTGCGGTCAGTATTAAAAACTAAAAGTCCACGCAGAGTTTACAAAAATAATCTCCACACCGACTCACGGTGTGGAGGGCAAATCTGCTTCCCCAGAGCTTCCAGCTAGACTGAATATATCATACTGACAAGCTGGACAAGAAAAAACATAACATGAGCTGAGCGATTAAGTCCACAGCAAATGGACAACCAAAAGAACAAGCAAGAACTTATCTATTGCTAAAATGGACAGGCCATCAGAGAAATCCAAGGAGAGATCTGAATCCAACCCAGAAACATTGGCAGCTGGCATTGACTGAAGACCAGAGCCAGGTTAAATAGCAGAGCCAGGAGAGATGATCAGTGGAAGCAGCTGCTAAAGCTAAACCCAAGGAGCAGCAGTTCCACTTAAAACCACCGGAGGGAGTCCAAGGACAGAATTCACAAAAGTGCCATTCACAACCACCGGAGGGAGCCCAAGAACGGAATTCACAACAGTAGCCGTCCAATTGGAGTTTGGGTGTTGATTGAGATTCATCCAGCTGTCACCTGTTCAAATCAACTACCGAGTGGTGCACATAGACCACACAAAGAGTATAATCCTTTTAAATAGAATCTTTATTAATATAATAAAATTAAGAACATTTAAGAACAAGTACTACTGGACACCATATCCTCAAGGTCAGACTACCACTGACACATCATAAATACCTTTACATATTTATCATATTGTATCGGCCCATAAGGCTGGGGTCACACTTGGCGTAAGTCAATACGCCACGTATTATACGTCCGTACTACGGCCGTAATACGGAGAAATGTTCCCAAAATATTGATCCGTAGTCAGGGTGTGTCAGCGTATTTTGCGCATGGCATCCTCCGTATGTAATCCGTATGGCATCCGTACTGCGAGATTTTCGCGCAGGCCTGCAAAACCGACATCTAATGGATTTATGTGCTCAAATGTTCGGGAAAACATATATACAGTATATGTATATATATATATAGGTCACTGAGACACATATATATATATTCTGTATTTAGATTTCATTCAGCGCGATATCTGTGAAATGCCGGTAATTCAATTGCCGGCTTTTCATTTCTCCTGCACAAACCCGACAGGATATGAGACATGGTTTACATACAGTAAACCATCTCATATCCCCTTTTTTTTGCATATTCCACACTACTAATGTTAGTAGTGTGTATGTGCAAAATTTCAGCGCTGTAGCTGCTAAAATAAAGGGTTAAATGGCGGAAAAAATTGGCGTGGGCTCCCGCGCAATTTTCTCCGCCAGAATGGTAAAGCCAGTGACTGAGGGCAGATATTAATAGCCAGGAGAGGGTCCATGGTTATTGGCCCCCCCGTGGCTAAAAACATCTGCCCCCAGCCACCCCAGAAAAGGCACATCTGGAAGATGCGCCTATTCTGGCACTTGGCCACTCCCTTCCCACTCCCTGTAGCGGTGGGATATGGGGTAATGAAGGGTTAATGCCACCTTGCTATTGTAAGGTGACATTAAGCCAGATTAATAATGGAGAGGCGTCAATTATGACACCTATCCATTATTAATCCAATTGTTTGAAAGGGTTAAAAAACACACACACACATGATTTAAAAGTATTTTAATGAAATAAACACAGCGGTTGTTTTAATATTTTATTGCTCTCTCAATCCATTTGCAGGCCCTCGCTTGGCAAAATAATAAACGCACAATATACATACCTTCTGATGTCCGATCACGTCCCACGATGTAATCCATCTGAAGGGGTTAACTAATATTACAGGCACGAGCTGCGATAAACCACTCGCTCGTGCCTGTAATCCCCGGGTGCTGAAAGGAAAGCTGGATCTGTACTTACATTGAGTCGCGGTGATGCGCCCCTGCTGGATGTTCTCATGAACTGCAGCCTGGGAACTTTTTCCCACGCTCCAGGTCATATGAGGACATCCACCAGGGGGCGCATCACCGCGATTGAAGGAAATGTAGGTCAATGACCTACATTTCATTCATTCGCCGGGGAATTACAAGCACGAGCACACCTCTGCATTAGCAGGGCTCCTGCTTGTAAATTATTTTAACCCCTTCAGATGGATTACATCGTGGGACGTGACGGTTCAGCTGAGGGTATGTATCTTGTGCATTTATTATTTTGCCAAGCGAGGGCCTGCAAATGGATTGAGAGAGCAATAAATTATTAAAACAACCGCTGTGTTTATTTCATTAAAATACTTTTAAATCATGTGTGTGTGTTTTTTAACCCTTTCAAACAATTGGATTAATAATGGATAGGTGTCATAATTGACGCCTCTCCATTATTAATCTGGCTTAATGTCACCTTACAATAGCAAGGTGGCATTAACCCTTCATTACCCCATATCCCACCGCTACAGGGAGTGGGAAGAGAGTGGCCAAGTGCCAGAATAGGCGCATCTTCCAGATGTGCCTTTTCTGGGGTGGCTGGGGGCAGATGTTTTTAGCCACGGGAGGGCCAATAACCATGGACCCTCTCCTGGCTATTAATATCTGCCCTCAGTCACTGGCTTTACCATTCTGGCGGAGAAAATTGCGCGGGAGCCCACGTCAATTTTTTCCGCCACTTAACCCTTTATTTTAGCAGCTGCAGCGCTGAAATTTTGCACATACACACTTCTAACATTAGTAGTGTGGAATATGCAAAAAAAAAGGGGATATGAGATGGTTTACTGTATGTAAACCATGTCTCATATCCTGTCGGGTTTGTGCAGGAGAAATGAAAAGCCGGCAATTGAATTCCCGACTTTTCACTAACACCGCTGCGTATTTCTCGCAAGTCACACTGCTGGTCCGTGTGGAATCCATATTTTTCTCGCCCCCATAGACTTTCATTGGCGAATTTGTTGCGCAATACGCTGACAAACGCAGCATGCTGCGATTTTGTACGGCCGTAGAAAGCCGTATAATACTGAACCGTAATATACGGCTGATAGGATCAGCCCCATTGAGAATCATTGTGCCGTATGTAATGCGAATTTTACGGACGTAGTTTCTGCGCTCTTACGTCCGTAAAACACGCATGTTTGACCCCGGCCTAATACTAATAAAAGCAAGCACAAAAGTACAAGATCCAATCATAAGGGCCACAAATATAGTTCAGAAGCCAGCCGTACTACCTACAGGTTACTTGTAAAAATAATGAAAGTGCAAATGCATATAGTGTAACCTGAGGTAAACTCTGCTTGCTATAATCTCAATATTTAATAAGAAAAAATGACATATCTTACCAATGGAATAAATAGGTGATGTGCCAGTGGAAGACCGTCCCTGCCGACCCAACGCATGTTTCGTCAAGACTTCCTCCTGAAGATTTATTAGTATTATGGGCCAATATGATATGATGAATATGTAAAGGTATTTATGATGTGTCAGTGGTAGTCTGTCCTTGAGAATATGGTGTCCAGTAGTACTTGTTCTTAAATGTTCTTAATTTTATTATATTAATAAAGATTCTATTTAAAAGGATTAGACTCTTTGTGTGGTCTATGTGCACCACTTGGTAGTTGATTTATATTGCGTTTTGAGTTGTTTGTCCTACCTATTTTTTGGGATTCTTTTTGAGTGGTAATATGTCACCTGTTCAAGTAATTAACTGGCTATTTAGCCAGCTCTCTGCCCCAGACTAGTCCCAATTGTAGCTTCATGCTCACTGGTGTATGTTTTCGTTATTGCTCTGATCTACTGCTGCCAGACCGTGGACCTCTTTTTGACCATCCGTTTGCTTTGACCCTTTGCTTGTTCTGCTCTCTTCCTGGGTATCAGACCTCTGGACCATTATCTATTTTTTTTGTCTCATCCCTCTGTCTTTGGCCTACCCTCCTGGCTTCTGACCTTGGATCTTTTGATCACCAAGTCTCTCAGCTTGTCCGTGAGTAGTAACTAGTGTCACAGTTCCCATCTCCAAATTTCATTGCTGGCATAGTGTTTTTGGGGTAGTATGCAGTGCCCTTTGGTTTCCAAACATGGTGTGTATTATGTCATATTCAATTTACAGGGTGGGCCATGTATATGGATACACCTAAATAAAATGGGAATGGTTGGTGATCTCAACTTCCTGTTTGTGGCACATTAGAATATAGGAGGGGAAAACTTTTCAAGATGGGTGGTGACCATGGCGGCCATTTTGACATTGGCCATTTTAAATCCAGCTTTATTTTTTCCAATGGGAAGAGGGTCATGTGACACAACAAATTTATTGAGAATTTCATTTGAGAATTGAGCAGAAGTTCAGTTTTGGAGAGGATGAGTTTCAGATAGAGAGCGGACATGATGTTGGAGACTGCAGACAGACAGTCAGTGGCGTTCTGTAGTGTATATAGTTGTGTGTCATGAGAATAAAGATGGTTCTGAAAGCCAAATCTGCTGATGGTCTGTCCAATTGGGGCCGTGTAGAGAGAGAAGAGAAGGGGGCCAAGGACTGAGCCCTGAGGCACTGCAACAGTGAGAGGAAGAGGAGATGAAGTGGAGCCAGTGAACAGAACACTGAAGGAGTGGTCAGAAAGAGAGGAGGAGAACTAGGAGAGAGCAGTGTCCTTAATAACTAGTGACCAGAGCCTAGAGAGTAGGAGAGGGTGGTCAACAGTGTCGAAAGCTGCAGAAAGGTCGAGAAGAATGAGCAGAGAGTGGTCACCATTATGTTTTGCTGTCAGAAGGTCATTGGTCACTTTGATGAGTGCAGTTTCTGTTGAATGTAGGGGGCAGAAACAGGACTGTGAAGGGTCTAGGAGGGAGTGAGTGGGGAGGTAACAGGAAAGGCAGGAGTATATCAGGCGCTTCAAGAGTTTAGATATGAAGGGGAGATTGGAGACTGGTCTTTAGTTGTTTGTGCAGGATGGGTCAAGGGTGGGTTTCTTTAGTAATGGAGTAATGATAGAGTGTTTGAAGGAGGAGGGCAAAATGCCAGAGGAGAGGGAGAGATTAAAGATTGTAGTTAGGTGAGTTGTGACGACTGGAGAAAGAGACTAGAGGAGGTGTGAGGGAATGGGGTCGGTGGTGCATGTAGTCAGACGAGAAGAGGAGAGGAGCCTGGAGATGACTTCTTCTGTGATGGGATCAAATGTGGAGAGTGAGCCAGGGGAAATGCAGGGACGGATGGGAGTCACTGAACTTGGTGATTGGGAGCGGATTTCCTGACAGATATTGTCTATTTTCTCTATGAAGTGGGAGGCCAGGTCATCAGCACAAATGTCTGTGATAGGGGCTTGTGCTTTAGGCCTGCGGAGGGAGTGAAGGGTGTCAAAAGTTTCTTGGAGTTGGTGGATAGTGAGGAGTCAAGTAGGTCTGTTTGGCGAGGTGAAGGGCAGAGTTATAGGTACTTAACATAAACTTGAAGCATATGAAGTCTACTGTTGTGCGTGTTTTCCTCCATAAGCGTTCAACACACCTGGAGCATCGCTGGAGAAATCGGGTTTGCAATGTGAGCCAGGGCTGTTTCACTCTGTGTTTGGAGTTTCTGAGGGTGAGGGGAGCTACTTGGTCAAGGGTGCTTCTAAGAGTGTCATTGAAGTGAAGTACAGCCAGATCAGGACAGGAAAAAGAAGAGATTGGGGACAATGATGAGTGTAGGGAGTCTGAAAGTGTATGAGGGTTAATGGCATGTAGATTTCTGAATGTATGGTAGGTAGGAGTGTGCTGGCGTGCGCGAGGATTTGTAAGTGTGAAGGAGTGAATGTTGTGGTCAGAGAGGGGAAGCGATGTTATCTAGGTAGGAGATTGAGCAGAGCTGGACAAAGACCAGGTCCATGATGTTACCGTTAGGGTTGAGCGAAACGGATCAGTCAATTTCATAAATCGCTGACTTTCGACAAAGTCGGGTTTCGTGAAATCCGAGCCGATCCCAGTGTGGGAATGGCCATGCGGTCGGCGATCTTCGCGCCAAAGTCGCGTTTTATATGACGCGTTCAGCACCATTTCTCAGCCAATGAAGGTGGACGCAGAGTGTGGGCAGTGTGATGACATAGGTCTCAGTCCCCACCATCTTAGAGAAGGGCATTACAGTGATTGGCTTGCTTTCAGCGGCGTCACAGGGGCTATAAAGGGGCGTGCACGCCGACCGCCATCTTACTTCTGCCGATCATAGCATAGGGAGAGGTTGCTGCAGCTTCGTCAGAAGAAGGGATAGCGTTAGGGAGGGAAGATTAACCCCCAAACTGCTTGTGCTGTAGCGGTTTCCACTGTCCAACACCACCTTTTCTTTGCAGGGACAGTGGAGGCTAGATTTCTGTGCATCAGCTCTGTAGCTTATAAGGCTCCCTGATAGCTGCATTGCTGTTTGTACGCCGCTGTGCAAACCAACTGCTTTTTTCAAAGCAAAAATCCTGTTGCTCCTTTCTGACCCGTTCTATTGTTTCTTGTTTGTCCACACTTTTGTGTGCAGCAGTCCTTTTTACTGCTGGCTGCCATACTTGTCCTGAGATCATTGTAGGGAGATTGTTATTGTAGCACAGTCCCTTTTTATATGTATATATATATATATATATATATATATATATATATATATATATATATATATATATATATATATCTCTGCTAGCCACTGTCTGCCACTGAAACTGTGTAGTGTAATACAGTGGGCCTGATTTTCCCAGCAGTATCCCACACCTATAAAGGGAAATTTCTATTGCCACTAAGGGCATCTGCATCAGTCCTGTTTGTGGCATATCTGTCAGCCACTTTCAGACACTGAAACTGTGTAGTCTAATACAGTGGGCCTGATTTTCCCAGCAGTCTCCCACACCTATAAAGGGAAATTTCTATTGCCACTAAGGGCATCTGCGTCAGTCCTGTTAATGGCATATCTGCCAGCCACTTTCTGACACAGAAACTGTGTAGTGTATTACAGTGGGCCTGATTTTCCCAGCAGTCTCCCACACCTATAAAGGGATATTTCTATTGCCACTAAGGGCATCTGCGTCAGTCCTGTTTGTGGCAAATCTGTCAGCCACTTTCAGACACTGAAACTGTGTAGTGTAATACAGTGGGCCTATTTTTCCCAGCAGTCTCCCACACCCATAAAGGGAAATTTCTATTGCCACTAAGGGCATCTGTGTCACTCCTGTTTGTGGTATATCTGTCAGCCACTTTCTGACACAGAAACTGTGTAGTGTAATACAGTGGGCCTGATTTTCCCAGCAGTCTCCCACACCTATGAAGGGAAATTTCTATTGCCACTAAGGGCATCTGCGTCAGTCCTGTTTGTTGCATATCTGTCAGCAACTTTCAGACACTGAAACTGTGTAGTGTAATACATTGGGCCTGATTTTCCCAGCAGTCTCCCACACCTATAAAGGGAAATTTCCATTGCCGCGAAGGGCATCTGCATCTGTTCTGATTGTAGCATATCTGTCAGCCACTTTCTGACACTGAAACTGTGTAGTGTAATACAGTGGGCCTGATTTTCCCAGCAGTCTCCCACACATAAAAAGGGAAATTTCTATTGCCACTAAGGGCATCTGCATCAGTCCTGTTTGTGGCATATCTGTCAGCCACTTTCAGACACTGAAACTGTGTAGTGTAATACAGTGGGCCTGATTTTCCCAGCAGTCTCCCACACCTATAAAGGGCAATTTCTATTGCCACTAAGGGCATCTGCGTCAGTCCTGTTTTTGGCATATCTGTCAGCCACTTTCTGGCACTGAAACTGTGTAGTGTAATACAGTGGGCCTGATTTTCCCAGCAGTCTCCCACACCTATAAAGGGCAATTTCTATTGCCACTAAGGGCATCTGCATCAGTCCTGTTTGTGGCATATCTGTCAGCCACTTTCAGACACTGAAACTGTGTAGTGTAATACAGTGGGCCTGATTTTCCCAGCAGTCTCCCACACCTATAAAGGGCAATTTCTATTGCCACTAAGGGCATCTGCGTCAGTCCTGTTTTTGGCATATCTGTCAGCCACTTTCTGGCACTGAAACTGTGTAGTGTAATACAGTGGTCCTGATTTTCCCAGCAGTCTCCCACACCTATAAAGGGAAATTTCTATTGCCACTAAGGGCATCTGCGTCAGTCCTGTTTGTGGCATATCTGTCAGCCACTTTCAGACACTGAAACTGTGTAGTGTAATACAGTGGGCCTGATTTTCGCAGCAGTCTCCCACACCTATAAAGGGAAATTTCTATTGCCACTAAGGGTATCTGCATCAGTCCTGTTTGTGGCATATCTGTCAGCCACTTTCTGACACTGAAACTGTGTAGTGTAATACAGTGGGCCTGATTTTCCCAGCAGTCTCCCACACCTATAAATGGAAATTTCTATTGCCGCTAAGGGCATCTGCGTCTGTCCTGATTGTACAATATCTGTCAGCCACTTTCAGACACTGAAACTGTGTAGTGTAAGGCCGGTTTCACACATCAGTGGCTCCGGTACGTGAGGTGACAGTTTCCTCACGTACCGGAGACACTGACACACGTAGACCCATAAAAATCAATGCATCTGTTCAGATGTCATTGATTTTTTGCGGACCGTGTCTCCGTGTGCCAAACACGGAGACATGTCAGTGTTCGTGGGAGCGCACGTTTTACACGGACCCAATAGAGTCAATGGGTCCGCGTAAAACACGGACCTCACACGGACATTCTCCGTCTGGGGTCCGTGTGCGTGCAGGAGACAGCGCTACAGTAAGCGCTGTCCCCCCCACATGGTGCTGAAGCCGGTATTCATATATTCTCTACAGCAGCGTTTGCTGTAGAGAAAATATGAAGAATAGTGTTTAAAATAAAGATCCATGTGTCCGCCGCCCCCCCACCCCCTGTGCGCCCCCCCGCTGGTCAGAAAATACTTACCCGCTCCCTCGCTCCTTCCTGGTCTGGCCGCGGCTTACTGTATGCGGTCACGTGGGGCCGATCATTTACAATCATGAATAGTCGGCTCCGCCCCTATGGGAGGTGGAGCCACATAGTCATGACTGTAAATGATCGGCCCCACGTGACCGCATGCAGGAGAAGCCGCGGCCAGACCAGGAAGGAGCGAGGGAGCGGGTAAGTATTTTCTGACCAGCGGGGGGGCGCACAGGGGGTGGGGGGGCGGCGGACACATGGATCTTTATTTTAAACACTGTTCTTCATATTTTCTCTGCAGCAAACGCTGCTGGAGAGAAGATATGAATCGCGGCTTCAGCATGATGCAGAGTGGGTACCACACGCTCCGTGTGGTACCCACTCGCCATACGGGCGGCACACGTGTGCCGCACGTATGGCCTCCGTGAGTTCCCAGGCACACGGACATGGATAACTCCGGTACCGATTTATTCCGGTACCGGAATTATCTGGACGTGTGGGACAGCCCTAATACAGTGGGCCTGATATTCCCAGCAGTTTCCCACACCTATTAAGGGAAATTTCTATTGCCACTAAGGGCATCTGCATCAGTCCTCTTTGTGGCATATCTGCCAGCCACTTTCTGACACTGAAACTGTGTAGTGTAATACAGTGGGCCCGATTTCCCCAGCAGTCTCCCACACTTATGAAGGGAAATTTCTATTGCCACTAAGGGCATCTGCGTCAGTCCTGTTTGTTGCTTATCTGTCAGCAACTTTCAGACACTGAAACTGTGTAGTGTAATACAGTGGGCCTGATTTTCCCAGCAGTCTCCCACACCTATAAAGGGAAATTTCTATTGCCACAAAGGGCATCTGCATCAGTCCTGTTTGTGGCATATCTGTCAGCCACTTTCTGACACTGAAACTGTGTAGTGTAATACAGTGGGCCTGATTTTCCCAGCAGTCTCCCACACCTATAAAGGGAAATTTCTATTGCCACTAAGGGCATCTGCATCAGTCCTGTTTGTGGCATATCTGTCAGCCACTTTCTGACACTGAAACTGTGTAGTGTAATACAGTGGGCCTGATTTTCCCAGCAGTCTCCCACACCTATAAAGGGAAATTTCTATTGCCGCGAAGGGCATCTGCATCTGTCCTGATTGTAGCATATCTGTCAGCCACTTTCAGACACTGAAACTGTGTAGTGTAATACAGTGGGCCTGATTTTCCCAGCAGTTTCCCACACCTATTAAGGGAAATTTCTATTGCCACTAAGGGCATCTGCATCAGTCCTCTTTGTGGCATATCTGCCAGCCACTTTCTGACACTGAAACTGTGTAGTGCAATACAGTGGGCCTGATTTTCCCAGCAGTCTCCCACACCTATAAAGGGAAATTTCTATTGCCACTAAGGGCATCTGCGTCAGTCCTGTTTGTGGCATATCTGCCAGCCACTTTCTGACACTGAAACTGTGTAGTGTAATACAGTGGGCCTGATTTTCCAAGCAGTCTCCCACACCTATAAAGGGAGATTTAGATTCACAACAAGTTTACGTACACCTTTTACCTGGTTTTATTGTACCATATAACGGTTCTTAGTTTGGTTACATTTTTCCAAGAATGAGGAAGTCTGGTGGAAGAGGTCGTGGCCATGGGCGGTCATTGCCAGCTGGTAATGATGGTAGTGGTGGTGGTCGTGGAGCATCAGGTGGTCGTGGCAAAAGCAATATAGCACCTAAGTCTCGAGTTGTTGAGCCAGCGTCATCGTCTGGCTACACAAGGCCTCGAACGCTCTCTTTTCTGGGAGTAGGAGAACCGCTTTTAAAGCCGGAGCAGCAGGAAAAAGTTTTGGCTTTCCTTGCTGCCTCTGCCTCTAGCTCTTTCGCCTCCTCTTCGGAAAGTGCAAAATTTAAAAGCAGCATGTCGTCAGTGGATGCTCCCGGTTAGGAACAAGTCGCTTCCTTGTGTCCTTCACCCAGAACAACAGTGAAGGATGCGTCAGGCGACACAACAGGTTACTCCATGGAGTTCTTTACACATACCGTGCCTGGGTTAGAAAGGGAAATTGTTAACAGGCCATGCCCATTACAAGATAAATCGGACATGGAGTGCACAGATGCACAGCCACAGCTAGATTTTTATGTTGTTCCATTGACTCAGATCACAACATTGCCCTCACAGTGTATTGAGCCAGAATCTGACCCTGATGAGACTATGGAGCCCCATCCCGAACACTATACCACCGGCTTACACGGTGACACAGAGGAAAGTGCACAGGACATAGAAGAGGAGGTGATAGATGACCCAGTTGTTGACCCCGATTGGCAGCCATTGTGGGAACAGGGTGCCGCTGGTAGTAGCTGTGAAATGGAGCAGCAGGCATCAACATCACAACAGCTTTCATCTGGCAGGCCCGTATCTGGCCAAAAACATGTGTCAAAACCAAAAACTGTTGTAGGACAGCGTGGCCATCCGGTTAAAGTAGCACAGTGTGCAATGCCTGAAAAGGTATTCGATAGTAGGAAGAGTGCAGTCTGGCAATTTTTTAACCAAGACCCGAATGATCAGTGCAAAGTGATCTGTAAGAAATGCTCAAGGACCTTTAGCAGAGGTCAGAATGTAAAAAATTTAAATACAACTTGCATGCGCAGACATTTAACCACCATGCACTTGCAAGCCTGGACTAAATACCAAACGTCCTGTAACGTTGTTGCACCCGCTCACAACGAAGCTAGTCAGCAACGCTACATTCCTTCTCTCACTGTAAGCCCACCGTTTTCGACACCACCTGCAGCAAATGTGGAGGTATCGTCGCAAGGCCAAAACAGTCAGGGAATCACCAGGTTCTTGGTAAGAAACACTGTATGTAGGCCAACAGCAAGAATACCATCACCAACCCTCTCTCAGTCTGCCATGTCCACCACCATAGTTCCACCATATGCAGCTCTCCAGTCCAGCTCACCCTACAAGAGACTCTCGTTAGGAAAAGGAAGTACTCATCCTCTCATCCACGTACACAGGGTTTGAACGCTCACATTGCTAGACTAATCTCGTTAGAGATGATGTTCTACCGCTTGGTTGAAAGCTAAGCTTTCAAAGCCCTGATGGCCTTTGCAGTGCCACGCTATGACCTACCCAGTCGACACTTCTTTGCGAGAAAAGCCATCCCAGCCCTCCACCAGCATGTCAAAGACTGCATTGTCCATGCACTCAGGCAATCTGTCAGTAGAAAGGTGCACCTCACAACAGATGTATGGACCAGTTGGCATGGCCAGGGATGTTACGTGTCCATCATGGCACACTGAGTTAATGTGGTGGATGCAGGGTCCACAGAGGACAGCCATATTGGGACAGTTCTGCCTAGCCCACGATCTAGGAAACAGTTGGCTGTAGGCGTTCGCCACCCCTCCTCCTCCTCGTCCTCCAGCAGAAGCGAGAGCTCGTCCACAGACCGCTGTCGCACGACCACTCCATCCGCAGCTGCCAGTGTTGCACACGAGGTGTCCATTACGGAACAGCTAGTGGTAAGCGTCAGCAGGCTGTGTTGGAAATGAAGTGTTTGGGCGACAACAGACACACCGCGGAAGTTCTGTCCGAGTTCTTGCAGCAAGAAACTCAGTCATGGCTGGGCAGTGTACATCTTGAAGCAGGCAAGGTAGTCAGTGATAACGGAAGGAATTTTATGGCTGCCATAGCCCTTTCACAACTGAAACACATTCCTTGCCTGGCTCACACCTTGAACCTGGTGGTGCAGTGTTTCCTGAAAAGTTATCCGGGGTTACCCGCCCTGCTCCTGAAGGTGCGAAGACTTTGCTCGCACATCCGCCCATACACTCCAGCCGTATGCATAACCATCAGCGATCTTTGAAGCTTCCCCAGCACCGCCTAATAATCAACGTTGCAACAAGGTGGAACTCCACACTGCACTTGCTTCAGAGACTGTGTGAACAGAGGCGTGCTGTTATGTATTTGTGGGAGGATACACATACACGGGCAGGCAGTTGGATGGCAGACATGGAGTTGTCAGGTGTGCAGTGGTCGAAGCTACAAGACCTGTGTCATGTCCTTCAGTGTTTTGAGGAATGCACATGCCTGGTTAGTGCAGACGACGCCATCATAAGCATGAGCATCCCCCTAATGCATCTGCTGATGCAAAGTTTGACGCACATAAAGGAGCAGACGTCTGCAGCCGAGGACGAGGGAAGCCTTGATGTCAGTCAACCATTGTCTGCTCGGGGAAGTCTCCTGGACGAGGTGGCGGATGAAGAGGAGGAGGACAAGGAGGATGATGGGGATGAATATTTATGGGAGGAGGAAGCTTCTCAGGGGGCAATAGAAACTGGTGGCGTTGCAAGGTCAGGTACAGGGTTTTTGAGGGAGACAAGTGATGTTGATTTGCCAGAAAGTGCTCCTCAACCCAGCACAAGCAGTGAATTGACACCTGGAACATTGGCCCACATGGCGGATTATAGCTTGCGTATCCTAAAAAGGGACCCCCGCATTATCAAAATGATGACCGATGACGATTACTGGTTGGCCTGCCTCCTGGATCCACGCTATAAAGGGAAATTGCAAAATATCATGCCACATGAGAACCTTGAGCAAATATTGGCTACCAAACAAGCAACTCTTGTAGACCGCTTGGTTCAGGCATTCCCAGCACACAGCGGCAGTGATGGTTCTCACACGAGCTGCAGGGGGCAACATGGCAGAGGTGTTAGAAGTGCACAAATCAGAAGTGGCGTTGGACAGAGGGGTTTTATGACCAGGTTGTGGAGTGATTTTGCAATGACCGCAGACACGACAGGTACTGCAGCATCAATTCAAAGTGACAGGAGACAACATTTGTCCAGTATGGTTACTAACTATTTTTCCTACCTTATCGATGTTCTCCCTCACACTTCATTCCCATTTGAATACTGGGCATCCAAAATAGACACCTGGCCTGAATTGGCAGAATATGCTTTACAGGAGCTTGCTTTCCCAGCTGCTAGTGTGCTATCAGAAAGAGTATTCAGTGCTGCTGGTTCAATACTGACCAAAAAAAGGACTCATCTGGCTACCCAAAATGTTGATGATCTAACCTTCATTAAAATGAACCAATCATGAATTCCTAATTATTTTGCCCCACCTTTCCCTGCTGACACCTAGCTTTCCTGTAAAAAGGTCTTGCTTTTGGACTCGTCTTGCTGACTGCTCCAATTTCTCCATTTGCAGCTGCTGTATGTTCACCATAGGCCATTTTTACACCTCCCTAAATGGGCTGACTCCCCCCACAGGGCCGTTGTCACCACTTGGCGCAAGCACCCGTGCGAGTGCCGTTTGGCTGAACAGGTGGGTGTGCCCACTTTTGGGCGACGGCACTGGCACAGGGTCCCTCATAGTACAATGAAGTGTCTCTGGCGGTGGTGGTGCACACCCAACGTCAGACACACCATCGTAACATGAGGGGCCCTGGGCCAGTACCGCCGCCCACGAGAGAGTGTTCCCCCCCCAGCTCAAACAGTGCTCTACCACTTGCAAAATTACTTCTCACTGCTCCACCACTGTTTAGTCTGTGCTGTTAAATCCTTCAATGGCACTGCCAATACCAATTTGTTGACATGATTGATGCTAGTAAAAATATTCAGGGGCCCTGTCCTACATTTACACCAGTTAATACTTTGCGCCAACTACCACTGTCTGCAATTCAGCAGAGGAGCCCACCCCTGTACCTAGGTATGCCACCTGTTTATTTGTGAATTTTTTTTTTTGCCAGACATTAACCTCACTTTATTATTTTGGCCTACTAACTGTGTCTGACACTCCTTACAGTTGTCCTCCACTGAACAAAGCTAGGCCGCCTGCGTACGCCTGTAACCTATTTTTAACTGCATTTTGCCTATTACTTTTTTGGCCCTACTAACTGTGTCTGCCCCTCGGTGCAATCGTGCTCCACTGAACACACCAATGCTACCTGTGTACCCCTGTAACCTATTTAAACCTGCACAGAGCCTACTTTTTTATTTTAGGCCTAGTAAGACTGTGCCACTCCTTCCAATTGTCCTCCGCTGACCACACCAATGCTGCCTGTGTACCCCTGTAACCTATTTAAACCTGCATAGCGCCTACTTTTTTATTTTAGGCCTAGTAAGTCTGTCTGCGGTCCCTCCTTGCAATCATCCTCTGCTCACCACACCAATTCTGCCTGTGTACCCCTGTAACCTATTTAAACCTGCAAAGAGCCTACTTTTTTATTTTAGGCCTAGTAAGTCTGCACCACTCCTTCCAATTGTCCTCCGCTGACCACACCAATGCTGCCTGTGTGCCCATGTAACCTATTTAAACCTGCACAGAGCCTACTTTTTTATTTTAGGCCTAGTAAGTCTGCGCCACTCCTTCCAATTGTCCTCCGCTGACCACACCAATGCTGCCTGTGTACCCCTGTAACCTATTTAAAATTGCATAAAGCCTACTTTTTTATTTTAGGCCTAGTAAGTCTGCGCCACTCCTTCCAATTGTCCTCCGCTGACCACACTAATGCTGCCTGTGTACCCCTGTAACCTATTTAAACCTGCATAGCCTACTTTTTTATTTTAGGGATAGTAAGTAGTGTTGAGCATTCCGATACTGCAAATATCGAGTATCGGCCAATATTCGCTGTATCGGAATTCCGATACCGAGTTCCGATATTTTTGTGATATCGGAAATCGGAATCGGAAGTTCCCAGTGTGTGGTTCCCAGGGTCTGGAGGAGTGGAGACTCTCCTTCAGGCCCTGGGATCCATATTCATGTAAAAAATAAAGAATAAAAATAAAATATATGGATATACTCACCCCTCCGGCGGACCCTGGACCTTAGCGGTGTAACCGGCAGCCTCCGTTCCTAAGAATGCAGTGAGTGTAGGGCCTGCGATGTCGTCGCGACTTGTGATTGGTCGCGTGAGCGGTCACACGACCAATCACAAGCCGCGACGTCATTGAAGGTCCTTCACTCTGCATTCTTAGGAACGGAGGCAGACGCTTGCAGAGGTGACAGCTAGGGGCCGTCCGAGGGTGAGTATATCCATATTTTTTATTTTTATTCTTTATTTTTTACATGAATATGGATCCCAGGGCCTGAAGGAGCATTTCCTCTCCTTCAGACTCTGGGAACCATCCAGGATTCCTTCCGATATTTGTGTAAGTCTGTCTGCGGTCCCTCCTTGCAATCATCCTCCTCTGACCACACCAATGCTGCCTGTGTACCCCTGTAACCTATTTAAACCTGCATAGAGCCTACTTTTTTATTTTAGGCCTAGTAAGTCTGTCTGCGGTCCCTCCTTGCAATCGTCCTCCGCTGACCACACCAATGCTGCCTGTGTACCCCTGTAACCTATTTAAACCTGCAGAGAGCCTACTTTTTTATTTTAGGCCTAGTAAGTATGCGCCACTCCATCCAATTGTCCTCCGCTGACTACACCAATGCTGCCTGTGTACCCCTGTAACCTTTTTTAAACTGCATTGAGCCAACTTTTTTAAGGCCTACTACCTGTGTCTGTCTGCACCACTCAATACAGCTGTCCTCCTCTGAAAAAAGCTGAGCTTCAATTGTCAGGTTTTCAGCCTATAGGAATTTGAACTGCATTGGGGCTACTAGTTTGGTTGGGCCTACTAACGGTGTCTGCCGCTCCTTGGTGTTCTCCAGGTTTTTTTTCCTGAGCTTCAATCTTCTGGCTTTCGGCCTATATGTTTAATATGAAACTGTATTTGGGATACTAGTTTGGTTGGGCCTACTAACGGTGTCTGCCGCTCCTTGCTTTTCTCCTCCACTGAACAAAGCTGAGCTTCAATCTTCAGGCTTTCGGCCTATATTTACAAATTTTAAACTGCATTTGGCCTACTAGTTTGGTTGGGCCCTACTAACGGTGTCTGCCGCTCCTTGCTTTTCTCCTCCACTGAACAAAGCTGAGCTTCAATCTTCAGGCTTTCGGCATAGATTTACAAATTTTAAACTGCATTTGGCCTACTAGTTTGGTTGGGGCCTACTAACGGTGTCTGCCGCTCCTTCGTGTTCTCCAGGTTTTTTTTCCTGAGCTTCAATCTTCTGGCTTTCGGCCTATATGTTTAATATGAAACTGTATTTGGGATACTAGTTTGGTTGGGCCTACTAACGGTGTCTGCCGCTCCTTGCTTTTCTCCTCCACTGAACAAAGCTGAGCTTCAATCTTCAGGCTTTCGGCCTATATTTACAAATTTTAAACTGCATTTGGCCTACTAGTTTGGTTGGGCCCTACTAACGGTGTCTGCCGCTCCTTGCTTTTCTCCTCCACTGAACAAAGCTGAGCTTCAATCTTCAGGCTTTCGGCATAGATTTACAAATTTTAAACTGCATTTGGCCTACTAGTTTGGTTGGGGCCTACTAACGGTGTCTGCCGCTCCTTCGTGTTCTCCAGGTTTTTTTTCCTGAGCTTCAATCTTCTGGCTTTCAGCCTATATTTTTAAATATGAAACTGCATTTGGGATACTAGTTTGGTTGGGCCTACTAACGGTGTCTGCCGCTCGTTGCTTTTCTCCTCCACTGAACAAAGCTGAGCTTCAATCTTCAGGCTTTCGGCCTATATTTACAAATTTTAAACTGGATTTGGCCTACTAGTTTGGTTGGGCCCTACTAACGGTGTCTGCCGCTCCTTGCTTTTCTCCTCCACTGAACAAAGCTGAGCTTCAATTTCAGGCTTTCGGCCTACATTTACAAATTTTAAACTGCATTTGGCCTACTAGTTTGGTAGGGCCCTACTAACGGTGTCTGCCACTCCTTGTTTTTCTCCTCCACTGAACAAAGCTGACCTTCAATCTTCAGGCTTTCGGCCTATATTTACAAATTTTAAACTGCATTTGGCCTACTAGTTTGGTTGGGCCCTAGTAACGGTGTCTGCCGCTCCTTGCTGTTCTCCTCCACTGAACAAAGCTGAGCTTCAATCTTCAGGCTTTCGGCCTATATTTACAAATTTTAAACTGCATTTGGCCTACTAGTTTGGTTGGGCCCTACTAACGGTGTCTGCCACTCCTTGCTTTTCTCCTCCACTGAACAAAGCTGAGCTTCAATCTTCAGGCTTTCGGCCTATATTTACAAATTTTAAACTGCATTTGGCCTACTAGTTTGGTTGGGCCTACTAACTGTGTCTGCCTCTCATTACAGTTGTCCTCCACTGAACAAAGCAATGCCGCCTGGTTAGTCCTCTTACTAATTTTCAACTGCATTTAGCTCACTTTATTATTTATGCCTATATCTGTGTTTCCTCCTCATCCTGCCCATTGCCCAGCCAGTGCTACATGAGTCTGCTGGTACATTGACCCAGACCACTACATTCCCCTTGCACTCTACACAGCCAGAATCTGACCCTGCTGAAATTCATGTTCCCCTTCCCGCATACTATACCACCTTACACGGGGACAAAGAGGAAGGCGCAGATGAAAGTGCAGGTTCCTTCATCAGGTGGGGAGGGCATACTCATTGGCGACGTCACTGTCACAGGGCCCCTCATAACACGCCAAAGTGTCTCTGCCGGTGGGAGGCGCCCCGCCATCAAACACAACGCCGTACTTTGAGGGGCCCTGTGCAAGTGCCATTGCGAATGAGTGGGCCCCCTGCTTGCTCAGGATCACAGCACTTGTAAAGTTGAAATACTGACCTCTCCCTGCTCCACCGCCGTGACGTAGTCCGCATTTCCTGGGCCAACGAAAAACTTGACCCAGCCCTACCCCCACAACTTTAGCCAAATGACCCCCAATTTTCAATGCCTAACTATTATTATAAGGTAAATTAAGATTCACAAGCTTAAGTGACACGAATTGATGTTTTTTACATTAAAATGGGCACTGTAGGTGTTTTCCTGTCCTCCACTCACTGCGGACTTTGCTTCCCCATTGACTTACATTGGGTTTCATGTTTCGGTCAATCCTGACTTTGCGCGATAATCGGCCGATTTCACTCGACTCGACTTTTGACAAAGTCGGGTTTCGCAAAACCCGACACGATACTAAAAAATTAAAAGTCGGTGGTATTATAGTCCCTTACTGCCTATGGCTTCTTAGCAAGTTCCTCTCAGTTATCTCTGTCCTTTATTGAAGTGGGACACAAACCCATATGACAGGTGACTCAAGCTTTTTTACAGGATCTCTATCATGACCCGGGCTCTATGTGTCACTGTGTCTCTTTGGTGTTAGGGCGGACAAGTTACGTGTAGTCTAGCTGTCCTACCGGTTTCTGCTGTGCCTTCTAGAGTATGACACAACCTAGGTCTTCCGGTTACCGGTATCTGTGCTCAATCAGGGAGGTAGCCCAATTACTGCTATTCTTCCCTGTTGTCACTCTCCTGTGCTTTTCTCTCCGGCACGTTTGCTACAAGCTGTTCTTCCTTCTGTATCACACTATATAGGGGCTACAGCACCTCAGGCTGTACGGCCCCTCCCCTGTTCTTCTGCCTCAGACTGCCCCAGTCTTCTGTCAGACACCAACTAACTAACTCTTCCTAACTGCCTAGCAACTAACTCCTCCTTCCAACCAAAGAGGGAGCAGCTCCCCTGATTTTGGGTGTAGAGCTCCCCCTTCTGGCCTGAAGTCAGAATGGTGTTGTATGTGCTAATTACCTGTTATAGGAAATCCTCCATCGCTTCCAAGTGTGACATCACTCTCCCCATGAGGAAAGCAATGCCACTGTTACAACCAGGACCTTGGGGCGTTACAAATACAGTCTGCATAGCAAACACAAATCTGGACTATAGGGTCATGGATTTCTTCTCATGCACTTCCTCCAATGTGGTGACATGGTACAAAGTACAAGGTGCCCTGGAGGTATCTATATTGGGGAAACCATGCAAAAACTACAAACAAGGATAAACCTACACTGATACACAATCAGGAATGAAATGGACACGACTGTGGGAAAACATTTCTCTTTACCGGGACACTGTATGACAGATTTAAAAGTCTTAATCCTAAAAGGTCATTTTAAGGACGACAGGGAGAAAACAATTTGAGCATTCAAACTGATGTAGATGTTTAATTATTTGACACCAGGACTCGATGTAACACTAGTTTTTAATTATGACTCACTAAATGGACACAATTCACAGTTCCACCAGACGAACTCCTGATAACTAAGAATATTCCCATCGCCTCTCCGTTTGTAACAAAATGCCTAATTTGATTTCCTTGGCTTAGGGTACCGTCACACATTGAAATTTCCATCGCTACGACGTTACGATTCGTGACGTTCTAGCGATATCGTTACGATATCGCTGTGTGTGACACGCTACTGCGATCAGACACCCTGCTGAGAATCGTACGTCGTAGCAGATCGTTTGGAACTTTCTTTCGTCGCTTGATCACCCGCTGACATCGCTGGATCATTGTGTGTGACAGCGATCCAGCGATGTCTTCGCTTGTAACCAGGGTAAACATCGGGTAACTAAGCGCAGGGCCGCGCTTAGTAACCCGATGTTTACCCTGGTTACAAGCGTAAACGTAAAAAAACAAACCGTACATACTCACCCGTCTGTGTCCTTCAGGTCCCTTGCCGTCTGCTTCCTGCTCTGAGTGCCGGCCGGAAAGTGAGAGCAGAGCGCAGCGGTGCTGCGATCTGCTCTCACTGTACGGCTGCACTCAGAGCAGGAAGCAGACGGCAAGGGACCTGAAGGACACCGACGGGTGAGTATGTACTGTTTGTTTTTTTACGTTTACGCTGGTAACCAGGGTAAACATCGGGTTACTAAGCGCGGCCCTGCGCTTAGTTACCCGATGTTTACCCTGGTTACCCGGGGACTTCGGCATCGCTCCAGTGCCGTGATTGCAATGTGTGACCGCAGTCTACGACGCTGGAGCGATGATCATACGATCGCTGCGACGTCACGGATCGTGCCGTCGCAGCGATGAAAATTTCAATGTGTGACGGTACCCTTACCTTTAGGAGGAATCATCCATCCCACCTCATGGATAAATGTCCTGCTGTAATATCTCTTAAATAAGGTGCCTTTTTCTTCTAAATTCATTTGTAATCCTGCCTGAAGAAGGAGCATTTGTGCTATGAAAGCTTGCAAACATATATTCACACACAACTGGAAGTCAATGATTCAGTTCTAACCACTGAACTGTAATGCCATCCTGTTCAATATTGACTACGGTACAATTATTTTCATCGTTTTCCCATTTCTTTCAGTGATCAGTTACAGGACAAAGCAAAAAAAGTGCGAACAGCCCTTCAACATGTTGTGAAGTGCAACCTCGAGAAAGAAGATATGATGGATCCGATCGTCTTACCACCAGCCGATTGTGTCATCAGTGGTTGGCTCCTAGATGTTATAAGCAAAGATCAGAATGATTACATGAGATATCTCAGGAAGTTCTCTTCATTGTTGAAACCTGGAGGACACATAATATTAATGGGTTGTTTAGAGATGTCATATTTCACAGTGGGGAAACACAAGTTCCATGGTATCAATTATGATGAGGATTTTGCCAGGAAAGCTCTAGTTGGAGAAGGTTTTATCATTGACCGCTGTAAGATTAAAAAGATAACGGATGTGAGTGACCACACTGATTGTAAAGCCCTTATATTCATTGCAGCTCACAAAGAGAAGTAGGTCTGAGATCACAAATTGAGTCTCCATGTCAAATTTATATGTAAAACTTAAACACTGTTAATATCCTTAATCTGAGTCTATAAAAATATAATTCTTCTTTCCTTATTATAAAAAGTGTTGGCATCATGTATCACTGGGGAAAAATCAAATATAAGGTGAAAAAACTGTTAAGCATTAGTGATGAGCGAATATACTCGTTACTCAAGATTTCCCGAGCAAGCTCGGGTGACCTCCGAGTATTTTTAGTGTTAGGAGATTTACTTTTCCTCACCGCGGCTGAATGATTTACATCTTTTAGCCAGCTTGATTACTTGTGGGGATTCCCTAGCAACCAGGCAACTCCCACATGTACTTATGCTGGCTAACAGATGTAAATCATTCAGCTGCGGCGATGAAAACTAAATCTCCGAGCACTAAAAAATACTCGGAGGTCACCCGAGCGTGCTCGGGAAATTTCGAGTAACGAGTATATTCACTCATCACTATTGAGCATCTATTCCCTCTCATGTCTTCCACAAAGGAATTGGATCTTTAAAGGGAACCTGTCACCCCCAAAATCGAAGGTGAGCTAAGCCCACCGGCATCAGGGGCTTATCTACAGAATGCTGTAGATAAGCCCCTGATGTATCCTGAAAGATGAGAAAAAGAGGTTAGATTATACTCACCCAGGGGCGGTCCCGCTGCGGTTCTCCCATCTTCTTATGATGACATCCTCTTCTTGTCTTCACGCTGCAGCTCCGGCACAGGCATACTTTGTCTGCCCTGTTGAGGCGCCAGGAAAGGTCAGAGAGGCCCGGTGCCTGTGCACTGCAGTACTTTGCTCTGCCCTCAACAGGGCAGGCAAAGTACGCCTGCGCCGGAGCCGCAGCGTGAAGACAAGAAGAGGACGTCATTGTAAGAAGTTTGGAGGCCCCGGACCGGACCGCGATGCCCATCGGACCAGAACCGCAGCGGGACCGCCCTTGGGTGAATATAATCTGACCCCTTTTTCTCATCTTTCAGGATACATCGGGGACTTATCTACAGCATTACAGAATGCTGTATATAAGCCCCTGATGCCGGTGGGCTTAGCTCACCTTCGATTTTGGGGGTGACAGGTTCCTTTTAATATTATAAGTGAACACAATAAAGTCATTATAAAGCGACTGATGTCTGATTTGCGTGTTTGTGTCTTTTATTTACCAAGATAAAATTTCTGACACTAGCTCTATGTTTTAAAAAAATTGATTTATAAGCAATGATCACTTTAATTGTGATGAACCACATGCTAAATACAAGCAGTAGCAAAAATCAGGTCAGATTAATTAGATTTTTGACAGATACAGTATCTGCTTTTAATCAGCATCTTGTGACATGAAATTGTGTCTATTATTACTTAAACATCGCCAGATACCAGGAAAACATACTGGATCGTGAATTTGGAAACTTGAGACCTCCGGGAAATAAATATTAGAATGGATGGGATTTTTCATCATTAACCCCTTCACCCCCAAGGGTGGTTTGCACGTTAATGACCGGGCCAATTTTTACAATTCTGACCACTGTCCCTTTATGAGGTTATAACTCTTGAACGCTTCAACGGATCTTGGCGATTCTGACATTGTTTTCTCGTGACATATTGTACTTCATGATAGTGGTAAAATTTCTTTGATATTACCTGCGTTTATTTGCAAAAAAAATGGAAATTTGGCAAAAATTTTGAAAATTTTGCAATTTTCCAACTTTGAATTTTTATGCCCTTAAATCACAGAGACTTGTCACACAAAATACTTAATAAGTAACATTTCCCACATGTCTACTTTACATCAGCACAATTTTGGAACCAAAATTTTTTTTTGTTAGGGAGTTATAAGGGTTAAAAGTTGACCAGCAATTTCTCATTTTTACAACCCCATTTTTTTTTAGGGACCACATCTCATTTGAAGTCATTTTGAGGGGTCTATATGATAGAAAATACCCATGTGTGACACCATTCTAAAAACTGCACCCCTCTAGGTGCTCAAAACCATATTCAAGAAGTTTATTAACCCTTCTGGTGCTTCACAAGAATTTTTGGAATGTTTAAATAAAAATGAACATTTAACTTTTTTTCACAAAAAATTTACTTCAGCTCCAATTTGTTTTATTTTACCAAGGGTAACAGGAGAAAATGGACCCCAAAAGTTGTTGTACAATTTGTCCTGAGTACGCCGATACCCCATATGTGGGGGTAAACCACTGTTTGGGCGCATGACAGAGCTCGGAAGCGAAGGAGCGCCATTTGACTTTTCAATGCAAAATTGACTGGAATTGAGATGGGACGCCATGTTGCGTTTGGGGAGCCCCTGATGTGCCTAAACATTGAAACCCCCCACAAGTGACACCATTTTGGAAAGTAGACCCCCTAAGGAACTTATCTAGAGGTGTGGTGAGCACTTTGACCCACCAAGTACTTCACAGAAGTTTATAATGCAGAACCGTAAAAGTAAAAAATCATATTTTTTCACAAAAATTATTTTTCGCCCCCAATTTTTTATTTTCCCAAGGGTAAGAGAAGAAATTGGACACCAAAAGTTGTTGTACAATTTGTCCTGAGTACGCTGATACCCCATACGTGGCGATAAACCACTGTTTGGGCGCATGGGAGAGCTCGGAAGGGAAGTAGCACCGTTTGACTTTTCAATGCAAAATTGACAGGAATTGAGATGGGAAGCCATTTTGCGTTTGGAGAGCCACTGATGTGCCTAAACATTGAAACCCCCCACAAGTGACACCATTTTGGAAAGTAGACCCCCTAAGGAACTTATCTAGATGTGTTTTGAGCGCTTTGACCCACCAAGGGCTTCACAGAAGTTAATAATGCAGAGCCGTAAAAATAAAACAAAAATTTTTTCCCACAAAAATTATTTTTTTAGCCCCCAGTTTTGTATTTTCCCGAGGTTAGCAGGAGAAATTGGACCCCAAAATCTGTTGTCCAAGTTGTCCTGAGTGCGATGATATACCATATGTGGGGAGAACCACTGTTTGGGCGCATGGGAGGGCTCGGAAAGGAAGGAGCGCCATTTGGAATGCAGACTTAGATGGAATGGTCTGCAGGCGTCACATTGCGTTTGCAGAGCCCCTAATGTACCTAAACAGTAGAAACCCCCCACAAGTGACACCATGTTGGAAAGTAGACCCCCTAAGGAACTTATCTAGATGTGTGGTGAGCGCTTTGACCCACCAAGGGCTTCAAAGAAGTTTATAATGCAGAGCCGTAAAAATAAAACAAAAATTTTTTCCCACAAAAATTATTTTTCAGCCCCCAGTTTTGTATTTTCCCGAGGGTAACAGGAGAAATTGGACCCCACAAGTTGTTGTCCAATTTGTCCTGAGTGCGCTGATACCCCATATGTGGGGGGAAACCACCGTTTGGACGCATGGAAGGGCTCGGAAGTGAAGGAGCGCCATTTGGAATGCAGACTTAGATGGAATGGTCTGCAGGCGTCACATTGCGTTTGCAGAGCCCCTAATGTACCTAAACAGTAGAAACCCCCCACAAGTGACACCATGTTGGAAAGTAGACCCCCTAAGGAACTTATCTAGATGTGTGGTGAGCGCTTTGACCCACCAAGGGCTTCACAGAAGTTTATAATGCAGAGCCGTAAAAATAAAACCAACATTTTTTCCCACAAAAATTATTTTTCAGCCCCCAGTTTTGTATTTTTCCGAGGGTAACAGGAGAAATTGGACCCCAAAAGTTGTTGTCCAATTTGTCCTGAGTGCGCTGATACCCCATATGTGGGGGCAAACCACCGTTTGGACGCATGGAAGGGCTCGGAAGTGAAGGAGCGCCATTTGGAATGCAGACTTAGATGGAATGGTCTGCAGGCGTCACATTGCGTTTGCAGAGCCCCTAATGTACCTAAACAGTAGAAACCCCCCACAAGTGACACCATGTTGGAAAGTAGACCCCCTAAGGAACTTATCTAGATGTGTGGTGAGCGCTTTGACCCACCAAGGGCTTCACAGAAGTTTATAATGCAGAGCCGTAAAAATAAAACAAAAATTTTTTCCCACAAAAATTATTTTTCAGCCCCCAGTTTTGTATTTTCCTGAGGGTAACAGGAGAAATTGGACCCCAAAAGTTGTTGTCCAATTTGTCCTGAGTGCGCTGATACCCCATATGTGGGGGGAACCACCGTTTGGATGCATGGGAGGGCTCGGAAGGGAAGGAGCGCCATTTGGAATGCAGACTTAGATGGAATCGTCTGCAGGCGTCACATTGCGTTTGCAGAGCCCCTAATGTACCTAAACAGTAGAAGCCCCGCACAAGTGACCCCATTTTGGAAACTAGACCCCCCAAGGAACTTATCTAGATGTGTTGTAAGAACTTTGAACCCCCAAGTGTTTCACTACAGTTTATAACGCAGAGCCGTGAAAATAAAAAATCTTTTTTTTCCCACAAAAATTATTTTTTAGCCCCCAGTTTTGTATTTTCCCAGGGGTAACAGGAGAAATTGGACCCCAAAGGTTGATGTCCTATTTGTCCTGAGTACGCTGATACCCCATATGTTGGGGTAAACCCCTGTTTGGGCACACGGGAGAGCTCAGAAGGGAAGCAGCACTGTTTTACTTTTTCAACGCAGAATTTGCTGGAATTGAGATCGGACGCCATGTCGCGTTTGGAGAGCCCCTGATGTGCTGAAACAGTGGAAACCCCCCAATTATAACTGAAACCCTAATCCAAACACACCCCTAACCCTAATCCCAACAGTAACCCTGACACACCCCTAACCCTAATCCCAACCCTATTCCCAACCGTAAATGTAATCTAAACCCTAACCGTAACTTTAGCCCCAACCCTAACCCTAACTTTAGCCCCAACCCTAACTGTAGCCTTAACCCTAGCCCCAACCCTAGCCCTAACCCTAGCCCTAATGGGAAAATGGAAATAAATACATTTTTTTTATTTTTCCCTAACTAAGGGGGTGATGAAGAGGGGTTTGATTTACTTTTATAGCGAGTTTTTTAGCGGATTTTTATGATTGGCAGCCGTCACACACTGAAAGACGCTTTTTATTGCAAAAAATATTTTTTGCGTTACCACATTTTGAGAGCTATAAATTTTCCATATTTTGGTCCACAGAGTCATGTGAGGTCTTGTTTTTTGCGGGACGAGTTGACGTTTTTATTGGTAACATTTTTGGGCACGTCACATTTTTTGATCGCTTTTTATTCCGATTTTTGTGAGGCAAAATGACCAAAAACCAGCTATTCATGAATTTCTTTTGGGGGAGGCGTTTATACCGTTCCGCGTTTGGTAAAATTGATAAAGCAGTTTTATTCTTCGGGTCAGTACGATTACAGCGATATCTCATTTATATCATTTTTTTATGTTTTGACGCTTTTATACGATAAAAACTATTTTATGGAAAAAATGATTATTTTTGCATCGCTTTATTCTCAGGACTATAACTTTTTTATTTTTTTGCTGATCATGCTGTATGGTGGCTCGTTATTTGCGGGACAAGATGACGCTTTCAGCGGTACCATGGTTATTTATATCTGTCTTTTTGATCACGTGTTATTCCACTTTTTGTTCGGCGGTATGATAATAAAGCGCTGTTTTTTGCCTCGTTTTTTTTTTTTTTTCTTACGGTGTTTACTGAAGGGGTTAACTAGTGGGCCAGTTTTATAGGTCGGGTCGTTACGGACGCGGCGATACTAAATATGTGTACTTTTATTGTTTTTTTTTTTTTATTTAGGTAAAGAAATGTATTTATGGGAATAATATATATATATTTTTTTCATTATTTTGGAATATTTTTTTTTATTTTTGTTTACACATTTGGAAATTTTTTTTTTTACTTTTTTACTTTGCCCCAGGGGGGGACAATACAGATCGGTGATCTGCCAGTTTGCATAGCACTCTGACAGATCACCGATCTGCGAGAAGTGCAGGCTGCTTCACAGTGCCTGCTCTGAGCAGGCTTCTGTGAAGCCACCTCCCTCCCTGCAGGACCCGGATCCGCGGCCATCTTGGATCCGGGTCTGGAGCAGGCAGGGAGGGAGGTAAGACCCTCGCAGCAACGCGATCACATCGCGTTGCTGCGGGGGGCTCAGGGAAGCCCGCAGGGAGCCCCCTCCCTGCGCGATGCTTCCCTGCACCGCCGGCACATCGCGATCATGTTTGATCGCGGTGTGCCGGGGGTTAATGTGCCGGGGGCGGTCCGTGACCGCTCCTGGCATATAGTGCCGGATGTCAGCTGCGATAGGCAGCTGACACCCGGCCGCGATCGGCCGCGCTCCCCCCGTGAGCGCGGCCGATCGGCTATGACGTACTATCCCGTCGAGGGTCAGATAGGCCCAGGTCACCTCGACGGGATAGTACGTCTAAGGTCACAGAGGGGTTAATAACCATTCTACATGGATACAATAACTTGTTCTTATATCTATTTCCTACAGTGTTTAGAGATGAGCCGATCAGGCGAATTTTAAATTAATCTGTTAGCATGGATTTTTATGGGAAATTCTATTCACAGAGAAGTTATTCTCTGCGAATTGAATGTCTCTTACTATAGTCTGGGAGCTCTCTAGACCTCAGAGCATAATAAGCGTAATATATGAAAAACAAATACTTTTACTCACCGCTCACCTCTTCAGCCTTTGTACTCACAACTAGAGATGAGCCTCCTCCCTAGTGTTCGGGTTCGGTTCGGTTCGTCAAACAGGGAGATGTTCGCCGAACTGTTCGATGAACACCGTCGAACCCCATTGAAACCAATGGCAGGCAAACACAAACACATACAAACACATGGAAAACACATAGAAAACACCTTAAAAGGTGTCCAAAAGCTGACAAATTGCTCAGAAGACACAACAACCACATGGAAAAGTCATAACTACACATAGTCATGCAAAAAGAAAAGAGGTGGAGGAGTAAAAGGAGGAGGAGACACAGATATAGGCATGTCATGCCCTTCTAAAGTTAAGAAAGGCTGGAGTAAAAATCTAAACTCACTCTACCAACACCCACACGTCTTGACGACAAAAAAAAAAAAAGAAAGAAATATCTTTAGGTAGAATGGCGGCGGGTCCATTCAGAACTTTTTCCCTAGAAGACGTAGTGGTACTCCTGTTGGGAGTTGTGCCAAAAAATGAACCCAATACATTCAGACTAATCCACCATTTGTCATATCCAAGGGGCAGGTCAGTAAACGACAACATCGATGCGGAACCAAGTACAGTACTATGTACTGTACCTCCTTTGACGAGGCAATCAGGTGGGTCAAGAAGTTGGGAAGGGGCACCCTAATGGCCAAAACAGACATTGAGGGGGCGTTACGGTTACTACCTGTGCCTCCGAATAGTGTCCTCCCATTGGGCTGCTTCTGTGAAGGAGCATACTACATAGATTGCTGTTTGCCCATGGGGTGCTCCATATCCTGCTCACTATTTGAGGCGTTTAGTTGCTTCCTCGAATGTGTCATCATGGACGTTTGTAAGGCAGCACATATTATCCATTACCTCAACGACTTCTTATGCCTGGGCCCAAAAGATTCGCCACAGTGTGAAAACATGCAGTAGTCCACCTGTGAAAAGGAGAGAGCTGGAGGGAAAGTGAACACCCCAGAGCCGAGGGGTTAGATTGAGAAAGAAAGAAGGCGGTGTAGCTTGCTTCATGGGTGGGGTACTCTGCTGAGTAGCAGAAATTGCTACTAGGCCCAAAAGGATTTCCTTGGCCAAATGCCATTAAAAAATAGTAGTTAGGTAAACAGGCGGTGAAGCTTGCTTCATGGGTGGGGTACGCTGCTGAGTTGCACCAAATTCTACTAGGTCCAAAAGGATTTCCTGGGCTAGATGCCGTTACAAAATAGTAGTTAGGTAAACAGGCGGTGTAGCTTGCTTCATGGGTGAAGTAAGCTGCTGAGTAGCACCAAATTCTGCTAGGCCCCAAAGGATTTCCTGGGCCAGATGCTGTTAAAAATAGTACTTAGGTAAACAGGCGGTGTAGCTTGCTTCATGGGTGGGGTACGCTGCTGAGTAGCACCAAATTCTACTAGGCCCAAAAGGATTTCCTGGGCCAGATGCTGTTAAAAATAGTACTTAGGTAAACAGGCGGTGGGTGGCTGGGCTACTCTGCTGACTAGCAGACACTGAAGCTTTGGAGCAGACCTCTGAATCCCAGGCCATAGTATGAGTAAACAACTCTGCAGATGACCCCACCCACCTGGAATTGACGATGGCAACGTCATGTTAAACTCAGCAAGGAGACTAAATCAAAGAGTCTCCATTTTTTCCCAAAATTCGGCCACAGACACCACTTAAGTGGCATAAATTTCGCCAGAGTTTTTTAAAATGGTTGGTGAGGTGATTTTCAAAAACCATCAAGCTTTTAGTCTCCCCAAGATGACACAGGGGTAGAAGAGTCCTTGGGGATCCAGGATCTGTTCATCTTGATGAACGTTAGTCTGTCTACATTGTCACTGGACAGCCGCGTGCGCTTATCTGTCAGCACACCACCAGCAGCGCTGAACACACGTTCAGAGAGAACGCTGGCTGCGGAGCACGACAAGATCTCCAAGGCATGAGTGGCGAGCTCAGGCCATTTTTCAAGATTGGAAGCTCAAAATGAGCAAGGGTCCAGTTCCACAGTCATGGCATCGATGTTAACTTGGAGATAATCTTGTACCATCCTCTCTAGGCGTTGGCTGTGCGTCAGACTTCTTGTCTCCTGTGGCCTTGCAAAGGATGGTCTAAAAAAAATCTTGAAACGATTGGAAAAAATTGCTGTTACCACCAGATACGATGTTACTGTTACGGTTTGAGTGATGACTCAATAGTCCCACGGTTGGCAAGTTAGAGCTCAGAGATTCACTACGTGCACCACTGGTGTTTTGTGGAAAAGCAGATGTTAGATTCTGTAACAGTCTCTGCTGATACTCCTGCATGCGTGAATCCCTTTCTATGGCAGGAATTATTTCACCAAATTTGCTTTTGTACCGGGGATCTAAGAGTGTGGCAACCCAGTAGTCGGCATTACTTCGGATTCTGACAATCTGAGGGTCATGTTGCAGGTAGTGCAGCAAGAAGGCACTCATGTGTCTTGCGCATCCAGGAGGACCAAGTCCTTGTTGTCTTGGTGGTGGTGAGGTGAGAATCATGCTTCCATCGTCTGCCCTCTCCCCCCAACCTCGCACAACAGAAATTTGATCAAGGTCTCCCTCATCGAATGAGTCTTCCATGCCCAGCACCAGTTCGTCCTCCACTTCTTCCTCGCCTCCTGCACTTTCCTCAACAGTTTGCCTGCTACCATGCGCCCTCGGTAATCCCTCTCCCCAGCCTCCAATGCCAGCCGCCTTGGTGCTGCAACCTTCTTGACCTTGGAGATATGATCCCTTCCGCATACGACTCCTCCTGTTCCTCCTCCTCCTCTTGTTTCACCACCTGACTCCGAACACTGTGTAAGGTGTGCTACAGCATGTAAATCACCGGAATGGTCATGCTGATAATGGCATCGTCACCACTAAACATCTTCGTTGCTATTTCAAAACTGTGTAGAAGGGTGCATAGGTCCCTGATCTGAGACCACTCCTGCAGCGTGATTTGCCCCACCTCTTGATCTCGTTGGCATACGACTCCTCCTGTTCCTCCTCCTCCTCTTGTTCCACCACCTGACTCCGAACACTGTGTAAGGTGTGCTCCAGCATGTCAATCACCGGAATGGTCATGCTGATAACGGCATCGTCAGCACTAAACATCTTTGTTGCCATTTCAAAACTGTGCAGAAGGGTGCATAGGTCCCTGATCTGAGACCACTCCTGCAGCGTGATTTGCCCCACCTCTTGATCTCGTTGGCCCAGGCTATACGTCATAACGTATTTCACCAGGGCTCGTCGGTGCTGCCACATTTGCTGCAACATGTGCAGAGTTGAATTCCACCGTGTGGGCACATCGCATTTCAGCCGGTGAACTGGCAGGCCCAATGACTTCTGTAGAGATGCAAGTCATCGAGTTGCGGGATGTGAACGGCGGAAGTGAGCACACAGCGACCGTGCCCTCTGCAGAAGCCCATCTAGTCCGGGATAGTGGGATAAAAATTGCGGGACAACCAGATTCCAAACATGAGCCATACAAGGCACGTGTGTGACATGGCCCCGGCGAAGGGCCGCACCCAGGTTTGCAGCATTGTCGCACACGGCCTTCCCTGGCTGCAGATTGGGTGGAGACAACCATTGATGGAACTCGGTGTTAGGGGTCGAGTTCCCGCCTCTGCACAGGGGGAATCTCGGGCCATCTCCGCTGCGGTCTCCCATTTTTCTCCTGCCGCAGTGGAGAAGTGAGCTGCCTGCTCAGCGGAGATGTCGGTCCCAGCGTCTCGCTCATGCTGACTCTGTGCAAAGAGTTGCTGCTACATTTCCTGCTTCTGCCATTGAGGCCAGTGTTGGGCAGCGGCGAGCAGACGCTGCTGGGACTAAGTCCTGCTTTCCTCGTTCTGAGCATGCCCAGAGTAAGATCTCTCTGTGGAGATCGAGGGTCACATGTTTAGATACTGCTGTCAATTCTATTGGTCCTTCTAGGAAGGTCCTGTAGGTGCGCAGGCTCTGTAGCAGCCTCTCATTGGTCCTTCTAGGATGGTCCTGTATGTGCTGCAACTATTTAAGGCTCGCATGGCCGCACGGCCATACGCTAGTGTCTTTTCAAGTTATGTGCTTTGCGCCAGTGTGGTCATGTGGTTGTATGTGTTCAGGGACCCGGCTGAAATAAGCCCCTAGAATGCTGGCACCTCCGGCGAGGAGATTTTGTTTGAATGTATTCAGGGACCCGGCTGAGATAAGCCCCTAGAATGCTGGCACCTCCGGTGAGGAGTTTTGTATGCATGCATGACCACTGACTGCTCTAATTTGGGTAGTTAGCCTGTGCCTCTGTGAAAGTCTAACAGGGCACAGAGCATTGCTTTCTCGGCTGCTCTGTGAAGCTAACAGAGCTGGTTTATACCGCAATATAGTGCCGCCGTTTCCTAGCAGCAGGTTCTCCTGCACGGTGGACCCCGGTCTGCGAACGCATCTGTTTCAATAAAACATTTATATTTACTCAGTGCGTTCTGCTAGCCCTAACAGTACACTAGCGCCAGGGTCTGGCTGGAAAATGGCGGACGATCAGCATCTACAGCGGTACATCCAGCAGCTGGAGGGTAGGTTGGCGGCTCTAGAGCGTACAACCTCAGCTGTGGACGTCACCGCTGTCGCTGTTCAGGCTGCAAGTGTAACTGCAGGCAGTCTGTCCGCTGCCACCCCTGCTCCGACTATACCCCGTCTCCCACTTCCAGACAAGTTTGTTGGTGATAGTAAACTGTGTCGGGGATTCGTGAGCCAGTGCTCTATACACCTCGAGCTCCTGGCTACACATTTTCCTACAGAACAGGCGAAAATGGCATTCATTATTTCTCTTTTGTCGGGCAGGGCGTTGGAGTGGGCAACGTCGCTTTGGGAGCGTGATGATCGTGTGGTACAGAGTGCTCCTCTCTTCTTGGACGCTCTGAGGCAGGTCTTTTTGATACCACATGTTACCCACGATACCGCGCTCCAATTGTTGGCAATTACTCAGGGTTCGTCCATGGTCAGCCAGTTTGCCATCCAATACCGGACTCTTGCCTCTGAGCTAGAATGGCCAGATAAAGTTCTTATTCCGGTGTTCTGGAAAGGACTGGCAGATCATGTAAAGGACGCCTTAGCCACTAGGGAGATTCCTGCCACACTGGAGGAGCTCATTTCCATTTCTACCCGCATCGATCTCTGTTTTAATGAGTGGAGGTTGGAGCGGACCCAGTGTAGGCAGAGGTTTCGGCTGGCTCCCACCTTTGCCAAACCTCTAGAGTCTCCTGTTCAGGCATCCGACTCCCATGAGGCCATAGAGGTTTCTCGAGCGGGACCTAGGTCTCAGTCTGCTCGAATACCCGTGGTGTGTAAAAATTGCCAACAACTGGGACATTATGCAAATCAATGTCCACGGCGGTCAGAGAAACGATCGCGTCTAGTGACCATAGGAGGGGGTTCACTAGACTCAGCGGCATTTTCCTCCAAGTTGTCCTTTAAAGGGACAATCCTCTTAGGCTCATCCACTCATACAGTTGACCTTTGTGTGGATTCAGGAGCAGAGGGAAATTTCATGTCCTCTGGTTTTGCTTTGCACCACACAATACCTCTGGTAATGCTACCCAAACCAGTAACTGTTAGAGTGGTGAATGGGTCAACACTTCCATTACAGATCACACATCAGACTGTCCCTTTCACCTTAGCCATGTCCCCATCCCACCAGGAGATTATTTCCCTTCTTGTCCTACCCGAGGGAATGGATGAGATTCTGTTGGGGATACCCTGGCTCTGTTTCCACTCCCCACATATTGAGTGGACCTCTGGGAGGATATTGGGCTGGAGTGATGCTTGTAAGGGCAGATGTGTGAAAGCGTGCATTCAGGTTTCCACCACTGAGATACCCGCAGATCTCTCTTCTCTTCCCAAATGCTATTGGTCCTATGCTGACGTCTTCTCCAAAAAGGCTGCGGAGACCCTTCCGCCTCACAGTCCCTATGACTGCCCTATAGATCTCTTGCCTGGAGCAGAACCTCCTCGGGACGTGTCTATCCCCTCTCTCTCCCGGAGACGGAGGCTATGTCCCAATCCATCCAGGAGAATTTGGCAAGAGGGTTCATTAGGAAGTCAGTGTCACCAGCAGGGGCGGGGTTCTTCTTCGTGCAGAAGAAGAATGGAGAGTTACGTCCTTGCATAGATTACAGGGGTCTTAATGCCATCACCATTAAAAATAAGTACCCGCTGCCCCTGATTTCTGAGCTTTTTGATAGGCTTCGGGGAGCAAGGGTATTTACCAAATTAGATCTGCGGGGTGCTTATAACCTGATTCGCATCCGTGAGGGGGATGAATGGAAGACGGCGTTTAACACCAGAGATGGGCACTATGAATATCTGGTGATGCCCTTTGGGCTCTGTAATGCCCCAGCCGTCTTCCAAGACTTTGTCAACGACATCTTCCGGGATATGCTCTCCACCTCGGTCGTAGTCTATCTGGATGATATTCTCATCTTCTCTCCAGATATTGACTCCCACCGGAGAGATGTTGGCAGAGTCTTCGACCTCTTACGGGCAAATTCTCTTTATGCAAAGTTGGAGAAGTGTATGTTTGAGCAGGAGTCTTTACCTTTCCTGGGCTATATCATCTCAGCCCAGGGATTGGCTATGGATCCTGCCAAACTACAGGCTGTGATGGACTGGCAAGAACCCCATTCTCTTAAAGCGGTGCAGCGCTTTATGGGGTTCATAAATTACTATCGCCAGTTCATTCCCCACTTCTCAACTTTGGTAGCTCCCTTGGTAGCCCTCACCAAGAAGGGAGCAAATCCCAAATTATGGTCTGAAGAGGTCTTCAGGGCCTTTTCTGCTATTAAGTCTCATTTTGCTTGTGCTCCCATCCTACATCGTCCCGATGTTGATAAGCCGTTCATAATGGAGGTGGATGCCTCTTCTGTTGGTGCAGGAGCAGTCCTCTTTCAAAAGGATGCTCAAGGTCGGAAGCATCAGTGCTTCTTCTTTTCCAAGACCTTCACACCTGCGGAGAGGAATTATTCCATTGGGGACAGGGAGTTGCTGGCGATGAAGTTGGCTTTCTCTGAGTGGAGACATCTCTTGGAGGGGGCTCGTTTTCCCTTTGAAGTCTTCACGGACCACAAAAACTTGCTATATTTACAAACAGCCCAGCGGCTAAATTCTCGCCAGGCCAGATGGTCCTTGTTCTTCTCCCGGTTCCACTTTACCCTCCATTATCTCGCTGGGGAGAAGAACATTCGTGCTGACGCCCTCTCTCGCTCTGTTGTGTCATCTGAGGAGGAGGAAGGAGAGCCTCGGCTTATTGTCCCTTTGGAGAGCCTGAGAACCATAGCTCCGGTTTCCCTAGAGTCTGTGCCTCCGGGCAAGACTTTTGTGCCCATTAATTTGCGACCGGAGGTTCTCTCTTGGGCTCATTCGTCCAAGGTGAGTGGACACTTTGGGACAAAGAGGACATCTGAACTGCTGGCGAGGATGTACTGGTGGCCACATATGGTTCGAGATGTCAGAGATTATATTCAGGCGTGTGTGTTCTGCGCCAAAAATAAGTCTCCTCGACAATGGCCAGCTGGGTTACTCTATCCCTTGCCGGTGGCAGACAGGCCTTGGGAGATGGTCGGGATGGACTTTGTAGTGGGTTTGCCCAAGTCTCGCGGCTGTACCATCATTTGGGTCATCACTAGTGTTGAGCATTCCGATACCGCAAGTATCGGGTATCGGCCGATACTTGCGGGTATCGGAATTCCAATACCGAGATCCGATACTTTTGTGATATCGGGAATCAGTATCGGGATTAATATCAATGTGTAAAAGAAAGAATTAAAATAAAAAATAGGGATATACTCTCCTCTCCGACGCAGCCTGGACTTTACCGCCGTAACCGGGAGCCGTTGTACCTAAGAATGCGCGCTTGAAGGGCCTTAGATGACGTCACGGCGCTCTGATTGGTCCGTAGCGGTCGCGTGACCGCTACGCGACCAATCACAAAGCCGTGACGTCACAGAAAGTCTTTCAAGTGCTTGAAAGACCTTAGGTGACGTCACGGCTTTGTGATTGGTCGCGTAGCGGTCACGCGACCACTACTTGACCAATCAGAGCGCCGTGACATCATCTAAGGCCCTTCAAGCGCGCATTCTTAGGTACAACGGCTCCCGGTTACGGAGGTAAAGTCCAGGCTGCGTCGGAGAGGTGAGTATATCCCTATTTTTTATTTTAATTCTTTCTTTTACACATTGATATGGATCCCAGGGCCTGAAGGAGAGTTTCCTCTCCTTCAGACCCTGGGAACCATACAGGATACCGTCCGATACTTGGTGTCCCATTGACTTGTATTGGTATCGGGTATCGGTATCGGTATCGGATTAGATCCGATACTTTGCCGGTATCGGCCGATACTTTCCGATACCAATACTTTCAAGTATCGGACGGTATCGCTCAACACTAGTCATCACTGATCATTTCTCGAAAATGGTGCATTTGGTGCCACTACAACGGTTACCTTCTGCACGGGTCTTGGCAGCATTGTTCATAAAACACGTCTTCCCCCTACATGGTATGCCGGACAAAATTGTCAGTGATCAGGGTCCCCAGTTTCCGTCTCGGTTCTGGAGGGAGCTTTGTCGTCTTCTCAGCATTGGAGTTAAATCTCTCCTCCGCATATCATCTCGAGACGAATGAGTTGGTAGAGAGAGCCAACCAGACCTTGGTCACATATTTGCGACATTTTGTCTCAGTCAGGCAGGATGACTGGGCATCCTTGCTATCGTGGGCAGAGATTGTGCTGAACAATGCCGTAGCCGACTCCACTGGACAAACCCCATTCCTCCTCAATTGTGGTCAGCATCCGCGGGTACCTGTGCCTATGCCCGTGTCTTCTGCCGACTCCAGGGTGGCAGACTGGGCTGCGGAGGCACGGGATATTTGGGACCGCACTCAGGATGCCATTTGGGCTTCCAAGGAGAGAATGAGGTCCTCCGCCGATGCACATCGGCGCCCCGCTCAGACCTTTGCTCCTGGCGACTTGGTGTGGCTCTCCGCCCATAACATCAGGCTGCGAGTTGAGTCCACTAAGTTTGCACCTCGATACTTGGGTCCCTTCAAGGTCCTCGAGCAGGTTAACCCTGTGGTCTATCGTTTAGCCCTTCCGCCATGCCTGGGTATCACCGACACCTTTCATGTGTCCCTCTTGAAGCCCGTATACATGTCCCGGTTTTCCGAGTCATCTGCCGGGACATCGGGTTCATCTACGGACGATTACGAGGTGAACGCTATTTTGGGGTACAAGGTGGTACGTGGCAAAAAATTTTATTTGGTGGACTGGAAGGTCCTGGGAGCCTGCTGAGCACATTCGGGCTCCGCAGCTCATTGCTGCATTCGAGCATAGCGAGGTCCAAGGAGGGGGGCCCTAGGAGGGGGGGTAATGTTAGGGGTCGAGTTCCCGCCTCTGCACAGTGGGAATCTCGGGCCATCTCCGCTGCGGTCTCCCATTCTTCTTCTGCTGCAGTGGAGCCTGCTCAGCGGAGACGTCGGTCCCAGCGTCTCGCTCATGCTGACTCTGTGCAAAGAGTTGCTGCTGCCTTTCCTGCTTCTGCCATTGAGGCCAGTGTTGGGCAGCGGCAAACAGATGCTGCTTGGACTAAGTCCTGCTTTCCTCCTTCTGAGCATGCCCAGAGTAAGATCTCTCAGTGGAGATCGCAGGTCACATGTTCAGATACTGCTGTCAATTCTATTGGTCCTTCTAGGAAGGTCCTGTAGGTGCGCAGGCACTGTAGCAGCCTCTCATTGGTCCTTCTAGGAAGGTCCTGTACGTGTTGCAACTATTTAAGGCTTGCATGGCCGCACGGCCATACGCTAGTGTCTTTTCAAGTTATGTGCTTTGCGCCAGTGTAGTCATGTGGTTGTATGTGTTCAGGGACCCGGCTGAAATAAGCCCCTAGAATGCTGGCACCTCCGGCGAGGAGATTGTGTTTGAATGTATTCAGGGACCCGGCTGAAATAAGCCCCTAGAATGCTGGCACCTCTGGTGAGGAGTTTTGTATGCATGCATGACTACTGATTGCTCTAATTTGGGTAGTTAGCCTGTGCCTCTGTAAAAGTCTAACAGGGCACAGAGCTTTGCTTTCTCGGCTGCTCTGTGAAGCTAACAGAGCTGGTTCATACCGCCATATAGTGCCGCCATTTCGTAGCAGCAGGTTCTCCTGCACGGTGGACCCCTGTTATGATCCTTAGTGGTTGAGGATCACGAATTACTCCAGCTAAGTAACACACATAGGACAAGCTCTAGGGAGGTGGCAAACTGGACTGACCGCAAATCTGAACCTATCCAAACACACTAGAAGTAGCTGGTGAACGTGCCTAAAAAATTCCTAGACGTCTCGAGCCAGCCTGAGGAACTAACTACCCCTGGAGAGAAAGAAAGACCTCTCTTGCCTCCAGAGAAATAATCCCAAAAGATATAGAAGCCCCCAACAAATAATAACGGTGAGGTAAGAGGAAGGCACATACACAGGGGTGAAAACAGATTCAGCAAATGAGGCCCACTAATACTAGATAGCAGAAAATAGTAAAGGGGTCTGTGCGGTCAGTAAAAAACCCTTACAAAATATCCACACTGAGATTCAAGAACCCCCGCACCAACTAACGGTGTGGGGGGAGAAACTCAGTCCCCTAGAGCAACCAGCAAGCGAGGAGATCACATCCTAGCAAGCTGGACAAGAAACATGATGAATGCTGATAATCAAAAAATGAACGGACAAAAACTTAGCTTGTCTTGGAGAGGCTGGGAGCAAGGTAATCACAAGGAATCTGAAGAGCACTGAATACATTGATAGCAGGCAAGGAACTGAGTATCCAGGTGGGCTAAATAGGAAACCAACCAAGGATAACGAACCAGCTGATGAAGCAACCTGCAGAAGACAACACTATCCAGTACCGCTTGTGACCACTAGAGGGAGCCCAAAAATAGAGTTCACAACAGACCCCAACTCCTCAGCTGACCACAACTCCTCAGCTGTGTGACTCACATTTCCCAGACATTTCAATGTAAACACTGCCTGATGCCGTTGAGCCCTGGTGACAGCATAGTGAGGAGGTGTGCAGGATTCCTTCTGCGCAGTTACAACGTGGGTGGCATTACCAGACAGGCTTTGGGTGCAGGTGGAGGACCGAGAGGAGGTTGAGGAGGCAGAAGCAGTGGAGGAACTTCTAGATACAGAGTATCGACGAGCAACTCATGGGGACGGCAAGACTTGGACAGCAGCCCCTTCTCCTGATGTCGCTGTAGTTACCCAGTGCTCAGTCACCGACATGTAATGCCCCTGTCCATGTCTACTCGTCCAAGTGTCTGTGGTGAAATGCACCCTGTCACACACAGAGTTTCTCAAGGAAGCGGTGATGTTGTGTGGGACATGCTGGTGTAGCGCAGGCACAGCTTTCTTTGAGAAGTAGTGGCGACTGGGCATCAGGTACTGGGGCACTGCGACGGACATAAGGTTTTGAAAATCCTCTGTGTTCACCAGGCAGAAAGGCAGCATTTCTGTAGGCAACAGCTTGCAGATGGAGAAATTCAACCTCTTAGCTTTGTCATGGCTAGGAGGAAATCATCTTTTTCTTGTCCACATCTGAGGGACTGAGGGCTGGCTGCCGTGCTTAGACAGAGTTGAGTAGGGTGTCGCCGGCAAACTGCTGGTCTGTGAGGAAGGTGCAGGCGGAGATGTTATGTTGCCTTGATCAAAATGTGGTGTCGATGTCGGAGAGCGCTCAACACCAGCAGGTGTTTCCACTTGCAAATGTCCTGACGACCTGCCCATCACACTGGCTGTAAAGAGGTGGAAGGTCTGCTTCCAAAACCATGTGCGACTGCTGTCCCCACAGTCACAGAGGATGAAGAGGACGAGGATGCACTTGATGGGGCAGACAGTGATTGACCCGCCCCCACTAGGTTGCATTGCAGCAGAGTGAGCTTCCCACTGCAACTTATGCCTCATATCCATGTGACTGTTCATGCATGAAGTACTCAAGCTAGTGATTTTTTGGCCTCAACAGAGATTTTGTTGACGAATCTTACAGACATGAGTTGGGTCATCCTTTGCGATGTCAAAAAATGCCCAGGATATGCAAGGTGTAGAGCCCGTGTGACCTGAAGAGCCACCACAACTTCTGGTCTGAGGCACAGTTGGGGTTGAGGATGCAGTTGATGACGTGCTTCCAGTACTCCGGCTCTCTCCAGGAAGGTGCACCATTACCTCGTCTTCAGACTCGTCACTAGCATCCTCCTCCACCTCCTCTGCTGACCTCATGGACTGGCGGACTGGGAGTTGACAGTAAGTGGGGTCTACAACCTCGTCATCATCATCCTGTGTGTTCTCACACCCGTCGTCCTCAGAGCCAACCTCTTCATGCCCCGACCGAAAAGTCAACTTTTCGTTCCCATCAGGTATCTCAGTCTCATCATCATCTTCCTCATAGTCTCCACCAACAGGAGTTACAGATTGGGAACAAGGGTCTACATTATGCTCAGAACCTTCTTCATCTTGGCCTGGATCCTACTCACAAAGATTCTGGGCATCAGTGCAGATCTTTTCCTTGTCTGGATTCACAGAAGCTCTGGAGCAGACCTCTGATTCCCAGGCTATAGTATGCGTAAACAGTTCTACAGACTCAACCATGTGTGCTACCCCATGCTCAGATGGGCAGCTGGAGACTTGGGAGCTGTGAGGAAGCAAGTGCGATTGGGGTGACAACTCTGAGGACTGGAGTAGTTGTGATGTTGAAGTTGACATGGAGGAGAGCCCACTTGAACGAGCACTTGATATCCGTTCAAGCACCTGCTGTTTTTGTGCCTCATCTGGAATTTTTGGTGATGCTTGTAGCGATGGTCGTAAGAAAGGGATCATATCAGATTGTCCACGAAAAGAAGTAGACATCTTACTTTGGCTGGAAGATGGTCTTTCTTCTGCAGATGTTACTGTTGTTGTGCCACCTACCCCACGGACACAACCTTTTTTCCCTTTCCAACACGCCTATTCCCCTTTCCACCAGCAGCAGGCTTTTCCCACTCATTTTAGTGCTTAATTGGCAACTCTGTATCTGAAGTTGTTGGCACAACAACCGATGGATGAAAACCGAGCAGAACTGAGTGGCCAAACTGTGGTACTAGGCCCAAAACTATCAACTGGATTAGATGCAGTGAAAATAGAGATACACAGGTGGTATAGTTTGTTTCACAGGCGGGCTACTCTGCTGACGTGCAGACACTGCTACTAAGCCCAAAACCCCAAAACGATTTACTGGGTTAGATGCCGTAAAAATTGAGATACACAGGCGGTGTAGCTAGCTTCACAGGTGGGCTACTCTGCTGACGTGCAGACACTGCTACTAATCCCAAAACCCCAAAACGATTAACTGGATTAGATGCAGTGAAAATAGAGATACACAGGCAGTGTAGCTATCTTCACAGGTGGGCTACTCTGCTGACGTGCAGACAATGCTACTAGGCCCAAAACTATCAACTGGATTAGATGCAGTGAAAATAGAGATACACAGGTGGTGTATCTAGCTTCTCAGGCGGGCTACTCTGCTGACGTGCAGACAATGCTACTAGGCCCAAAACTATCAACTGGATTAGATGCAGTGAAAATAGAGATACACAGGCGGTATAGTTTGTTTCACAGGCGGGCTACTCTGCTGACGTGCAGACACTGCTGCTAAGCCCAAAACCCCAAAACGATTTACTGGGTTAGATGCCGTAAAAATTGAGATACACAGGCGGTGTAGCTAGCTTCACAGGTGGGCTACTCTGCTGACGTGCAGACACTGCTACTAATCCCAAAACCCCAAAACGATTAACTGGATTAGATGCAGTGAAAATAGAGATACACAGGCAGTGTAGCTATCTTCACAGGTGGGCTACTCTGCTGACGTGCAGACAATGCTACTAGGCCCAAAACTATCAACTGGATTAGATGCAGTGAAAATAGAGATACACAGGTGGTGTATCTAGCTTCTCAGGCGGGCTACTCTGCTGACGTGCAGACAATGCTACTAGGTCCAAAACTATCAACTGGATTAGATGCAGTGAAAATAGAGATACACAGGCGGTATAGTTTGTTTCACAGGCGGGCTACTCTGCTGACGTGCAGACACTGCTGCTAAGCCCAAAACCCCAAAACGATTTACTGGGTTAGATGCCGTAAAAATTGAGATACACAGGCGGTGTAGCTAGCTTCACAGGTGGGCTACTCTGCTGATGTGCAGACAATGCTACTAGGCCCAAAACTATCAACTGGATTAGATGCAGTGAAAATAGAGATACACAGGCGGTATAGTTTGTTTCACAGGCGGGCTACTCTGCTGACGTGCAGACACTGCTGCTAAGCCCAAAACCCCAAAACGATTTACTGGGTTAGATGCCGTAAAAATTGAGATACACAGGCGGTGTATCTAGCTTCACAGGCGGGCTACTCTGCTGATGTGCAGACAATGCTACTAGGTCCAAAACTATCAACTGGATTAGATGCAGTGAAAATAGAGATACACAGGCGGTATAGTTTGTTTCACAGGCGGGCTACTCTGCTGACGTGCAGACACTGCTACTAAGCCCAAAACCCCGAAACGATTTACTGGGTTAGATGCCGTAAAAATTGAGATACACAGGCGGTGGAGCTAGCTTCACAGGCGGGCTACTCTGCTGACGTGCAGACACTGCTACTAAGCCCAAATCCCCAAAACGATTAACTGGATTAGATGCAGTGAAAATAGAGATACACAGGCGGTGTAGCTAGCTTCACAGGCGGGCTACTCTGCTGACGTGCAGACACTGCTTCTAAGCCCAAATCCCCAAAACTATCAACTGGATTAGATGCAGTGAAAATAGAGATACACAGGCGGTATAGTTTGTTTCACAGGCGGGCTACTCTGCTGACGCGCAGACAATGCTACTAGGCCCAAAACTATCAACTGGATTGGATGCAGTGAAAATAGAGATACACAGGCGGTATAGTTTGTTTCACAGGCGGGCTACTCTGCTGACGTGCAAACACTGCTACTAAGCCCAAAACCCCAAAACGATTTACTGGGTTAGATGCCGTAAAAATTGAGATACACAGGCGGTGTAGCTAGCTTCACAGGCGGGCTACTCTGCTGACGTGCAGACACTGCTACTAAGCCCAAAACCCCAAAATGATTTACTGGGTTAGATGCAGTAAAAATTGAGATACACAGGTGGTGTAGCTAGCTTCACAGGCGGGCTACTCAGATGACTATCAGACAATGCTACTAGCCCAAAATGATTGGCTGAGCTAGATTACACCAAATGCTGTGATTAAAGGTACCTTCACATTAAGCGACGCTGCAGCGATACAGACAACGATGTCGATCGCTGCAGCATCGCTGTTTGGTCGCTGGAGAGCTGTCACACAGACCGCTCTCCAGCGACCAACGATGCCGAGGTCCCCGGGAAACCAGGGTAAACATCGGGTTGCTAAGCGCAGGGCCGCGCTTAGTAACCCGATGTTTACCCTGGTTACCAGTGTAAAATGTAAAAAAACAAACAGTACATACTCACCCTCGCGTCCCCCGGCGTCCGCTTCCTGCACTGAGTGCTGGCCCTAACAGCAGAGCGGTGACGTCACCGCTGTGCTGTGCTTTCACTTTACGGCCGGCGCTCAGTGAGTGCAGGAAGCGGACGCTGGGGGACGCGAAGGTGAGTATGTACTGTTTTTTTTTTTTTACATTTTACACTGGTAACCAGGGTAAATATCGGGTTACTAAGCCCGGCCCTGCACTTAGCAACCCGATATTTACCCTGGTTACCAGTGTAAAACATCGTTGGCATCGTTGCTTTTGGTGTCAAACACGACGAAACACGCCGGTCTGACGACCAAATAAAGTTCTGAACTTTCTTCAACGACCAGCGATATCTCAGCAGGATCCTGATCGCTGCTGCCTGTCAAACTCAACGATATCGCTAGCCAGGACGCTGCAACGTCACGGATCGCTAGCGATATCGTTTAGTGTGACGGTACCTTAACACTTGCACAGCACTGGCTCAGACCTGCCTGGCAAACAGTGCTATGAGCTGCTGTAACCTACCCTGAAAAGGGCTGATATTACAACTAGTCCCAACTCCCGACTCCGTAAACCTATCTCTCAGAAAATTTGCTGGCAAAAAAGACTCTTTGACTGTATAGCACCCACAGCAGCAGCGGTGCTGTCTAACACTAAGCTGCAGCAGTGAGGAAATGGTGACGACGTGGCAAATGGCTGGTTCTCATTGGGCAAGGAGTGCCATGTGACATACACAGCCAATGACACATGCCCTTGCTTGTCTGCATCACATGCACATTGCTGTGTGTGTGTGTGCACTGCTGATAAGCTGAGAGACTGCACCGCCCCTCTGTAAATGAGGGAAAGAAAAAAAATATGGAGATTGGCGTTATTTCAGCACAGATCTATCCCCCGCCCACTATACACTGAAACAGTCCATTAACAATGATAAACAGTTTTAATGTGCAAATCAAGCTAGGCTTTTGGTGAACGAACAGTTATCGAACAGAAACTCGAACAGCCAAATTTTAAGCAAATTGTTCGGGTTTGTCGAACGACTCGAACTCCGCCCAAAACAGCTCGAATTTGAAATTGGCGAACAGTTCGACTCGAACACCGCTCATCTCTACTCACAACCTCACATGTCTAGTCTTTGCTGCATCTTCAGATCAATGCTGCTGGTGCTAAAATCCCCTGGCTTCTCATTCTATCTCGGTATTTCTGACTCTGATTAGGACCCATGAGATTTCTGCACAAGCGCGAGAAGTGTCACAGCTTCATAACGTCATGGCATGGGCATCTACATAACACTTCCAGGCCCTCATCAAAGCCTGAAGACCCAGAACAGCGATTTTAGTGCACATGATGGCGATTAGAAGATGCCGCAAGGACCAGATAAGTGATAGTGAGGTGTGGAAAGAGTTGTCAGGTGATTAAAATCTTTCTTTTTATTTTTTTAACATTTTGATGGACCTTTTTGGTTCAGAAAAATGTCAGACAGCGGCCGCTGTACTCCTTAATCCATGCAGAAGCAAAGTACAAAAAAAAATCTACACTTTTTACATACAGTTGTACTTGAATTTATTTGCTCAACTCTAATAAAGGTGTTGATTTCAGATGAAAGTAAATGCAGACGAGCTGAAGGCTGCTATTAAAGCAACCTGGGCTCCCATAACACCTCAGCAGTGCCACAGGCTGATCGCCTCCATGCCATGTCGCATTGATGCAGTAATGATGCAAAAGGAGTCCCGACCAAGTTTTTTAAAGTATTCTAATTTACTGAGATAATGACTTTGGGTTTTCATTGGCTGTAAGCCATAATCATCAACATTACCAGAAATAGATACTTGAAATAAATTACTCTGTTTGTAATGACTCTATATGATAAATGAGTTTCATTATTGTATTGAATAACTGAAATAAATTAACTTTTTGATGGTATTCTAATTTTGTGAGAAGCACCTTTATATATATTTCACTAGATATAAGTGAAATTCATATATTACGTAGGTAAAATTGCATACTAGGATTCCAGAGGGGGCTTCACCGACATTTTGTGATCAAATTTTATATATTTCATGTTTTCATGTTTTAGTGTTAAAAAAAATACAGGGTGCAACTTTATTAGTCAGTTATATATGGAGATGGCTACTCTTAGCTTGCACCTGTTCAGACCAATATTCTGTTTGGAAATGACAGTCAGTCTTTTATTGTTTGTTCACAAAACTTTATAACATTTCAATGTGAAAACAAAAAATAAATTATTTTTTTCCACTAAAATAAAGGTATAGCATCAAATGTGCAATTTACACAAAGGGTAATTAATAGGAAAAAATGCAACCGATAAATTGTTATGCAATTTTTCACAAACACAGTGATACCCCATATGTGATTAAAAAAACAAATGTTTTAGCACACAACATACCAGAGAAAGCAAAGAGCATTATTTCATTTTTGGATTGCAAATTTGGACGCCATGTTGCATTTTCAAAGACCCTTAGGTACCAAAAAAGTAGAAACACCCACAAGTGACGCCATTTGGCAAACTAATCCCCATAAGGAATTAATCCATTGGGGTGGTGAGTATTTTTAACACACAAACTACATCAAAGAATTTTATAAGCCTGGGCCGTGAAAATGAAAAACATAATTTTTTTTCCTCTAAAATTTTACTTTAACCTCAAAGTTAAGTCAAAGGTAGTACACCAATTTATTGCCTAATTTTTCCTGAACATGATAGTGCCCTTTATGTCCTCTGAAACTACTGTTAGGCCACAAGTGAAAACTAAGAAGGAAGGAGTGCTATTTGGCTTTTGGGTCACAGATCTATAAGCAGATTACAGGATGCAGCACGGACAAAGAGGCAGATCAAGGGTCAACAAGGGGATTTATTTAACAAAGAGTAACTCCTCGCAGGGAGATACAGTATATATAACCAAGGGTATGAAGTAATTTCCTAACACAGAATATACTAAAAGGGAAAAAAAATTTAAACTATGCAGTTTACACTTTGGGCTCCTGTAACAGATGTGCCCCTGTCTGCGACTGAGACCGTAAGATTATGCTCAACGGGGATTTATCACAGTTCTGGGGAGAATGGGAGAAAACTTCCCTGACGTTGACGGTGTGCTCCAATGGTCCTGACGATGTCAGTGCTCTCTGGTGGTCCTGACGATGGTGTCGTCCTGTTGTGGTCCCGGCGATGGCGGTGTCCTCCCCCAATCCTGATGATGGCGGCAATAGTCTGGGGCTCCAGCACAGGCACTGGCCTCAACGGATGAAGGAAGGAGAATAATCTTTTCTCTCAGTGGTGAGAGCCCTTACACTATCGGGGCCTATGACACTGTCCCGACACTGTTTATAATGGCCAGCCTGGTCTGCTGCGCTGTACTGTTCAGCGCCTGTATCCCGCACACAGACCTTGCCACTCATGCTCACTGGCCAGGATGGATTTGTTAACGTAGTCGGCCGCGTCAGCAGTCTCATAAATGTCCATGATGTAAGCGAGGACAGCGATGTTAGCATGGACAGCGGTATCTCAGGTGTGTCAGTGGGACCCCATCTGTCGACTCCTGTCAGCGCGTCCTCTCGTCCCCGACTCCAGTCAGCGCCACCCCGTCGCCTCACAAGTGACCTTTTCTGACAGGGCTCCAGCGCGCGTGCCGTTCCTGCCTGAACTGTTCAAATTTCTGCACGTGCATTAACTGTCTGCTTAGCCACGCCCCCTTCTCTCCAGCACAGGGAACACTCTGACACCCCAAGCTCTCCCCCCGTATCCTAGATGACAGATCCGATGGTTCTGGACCCGTTAAGGATGAGGCAAACCTGGTTCGTTTCTCCCCCTTACAGATGTACAATAGTTTGCAGGTGACATTTTCAGAGCCTCTAAAGTGCCAGAAAAGCAGAAAAACCACAAACGTTGCCCCATTGTGGAAGTTGCCCATTGTTCATTGGGCTCTCACCACTACAATAATGTTACACATGTGGCCACTTACTGAGGTTTAGACATAATGGGGCTCAGAAGGAGAGGGTATTTGGATTTTGGAGCACAAATTTCACTACATTTTCTTTGAGGGGGTGGTTATTGTGTCGCTTTTCCAAAGTCTTTGTTCTACAGTAAAACTGTGGGAACACCTGTATTTCCAGTGACAGAGGATGACCTAAGTGGGTGCTGGATTTTTGTGTGGGATAAGCCACGGGATTTCTTGGTAACATTTTGGGATACATAACATTTTTTTTTATCACTTTCAGTAAAAGGCTGGATTCACATTCTTGAATTCTACGCTGAGCACTTATGACAGGGTTTCCGTGTAAATCCCACAAAAATGCAATTCAGGTGATTCAGACAAAACCCCTGATGGAGTAACTCACTATGATGAGGCAGATTGAGAAAATCTTGGCTTCGTTTGGCATCTGTTCTGGTGATATCCATCTTTTCAAGCATTCACACATCTGTGGTTGTCCACATTTCTTCTAAAAAGACACAAAAAATTATGGAGCATTGCCAGAACAGGGGCCTTTACCTTGCAGTTGTGGATTGTACAGGGATCTGTATTCACAGACAATGATTTCTGGAAGCATTCCCGAGCCCATGCAGTGATTTGCATAATTGAATCATGCCTGTTTTTAATGCAGTGCCTCCTGAGGGCCCAGAGATCACAAGAATCTAATATTGACCTTCAGTCTTCCACCCTTATGCAAGTGGATTTCTCCTGAATCTCCAAATCTTTTGATAAGATGTACCATAGATGAAGAAACATTCAGGGTATGTGCACACGTCCGGATTTCTTGCAGAAATTTCCTGAAGAAAACCGGAAATTTTCTGCAAGAAATCCGCATTTTTTTTTGCGTTTTTTTTCCGTTTTTTTTCGCGTTTTTTTAGCATTCTGCAAGTGTAATTAGCTTGCAGAATGCAAAAGTTTTCCAAGCCCTCTGTAGCATCGCTTGGAAAACTGACTGACAGGTTGGTCACACTTGTCAAACATAGCGTTTGACAAGTGTGACCATCTTTTTACTATAGATGCAGCCTATGCAGCATCTATAGTAAAAGATAGAATGTTTAAAAATAATAAAAAAAATAAAAAAAATGGTTATACTCACCTGCAGGCGTCCGTTCCTATAGATGCCGGTGTGGTTCAGGACCTTCCATGACGTCGCGGTCACGTGAGCGGTCTCGACCAATCACAAGACCGCGACGTCATCGCAGGTCCTTCACCGCACACCAGCTATAGAAACCGAAGCGGCAGCATGCAGCCGAGAGGCGTGAAGACATCGAAGGTGAGTATATCACTATTTTTTATTTTAATTCTTTTTTTTTTGACCAATTATATGGTGCCCAGTCCGTGGAGGAGAGTCTCCTCTCCTCCACCCTGGGTACCAACCGCACATAATCTGCTTACTTCCCGCATGGTGTGCACAGCCCCGTGCGGGAAGTAAGCAGATCAATGCACTCCTAGGTGTGCGGAATCCCCTGCAATTCCGCATTTTAATGAACATGTTGCTTTTTTTTCCGCGATGCGATTTTTTCGCAGAAAAAAAGGCTACATTTGCACAAAAAATGCGGAATACACTGAAAATAATGGGAGGCATATGTTAGCGTTTTTTTCGTGTTTTTATCACGTTTTTATAGCGAAAAAACGCAAAAAAACACAAAAAATACTGAACGTGTGCACATGGCCTCAAAGTCTTTATAAATTTATGTTGAGGAACATTTTTCTGAAATTGTTCCACAATTTTAGTTGTTCAGAGGTGAACCTCTGACCATCTTTTCTTCTTAAAGACTGTACCTCTATAACATAGTATTTTACACATAGCTATGTGGTTAGTTGAACATTTTTAACCATGTCCCAACACTTTTGAGATTTGTTGCTGCCATACATTTCTAAATTATTATTTTTTTAATGAAATGGAAAATGTCTATTTATCAACTTCTTGTCTGTTGTTTTTAATCAAATAAGGCTACAAGAGATTTCCAAACCATTACATTATTGTCTTCTTAATATGTTACACATTGTCCAAACTTTTGGGGAATTCTAGATAACCAGGTACTTGAGCATAGAGTGTCTGTACTTATGCTCAGCATAAATGAGTACACACGCTCCCTTTGAAAACTACGATTTTATTCAATATCTTACTGAATCCAAGAACTTTGACAAGTCTGTGTTTCAAAAGCATGTTTTAACTAAAGATGATTGAACTTGTTCAGAAAACATTCACTAATCTCAAATTCGACACGAACGTAGCACATTCGGATTCGTGTTCGCTTTCACAAGCATTTTTACTCAAAGTCGGCAAAATTCAATTAACAGTTAGGTAAATCATCGCGCTTCTGGAGCGCCCCGTCTAGGGCAGCGGCGTACCGCTGTGCGCTGCTTTTACTTTAAGGCCGGCACTCACAGTCAGTGCGGGAAGCAGACGGCGAGGGACGTGTGACAGACAGCAGAAGGTGAGTATGTACTGTTTGTTTTTTTTTACTTTTACAATGGTAACCAGGGTAAATATCGGGTTACTAAGTGCGGCCCTGCGCTTAGTATCCCGATATTTACTCTGGTTACCATTGTAAAACATCGCTTGCATCGTTGCTTTTGCTGTCAAACACAACGATACACGCCGATCTGACGACCAAATAAAGTTCTGAACTTTCAGCAACGACCAGTGATATCACAGCAGGATCCAGATCGCTGCTGCATGTCAAACACAACGATATCGCTATCCAGGATGCTGCAACGTCACGGATCGCTATCGTTATCGTTGCAAAGTCGCTTAGTGTGAAGGTACCTTAAGCGTGCGTATATTCCGGCAGCCAATCAGGTCACAGAAACCATCCACAACCTCATAACACAAGCTTCTGTGATTGCTTGCTGAAGTCAACTGTCCCTGTCCATATAAAAAGCGGACATCTTGTTTTGCTGTCATCATTTTCTCAGTGTCACAGTGCAGGGAAGCCGCTCCTGTGCTAGTGCTGCTGCTGCTGAAAGTGAACTTGTCAGATAGCTAAATAGGATCCTGTCCTGTGTGAAATTGATCTTCCAGCATCTAACCACATTGTGCTAAAAGTGTGTGGCAGTCTCAGGAGGCCCCATTTTCTAATTAAAATTGTTTGGGCAAAAACTGTGTTGCAGTCAGGAATCAGAAGGCCAGATGTCCTCTTAAAAATCATTAGGCTTAATATAGGGGTTCAGCCAGGAGGCCTTATTTGTTAATCCAAATAGTTTGGGATAAAATTGTGTTGCACTGAGGAATCAGGAGGCCACATTTGCTCATCAAAATCGTTAGGGCTGATAGCGTTGTTCAAACACACTGTCTAAGAAAAAAAATAGTGATTGCTCCTTTACTGACAGGTGACTGACAGGTGTGGGCCTAAGGTTGTGAAACAAAGTTAAAAAAGGGGAAGATACATACAACATGAGTGGGAAAAAGCAAGGTCACGGTGGAAGGGGGAATAGGATTGGTGGGTTAGGTGTAAATGTTAATGAAAGCTCAATTGAACAAACACCATATCATCCTATCCAAAAACCACTGACAACATCTGTTACTGGACAGGCTACTCGACTCCTTTTCTTTGGCAGCCGCACAGCACTATGCCTTGTAGAGGGGGCTCAGAAAAAGCATGTGCTTGAGTGGATGGCAAGCGCTGCATCAAGTGGCCTCTCCTCGTCTTCCTCCACCTTAACATCACATGCAGTACAATCCTCAGAGATGGCACCCCAATCACCCTTGCTTCCCCATGCGTCACAAATTTCCAAATGCAAATCTGACTGTGGGAAACCACAGATGGGCCAGTCTACAGAGCTGTTCATATATTCTATTTCATGGGCATCAGAGGTCAGCTTCAAAGATTCACAGAATCCAGAGATGGAAAGCATCTGCACCGAAAGTAGGGTCTGAGCAGAATACAGAAACTTGTTACCAGACATTTACCACCAGGGGTGGTGGTGATCCTGATGAGACTCAGATACCAAGCACATGCAGACTGTACTGTGCTGTCAGGGCAGGAGGAGGAGGAGGATGGCTCTCTGGGTGATGAGTGGGAGAACAGAGAGGATGATGATGAGTTTGGAGAACCCACTTACCGTGAACCCACAGGTACGCAGCTGAGTAGCTCAGCAAAAGAAGTAGAGGAGGAGGAAGACGGGGAAATGATGTTGCGACTTCCCGCACAGACGCAAATATAAAAGAAGTCAGAGGACACCAATGAAAATAAATTTGGGATCACTTATAGTAAGCAAGAACAATGTATGCAAAATTCATAGAAAAAAAGATATGCTATATATAGAGAGATCACCAGAAGGAAATATGCAAAATTCCTGTATTAATGCAAGCTACAACAAAAATTGAAAAACAATTTTAAAACAATTTAAAAGTGAAAAAGACATGACTATACACACAGTCACCCAGAATGGGATGATAAGTTCTGTCAAGCGGTGTGTAAATAATGTATATGACCTTAATGTAACAGATAAGATCCAGGCAAAGGATAATATAAATGGATTGCACTATGATGTAACATAATCTGTATCTCTAGTAGTGGTACTACAAACCATGCACTGTAAGGCTGAGTTCACATGTAGCAGAATTGCAGCGGAAATATCCACGACAATTCTGCGCCTCCTGCCGCGGGTGTATCGCATGCAGAATTTGCATGCATATACCCGCAGAAAACTAGCGTTTTGCAAGCATAATTAGCTTGCAGGATGCTAGCGTTTTCCAAGCGATCTGTAGCATCGCTTGGAAAACTGTTTGACAGGTTGGTCACACTTGTCAAACATAGTGGTTGACAAGTGTGACCAACTTTTTACTATTGATGCAGCCTACGCAGCATCTATAGTAAAAGGTAGAATGTTAAAAATAATAAAAAAAATAAAAAAAATGCTTATACTCACCTCAGCGGCTTCCGTTCCTAATGCTGTGTGTTCAGGACTTTCCATTGACGTAGCGGTCACGTGACCCGCGGTCATGTGACGGCGACGTCATCGCAGGTCCTTCACACACACCTCGGAAGCCGCTGAGAAGGTCGGGCCGCCAGAAGGTGAGTATATCGCTATTTTTTATTTTAATTCTTTTTTTTTTACCACTTATATGGTGCCCAGTCCGTGGAGGAGAGTCTCCTCTCCTCCACCCTGGGTACCAACCGCACTTGATCTGCTTACTTCCCGCATGGTGTGCACAGCTCCGTGTGGGAAGTAGGCAGATCAATGCACTCCTATGTGTGCAGAATCGCCGCGATTCCGCAATTTTAATGAACATGCTGCGTTTTTTTCTGGATTGCGATTCCGCTCAGGAAAAAAATGCAGCATGTGCACAAAAAATGCGGATTGCATTCTGTTACATAGGATGCTTAATGTTAGCGTTTTTTTTTTTGCGGTTTTATAGCGAAAAAAACGCAAAAAATCTGCTACGTGTGCACACAGCCTAATACCACCAATACGGCAACAATATCAGTATGGATACCAACCAAGAGTTAATGACTTAATGCCACGGTAGGACCAAAGAACTTTGATGACACATAACATAAATAATGTGTGTTAGCTGATAACAGGTGAAAAAAAGTAGCATTCACCTGGAAAAAACATTTAGACCATAACCATGTTATAAAACGCAAGGTGCTGATAGTGCTAGAGAACCTGTACTGTGAGAGAATAAAGGATAATTCCTGCGCATGAATAGCAAAGATGTCAATGGTGTTGGTCAAAGGTACAGCATAGTGGCCTGGATCAAGAAATGTGTTAGAACCATGTTAGCATCCCTGTTCTGACAGGCAGGGTCTCCGGCGTGTCACTTCACTTATGCATGTTGCGGTCAGTTCCTACCTTCCTCATGCTCTGCATGCTCCCAGCAGAGCTTCCGGCCATGTCCTTAGGGCATGCGCATGCACGCTTCCACCCTCTTAAATGGCCAGCACGTTCACTTGCTATTTCCTCCCCAGCCAATGCCTGAGAGGCATTATGTATATATTGCTTCCTCCCCACTAGGGAGGTGCCTGAGCAACCTTCCTGTTTTGCAGTCTATGTAAGGTTGCATACCAGTCCAGTTGCACTGCACTGCAAATTGCCTGCTGCACTCTAGGTGCAAATCCTGCCTGCTGCACTCTAGGTGCAAATCCTGCCTGCTGCACTCTAGGTGCAAATCCTGTCTGCTGCACTCTGGTGCGAACTCTGTCTGCTGCACTCTGATGCAAACTTTGCCTGCTGCTTCATCAAGTCCTGATGCAAACTAGGCCTGCTGCACTCTAGTGCAAACTCTGTCTGCAGCACTCTGGTGCAACCTCTGTCTGCTGCAGTCTGATACAAACTCTGCCTGCTGCTTCATCCAGTCCGTCCTCTGGGTCCAGCTGCTGTGCATCTATTGGTCTGTCCTGGAGTGGCACCTGTGATTCATCGGGAGCCAAGTGTAACCTCACCATCAGAGGCTCTAGTGAACAGCCAGGTGCTGTTTAGTCACGCCCCTCCAGGCTCTCCGCGGTCCGTGGTACAGTGGTTCCACAAACCACATCCATGACAACATCTCAGAGCACAAGACAGGACTTAGATGCCCAATGCGTGTCGTCAGCCATGTGTGGCTTCCGGTTTGCGATACGTGTGCTATTCATTTATAAATGGTGACACAGTGCTTTCCATTTATATTATCTTTCGTCTGGATCTTATCTGTTATATTAAGATCATATACGTTATTTACACACTGTTCGACAGAGCTTGTCATCCCATTCTGGGTGACTGTGTGCATAGTCATGTCTTTTTGACTTTTTAAATGTTTTAAATGTTTGTTACAACTTGCACTAATAAAGGAATTTTGCATATTTAATTCTGGTGATCCCTATATATATATATAGCATGTCTTTTTTTTATAAATTTCCTGCACAGACACGGAGTGATGAAACCATGCAAACATGACAAGCACTGCAACCTCAGCCACAAATCTGGCTGTGGCCAGCACCGGTCACGAGTCTGTAGTTCGCAGGGGTGGCAATGGTTGCCTAGCCTGGGCCTTTTTTGAGACTGGAAAGGACTCTGGTGGCTACGGGGGCAGGCGATCAAGAGGCTACTCCACGAATCTTGGAATTCCCAAAGCTTTCAGGACAAACCTCTGTATCTAACACTTCCTCCACTGCTTCTACCTCCTCCAACCGTGCCCTCAACCTCTCCCTTAATGACACACGATCCAACAGTGCAGAAAGAATCCCTCCCACCTCTGTACTGCACAGCCAGGGCTCAATGCAATTTGACAATGTTTAAATTAATATACCTTGGAGATCACAGTCATACAGCTCAAGAGATGTGGACAGCTATCCAGGCCAAGTGTCACGATCCATTTTTGGATTCGTGGCAGCTCTTGTTCCACTCTGTTTTAAATGTAGCGGGGTTAATGTCAATTTCCCCTTGCTGGCAACTGCAGAGTTGCAGGGTCAGCATATGTGGGTGGTGACCATTCTCACCATCCTTTAAATGGTCACCCGATATGTCAGCTGGCCGTTGGTGATAGAGTTTCTCTAAGGAGACCAGTCGTGCAGTTGCAGCTCTCTGGTGTCAGGTAATTCTGGAGTTTTGGAGTCCTGTTTCTGTGTCATCTGCGGTGTAAAGCTTGGCAGCGGAGTTTGGAAGCTAAGTGCTGTGTTTTCATCTTGTTTTTCTTGTATTTGTCACTGTCCCCTGTGTTGTACTATTTGCAGTGGTGAGGCTAGCACCCTTGCTGGCCAGTGCACTAGCCAGGGCAGTGTTAGGTGGCAGCAAAGGACAAGGTTCCTGATGGCGGTGGGGGGCAAGACCCACTTAGGGCATTAGGGGAGTACAGGGACAGGCTCATGTTTGAGCTCAGGTGGTGACCATATCTCATTTCCCTATCGGTAGGGCCTTCTTCTCCCATTGTGTGTGTTGTGCCATCCGCTGACTGACGCCCTGTTGGGTCGATATACATATCGTGACATTATCACCAACTAGTACTTTTTCCAGTGAATCTATTGCTTAAGCACAGGCTTTTGCTCAGCTGATCCAGACCCTCATGGATGAGTTTAAGTAGCTGCAGTGTCAGGTGGTGCAGCAGCTCCAGCTGGTGTCGGGGTTCTGGCTCTTGGCTCAATGTGCAGGCTCAACCGGAGCCCAAGATATCTCTCCCTGATAGGTTCTCTGGAGGGAGAGATACATTTTTGGTTTTTTAAGGAGGCCTGTAAACTATATTTCAGGCTCAACCCTAGTTCTTCAGGGAGTGAAGAACATCATGTGGGGATTATTGGCTTCCTTCTCAAGGGTGATCCTCAATTCTGAGCCTTCTCCCTGCCGACCGATTCACGATCTTTGCGGTCGGAAGATTAGTTTTTTTGTGACATTGGCTTTGGTGTATGAGGATCCTGATGGAGTCTCCCTGGCTGAGTCTAGACTCCAAAAAATCTAGCAGGGAGGCTGGCTGGCTGAGGAGTACTGCTCAGAGTTTAGGAGATGAGCCACTGATATGCAGTGGAATGACCCTGCTCTTAGGAGTCATTCCTGTCAGGGTCTGTCAGCTAGGCTACAGGATACTCTTGTGCAGTATGCTACTGCTGGGTCATTGGAAGCCGCCATGGCCCTTGCTATCAGGGTGGATAGAAACCTCAGGAAGAAACATACACCGAATCTACCCCCTGTTGTTCTTTCTAGGGAGGAGGACACACTGGTGCAGATGGACAAACCTATGCAGGTGGAAGGAGTCTCTTCCCAGACTAGGTGGCATGCAGTTTGCCATGGTATGGGAGCATGTTTCTACTGTGGACTTATGGGTCATTACATGAATGTCTTCCTATCTCGCGCCAAAGTAGGTACACCATCTCAAAAGCCGCGTCCAACTGGTTGTGTGTAGGGAGGTGACCAGGGTGTGTGTGTTTATTTCCTCCATCTTTTCATCTCAGTGTACCATTCCTGCTGAAGTGGTGGTTGGTGGGGTAACTGTTATGATCTGGTGGCCTAGGAGCAGCATGAGACGTACCCTGGAGAAGGTGGTACCTGTACTGACCGCGCACCCTGAACTTAACACCACAACTAGAAGTAGCCGTGGGATGTTCCTGACACTCCCTAGACACCTCGTCACAGCCAGAGGACTAAATACTAGGGTTCAGCGAAACGGATCGGTCATTTTCATAAGTCGCCGACTTTTGGCAAAGTCGGCGTCTCATGAAACCCGACCCGATCCCTGTGTGGGGTCGGCCATGCGGTACGCGACATTCGCGCCAAAGTCGCGTTTCAATGACGCTAAAAGCACCATTTCTCAGCCAATGAAGGTGGACGCAGAGTGTGGGCAGTGTGATGACATAGATCTCAGTCCCCACCATCTTAGAGAAGGGCATTGCAGTGATTGGCTTGCTTTCTGCGGCGTCACAGGGGCTATAAAGGGGCGGTCCCGCCGACCGCCATCTTACTGCTGCTGATCTGAGCGTAGGGAGAGGTTGCTGCCGCTTCGTCAGAAGCAGGGATAGTGTTAGGCAGGGTACATTCACCCCCAAACCGCTTGTGCTGTAGCGATTTCCACTGTCCAACACCACCTTTTGTTTGCAGGGACAGTGGAAGCTACATTTTTTTTTCCTCAGCGCTGTAGCTCATTGGGCTGCCCTAGAAGGCTCCCTGATAGCTGCGTTGCTGTGTGTACACCACTGTGCAAACCAACTGCTTTTTTCAAAGCACAAATCCTGTTGTTCCTTCCTTTCTGCACAGCTATTTTGTTTGTTTGTCCACACTTTTGTGTGCAGCAGTCCTTTTTATAGCTGCCTGCCATACTTTTCTGAGATTACTGCAGGGAGATAAAGATTGGCAAGTCTGCCTCTGTGCCATTGCTGTGTGTGGCATCTGTCTCTCATTGTGTGCCACAGAAAACCAGTGTGTAATACTGGGCCATTATTTTTTTTTTTTTTTAATTCTCCCTGTAAAAAACTAAATAAATAGTGGGAGATAAAGATTGCCAAGTAAATTAATAGTGGGAGATAAATATTGGCAAGTCTGCCTCTGTGCCATTGCTGTGTGTGGCATCTGTCTCTCATTGTGTGCCACAGAAAACCAGTGTGTAATACTGGGCCATTTTTTTTTTTTGTAAATTCTCCCTGAAAAAAAAAATTAATAGTGGGAGATAAAGATTGGCAAGTCTGCCTCTGTGCCATTGCTGTGTGTGGCATCTGTCTCTCATTGTGTGCCACAGAAAACCAGCGTGTAATACTGGGCCATTTTTTTGTTTAATTCTCCCTGTAAAAAACTAAATAAATAGTGGGAGATAAAGATTGCCAAGTCTGCCTCTGTGCCATTGCTGTGTGTGGCATCTGTCTCTCATTGTGTGCCACAGAAAACCAGTGTGTAATACTGGGCCATTTTTTTTTTTTTGTAAATTCTCCCTGATAAAAAAAAATTAATAGTGGGAGATAAAGATTGCCAAGTCTGCCTCTGTGCCATTGCTGTGTGTGGCATCTGTCTCTCATTGTGTGCCACAGAAAACCAGCGTGTAATACTGGGCCATTTTTTTGTTTAATTCTCCCTGTAAAAAACTAAATAAATAGTGGGAGATAAAGATTGCCAAGTCTGCCTCTGTGCCATTGCTGTGTGTGGCATCTGTCTCTCATTGTGTGCCACAGAAAACCAGTGTGTAATACTGGGCCATTTTTTTTTTTTGTAAATTCTCCCTGATAAAAAAAATTAATAGTGGGAGATAAAGATTGGCAAGTCTGCCTCTGTGCCATTGCTGTGTGTGGCATCTGTCTCTCATTGTGTGCCACAGAAAACCAGTGTGTAATACTGGGCCATTTTTTTTTTAATTCTCCCTGTAAAAAACTAAATAAATAGTGGGAGATAAAGATTGGCAAGTCTGCCTCTGTGCCATTGCTGTGTGTGGCATCTGTCTCTCATTGTGTGCCACAGAAAACCAGTGTGTAATACTGGGCCATTTTTTTTTTTTATGTAAATTCTCCCTGATAAAAAAAAATTAATAGTGGGAGATAAAGATTGCCAAGTCTGCCTCTGTGCCATTGCTGTGTGTGGCATCTGTCTCTTATTGTGTGCCACAGAAAACCAGTGTGTAATACTGGGCCATTTTTTTATTTTTTAAATTCTCCCTGAAAAAAAAAAAATAATAGTGGGAGATAAATATTGGCAAGTCTGCCTCTGTGCCATTGCTGTGTGTGGCATCTGTCTCTCATTGTGTGCCACAGAAAACCAGTGTGTAATACTGGGCCATTTTTTTTTTTTGTAAATTCTCCCTGAAAAAAAAAATTAATAGTGGGAGATAAAGATTGGCATTTCTGCTTGAGTGCCGGTCCTGTGTGTGCCATCTGTCTCAAATTATTGTGGCACAGAAAACCTAGTGTGTAACATTGGGCCTGGTTTTCCTTTCAGTGTCAGCCACCTATAAAGGTGTATATAAATCCTACAGATGTTAGAGTTCACCTTATAAGTTGTTTTACAGTAACAAATACCGTTACTTTGGTTACGTTTTGCAAACAATGAGGAAGTCTGGTGGAAGAGGTCGTGGCCGTGGGCGGTCATTGTCAGCTGGTAATGATGGTAGTGGTGGTGGAGCATCAGGTGGTCGTGGTAAAAGCAGTACAGCACCTAAGTCTCGAGTTGTTGAGCCAAAAACATCGTCTGGTACACAAGGCCTCGAACGCTACCTTTTCTGGGAGTAGGAAAACCGATTTTAAAGCCGGAGCAGCAAGAACAATTTTTGGCTTTCCTTGCTGACTCAGCCTCTAGCTCTTTTGCCTCCTCTTCTGAAAGTGCAAAATGTAAAAGCAGCGCGTCGTTAGTGGATGTTCACAGTCAGGGACAAGTCGCTTCCTTGTCTTCTTCACCCAGAACAAGAGAGAAGGATGCGTCAGGAGACACAACGGGTTACTCCATGGAGCTCTTTACACATACCGTTCCTGGGTTAGACAGTGAAAAAGTTAACAGGCCATGCCCATTAGAAGTTGAATCGGACATGGAGTGCACTGATGCACAGCCACAGCCAGTTTACTATGCTGTTCCTTTGACTCAGACCAGAACATTGCCCTCGCAGTGTACTGAGCCAGAATCAAACCCAGCTGAGACTATGGTGCCCCGTCACGAACGCTATACCACCGGCTTACACGGTGACACAGACGAAGTTGCACACGAGATAGAAGAGGAGGTCATAGATGACCCAGTTGTTGACCCCGATTGGCAGCCATTGGGGGAACAGGGTGCAGGCGGCAGTAGTTCTGAAGTGGAGGAGGAGGAGGAGCCGCAGCAGGCATCAACATCACAACAGGTTCCATCTGCCGGGCCCGTATCTGGCCAAAAACGCGTGCCAAAAGCAAAACCAGTTGGAGGACAGCGTGGCCATCCGGTTAAAGAAGCTCAGTCTGCTATGCCTGAAAAGGTATCCGATAGTAGAAAGAGTGCAGTCTGGCATTTTTTTAAACAACATCCAAATGATCAGCGCAAATTCATCTGTCAAAAATGTTCAACTACCTTAAGCAGAGGTCAGAATCTTAAAAGTCTAAATACAAGTTGCATGCATAGACATTTATCCACCATGCATTTGCAAGCCTGGACTAACTACCAAACGTGCCTAAAGGTTGCAGCACCCTCGGCCAATGAAGCTAGTCAGCAACGCTCCATCCCTTCCCTCACTGTAAGCCCACCATTTCCCGCAACACCTGCAGTATCTGTGCAGCTTTTGTCTCCAGGCCAAAGCAGTCAGGGAATCACCAGGTTCGTAGTAGGAAACACTGCATGTAGGGCACCGGCAAGAATACCATCTCCAACCCTCTCTCAGTCTGCCATGTCCACTGGCACCACCGCTAGTTCCACGATCTCCAGCTCTCCAGTCCAGCTCACCCTACATGAGACTCTTGTTAGGAAAAGGAAGTACTCATCATCGCATCCACGTACACAGGGTTTGAACGCCCACATTGCTAGACTAATCTCATTAGAGATGATGCCCTACCGGTTAGTTGAAAGCAAAGCTTTAAAAGCTCTGATGGACTACGCTGTACCAGGCTACGAGCTACCCAGTCGACACTTCTTTTCTAGAAAAGCCATCCCAGCCCTCCAACAGCATGTTAAAGACCGCATCGTCAATGCACTCAGGCATTCTGTGACTACAAAGGTGCACCTGACAACAGATGCATGGACCAGTAGGCATGGCCAGGGACATTACGTGTCCATCACGGCACACTGGATGAATGTGGTGGATGCAGGGTCCACAGGCGACAGCAATATTGGGACAGTTCTGCCTAGCCCATGGTCAAGGAAAGAGTTGGCTGTAGGCGTTCACCCCCCCCCCCTCCTCCTCTTCCTCCTCCTCCTGCAGAAGCGAGAGCTCGTCCACAGACCGCAGTCGCACATCCACTCCATCCGCAGCTGCCACTGTTGCACACCAGGTGTGCCATTATGGGACAGCTAGTGGCAAGTGTCAGCAGGCTGTATTGGCAATGAAGTGTTTGGGCGACAACAGACACACCGCGGAAGTTCTGTCCGAGTTCTTGCAGAAAGAAACTCAGTCATGGCTGGGCACTGTACATCTTGAGGCAGGCAAGGTAGTGAGTGATAACGGAAGGAATTTCATGGCTGCCATAGCCCTTTCCCAACTGAAACACATTCCTTGCCTGGCTCACACCTTAAACCTTGTGGTGCAGTGCTTCCTGAAAAGTTATCCGGGGTTACCCGACCTGCTCCTCAAAGTGCGCAGACTTTGCTCGCATATCCGCCGTTCGCCCGTACACTCCAGCCGTATGCAGAACTATCAGCGGTCTTTGAACTTTCCCCAGCATCGCCTAATCATCGACATTGCAACAAGGTGGAACTCCACACTGCACATGCTTCAGAGACTGTGCGAACAGAGGCGTGCTGTTATGTATTTGTGGGAGGATACACGGGCAGGCAGTTGGATGGCAGACATGGAGTTGTCAGGTGTGCAGTGGTCGAAGGTACAAGACCTGTGTCAAGTCCTTCAGTGTTTTGAGGAATGCACACGGCTGGTTAGTGCAGACAACACCATAATAAGCATGAGCATCCCCCTAATGCGTCTGCTGATGCAAAGTTTGACACACATAAAGGAGCAGGCGTCTGCAGCCGAGGAAGAGGAAAGCCTTGATGACAGTCAGCCATTGTCTGGTCAGGGCCATGTAGAGGACGCGGTAGCGGGCGAAGAGGATGAGGAGGACGAGGAGGATGATGGGGATGAGTACTTTTTTAATGAGGAAGCTTCTCCTGGGCCAACAGAAATTAGTGGCGTTGCAAGGCTGGGTTCTGGTTTTTTAAGGGAGATAAGTGACGTAGATTTGCCTGTAACTGCCCCTCAAACCAGCACAACCGCAGATTTGACAACTGGAACTTTGGCCCACATGGCGGATTATGCCTTACGTATCCTCAAAAGGGACCCACGCACTATTAAAATGATGACCGATGACGATTACTGGTTGGCCTGCATCCTTGACCCTCGCTATAAAGGCAAATTGCAAAATATTATGCCACATGAGAACCTCGAACAAGTATTAGCAACCAAACAAGCAACTCTTGTAGACCGTTTGATTCAGGCATTCCCAGCACACAGTGCCGGTGATGGTTCTCACACGAGCTGCAGGGGGCTACAGGGCAGAGGTGTTAGAGGTGCACAAATCAGACGTGGCATTGGACAGAGGGGTTTTCTGACCAGGTTGTGGAGTGATTTCGCAATGACCGCAGACAGGACAGGTACTGCAGCATCTATTCAAAGTGACAGGAGACAACATTTGTCCAGTATGGTTACAAACTATTTATCATCCCTTATCGATGTTCTCCCTCAACCGTCATTCCCATTTGATTACTGGGTATCCAAATTAGACACCTGGCCTGAATTGGCAGAATATGCATTGCAGGAGCTTGCTTGCCCAGCAGCTAGTGTGCTATCAGAAAGAGTATTCAGTGCTGCTGGTTCAATATTAACCGAAAAAAGGACTCGTCTGGCTACCCAAAATGTGGATGATCTAACCTTCATTAAAATGAACCACTCCTGGATTTCAAATTATTTTGCCCCACCTTTCCCGGCTGACACCTAGCTTTCCTATAAAAAGGTCTTGCTTGTGGACTGGTCTTACTGAGTGTTCCAATCTCTTAATTTGCAGCAGCTGTTTTCCAGCATTAGTGTTGAGCATTCCGATACCGCAATTATCGGGTATCGGCCGATACTTAGCGGTATCGGAATTCCGATACCGAGATCCGATACTTGCCGCGTATCGGATACCGGAATCGGAAGTTCCCAGGATTCAAACTGCACAAATTTGTACGAAATCAGCCAATGAGAATGATTCCAGGTGTGGGCACATCCTGTTCAGCATGGAGGGCCTGAAACTACTGGCAAGGCTGTGATTGGCTGCTGAAATGATGTCATGATGCAGTTTAAAAGTCGCTGGCGCCATTTTGCGCTCACTCTGCTGTTAATTCAGTTAGTGACAGGACGCTGTTTGCTGACTGAGGGCCAGTTTAGAGATAGCGATTTGCTTCTTTGTGCTTTTCAAAGGCTAATTTAGCAACCGCTGTGTTCACCTACTAATCACCTTGCTTTTGCCTTGTAGCGCTGTTTTCACAGCGATCTGCAAGGTCTGTGTGTGTGTGTGTGTGTGTGTGAGTGCAGCCCACTCTCTAGTCTGAGTGCAGCCATAGGCCATCCATAGCTGGTTGTATTCAGTTCAGGGAGGGTGGTTCATTGCCTCATACTGTTCTTTTTTTTTTTTCAAGTAGTGTAGTCTGCTGCTCATTTTTTCAAAAAATTCCTATTAGTGTCTTTCCACCCGTCTCCAACTAACTTGTGGAAAAACACTACATAGGATAACGTAGAGGAGGGTTTTTGGGCCTTGCAGCGCCATTTACGGCTGTCTGCACGGTCTCCGTGTGACTGCAGCTCGCCCTGTTGTCTGTGAGCAGCCATAGCCTGGTTGTCTCCAGCTCAGGGTTCTTCACTGCGTCATACCGTAAAATCAATTTTCCTTTTGTTTTAAGTAGTGCAGGGTGCTGCACATTTTTTCAAAAAATTCCTATTAGTGTCTTTCCACCCGTCTCCAGCTAACTTGTGGAAAAACACTATATAGGATAACGTAGAGGAGGGTTTTTGGGCCTTGCAGCGCCGTTTACGGCTGTCTGCACGGTCTCCGTGTGACTGCAGCTCTCTCTGTTGTCAGTTCAGCCCCCAAAAAATAAATAAATAATAAAGTTCACCAAACACACCAGTGACACCACTTTACATTTGTGTAGGCCACATTAGCTCATATTAACGTCTAGTCCACACTTTAGAAAATTAGTGTTTCTTATACCTGTTAGGAGTTGTTCAGGAATAAGCACACAAAGCCGTTAGTACTTTTCTGCTTATCTTTATCAGTCAACCAAGATGAAGAAGGCAGTGAGTAACGCACATGGGCGTGGGCGCGGAGCAGGGAGAGGATGTGGGGATTCTGTGCCTGCTGCGGGCACCGGTGACTCATCAGCACCCACTTTCACCAGGGAACAGTCCTTCATGCGCAGCTTTGTCGCAGAGCGCCGTACACCGCTGCTGCGTGAAGAACAAATTGAAGCCGTTGTCGGATGGATGGCAGCTAATGCATAAACTTCAATTAGTGCCACATCCTCTCAGACACAGAGCACTGGAGAGCAGCCATCTGTCTCTTCACCACCTGCCAAATTGCCCAGGCAGACAGAGATCCCAGGACAGGAGCCGTCTCTACTTCTGTTCTCTGAATCTCTTGGCTTGGAAACAGGGGGCCAGCCAAGCAGCATTGGAGAAATGGAAGAAGAGGCAGGGTGCAGTGATGCCCAACCGCTTTTTCTCTCATCCTCTGAAGAGGCGGGTGGGCCAGTGCCTCCGGTCACCACATCACAGGACGCATCCGCTGATGACACTCAGGTGCCACTTTCTGGTGCGTGCTCTGCTGCTGAGACTACCCAGGAGGAGCAGTTGGGGGCAGAGGGTAGTGTAGATGATGAGGTCCTTGACACATCTTGGCGTGAGGGACAGGAAGGTGGTGGGAGCAGCTCTGAGGAAGAGATTCCCCGTACGGCCCAAAGAGGGAGAGGGAGGGGGAAGACTGCGGATCCTGCATCCTCCGCTTTGGCACCCGTTAGGAGCATGTCTCTTCCAAAAGCCAAAAAGGGCGCTCCCAAGACTTGCAGTGCCTGGTCGTTTTTTGACACAGTTGCAGATGACATTTGCTAAGTCAAATGCAAGGTGTGTCATCACAAAGTCAAAAGAGGTCGAAATGTCAGCAACCTCAATACCTCCAACATGTGGAAACATGTGCGCACCAGGCACGCGGCGGAGTTAGAAAGATACACTGAAGAGCTAGGCCAACCAACAGCGGCAGCTACCACCTCTTCAGCTCGTGTTGCCTCTTCCTCCAGCTCACACGCAGCTGGTTCGGCTTCCTCCCAGGATCGCCGTGGAAGAACCTCTGGCCCTGTTGTCCAGAGACCCGCTGTAATTCCACCCGCAGCACCAATTTCCCAGTCATCCACACACTCCCAGCCCAGTCTACAGCCATCGGTAGTACAGGCATGGGAGAAAAGGTGGCCTTTCTCGTCAAACCACCCACGAGCACAGGCTCTGAATGCAGGCATTGCCAAACTTCTGTCACTGGAAATGCTGTCATTCAGGCTGGTGGAGACTGACAGCTTCCGTGACTTGATGTCATTGGCAGTCCCACAGTACAATGTGCCCAGCCGCTTTTACTTCAGCAGGCAAGCCGTCCCTGCCCTGCACAAGCATGTGGAGGGACACATAAAACACGCGCTACTGAATGCCGTCAGTAGCAAGGTCCACCTCACCACCGATGCGTGGACCAGTCAACATGGACAGGGGCGATACCTTTCCCTCACTGCCCATTGGGTTAATGTCGTTGAGCCGGGTACAGATCGTGCGAGTGGCGCAGGACGTGTCCTGCCCACTCCAAGGATTGCAGGAATCCATTATGTACGCATTGACTCCTCCTCTTACACCAGTTCCTCAGAATCATTGCTGCAGGAGCTGTCACAGTCCACCTCCACATGGACCCGTGATGAACGTTTACCTGTTACGACCGACATGAGCACAGCCGTGGCCAAACGTCAACAGGCCGTCTTGAAATTAATTTCTTTGGGGAATCGAAGCCACACAGCGCAGGAGCTCTGGAATGCCATCAAGCAGGAGAGCGATGTGTGGTTTGTGCCAGCGAATCTCCAGCCAGGCACGGTAGTGTGTGATAATGGCCGAAATCTGGTGGCAGCTCTGGGCCTTGGCAACCTCACTCACATCCCATGTCTGGCACATGTGCTCAATTTGGTCGTGCAGAGTTTTTTGAGGGACTATCCGGATCTTGATGCACTGCTGCACAAGGTCCGCCTAGAGTGTGCTCACGTGCGGCGTTCCAGCATGGCAAAAGCGTGCATTGCAGCTCTGCAGCGCCGACACCGCCTGCCAGAACATCGCATCATATGTGACCTACCTACCAGGTGGAATTCCACGTTACATATGTTGGAGCGGTTGTGTGAGCAGCAGCAAGCTGTAATGGAGTACCAGCTGCATCAGGCGCAAAGAAGTCGCACTCAGCGCCGTTCAGACTTCACAACCACAGAGTGGGCCACTATGAATGACGTCTGCCAGGTTTTGCGTCCCTTCGATTTTTCCACGCGGATGGCGAGTGCAGATGATGCACTAGTCAGCATGACTGTCCCCCTTATCTGCCTGCTTGAAAAATCACTGCAAGCGCTAAGGGATGATGTTGTGGAAGAGGTGGAGGATGAGGATTCACCATTTCCATCATCTTCTGGACAGTCAGCGCCACGTGGTTCCTCACAAACGCGTAGGCAGGGGACAGTTTGTGAGGAGGATGAGGAGGAGTCAATGGAGGAGGAAGACATCCATCCAGAGGAGGGAGTTACACAATTGTCCAGTAGTCAGTGTGTACAGCGAGGGTGGGGTGATGACGAGCGGGCAGAGATCACGCCTCAAGCAGGGGACAGCGTTTCTTGGGCAGTTGGCAGTCTGCAGCACATGGTGGATTGCATGCTGCAGTGCCTGAGAAACGACCGCCGCATCGCCCACATTCTCAACATGTCTGATTATTGGGTGTTCACCCTCCTCGATCCTCGCTACCGGGACAACGTAGAAAGCCTCATCACACCGTTGAACCGGGAGCGAAAAATGCGGGAGTACCAAGACACACTGGTGAATTCCATCATCTTCTCCATTCCAAGTGAGAGAAGTGCTGCTGGTGCATTACAAAGCAGCTCAGTGCGTCCAGGCAGTGGTGGAGGCTCTGCACAAAGAGGGAGCAGAAGCAGTGCCTCTGCCCAAGGCAAGACCACTATGTTCCAACTGTGGCACAGTTTTCTGTGCCCGCCACAAAAGTCTACACCATCACAGACGGCTCCAGTCAGCAGGAGGCAACGGTTCCGTCAGATGGTGACAGACTACATGTCTTGCCCTCTTGCTGTACTCCCAGACGGCTCTTCACCTTTCAAGTTTTGGGTCTCAAAGCTGGATACATGGCCAGAGCTAAGCCAGTATGCATTGGAGGTGCTGGCTTGCCTTGCAGCTAGTGTATTATCGGAACGCGTCTTTAGTGCTGCAGGTGGTGTACTAACTGACCGTCGCATGCGACTATCCTCCGATAACGTTGACCGGCTTACTTTCCTGAAAATGAACAAGGCCTGGATCTCGCAGAAATTTGCCACTCCTCTTCCTGATTAAATAATTAGGTGACTGTCTACGTTATCCAGGTCTCCTGTTGTGTTCATCTTTCTACCACCTGAACTTAAATTCCTGGGCTCCAACACCGCCAGTTGAGGCTCTGAAGTGCCGTCTGCACAGTCAAAACATACGACCCAGTGTTATTGGGTTTCAGTAACGTCAGCTGATCCCCAGCAGTGTAGCCGGCAATGTGTCCTGCGACCGCCACGCTGACACAACAACTGAAATGTAAGGGAACCTGTCCCCCCCCCCAAGGCGTTTGTTACTGAAAGAGCCACCTTGTGCAGCAGTAATGCTGCACAAGGAAAAGGTAGCTATTTTTGTTTAGCTCCTTGCACACGCAGAACTTAACACTTATAAAATGTGTCCACTGATACCGTAAAACCATCCCGGAGGTGGGACTTTCCTTCGTAATATGACGCAGCACAGCTGTCATTCCTACCCCCTTGGCACCGTGCCCCGGCTCCTCAGCGTTGTTTGATTCCGTCCCGGAGCCTGCGCTGTTATGTTATCCCTTGGCCAGGCACACTTAGCGCTGCCCATCTTCTGACATCATTTGGTGTCAGGCTGGCTGCGCCTGTGCGGCCGCGCTGGCCGAGAGCCCGCCTCGCATTGTCTTCTGATTTAATCCCACTGGGGGCCTGAGATCCATGGACATGCGCAGTGCATATCTGAACCTCCGCCTCTCACTCATCTCCTACGCCTTCTTCAGACTGTGCGCCGTCAGCTAATCCCTAATAGCATGCCACGGCCGTGACGCCGCACAGTCTGAAGAAGCCGTAGGGAGGGGAGTGAGAGGCGAGGATATGCACTGCGCATGGCCACGGATCCCAGGCCCGCGGTGGGATTACATTAGAAGACACTGCTAGGTGGGCTCTCCGCCAGCGCGGCCGCACAGGCGCAGCCAGCCTGACACCAAATGATGTCAGAAGATGGGCAGCGCTAAGTGTGCCTGGCCAAGGGATAACATAACAGCGCAGGCTCCGGGACGGAATCAAACAACGCTGAGGAGCCGGGGCACGGCGCCGGGGGGGGTAAGAATGACGGCTGTGCTGCGTCATATTACGAAGGAAAGTCCGACCTCCGGGACGGTCTCACGGTTTCAGGGGACACATTTTATAAGTGTTTAGTTCTGTGTTTGCAAGCAGCATAATGAAAAGAGCCATCTTTTCCTTTTGCATCTTTTGTGCTGCACAAGCTGGCTCTTTCAGCTACAAACGCCTTGGGGGGGGGAGGTTAAAGGTTCCCTTTCGACTTTCTCCAATCAGGCTTCGGCCTACATTGTGTTCCTCTGCTTCTCCTGCTGTCCCTGGGCTCCAACACCGCTAGTTGTTGCCTGGTAGTGCTGTAAGCACAGTCAACAGTCGCTCCTCTGTTATTGGGGTTCAGTAACATCAGCTGTTCCCCAGCTGTGTGTGTGGCAATCCCTCCTATCTCCTCCACCTCCCCCTCCTCCTGTCCCTGGGCTCCAACACCGCTAGTTGCCGTCCAGAAGTGCTGTCCGCACAGTCCCAACAGTCCCTCCTCTGTTATTGGGGTTCAGTAACGTCAGCTGTTCCCCAGCTGTGTGTGTGGCAATCCCTCTTATCTCCTCCGCCTCCTCCTCCTCCTGTCCCTGGGCTCCAACACCGCTAGTTGCCGTCCAGAAGTGCTGTCCGCACAGTCCCAACAGTCCCTCCTCTGTTATTGGGGTTCAGTAACGTCAGCTGTTCCCCAGCTGTGTGTGTGGCAATCCCTCCTATCTCCTCAACCTCCTCCTCCTCCTGTCCCTGGGCTCCAACACCGCTTGTTGCCGTCCAGAAGTGCTGTCCGCACAGTCCCAACAGTCCCTCCTCTGTTATTGGGGTTCAGTAACGTCAGCTGTTCCCCAGCTGTGTGTGTGGCAATCCCTCCTATCTCCTCCACCTCCTCCTCCTCCTGTCCCTAGGCTCCAACACCGCTAGTTGCCGTCCAGAAGAGCTGTCCGCACAGTCCCAACAGTCCCTCCTCTGTTATTGGGGTTCAGTAACGTCAGCTGTTCCCCAGCTGTGTGTGTGGCAATCCCTCCTATCTCCTCCACCTCCTCCTCCTCCTGTCCCTGGGCTCCAACACCGCTAGTTGCCGTCCAGAAGTGCTGTCCGCACAGTCCCAACAGTCCCTCCTCTGTTATTGGGGTTCAGTAACGTCAGCTGTTCCCCAGCTGTGTGTGTGGCAATCCCTCCTATCTCCTCCACCTCCTCCTCCTCCTGTCCCTGGGCTCCAACACCGCTAGTTGCCGTCCAGAAGAGCTGTCCGCACAGTCCCAACAGTCCCTCCTCTGTTATTGGGGTTCAGTAACGTCAGCTGTTCCCAAGCTGTGTGTGTGGCAATCCCTCCTATCTCCTCCACCTCCTCCTCCTCCTGTCCCTGGGCTCCAACACCGCTAGTTGCCATCCAGAAGTGCTGTCCGCACAGTCCCAACAGTCCCTCCTCTGTTATTGGGGTTCAGTAACGTCAGCTGTTCCCCAGCTGTGTGTGGCAATCCCTCCTATCTTCTCCACCTCCTCCTGTCCCTGGGCTCCAACACCGCTAGTTGCCGTCCAGAAGTGCTGTCCGCACAGTCCCAACAGTCCCTCCTCTGTTATTGGGGTTCAGTAACGTCAGCTGTTCCCCAGCTGTGTGTGTGGCAATCCCTCCTATCTCCTCCACCTCCTCCTCCTCCTGTCCCTGGGCTCCAACACCGCTAGTTGCCGTCCAGAAGTGCTGTCCGCACAGTCCCAACAGTCCCTCCTCTGTTATTGGGGTTCAGTAACGTCAGCTGTTCCCCAGCTGTGTGTGTGGCAATCCCTCCTATCTCCTCCACCTCCTCCTCCTCCTGTCCCTGGGCTCCAACACCGCTAGTTGCCGTCCAGAAGAGCTGTCCGCACAGTCCCAACAGTCCCTCCTCTGTTATTGGGGTTCAGTAACGTCAGCTGTTCCCCAGCTGTGTGTGTGGCAATCCCTCCTATCTCCTCCACCTCCTCCTCCTCCTGTCCCTGGGCTCCAACACCGCTAGTTGCCATCCAGAAGTGCTGTCCGCACAGTCCCAACAGTCCCTCCTCTGTTATTGGGGTTCAGTAACGTCAGCTGTTCCCCAGCTGTGTGTGTGGCAATCCCTCCTATCTCCTCCACCTCCTCCTCCTCCTGTCCCTGGGCTCCAACACCACTAGTTGCCATCCAGAAGAGCTGTCCGCACAGTCCCAACAGTCCCTCCTCTGTTATTGGGGTTCAGTAACGTCAGCTGTTCCCCAGCTGTGTGTGTGGCAATCCCTCCTATCTCCTCCACCTCCTCCTCCTCCTGTCCCTGGGCTCCAACACCGCTAGTTGCCGTCCAGAAGTGCTGTCCGCACAGTCCCAACAGTCCCTCCTCTGTTATTGGGGTTCAGTAACGTCAGCTGTTCCCCAGCTGTGTGTGTGGCAATCCCTCCTATCTCCTCGACCTCCTCCTCCTCCTGTCCCTGGGCTCCAACACCGCTAGTTGCCGTCCAGAAGAGCTGTCCGCACAGTCCCAACAGTCCCTCCTCTGTTATTGGGGTTCAGTAACGTCAGCTGTTCCCAAGCTGTGTGTGTGGCAATCCCTCCTATCTCCTCCACCTCCTCCTCCTCCTGTCCCTGGACTCCAACACCGCTAGTTGCCATCCAGAAGTACTGTCCGCACAGTCCCAACAGTCCCTCCTCTGTTATTGGGGTTCAGTAACGTCAGCTGTTCCCCAGCTGTGTGTGTGGCAATCCCTCCTATCTTCTCCACCTCCTCCTCCTCCTGTCCCTGGGCTCCAACACCGCTAGTTGCTGTCCAGAAGTGCTGTCCGCACAGTCCCAACAGTCCCTCCTCTGTTATTGGGGTTCAGTAACGTCAGCTGTTCCCCAGCTGTGTGTGTGGCAATCCCTCCTATCTCCTCCACCTCCTCCTCCTCCTGTCCCTGGGCTCCAACACCGCTAGTTGCCGTCCAGAAGTGCTGTCCGCACAGAGCCAAACACCTCGCCAATGTGTTAGTGGGGTTCAGTAATGCCTGCTGCTCCCCTGCTGTGTATACGGCAACGTGTCCTGCGACCGCCACGCAGGCACAACAAGTTAAATTTAAGGGAACCTGTCCCCCCCCCCCCCAGGCGTTTGTTACTGAAGGAGACACCTTGTGCAGCAGTAATGATGCAAAGGGAAAAAGTGCCTCTTTTCGTGGTGCTCCTTGCACATGCTGAACCTAACACTTATGAAATGTGTCCCCTTACACGGTTAAACCGTCCGGTCGGTGGAACTTTCCTTTGTCATGTGACGCAGCACAGCCGTCATTCTTACTCCCTTGGCGCCGTGCGCCTCCTCCTCAGCGTTGTTTGAATCTGTCCCGGACTCTGCGCTGTTATATTATCCCTTGGCCAGGCACACTTAGCGCTGCCCGTCTTCTGACATCATTTGGTGTCAGGATGGCTGCGCCTGTGCGGCCGCGCTGGACGAGATCCCGCCTCGTAGTGTCTTCTGATTTAATCCCACTGCGGACCTGTGATCCATGGACATTAGCAGTGCATATCTTAACCTCCGCCTCTCACTCATCTCCCTACGCCTTCTTCAGACTGTGCGCTGTCAGCTGATCCCTAATAGCATGCCACGGCCGTGACGCCGCACAGTCTGAAGAAGCCGTAGGGAGGGGAGTGAGAGGCGAGGATATGCACTGCTCATGCCCATGGATCACAGGTCCGCAGAGTGATTACATTAGATGACACAGCGAGGCGGGATCTCGTCCAGCGCGGCCGCACAGGCGCAGCCATCCTGACACCAAATGATGTCAGAAGACGGGCAGCGCTAAGTGTGCCTGGCCAAGGGATAACATAACAGAGCAGACTCCGGGACAGATTCAAACAACGCTGAGGAGGAGGCGCACGGCGCCAAGGGGGTAAGAATGACGGCTGTGCTGCGTCACATGACAAAGGAAAGTTCCACCGACCGGACGGTTTAACCGTGTGAGGGGACACGTTTCAAAAGTGTTAGGTTCAGCATGTGCAAGGACCATAATTAAAAGAGCTAAGTTTACCTTTTCCAGCATTAGTGCTGTACAAGATGGCTCTTTCAGCTACAAACGCCTGGGGGGGGGGGGGTTAAAGGTTCCCTTTCAACTTGCTCCAGTGCAGGCTGCGGCCTACACTCTGCTCCACCTGCAGAGCCCGGGCTCCAACACCGCTAGTTGCTGTCCGGAAGGGCTGGCTGCACAGAGAAAAACACCCGCCAATGTGTCAGTGGGGTTCAGCACCGCCAGCTGTTCCCCTGCTGTGTAGCCGGCAACGTGTCCTGCAACAGCCACGCAGACACAACAGACCCAAAGCTGCCACCAGTGCAGGCTTCGGCCTACACTCTGCTCCCCCTGCTGACCCTGGGCTCTAACAACACCAGTTGGGGCCCAGATATGCTAGCTGCACAGAGAAAAACACCTCGCCAATGTGTCAGTGGGGTTCAGCACCGCCAGCTGTTCCCCTGCTGTGTAGCCGGCAACGTGTCCTGCAACAGCCACGCAGACACAAGAACTGAAATTGAAGGGAACCTGTCCCCCCTCCCCCAGGCGTTTGTATGTTTTACAGCCACCTTGTACAGCGGTAATGCTGCACGTGTGCAAGGTGGCTCATAAACTTATTCTCCTTGCACATGTGGAACTGAACACGTCAAAAATGTGTCCTCTGTGACCATTTAACCGTCCCGGAGGTGTGACTTTCCTATGTAATGACACGCTGCAACCCCCTTGGTAGCACTGCCCGTCTTCTGGCATCATTGTTTGGCTGGCTGCGCCTCTGCGGCCGCCCTGACCCACACAACGCCCCTCGGTGTCTTATTTATTTTGACTGCGAGGGTGTGATTGATGGGCATGAGCAGTGCATATGTTCGCCTGTCCCTCATCTCCTTCCGCCTTCTTCAGACTGTGCGGCTTCATGGCCGTGGCATGCGATAAGGGATCAGCTGACGCCGCACAGTCTGTAGCAGGTGTAAGGACACGAGCGAGAGGCGAACCTATGTACTGCGCCAGGCCATGAATCCCAGCCCTGCAGTGTGAAACACTGTAAAGACACTGCGGGGCTGGGATTCATGGGCATCGCGAACCGCACCAGCCGACATGAAATGATGTCAGAAGATGGGCAGCGCATGGCCAAGGGATAACGCAACAACGCCGACTCCTGTACATCAAAATGCGATGCTCAGGAGGCCGCGTCAAGCACCAAGGTGGTATTTTTGCCAGCTGTGCTGCGTCTCATTACGAAGGGAACTCCCGCCTCCAAGACAGATTGACTGTATAAGGGCCAAAATGTTGTACGTGTTTCCTTCAGCTTGTGCAAGGAACAAAATTAAAAGAGCAACCTTTGACTTGTGCAGCACTACTGCTGCATAAGGCATGGCTCTTCTAGTTTGTAACACCTGAGGGGGGGTTAAAGGTTACCTTTAAAATTGGTTCAATTAGGCTTCGGCCTACACTCTGCTCCCCCTGCAGATCCTGGGCTCTAACACCGCCAGTTGGTGCCCCGAAGTGCTGGCTGCACAGAGAAAAACACCTCGCCAATGTGTCAGTGGGGTTCAGCACCACCAGCTGTTCCCCTGCTGTGTAGCCGGCAACGTGTCCTGCAACAGCCACGCAGACACAAAGCTGCCGCCAGTGCAGGCTTCGGCCTACACTCTGCTCCCTCTCCTCCTCCTGCTGACAGGCAAAGGTAACAGCAAACCACTGGCACGAGAACAGCAAGGCTTCGCCCGAGCACAAATTCCACAAGACTGCACAAAGGAACGCACATCCCGCGACAAGGAAGGCCACCAAAAAGACCTGGCCACCAAGTCTCTGGTACCAAATATTCCAGGATGGCCCGCCAACACCGAAGAATGAACCTCGGAGATGACTCTGTTGGTCCATCTATCCGGGACAAACAGTCTCTCCGGTGGACAGCGGTCAGGTCTATCCGCCTGAAACTCTTGCAGCACACGTCGCAAATCTGGGGAGATGGCAGACAAAATCACCCCTTCTCTAAGGATACCAGCCGGCTCTGAATCTCCAGGAGACTCAGGCACAAAACTCCTAGAAAGAGCATCAGCCTTCACATTCTTCGAACCCGGCAGGTACGAGACCATGAAATCAAAACGAGAGAAAAACAACGACCAACGAGCCTGTCTGGGATTCAGCCGCTTGGCCGACTTGAGATGAATTAAATTCTTGTGATCAGTCAAGACCACCACACGATGTTTAGCTCCCTCGAGCCAATGTCGCCACTCCTCAAATGCCCACTTCATAGCCAACAGCTCCCGATTACCGACATCATAATTCCGCTTGGCAGGCGAAAACTTTCTTGAAAAGAAAGCACATGGCTTCATCACAGAGCCATCGGGGCTTCTCTGCGACAAAACAGCCCCCGCTCCAATCTCGGAAGCATCAACCTCCACCTGGAAGGGAAGTGAGACATCTGGCTGACATAAGACCGGAGCCGAAGAAAACCGACGCTTCAGCTCCCGAAAGGCCTCCACAGCCGCAGAAGACCAATTAGTCACATCAGAACCCTTCTTAGTCAAATCCGTCAAAGGCTTAACAACGCCAGAAAAATTAGCTATGAAGCGACAGTAAAAATTAGCAAAACCCAAGAACTTCTGAAGACTCTTAACAGATGTAGGCTGCGTCCAGTCATGAATAGCCTGAACCTTGACTGGGTCCATCTCAATAGTAGAAGGAGAAAAAATGAAACCCAAAAAAGAAATCTTCTGGACTCCAAAAAGACATTTTGAGCCCTTCACAAATAAAGCATTGTCACGCAGGACCTGAAAGACCATCCTAACCTGCTTAACATGAGACTCCCAATCATCCGAAAAAACCAGAATATCATCCAGATACACAATGTCATGCATAAAGGGTAATACAATACATGTAATACAGGGTCTCAGGGAACCATCCTTTTTAGCCACAAAAAAGAATCCTGCACCAAGAGGGGATGAGGACGGGCGAATATGTCCCTTCTCTAAAGACTCCTTTATATAACTCCACATGGCAGCATGCTCCGGCACAGATAAATTTAAAAGTCGTCCCCTAGGAAACTTACTACCAGGAATCAAATCTATAGCACAATCACAGTCCCTATGAGGAGGTAGAGAATTGAGTTTGGGCTCCTCAAATACATCCTGGTAGTCTGACAAAAACGTAGGGACTTCCGAAGGAGTGGACGAAGCAATTGACACCACAGGAGCGTCACCATGAATTCCCTGACAACCCCAACTTGACACCGACATAGCTTTCCAATCCAGGACTGGATTATGAGTCTGCAACCATGGCAGACCCAACACGACGACATCATGCAAATTATGCAGTACAAGAAAGCGAATCACTTCCTGATGAACAGGAGTCATGCACATGGTCACTTGTGTCCAGTACTGAGGTCCATTCGTAGCCAATGGTGTAGAATCAATTCCCCTTAGTGGAATAGGGAATTTTAAAGGCTCCAAATCAAAACCACAGCGCCTGGCAAATTACCAATCCATCAGACTCAGGGCGGCACCTGAATCTACAAAAGCATTAACCGGGTAAGATGACAGGGAACAAATCAGGGTAACAGACAAAATGAACTTAGGCTGTAAAGTACCAATGGTGACAGATTTATCAACCTTTTTTTTGCGCTTAGAGCATGCTGAGATAACATGAGCTGAGTCACCACAGTAAAAGCACAACCCATTTTGCCGTCTATAATTTTGCCGTTCACTTCTGGTCAGAATTCTGTCACATTGCATAGATTCAGGTGTCTGTTCAGAAGAAACCGCCAAATGGTGCACAGGTTTGCGCTCCCACAAACGCTGATCAATCTGAATGGCCAGAGTCATTGACTCATTCAGACCTGCAGGCGTAGGGAACCCCACCATGACATTCTTAATGGCTTCAGAAAGACCTTCTCTGAAATTTGCAGCCAGGGCACACTCATTCCACTGAGTAAGCACCGACCATTTCCGAAATTTCTGGCAGTACACCTCTGCTTCATCTTGCCCCTGCGAGAGGGCCAATAACGTTTTTTCAGCCTGGTTCTCAAGATTAGGTTCCTCATAGAGCAATCCAAGGGCTAGAAAAAACGCATCTACACTAAGCAATGCAGGATCCCCTGGCGCCAATGCGAAGGCCCAATCTTGGGGGTCACCACGCAAAAAGGAAATGATAATCTTAACTTGCTGAACGGCATCACCAGAGGAACGAGGTTTCAAAGAAAGAAACAACTTACAATTGTTCCTAAAATTCAGGAACCTAGATCTATCTCCGGAAAACAACTCCGGAATAGGTATCCTAGGCTCTAACATAGGACTGTGAACAACAAAATCCTGAATACTTTGAACCCTAGCAGCAAGATGATCCAGACTGGAAGCCAAGCTCTGGACATCCATGTCAGCAGCTGAACTCAGAGCCACACCAAGATTAAAAGGAGGAGAGAAGCCAGCCACAGCAGCTAGACACACGGCAACAACGGCAAAAAAAAAAAAAAATTTATCAAGGCTTCTTTTCTCCTGCTTCTGCCATGCAATTAACACTTTATAGGCCGGCTGTACTGTTATGATCCTTAGTGGCTGAGGATCTCGAATAGACCAGCAAGTGAATAAACTAAGGACAAGCTCTAGGGAGATGGTAACTGGACTGATCGCAAATCTGAACCTATCCAACACAAATAGAGGTAACCGGTGAACGTGCCTAAAAAATTCCTAGACGTCTCGAGCCAGCCTGAGGAACTAGCTACCCCTAAAGAGAAAGAAAGACCTCGCTTGCCTCCAGAGAAATAATCCCCAAAGATATAGAAGCCCCCAACAAATATTAACGGTGAAGTAAGAAGAAGGCACATACGTAGGGATGAAATCAGATTCAGCAAAAGAGGCCCACTAGTACTAGAAAGCAGAAAATAGAGCAGGGATCTATGCGATCAATAAAAAACCCTTACAAAATATCCATCCTGAGATTTCAAGAACCCACACACCAACTAATGGTGTGTGGGGAGAAACTCAGTCCACTAGAGCATCTAGCAAGCGAGGGAATCACATTTTAGCAAGCTGGACAAGAAAACATGATAAACACTGCTGATCAAAAAATGAGCAAAACAAAACTTAGCTTGTCCTGGATGGACTGGGAGCAAGGTAGTCAGAAGGAATCTGAGTAGCACTGATTACATCGACAGCCGGCAACAAGTGGAAGTAAAACAGAGCTATATAGGAACCTCCCAGAGGATAACGAACCAGCTGATAGCCAGAGACCAGCAGGATAACAAACAAAGCCACCAGGGGGAGCCCAAAGCAAAAGTCACACCATACCACCAGTGACCACAAGAGGGAGCCTGAAAACAGAGTTCACAACAAAGTACTGCGCCAGGCCATGAATCCCAGCCCCGCAGTGTGAAACACTGTAAAGACACTGCGGGGCTGGGATTCATGGGCATCGCGAACCGCACCAGCCGACATGAAATGATGTCAGAAGACGGGCAGCGCATGGTCAAGGGATAACGCAACAACGCAGACTCCTGTACAGCAAAATGCGATGCTCAGGAGGCCGCGCCAAGCACCAAGTTGGTATTTTTGCCAGCTGTGCTGCGTCTCATTACAAAGGGAACTCCCGCCTCCAAGACAGATTGACTCTATAAGGGCCAAAATGTTGTACGTGTTTCATTCAGCTTGTGCAAGGAACAAAATTAAAAGAGCAACCTTTGACTTGTGCAGCACTACTGCTTCATAAGGCGTGGCTCTTCTACTTTGTAACACCTGAGGGGGGGTTAAAGGTTACCTTTAAAATTGGTTCAATTAGGCTTCGGCCTACACTCTGCTCCCTCTCCTCCTGCTGACCCTGGGCTCTAATACCGCCAGTTGGGGCCCGGTACTGCTAGCTGCACAGAGAAAAACACCAGCCAATGTGTCAGTGGGGTTCAGCAACGCCAGCTATTCCCCTGCTGTGTAGCCGGCATCGTGTCCTGCAACAGCCACGCAGACACAACAGACCTACAAATGCCTCCAGTGCAGGCTTCGGCCTACACTCTGCTCCCCCTGCTGACCTTTTGCTCCAACACCGCTAGTTGGGGCTCTAGGAAGACAAGCTTGAATAGGTCCCCATCCTGGTTCCAGCACCGTCAGCTGTTTCCGGGCAGAGCCTTTGGCTTAGGTGCCTCCCTCTGGGTATCCGAGTTCCACCAACGTCAGGTGGTCCTTGGTAGTGCTTTCAGGCACGGGTACCTCCTGCTTAGTAACCGGGTTCCAGTAACGTCAGCTGGTCCTCGGTAGTTGCATTGGCTCTTGGACCTTCGGGTAGCCATTCGAGTTCCAGTTCCATCAGCTGTTTCTCGGCATTTTCTCAGCCTACTTGTACCTTCTGCTACATTTCCAAGTTCAAGACCCTAAAGACGACGACCCGGAAGACCACCCCTAAGATGACGACGACACCAGAGACGACAACCACTGAGATGACGATGACCCTGGAGACGATGACCCTGAAGACCACCCCGATGACGACGACCCCGGAGATGATGACCCTGGAGACGACGACGACCTGGAAGACCGAGAAGCAGAAGAACAAGAGGCTGCAGAACAAAGAGCAGAAGAACATTAAGCATAAGACTAAATATCAGAGCAAAAGATATTATCTAAATTATAAGCAGAAGAAGACTAAGCAGTGTATGGGGGTGAGTCCGTTCCTCCTCGTGGTGCCCCTGGATAAAGCCTGATGCTGCAGGCCAAACTGAACGCGGACAAATGTAACTGTTTTGTGACAGGCAGAACGGAAGGTGTAATCTTCAAACTTTTATAGATAACAACTATGGGAATGCCTGTCACAAATAAGAATATGATGAAGAAGTTGAATATGAAGAAGATAATAGTAAAATAAAAAGAATATGAACAATGTAACAAAAAAATAATAGGTAGAAGATGAAGAAGAAGATGAATAAGGTGAAGAAGTTGATGTCAAAGAAGCTGATGATGAGGATAATGAAGAAGAAAGTGTGGGAGAAGTAAAAAAGAAGGTGAAGGGCGTGGAAGTAGTGAAACATCAATATCTGACAAAATAAAAAAAAAATTAACATAGTCAAAATCTTTCTAACGCCGAACGTCATAAAAAACAAAACAAAATCCTGCTATTCTATTAGATTGGGCTAAACCTCTGTGCCTTTAATGTCTCCGCCATGTCCCCCAATACATCCTACATTATTCTTAGTTGTTTTCCTTCATGTAGAATGAACCTACAAGTTAAGAAAGGGTTTATTTTAATTCCGATATTTTCGTCCCATTGACTTGCATTGGGATCGGGTATCGGTATCGGATTAGATCCGATACTTTGACGGTATCGGACGATACTTTCCTATACCGATACTTTCCGATATCGGAAGGTATCGCTCAACACTATCCAGCATACGACATGTTTACACCTCCCTCAATGGGAAAACTCCCCCCACGGGGCAGTGGTCTCGCCACTTGGCGCAAGCACCCGTTAGAGTGCCGTTTGTCTGAAGAGGTTGGTGTGCCCGCTTTTGGTCGACGGCACTGCCACTGGGTCCCTCATAGTACAATAAAGTGTCTCTGGCGGTGGTGGCGCGCACCCAACGTCAGACACACCGTTGTAACATGAGGGGCTCTGGGACGGTACCGCCGGCCACAAGAGAGTTCACCCCCCCCAGCTCAAACTGTGCTCTACCACGTGCAAAATTATCTCTCACAGCTCCACCAATGTTTAGTCTATGCGCTGACATCATTCAATGCCTGGCACTGACAATACCAATTTGTTGACATCTATGATGCTAGTTAAAGTAGTCTGGGTCAGTGTCCTATATTGACACCAGTAAATACTTACTGCCAAATTACTATGTCAGAAACTCAGCAGATGAGCCCACCCCTGTACCTAAGTATGCCACACTTTTTTTTTGTTGTTGTTGTTTTGCGAGACATTAACATCTATTTATTTTTTGTGAGTACTAACTGTGTCAGACACTCCTTGCAATCGTCCTCCGCTGACCACACCAATGCTGCCTGTGTACCCCTGGAACCTATTTTAAAGTGAATAGAGCCTATTTTTTATTTTATTTAATATTAATAAAGCCATGATGGACTACGCTGTACCACGCTATGAGCTACCCAGTTGACACTTCTTTTGCGAGAAAAGCCATCCCAACCCTCCACCAGCATGTAAAAGACCGCATTGTCCATGCACTGTCAATCTGTGAGTCCAAAGGTACACCTGACAACAGACGCATGAACCTGTAGGCATGGCCACGGAAGGTTACGTGTCCATTACGGCGCAATGGGTTAATGTGGTGGATGCATGGTCCACAGGGGACAGCCTACTAAGTCTGTCTGCAGTCCCTAATTCAAATTGTCCTCAATTCAGGTTTTCGGGCTTTTTTAAAAAATAGGAAACTGCATTTGGGCTACTAGTTTGGTTGGGGCCTACTGTTGATGTCTGCCGCTACTGGGTGTTCTCCTCCTCCTGAGTGTTCTCCTCCAGGTTTCCTTGTCTGAGCTTCAACCTTCTGGCTCTCATTAAGTATTTTTAAATGTGACACTACAGTTGCCATACTACTTGGGTTGGGGCCTAGTAACGGTGTTCTACACCTCCTTGGTGTTCTCCTCCTCCTTGGTGTTCTCCTCCAGGTTGCCTTGTCTGAGCTTCAACCTTCTGGCTCTCAAGCGCTTTTTTTAAAAAAATTGGTGGTTGGGGCCTACTAACGGTGTCTGCCGCTCCCTGGTGTTGTCCTCAACTGTATAAATCTGAGTTTCAACCTTCTGGCTCTCATTAACTGCTTTTTTAAAAATAAAATGGTGGTTGGGGCCTAATACCTCTGTTTGCCGCTCCCTGGTGTTGTCCTCAACTGTATAAATCTGAGCTTCAAACTTCTGGCTCTCGTTAAGTGCTTTTTTTAAAAAAAAAAATTGGTGGTTGGGGCCTACTAACTCTGTTTGCCGCTCCCTGGTGTTGTCCTCAACTGTATAAATCTGAGCTTCAACCTTCTGGCTCTCATTAAGTGCTTTTTAAAAAAAAATTGGTGGCTGGGGCCTACTAACGGTGTCTGCCGCTCCCTGGTGTTGTCCTCAACTGAATAAATCTGAGCTTCAACCTTCTGGCTCTCATTAAGTGCTTTTTTTGAAAAAAATTGGTGGTTGGGGCCTTCTAACGGTGTTTGCCGCTCCCTGGTGTTGTCCTCAACTGAATAAATCTGAGCTTCAACCTTCTGGATATCATTAAGTGCTTTTTTTTTTAAATTGGTGGTTGGGGCCTACTAACGGTGTCTGCCGCTCCCTGGTGTTGTCCTCAACTGAATAAATCTGAGCTTCAACCTTCTGGCTCTCATTAAGTGCTTTTTAAAAAAAAATTGGTGGTTGGGGCCTACTAACGGTGTCTGCCGCTCCCTGGTGTTGTCCTCAACTGAATAAATCTGAGCTTCAACCTTCTGGCTCTCATTAAGTGCTTTTTTTGAAAAAAATTGGTGGTTGGGGCCTTCTAACGGTGTTTGCCGCTCCCTGGTGTTGTCCTCAACTGAATAAATCTGAGCTTCAACCTTCTGGCTCTCATTAAGTGCTTTTTAAAAAAAAATTGGTGGTTGGGGCCTACTAACGGTGTCTGCCGCTCCCTGGTGTTGTCCTCAACTGAATAAATCTGAGCTTCAACCTACTGGCTCTCATTAAGTGCTTTTTTTGAAAAAAATTGGTGGTTGGGGCCTTCTAACGGTGTTTGCCGCTCCCTGGTGTTGTCCTCAACTGAATAAATCTGAGCTTCAACCTTCTGGATATCATTAAGTGCTTTTTTTTTTTAAATTGGTGGTTGGGGCCTACTAACGGTGTCTGCCGCTCCCTGGTGTTGTCCTCAACTGAATAAATCTGAGCTTCAACCTTCTGGCTCTCAATAAGCGCTGTTTATTTAAAAAAAATTGGTGGTTGGGGCCTACTAACGGTGTCTGCCGCTCCCTGGTGTTTTCCTCAACTGAATAAATCTGAGCTTCAACCTTCTGGCTCTCATTAAGTGCTTTTTTTAAAAAAAAATTGGTGGTTGGGGCCTACTAACTCTGTCTGCCGCTCCCTGGTGTTATCATCAACTGTATAAATCTGAGCTTCAACCTTCTGGCTCTCATTAAGTGCTTTTTTTAAAAAAATTGGTGGTTGGGGCCTACTAACGGTGTCTGCCGCTCCCTGGTGTTGTCCTCAACTGTATAAATCTGAGCTTCAACCTTCTGGCTCTCATTAAGTGCTTTTTTAAAAATAAAATGGTGGTTGGGGCCTAATACCTCTGTTTGCCGCTCCCTGGTGTTGTCCTCAACTGTATAAATCTGAGCTTCAACCTTCTGGCTCTCGTTAAGTGCTTTTTAAAAAAAAAAAAATTGGTGGTTGGGGCCTACTAACTCTGTTTGCCGCTCCCTGGTGTTGTCCTCAACTGTATAAATCTGAGCTTCAACCTTCTGGCTCTCATTAAGTGCTTTTTAAAAAAAAATTGGTGGTTGGGGCCTACTAACGGTGTCTGCCGCTCCCTGGTGTTGTCCTCAACTGAATAAATCTGAGCTTCAACCTTCTGGATATCATTAAGTGCTTTTTTTTTTTAATTGGTGGTTGGGGCCTACTAACGGTGTCTGCCGCTCCCTGGTGTTGTCCTCAACTGAATAAATCTGTGCTTCAACCTTCTGGCTCTCATTAAGTGCTTTTTAAAAAAAAATTGGTGGTTGGGGCCTACTAACGGTGTCTGCCGCTCCCTGATGTTGTCCTCAACTGAATAAATCTGAGCTTCAACCTTCTGGCTCTCATTAAGTGCTTTTTTTGAAAAAAATTGGTGGTTGGGGCCTTCTAACGGTGTTTGCCGCTCCCTGGTGTTGTCTGTTATGACCCCAATGGCGAGGGTCTCAGAGGAACCAGTAAGTCTGCGACTTACAAAAATCCAGCTCATAGGGCAGTGGTAACTGGGTTGACCATATATCTACTCCTAATGCCAACACTAGAAGTAGCCGGGGAACATGCCTACGTTGGTCGCTAGATGTCTCACGCCAGCCGGAGGACTAACTACCCCTAGAAGAGGAAAACAAAGACCTCTCTTGCCTCCAGAGAATAGACCCCAAAAGTATGATACAAGCCCCCCACAAATAATAACGGTGAGGTAAGAGGAAATGACAAACACAGAGATGAACTAGGTTTAGCAAAGAGAGGCCCACTTACTAATAGCAGAATGTAGTAAGATAACTTATATGGTCAACGAAAACCCTAACAAAAATCCACACTGGAGATTCAAGAACCCCCGAACCGTCTAACGGCCCGGGGGGAGAACTCCAGCCTCCCTAGAGCTTCCAGCAAGGTTAGGATACAGATTATGTACAAGCTGGACAAAAATGCAAACAAAAACAAATAGCAAAAAAGCAAGAAAGCAGACTTAGCTTAATTCAGCAGGAACCAGGATCAGTAGACAAGAGCACAACAGATTAGCTCTGATTACAACGTTGCCAGGCATTGAACTGAAGGTCCAGGGAGCTTATATAGCAACACCCCTGACCTAACGACCCAGGTGAGCATACAAGGGATGAATGACATACCCAGAGTCAAATCACTAGTAGCCACTAGAGGTAACCAAAAGGTAAATTCACAACAGTACCCCCCCCTTAGTGAGGGGTCACCGAACCCTCACCAAGACCACCAGGGCGATCAGGATGAGCGGCGTGAAAGGCACGAACTAAATCGGCCGCATGCACATCGGAGGCGACCACCCAGGAATTATCCTCCTGACCATAGCCCTTCCACTTGACCAGGTACTGAAGCCTCCGCCTGGAGAGACGAGAATCTAACATCTTCTCCACCACGTACTCCAACTCGCCCTCAACCAACACCGGAGCAGGAGGCTCAGCAGAAGGAACCACAGGCACAACGTACCGCCGCAACAAGGACCTATGAAATACGTTGTGAATGGCAAACGACACCGGAAGATCCAGGCGAAAGGATACAGGATTAATGATTTCCAATATCTTGTAAGGACCAATGAAGCGAGGCTTAAATTTGGGAGAGGAGACCTTCATAGGAACAAATCGAGAAGACAGCCATACCAAATCCCCAACGCGAAGTCGGGGACCCACACCGCGGCGGCGGTTGGCAAAACGCTGAGCCTTCTCCTGTGACAACTTCAAGTTGTCCACCACATGACTCCAGATCCGCTGCAACCTATCCACCACGGAATCCACCCCAGGACAGTCAGAAGGCTCTACATGTCCCGAGAAAAAACGAGGATGGAAACCAGAGTTGCAGAAAAATGGCGAAACCAAGGTGGCGGAACTAGCCCTATTATTAAGGGCAAATTCAGCCAACGGCAAGAAGGTCACCCAATCATCCTGATCAGAAGAGACAAAACACCTCAAATAAGCCTCCAGAGTCTGATTAGTTCGCTCCGTTTGTCCGTTAGTCTGGGGATGGAAAGCGGATGAAAACGACAACTCAATGCCCATCCTACCACAAAAGGATCGCCAGAACCTGGAAACAAACTGGGATCCTCTGTCCGACACAATATTCTCAGGAATGCCGTGCAAACGAACCACGTTCTGGAAGAACACAGGAACCAGATCAGAAGAGGAGGGCAGCTTAGGCAAGGGAACCAAATGGACCATCTTGGAGAAACGATCACATATCACCCAGATGACAGACATGCCCTGAGACACCGGAAGATCAGAAATGAAATCCATAGAGATGTGTGTCCAAGGTCTCTTCGGGACAGGCAAGGGCAAGAACAACCCGCTGGCACGAGAGCAGCAAGGCTTAGCTCGAGCACAAGTACTACAGGACTGCACAAATAACCGCACATCCCTTGACAAGAAAGGCCACCAAAAGGACCTAGCCACTAGATCTCTGGTGCCAAAAATTCCCGGGTGCCCTGCCAACACCGAGGAATGAACCTCGGAAATGACTCTGCTGGTCCATCTAGCAGGCACAAACAATCTGTCAGGTGGACAAGAGTCAGGCCTACCAGCCTGAAATCTCTGTAAGACACGTCGCAGATCTGGAGAAATAGCAGACACGATAACTCCTTCCTTAAGAATACCCACAGGCTCAGCGACTCCAGGAGCATCAGGCACAAAGCTCCTAGACAGAGCATCGGCCTTCACATTCTTAGAACCTGCTAAATACGAGACCACAAAGTCAAAACGGGAGAAAAACAATGACCAGCGGGCCTGTCTAGGATTCAGGCGTTTAGCAGACTCGAGATACATCAGATTTTTGTGATCAGTCAAGACCACCACACGATGCTTAGCACCCTCGAGCCAATGACGCCACTCCTCAAATGCCCACTTCATGGCCAAGAACTCCCGATTGCCCACATCATAATTTCGCTCTGCCGGCGAAAATTTCCTAGAGAAAAAGGCACAAGGTCTCATAGTAGAGCAACCAGGGCCTCTCTGCGACAAAACGGCCCCTGCCCCAATCTCCGAAGCATCCACCTCAACCTGAAAGGGAAGTGAGACGTCAGGCTGGCACAAAACAGGCGCCGAAGTAAACCGGCGTTTCAACTCCTGGAAAGCCTCCACGGCAGCAGGAGCCCAGTTAGCTACATCAGAGCCTTTCTTGGTCATATCCGTCAGCGGTTTAACAACGCTAGAGAAATTTGCGATAAAACGACGGTAGAAGTTAGCAAAACCCAAGAACTTCTGAAGACTCTTAACTGACGAGGGTTGAGTCCAATCATGAATAGCTCGGACCTTGACTGGGTCCATCTCCACAGCAGAAGGGGAAAAAATGAACCCCAAAAAGGGAACCTTCTGTACACCAAAGAGACACTTTGAGCCTTTTACAAACAAAGAATTTTCACGCAGAATCTCAAAAACCATCCTGACCTGCTCCACATGCGAGTCCCAATCATCAGAAAAAACCAGAATATCATCCAGATAAACAATCAAAAATTTATCCAGATACTTCCGGAAAATGTCATGCATGAAGGACTGAAAAACTGAAGGTGCATTAGAGAGCCCAAATGGCATCACCAAGTACTCAAAATGACCTTCGGGCGTATTGAATGCGGTTTTCCATTCATCGCCCTGCCTAATGCGCACAAGGTTGTACGCACCACGAAGGTCTATCTTGGTGAACCACTTGGCACCTTTAATCCGGGCAAACAAATCTGACAACAGCGGCAAAGGATACTGAAATTTGACAGTGATCTTATTTAAAAGCCGATAGTCAATACAAGGCCTCAAAGATCTGTCCTTTTTGGCCACAAAAAAGAATCCCGCACCAAGAGGGGAAGAAGAAGGACGGATATGCCCCTTCTCAAGAGACTCCTTGATATATGAACGCATCGCGGTATGTTCAGGTACCGACAGATTAAACAGTCTCCCCTTAGGAAACTTACTGCCAGGAATCAAATCTATAGCACAGTCACATTCCCTATGAGGAGGCAGTGCACTGGACTTAGACTCGCTGAAGACATCCTGATAATCAGACAAATACGCCAGAACTTCCGAAGGCGTAGAAGAAGCAATAGACAAAGGCAGGGAATCTCCATGAATTCCATGGCAGCCCCAACTTGACACTGACATAGCCTTCCAGTCCAAGACTGGATTATGGGTCTGTAACCATGGCAAACCCAAAACAACCAAATCATGCATTTTATGCAGAACAAGAAAACGTATTACCTCCCGATGTTCGGGAGTCATGCACATGGTAACCTGTGTCCAAAACTGCGGTTTATTTTTTGCCAATGGCGTAGAATCAATACCCCTAAGAGGGATAGGATTTTCCAATGGCTCAAGAACAAATCCGCAGCGCTTGGCAAATGACAGATCCATAAGGCTCAGGGCAGCACCTGAGTCCACAAACGCCATGACAGGATACGATGACAGTGAGCAAATCAAAGTTACAGATAGAATAAATTTAAGTTGCAAATTACCAATGGCGACCGGACTAACAACCTTAGTAAGACGTTTAGAGCATGCTGAGATAACATGTGTAGAATCACCACAGTAGTAACACAAGCCATTCTGGCGTCTATGAATTTTCCGCTCATTTCTAGTCAGGATTCTATCACATTGCATTAAATCAGGTGCCTGTTCAGACAACACCATGAGGGAATTTGCGGTTTTGCGCTCCCGCAACCGCCGGTCGATTTGAATAGCCAGGGCCATAGAATCATTCAGACCTGTGGGAATGGGAAAACCCACCATCACATTCTTAATGGCTTCAGAAAGGCCATTTCTAAAATTTGCAGCCAATGCACACTCGTTCCACTGGGTCAGCACGGACCATTTCCGAAATTTTTGGCAATACACTTCAGCCTCGTCCTGGCCCTGAGACATCGCCAGCAAGGCTTTTTCTGCCTGAATCTCAAGATTGGGTTCCTCATAAAGCAAACCGAGCGCCAGAAAAAACGCATCAATGTCAGCCAATGCCGGATCTCCTGGCGCCAGCGAGAAAGCCCAATCCTGAGGGTCGCCCCGTAAAAAAGAAATAACAATTTTTACTTGCTGAGCGGAGTCTCCAGATGAACAGGGTCTCAAGGACAAAAACAATTTACAATTATTCCTGAAATTTCTAAATTTAAATCGGTCTCCGGAAAACGGTTCCGGAATCGGTATCTTAGGTTCTGACATAGGATTTCTGATAACATAATCTTGTATGCCCTGCACACGAGCAGCAAGCTGGTCCACACTTGTAATCAAGGTCTGGACATTCATGTCTGCAGCAAACACAAGCCACTCAGAGGTAAAGGGGAAAAGAAAAAAAAAATGAGAGAGAGAAAAAAAAACTCAGAACTTTCTTTCTTATAATCCCGCTTCTGCAATGCATTTAACATTTAATACTGGCCTGGCAAACTGTTATGACCCCAATGGCGAGGGTCTCAGAGGAACCAGTAAGTCTGCGACGTACAAAAATCCAGCTCATAGGGCAGTGGTAACTGGGTTGACCATATATCTACTCCTAACGCCAACACTAGAAGTAGCCGGGAAACATGCATACGTTGGTCGCTAGATGTCTCGCGCCAGCCGGAGGACTAACTACCCCTAGAAGAGGAAAACAAAGACCTCTCTTGCCTCCAGAGAATAGACCCCAAAAGTATGATACAAGCCCCCCACAAATAATAACGGTGAGGTAAGAGGAAATGACAAACACAGAGATGAACTAGGTTTAGCAAAGAGAGGCCCACTTACTAATAGCAGAATGTAGTAAGATAACTTATATGGTCAACGAAAACCCTAACAAAAATCCACACTGGAGATTCAAGAACCCCCGAACCGTCTAACGGCCCGGGGGAGAACTCCAGCCTCCCTAGAGCTTCCAGCAAGGTTAGGATACAGATTATGTACAAGCTGGACAAAAATGCAAACAAAAACAAATAGCAAAAAAGCAAGAAAGCAGACTTAGCTTAATTCAGCAGGAACCAGGATCAGTAGACAAGAGCACAACAGATTAGCTCTGATTACAACGTTGCCAGGCATTGAACTGAAGGTCCAGGGAGCTTATATAGCAACACCCCTGACCTAACGACCCAGGTGAGCATACAAGGGATGAATGACATACCCAGAGTCAAATCACTAGTAGCCACTAGAGGGAGCCAAAAGGTAAATTCACAACAGTTGTCCTCAACTGAATAAATCTGAGCTTCAACCTTCTGGCTCTCATTAAGTGCTTTTTAAAAAAAAATTGGTGGTTGGGGCCTACTAACGGTGTCTGCCGCTCCCTGGTGTTGTCCTCAACTGAATAAATCTGAGCTTCAACCTTCTGGCTCTCATTAAGTGCTTTTTTTGAAAAAAATTGGTGGTTGGGGCCTTCTAACGGTGTTTGCCGCTCCCTGGTGTTGTCCTCAACTGAATAAATCTGAGCTTCAACCTTCTGGATATCATTAAGTGCTTTTTTTTTTAAATTGGTGGTTGGGGCCTACTAACGGTGTCTGCCGCTCCCTGGTGTTGTCCTCAACTGAATAAATCTGAGCTTCAACCTTCTGGCTCTCAATAAGCGCTGTTTATTTAAAAAAAATTGGTGGTTGGGGCCTACTAACGGTGTCTGCCGCTCCCTGGTGTTTTCCTCAGCTGAATAAATCTGAGCTTCAACCTTCTGGCTCTCATTAAGTGCTTTTTTAAAAAAAATTGGTGGTTGGGGCCTACTAACGGTGTCTGCCGCTCCCTGGTGTTGTCCTCAACTGAATAAATCTGAGCTTCAACCTTCTGGCTCTCATTAAGTGCTTTTTTTAAAAAAAATTGGTGGTTGGGGCCTACTAACTCTGTCTGCCGCAACCTGGTGTTATCATCAACTGTATAAATCTGAGCTTCAACCTTCTGGCTCTCATTAAGTGCTTTTTTTAAAAAAATTGGTGGTTGGGGCCTACTAACTCTGTCTGCCGCTCCCTGGTGTTGTCCTCAACTGTATAAATCTGAGCTTCAACCTTCTGGCTCTCATTAAGTGCTTTTTTAAAAAAATTGGTGGTTGGGGCTTACTAACGGTGTCTGCCGCTCAAAAGTGTTCTCCACTGAACAAAGCAGTGCCGCCTGTTTACTCCTGTTACCAATTTTGAACTTTATTTTGCCCACTTTATTATTTGGGCCTATTAACTGTGTCTGCCTCTCATTACAGTTGTCCTCCAGTGAACTAAGCAATGCTGCCTGGTTAGTCCTGTTACCAATTTTGAATTGCATTTAGCCCACTTTATTATTTGGGCCTATATCAGTGTTTCCTCCTCATCCTGCCCATTGCCCAGCCGGTGCTACATGAGTCTTCTGGTACTTTGACCCAGACCACTACATTCCCCTTGCACGCTACACAGCCACAATCTGACCCTGCTGAAAGTCAGGTTCCCCTTCCCGCATACTATACCACCTTACACAGGGACAAAGAGGAAGGTGCAGAAGAAAGTGCAGGTTTCTTCAACAGGTAGGGGGCATACTCGTTGGCAACGTCACAGGCACAGGGCCCCTCAGAGTACACAAAAGTGATGCTGCCGGTGGGAGGCGCCCCCGCCGTGCAAACACACTGCCGTACTTTGAGGGGCCCTGTGCCAGTGCCAATGCGAACGAGTGCCCCCCCCCCTGCTTGCTCAGGATCACAGCACTTGCAACGTTGAAATACTTACCTCTCCCTGCTCCACCGCCGTGACGTAGTCCACGTTTCCTGGGCCCACTAAAACCTTGAACCAGCCCTACCCCCCACAACTTTTGCCAAATGACCCCCAATTTCCAATGCCCAACTATTATTATAAAGTTAATTAAGATTGACAAGCTTCAGAAACAAGAATGGATGTTTTTGGCATTAAAATGGGCACTGTAGGTGTTTTCCTGGCCTCCACTCACTGCCGACTATGCTTCCCCATTGACTTGCATTGGGTTTCATGCTTCGGTCGATCCCCGACTTTTCACGATAATCGGCCGACTTCACTCGACTCGACTTTTCACAAAGTCGGGTTTCGCAAAACCCGACTCGATCTTAAAAAAATGAAAGTCGCTCAACCCTACTAAATACCCCTAAAGATAGAAAAGGGAAAACTATCTTGCCTCAGAAAAAATCCCCAAAGGATAGACAGCCCCCCACAAATATTGACTGTGAGATGAGAGGGAATTAACATACACAGACTGAAATCAGGATTTAGCAAAGGAGGCCATTCTAGCTAGATAGAAAAGATAGGACAGAGTTTTATGCGGTCAGTATTAAAATACTAGAAAATATCCACCACAGAAAATACTAAATCTCCACATCTAACTAAAGATATAGAGGGTATATCTGCATCTCCAGAGATACCAGCTTGGATGAGCAAGTCCTTATACAGACCAAGCTGGACAAGACAAAACATAGAAATGCACTTGAACTATAAAGCCACAGCATGAGGACTGCAAAAACAAAAACAGAACTTATCTTTGTAGAAATGAACTGCAAAGCAGGACAGACCAGGCAGAGATGTGAATCCTCCAAAAACAATGGACAACTGGCACTGACTAAAGGGTGGAACAAAACTAAATAGCCCAGAGAAATGCATTAAGTAGGCCCACCTGATGAAATGCTGTGATTGAAGACAGCAGCGCTACCACTTATAACCACCGGAGGGAGCCCAAGAGCAGAATTCACAACAGTACCCCCCCCTTGAGGAGGGGTCACCGAACCCTCACCAGAGCCCCCAGGCCGAGCAGGACGAGCCAAATGAAACGCACAAACCAAATTGTCAGCATGAACATCGGAGGCAACAACCCAAGAATTATCCTCCTGGCCATAACCCTTCCATTTGACAAGATACTGAAGCCTCCGCCTCGAAAAACGAGAATCCAAAATCTTCTCAACCACATACTCCAACTCCCCATCAATCAAACACCGGGGCAGGAGGATCAACAGAGGGGACAACGGGCACTACATATTTCCGCAACAAAGATCTATGAAAAACATTATGGATGGAAAAAGAGGCTGGAAGGGCCAAACGAAAAGACACAGGATTAATAATCTCAGAAATCCTATAGGGGCCAATAAACCGAGGCTTGAACTTAGGGGAAGAAACCTTCATAGGAACAAGACGGGAAGACAACCAGACCAGATCCCCAACCCGAAGCCGGGAACCAACACACCGACGGCGGTTAGCAAAACGCTGAGCCTCCTCCTGAGACAACACCAAATTGTCCACCACATGAGCCCAAATCTGCCGCAACCTGTCAACCACAGAGTACACCCCAAGACAATCAGAAGACTCAACCTGCCCTGAAGAAAAACGAGGATGAAAACCAGAGTTACAAAAGAATGGTGAAACCAAGGTAGCAGAACTAGCCCGATTATTAAGGGCAAACTCGGCCAATGGCAAGAAAGCCACCCAATCATCCTGATCAGCAGACACAAAGCATCTCAAATAAGTTTCCAAAGTCTGATTAGTTCGCTCGGTTTGGCCATTTGTCTGAGAATGAAATGCGGAAGAAAAAGACAAATCAATGCCCAGCCTAGCACAAAAGGCTCGCCAAAACCTAGAGACAAACTGGGAACCTCTGTCGGACACAATATTCTCCGGAATACCATGCAAACGAACCACATGCTGAAAAAACAACGGAACCAAATCAGAAGAGCAAGGCAATTTAGGCAAAGGTACCAAATGAACCATCTTAGAAAACCGGTCACAAACCACCCAGATAACCGACATCCTATGGGAAACTGGAAGATCTGAAATAAAATCCATAGAAATATGCGTCCAAGGCCTCTCAGGGACCGGCAAAGGCAAAAGCAACCCACTAGTGCGGGAACAGCAAGGCTTAGCCCGTACACAAGTCCCACAGGACTGCACAAAAGAACGCACACCCCGTGACAAAGAAGGCCACCAAAAGGACCTACCAACCAATTCTCTGGTACCAAAAATCCCAGGATGGCCAGCCAACACAGAACAATGAACCTCAGAAGTCACTTTACTAGTCCATCTATCAGGAACAAACAGTTTCCCCACTGGACAGCGGTCCGGCTTATCAGCCTGAAATTCCTGAAGAGCCCGTCGTAAATCAGGGGAGATGGCAGAAAGAATCACCCCTTCCTTCAGAATACCGACCGGCTCAAGGACCGCAGGAGAATCAGGCAAAAAGCTCCTAGAGAGGGCATCCGCCTTAACATTCTTAGAACCCAGAAGATACGAGACCACAAAATCAAAATGAGAGAAAAACAGGGACCATCGAGCCTGTCTAGGATTCAACCGCTTGGCAGATTCGAGGTAAATCAGATGCTTATGATCGGTCAAGACCACAATACGGTGCTTGGCCCCCTCAAGCCAATGTCGCCACTCCTCAAATGCCCACTTCATAGCCAACAACTCACGATTGCTGACATCATAATTGCATTCTGCAGGAGAAAACTTTCGAGAAAAGAAGGCACACGGTTTCATCAAGGAACCATCAGAATTCCTCTGAGACAAAACGGCCCCTGCCCCAATCTCAGAAGCGTCAACCTCAACCTGAAATGAAAGAGAAACATCTGGCTGACGTAACACAGGGGCAGAAGTAAATCGGCTTTTAAGCTCCTGAAAGGCAGAAACCGCCGCAGAGGACCAATTCGTCACATCCACGCCTTTCTTCGTCAAATGGGTCAGGGGTTTAACCACACTGGAGAAGTTGGCAATGAAACGGCGATAAAAATTAGCAAAGCCCGAAAATTTCTGAAGCTCTTCACGGATGTGGGCTGAATCCAATCATGAATGGCCTGAACCTTAACTGGATCCATTTCTATAGATGATGGAGAAAAAATGAAGCCCAAAAAAGAAACCTTCTGCACTCCAAAGAGGCACTTAGACCCCTTCACAAATAAAGCATTATCACGAAGGATCTGAAATACCATCCTGACCTGTTTCACATGAGATTCCCAATCATCGGAAAAAATCAAAATATCATCCAAATATACAATCATGAATTTATCAAGATAACTCCGAAAGATATCATGCATGAAGGACTGAAACACAGATGGAGCATTAGAGAGCCCGAATGGCATCACAAGGTATTCAAAATGGCCTTCGGCGTATTAAACGCAGTTTTCCATTCATCACCCTGCTTAATACGCACAAGATTATTATATGCCCCTCGAAGGTCAATCTTAGTAAACCAACTAGCCCCCTTAATCCTAGCAAACAAATCAGAAAGCAAAGGCAAAAGGTATTGGAATTTGACCGTGATCTTATTCAAGAGGCAATAATCAAAACAGGGTCTCAAGGAGCCATCCTTCTTGGCAACAAAGAAAAAACCTGCTCCCAAAGGTGAAGAAGATGGCCAAATATGCCCCTTCTCCAATGACTCCTTAACATAACTCCGCATGGCGGCATGTTCTGGCACAAACATGTTGAAAAGTCGGCCTTTAGGGAACTTACAGCCTGGAACCAAGTCAATAGCACAATCACAGTCCCTATGCGGTGGAAGGGAACTGGACTTGGGCTCATCGAATACATCCTGGAAATCTGACAAAAACTCAGGAATTTCAGAAGAAGGGGAAGAGGAAATTGACATCAAAGGAATGTCACCATGAACCCCCTAACAACCCCAACTAGTCACAGACATAGATTTCCAATCTAACACTGGATTATGTACCTGTAACCATGGGAAACCCAGCACAATAGCATCATGCAAATTCTGCAACACCAGAAAGCGACAATCTTCCTGATGGGCTGGCGCAATGCACATGGTCAGCTGTGTCCAAAACTGAGGTTTATTTTTAGCCAACGGTGTAGCATCAATACCCCTCAAAGGAATAGGGTTCTGCAAAGGCTGTAAGGGGAAACCACAACGTTTGGCAAATTCTAAGTCCATTAAGTTCAAAGCGGCGCCTGAATCCACAAATGCCATGACAGAAAATGACGCTAATGAGCAGATCAGGGTCACAGATAACAGAAATTTAGGTTGTACAGTACTGATGGTAACGGAACTAGCGATTCTCTTTGTACGCTTAGGGCAATCAGAAATAACATGAGCAGAATCGCCGCAGTAAAAACACAACTTATTCTGACGTCTGAATCCTTGTCGTTCAGCTCTCGACAAAATCCTATCACACTGCATAGGCTCAGTACTCCGCTCGGAGGACAACACCATAGTGTGCACAACTCTGCGCTCGCGCAAGCGCCGATCAATCTGAATGGCCAGAGACATAGAATCACTCAGACCAGCAGGCGTGGGGAACCCCACCATAACATCTTTAACGGACTCAGAAAGACCCTTTCTGAAAATTGCCGCCAAGGCCTCCTCATTCCATTTAGTCAGCACAGACCATTTTCTAAATTTCTGGCAATAAGATCTGCCGCTTCTTGACCCTGACACAGGGCCAACAAGGTCTTCTCAGCATGATCCACTGAATTAGGTTCATCATACAATAACCCTAGCGCCTGAAAAAAGGTGTCTACATTAAGCAAAGCAGGATTCCCAGATTCCAGGGAAAATGCCCAATCCTGAGGATCGCCGCGCAGCAGAGAAATGACAATTTTAACCTGCTGTATGGGATCACCAGAGGAACGTGGTTTCAGAGCAAAAAACAGTTTACAGTTATTTTTAAAGCTCAAAAATTTGGACCTATTCCTAAAAAACAAATCAGGACTTGGAATTCTAGGCTCTAAAACCGGAGTCTGAACGTGGGTGTCCACCAAAAACATCAGATGGATGTACGCAACTGAGACGTGGAGTTCTGGGGTGATCGTGCCATATTGGATGTCAGCCATTCTCAGCTTGGGAACTTTCCAGATGGAGCTACCCCCAGTAATGCAAGTACACAACGTATTCCACAGGTCGGTGCTCTGGAAATTAGTTCCGCCTCCGGAGACTACGTTGTTTGTCATGGTTCCCAATGGCAAGGGAACGTCAGAGAACATAAATAACAGAACAGCTCTTGGGTGATGGAATCTCGAGCTGACCGTGAGCTAAACCTACCACACAACTAACAGTGGCCGGGTGGCGTACCTACGTTTTATCCCTAGACGCCTAGCGCCAGCCGGAGGACTAACTAACCCTAATAGAGGAAAAGACAGACCTAGCTTACCTCTAGGGAAATTCCCCCAAAAAGGAGACAGAAGCCCCCCACATATATTGACGGTGAGTTCAGAGGAAAAGACATACGCAGTATGAAGGTAGGTTCAGCAAAGCGAGGTCCGCTTACTAGATAGCAAGAAGATACAATAGGGAACTTCACGGTCAGCTGAAAACCCTATTAAAGTACCATCCCGAAATTACTTTAAGACTCATGTGTCAACTCATGACACCGGAGTGGCAATTTCGGTCCACAAGAGCTTCCAGCTACAGAAAAATAACATAACTGAACTGGAACAAAAATGCAAAACAAACTTAGGACTAAGAGTCCAACTTAGCTGATAGTAGTCTAGAAGCAGGAACATGCAACAGAAAGGCTCTGGTTACATTGATGGCCGGCACTAGAATAACTGAGCAGCAAGGCTAAATAGGATACACCCATATCCTGATGGAAACAGGTGAACAGAGAAAGTGAAGCACACAAGTCCAGTACCACCAGTGACCACTGGGGGAGCCCAAAAACCAAACTCACAACAGTTGTTGCCATGTCCACTAGATTGCGTTTGCTGTAAACCTGTGGATCAGGTGACTGCAGAGGTGAACCCTAGTGGATCGACTCGTCCTCACTAGTGATGAGCAAGTATACTCGTTGCTTGGGTTTTCCCAAGCATGCTGGGGTGTCCTCTGAGTATTTTAGCATGCTCGGAGATTTAGTTTTTGTCGACACAGCTGCATGATTTGCGGCTGCTGGACAACCTGAATACAATACCGCCTGTTTGTTAGGGAACCATCACATGTATTCAGGCTGTCTAGCAGCCGCAAATCATGCAGCTGCATCGACACAAACTGAATCTCTAAGCATGCCAAAATACTCCGAGGACAGCTGAGCAATGAGTATACTCGCTCATCACTAGTAATCACTGTACGTCGTTTCCGGTTAGGTCCGATGTTGAGGATATAGAGTCCCCTGATTGAGAGGGGGGTACTGTCGAGATGCATTTTTGGATTTGTGGCAGCTCTGGTTCCACTCTGTTTTAAATGTAGCTTTTTTCCTTTCAGGACCAGTGGAAGTTAATGTCAGTTTTCTCTTGCTGGCAACTGCAGAGTTGCTGAGTCAGCTGATGTGGGTGGTGACCACTACCACCATCCTTTAGATGGTTACCTGATGCGTCAGCTGACTGTTGGTGATAGAGTTTCTCTAAGGAGACCAGCTTTGCAGTTGCAGCTCACAGATGTCAGCTACTTCTGGAGTTTTGGAATCCTGTTTCTGTGTCATCTGCGGTTTGGAGCTTGGCAGCAGAGACTGGACGCTAAGTGTTGTGTTTTCACCTTGTCTTTCTCATGTTTGTCACTGTCCTCTGTGTTGTACTATTTGCAGTGGTGAGGCTAGCGCCCTTGCCGGCCAGTGCACTAGCCATGGCAGTGTTAGGTGGCAGAGAGGGACTAAGTTCCTGATGGTGGATTGGGGGAAGGACCCACTTAGGGCATTAGGGGAGTACAGGGACAGGCTCAGGTTTGAGCTCAGGTGGTGACCATCTCTCATTTCCCTATTGGTAGGGCCTTTCTCTCCCCTATACCATCCCGTTGTGTGTGTTGTGCCATCTGCTGACCGACCCCCTGCTGGGTCGATATACATATCGTGACACCAAGTTTGAGAAATGGCTGTCTCCACTGAAACTGGAGCCAGGGAAGGCCATGTCCGATAATGGTGAAAACCTGGTGGTGGCCCTTTGCTGGGGCAATCTCACACGTGCCTTGCATGGCTCGTGCCCTCAACCTGGTGGTCCAGCAATTTCTCTGCTGCTATCCCGGCGTGGATGCACTGCTGCAGAATGTACAGTCGCTGTGTGCTCACTTCCACTGTTTCACCCCCCAGGTCAATGACTTGTATCACTAAAGAGGGCTTTCGGCCTGCCTGTTAACCGTATGATATGCAATGTGCCGACACAGTGGAATTCCACTCTGCACATGTTGCAGTGACTGTGGCAGCATTGACAAATCCTGGTGTGGTATGTCCTTCTGCATTGCCTGGGTCAACGCAATATGGATGTGGTGCAAATCACACTTGCTTAGTCGGCACAGATGAAGGACCTCTGCACTCTTCTGCACAGTTTTGAAATGACTACTAAGATGGTTAGCACTGACGATGTCATCATCAGCATCACTATTCCGGTCATCTACATGCTGGAGCACACTTTGAATAGTCTGCGTGAGGAGGTGGTGGTCCCAGAAAAAGAGGTGAAAGCAAAGGAGGATGCGGAAAGGATAACAATATTTCTAAGTTCCGGACTGTCATCGCGCAGGTGGGTGCCATGGGAGAGTGGATTATAGCGGTCGAAGGGGCTCATGGTATGGTACCAGACAAATGGTTAATGAAGGTGCAGGAGCCGAGGAACAAATTGAGGAGGATGAGGAGGAAAAGCTGATGGACATGCAACAGTCAGGAGATAAAGAGGATAATGATCCCGTTTCTGTTGTCCATGGTTGGCGGGAGGGGATGGAGGAAGCAACCTTGAGTGTTACCTTGCCAACTACACACTATGGACTTGAACCTCTTGGAAGTGCCCAACACATGAGCACCTTCAACCAGCACTGAAAGTAGTCAGCAAAACAATCCAGAATACAAAGTTTTAGTCCGAATTTCCATTCAAACCCTATAGTGGTAAGGCATCCTGTCTCATGTTTCACCAGGCTTTGTCACAGGACATGTGCAATCATGGACAGAACAGTATCAATTTTTCAATAGCAAAAAGCAAACTCAAAAATGGTGTGTATTCTCGAAAGTCTGGTCCTTAATAGGTTACACATTATTTCTTCTTCTTTTTGCGATATTTTAATCACCATGTAAATACAGGACTGCATGACTGTAAAAATAAAAAGAAGAACTTGTGATATGATAGGTAAACATAATCCTTACTAACATGCTTTGTAAATTGATTTCTGGTGATGATATAAAGACGTTGATCACCAGTGAACCAGTCACTCTGCCTCTGATACAACATTATAGAATGGATTCCAGCACCTATAAACTCTACCATGAAGATGACTTTGATTCAAGACAACATTTGGAGAGTTACGTGTCAGATAACCCTGATAGGGTCGCTCGTGAGGATTCCTTGATATTTCCCATTGAAAATCTTAGAAAAACGTTTACAGAAGGTAGGTATCATAATTGTTCTTTTTAGATCATTTTAACAAAATGTCAGTGGTTTTGGAGATCAGAGGGGGAAAACACAAAGCCCAACACATATCAAGCAAAGGAAGCAGAGCAAGGCAGTGTTCATTCCATATGATGAATAGTAAGATCTCTGGGGTTAGTAGAGTAATTGTTTCCTGTCTGTAGTTTTCAGAACACTGTAAAATGATAAAAAGCTAAAAAGTAACCTTTGTTTTCATTTGTATTTAATAAGTCAAAAGTAGAGATGAAAATAAGCAATTTTATGTGGCGATACTACATATACTGTATGTATTTTTTATTAACTTTATTTGTAACGGGGAAAATGGTAGTGATTTGAACTTATAGTTTTGGTTTTTTTCATATTTTTATACTTTTAATATTTTCACTGTTTTTTAAAGCAGCACTTGCGCTACATATGAACATGGTCTAAATGTCAGAAAGTGCATGGGATTTTTTGAAAATTCCTTTTCCACTGTACGTCTAATGATGCTGTTGAATTGCTACATTTTTTGTTGCTTTTTTTCTCTATATGTTTCTATAGAGAGCCTGAGAAAATTTGCATGAAAAAACACACAGTTGCATTTCAAAGTGCAAAATCAAAGATTTTCTGTACTATAAAAAAAGTATTTCAAAATTCGGTTTCAAATCTGCACTAAAAGTGGATCAAATAATGGGGAAAAAACTTCAAAAAATTGTAACAAAAACACAATAATCCGAGAAGATTACTGTTATTATGTGGTATGGTGCGGACACCTGCAGATAAAATGAGGCAGAAAAAAAATATAGCATTAATGCTATATGTGAACACAGTCTTAGTGTAACACTCTTATTACATTATTTTTTCAGGATTCCTGTTGTTCTTCTACAGTTTGACCACTAGTTGCTGCTATTGTTCACCTTGATAATTGTGCTGCAATGCCACTCCTTACCAGTGGAGGCTGCTGTTGTGTTTTGCAATTGCCCTTTACTAGCATGGCAGATTGTGAACCTGTGGAATCCTTATTGTTTCCTGTTTGGGCCTACTTAAAGCCACATGGAACTCTCACTCATTGCTTGAGTATTGTGTCTAGCTATTAGGGCTCACTTGCGAGAAACTCGGATGAATCTCGCATGTTAACACCCAGCACTGCACCCGGAACTCAGATCAGAGCGTGCAGCCGCATAGGAATACATGCAGCCGCACGCTCCGCTCCTGAGTGCCGGCAGCAGCGCCAGGTATTGACGTGCGAGACTCATCTGAGTTCCTCGCGAGTGAGTATGAGCCCTTAGTCTAATTCCAGTCTCCAGCTCCTGAACTGTCTTACCCAGACTTTTCTCAGTTATCTCTGGATTGTTTCCTACAACTTATTTGTTAATCTCCAAGGACTTCTATTACTGCTTGCTGCTCCTTGCTCGTACACAACCAGCCACTTGATTCCAGAAGTGCTACACCAGTATCATAACAGGATACTCAAGCAACTATGTACCTTTAAGTAGACCCAAACAGGAAACAAGATGGATTCCACAGGTTCAGAATCTGCCATCTTAGTAAAGCGCAATTTCAGTACACAGCAGCAGCCTTCAGTGGTAAGGAGTGGAATTGCAGTGCAATTATCAAGGAGAACAATAGCAGCCACTAGTGGTCAAACTGTAAAAGGCCGACAGGAATCCTTCCTGACATAATTGTGTGTAAGGAAGAAAAATTCAATCACGCCATTTTTACACCATTAACCAATCACCATAAATAATATGTTCACTGTATTGTAAGGGTTGTTTTGATAACAGGGATATCAAATATGTCTGTTATTTGCTGAAATGTGTTGTTTATTTTTTTTTTAAGTGCGTTACAAATATCATTGTTGTAATTAATTTTCATTGTTTTTCAGCATTTTTAGAGCAAAAAAAATCTCTGACTTTATCACTAAAATACAAGTATATAGAAATGCACTGATATCTAGAGATGCTAGACATGTAGTAATATAAGGTTGCAAGAAATTAAGAACAATACAATGCAAAGAAAATCCTCCAATATGTGACAGTGCAGCCTGTGGCTTTTGCTATCGCTGCAGGTTGGAAGTTTAAATCCCTGGGAAAATCAGACTTCAAGAAAAGAAAATTCTGAGTTAATGAAATGAATGTCAGTAAGTAGAGAGCAGAGAGATGCTGAGCACTCCTCATGGGAGGAGTAGGAGCTGCTGAGCAATGAACTCAGGAGCATGTAGTGACTGCAATACAGGGGACAAGACATTACAGGAAAGGAAACTGAGTGACTGAAAGTCACTACCATAGTCTTCGTCTCCCAGAACATCTCCCCAAAATCGGGACTGCTGGATCCTCTAGGGTTGTGAACTATGCAAACATATTTATTTAGCTTATAAAGGGCAGCATAAGCTATTAATAAAGAAAAATGCACAGAAGAGATGTGGAAAAGGGGTTCAGCATGGGGCGGATGGGGGCACATTTGAGTGGGCCCCGAACGTAGGTAAATATATTTACAGGCATGGTGGCGCACAGGTACGGACTGAGGCTGAAATTCAGTCCTGGCATTTGAAATCACACAGGTCCATGGTGTCCCCGTCCCCATGAACCAGATGGGAATATACTACTAATATTACCCTGGATGGAGGGAAGGAAGATTTTCTACAAGACCAATATGTCTAATGATACCCTTGGCCTGCTGGGGTAAGTGCCAGAGTCAGCAACTTTGTGCTCCATCACAACTCTTAACAGTATGGGTGTCTTGAGAACACCGATTCTGTTAACAAAGTAACAGACAAAGCAGCCCATGACCAGACAGGCACTTCTGGCATTTGCAAGAGTTGCCAGATGGCCAGTCCGGTCCTGGTGGCGCACCATAACCACAGTGACTACAGGGGAACTTTAGCAGATGACAATGCTGAGGTATGGATGACCAGATCAGGCGAATTTAGAATTTGCCTTTTTGTTTGAATTTTCCCATGAAATTCAGTCCTTATTATGTCCTGGGGTCTCTCCAATTTGAAGAATTTGGTGCAACAACATTAATAAGTTGTCATGATTAAGGAAGCTTAGTCTCCAGAAACGCGTTGAGATTCTTATCCATATGGTTCGTGCTGAAGTCTGTATCCTCTATGTATAAAGTTTGTGAATAAAGAAAACTCTTTTTTACGGATTCGGTGAAGCTGGACATTCTCTTCTTTTTTGAACATTAATAAATATCACATAACATAAAAGAAAAGTAATATAAAAAGAAAAAACAACAACAAATGAATCCACCCATAGTTTACAGTGAAAGTATTGTAGCATGTTTAGGAATTGGTGACTGATACTGTGACTTTCTGACGTGTATATATTTGTATATTTCAATATTTGGATTTTCTTCTGCAGGTCATATTAAAGGAGACGTCTTGATTGACCTCAGTCTTGGTTCTATGGTTTACCATTTATACGCAGCCTGTGAGTTTTTCAACCATATCATAGTGCTGAAGTCTAGAGACAGCTGCATCATTGAGCTGAAAAGATGGGTGGACTCACGTACAGGAGCTTTTGATTGGAGCCATGCCACAAAACTTCATGCTGACACAGAAGAATGCAGGTGAGGTATTTGCCCAAATATTAGAAAGATTCCACTGTCATTGTTTTTACAATACAAAAGATATGACTGCGGTCTTAGTGTAATATTGGGTATCTTCTGTCTACCTTATTTTGCAATCTACATACATATTAGTCCTCAATAACCTTAAAACACCAGGTAACAGTATCACAATATAACCATCATACCCTCACACAGAACAGAAGGAAAAAAGGAGTGTATATATCAAAAATCATTGTATTAAGCATATAAATACATATTGCTAAAAGGATGCTTCATGTCACAAGAAAGACTTGGCCAAAAAAACTGCCTTGAATTACAAAAAAATCACTGCATGATATATTAGATTTGCTCATTATATATTAGATTTACTCAATCACAAAATGTTGTACATGATAAAGCACTGGATACAGAATAAATCAACATATAGCAAAAAAATACTCCATCATTATATATATACACTAGATTGTGGCCCGATTCTAACGCATCGGGTATTCTAGAATATGCATGTCCCCGTAGTATATGGACAATGATGATTCCAGAATTCGCGGCAGACTGTGCCCGTCACTGATTGGTCGAGGCAACCTTTATGACATCATCGTCGCCATGGCAACCATTATGACATCTACGTCGATACTGTGCCCGTCGCCTGGCGGCCTCGACCAATCAGAGACGCGGGATTTCCAGGACAGACAGAAAAACCCTTAGACAATTATATATATAGATGCTAGATCATAAACTCAGAGAAGTAGGAGAAAATCAAGAGCAGTAAACCTCCGAATCGCTCTCAAATAGATATGTAAAGTGCCTCAGTGCCTATAAACTAATGATAAAACATGAAATCCATCAGAAAACCTTAGCCCTTTTCTCAAAGTGATTGCATAAAGTGCTTCAGTGTGTAAAGGCTTAATAGTGATCTGGGCTAGCAGCAAAAGGAAAGAACCAAGTAATAATATAGAGATATTAATCTTTTTACCTTAGTGGTAAGCAGGAGTTTTGCCGAGTCTACCACCCCGTTTTTTTACAATCATAGCCAATTCAAAATAAAATTTTAAATGTCAGTAGTAAGGTCTACATTTGTTCACTCAGATCAAAATGTTCAAAATCTTGCAGCTTTATAATAATTGGCACTGTTGGAAAAGCACAGCAAGGTTCTAGTCATGTCACATTTGGATTGGAGGTATAAAATGGGAGTATCCAAACCACATCTCTTATGTAAAACGGGTAGTGATTAGTGATGAGCGAATATACTCGTTACTCGAGATTTCTCTAGCACGCTCGAGGGTCCTCCGAGTATTATTTAGTGTTCAAAGATTTAGTTTTTCTTGCCGCAGCTGAATGATTTACATCTGTTAGCCAGCATAAGTACATGTGGGGATACCCTAGCAACCAGGCAACCCCCACATGTACTTATGCTGGCTAACAGATGTAAATCATTCAGCTGCGGCAAGAAAAACTAAATCTCCGAGTATACTGATGAGTATACTCGCTCATCACTAGTAGTGATGATCAAATTAGGTATTCGCCTTGGTATATTCGAGTGACTCATCCAGCATGTTTGGTGCTTTATTTGGAGTCAATGAACATGCTGGGCTGGCTTGCCAATCACAGTAATGCCAATGCCATTTTTGATGTGGCATTACTGTGATTGGCTAGCCTTTCAGCATCATAGGCACTATTTAAAGGCTATATATATCACAAAAGGCGTGATCAAAAAATACACTGACCTCGACCATGGTACTATTATAAAACAATTTTTATTTGAATAATTACTTATAAAAACAGCATATTACTACTACTACAAGAAAGGGTACTAGAACCACAAAAAAGGGACAAATCTGCCATAGGTCAACCCAAATTACAAACTGGCTAACACACTTAATATTTTTATGGCTGCCACAACTGTATAGCTTTTTGTAAATAAATCATGTGATGTGATGACATTTAGGGGTAAGTATATATGTTTGCCCATATGAGCATACCATTGTCAAGGTAGCAACACGCTAATCCTCTTAATCTCATAGTGTTCCCCCACATGTAAAAAGCATGCAGCTGTCTATATGTTATAAGGCATACCTATTTGTTAGTCACATGGGGATAATCCTCGGCGTCCCTCTGCCCCGACGCGCGTTTCACACCGCTTCTTCAGACGCCTCCGTCGGGGCAGAGGGACGCCGAGGATTATCCCCATGTGATTAACAAATAGGTATGCCTTATAACATATAGACAGCATACAGTGGGGGAACACTCTATGAGATTAAGAGGATTAGCGTGTTGCTACCTAGACAATGGTATGCTCATATGGGCAAACATATATACTTACCCCTAAATGTCATCACATGATTTATTTACAAAAAGCTATACAGTTGTGGCAGCCATAAAAATATTAAGTGTGTTAGCCAGTTTGTAATTTGGGTTGACCTATGGCAGATTTGTCCCTTTTTTGTGGTTCTAGTACCCTTTCTTGTAGTAGTAGTAATATGCTGTTTTTATAAGTAATTATTCAAATAAAAATTGTTTTATAATAGTACCATGGTCGAGGTCAGTGTATTTTTTGATCACGCCTTTTGTGATATATCTAACTGTTAATGGTACAGTGTCCCCTAGGGGGAGTTATACTGAGGAATAATATTGAGCAAATTATTGTGTATATATACTATTTAAAGGCTGCCGATGCCATCTTGCGCACATTGCAGCCGGAACCAGAGTAGGGAGAGCATAGTTTCAGTAGTGTAGGGAGAGTGAAAGTAACGTAGGGAGAGTGATAGGAGGTTAAGGTGAGTGTTATTTATTCCAAAAAGATCTTTTAAGAGCTGAAAATTGTCAAGACTAGTTGTTTGTTAGATGGGGATTTAGAAAGGAGAGATTTAATAGAGGGGAGGGAGGGCGGGTGAAAGGAAGTCACCTGGGTGTTCTCATCATTGGAAGTACATGCTGCAGCACTCTGCTATTTTCCATGCAAAATAACTAATATTTGTCTAGCAGTTGTGCGACAGGTGTAATCTGGGTACAGATAATCTTACATGACATGACAATTTAGTAGGGGCAATAATCTTCATTACTCTGTATTTGGAGTGTGTCAGCAAGACGATCTACAAAAAAATAGCCACATATTACTAGATACAGTGAATTTGTACATAAGACCTTTGTAAGGATACTTGTGAAAAATAAAGCCATCATTTTTTGGTTTCATAAGCATAACGCATTCGGGATGAGAAAGGGTGATATTAAGGGACATGGATGTGGTGGTGCCCGCCAAGGCCGTGTGACATCTGAAAGTGACTGTATCTCGCTCTAGGTTCCTGTCAAAGTTTAGTCAGCGCGGTACAACCCTAAGAACCCAGACAAGTGCAAGGATGTTGTGGGTTGGATGGCAGACAAAGACTCCAGTGTGTTGACAAGCAGAACCATGAAGTCTTCCACATGGTCCAGTCCCAGTAGCCAAGAGGCTGGGCCTCTGAATCCTCAACCTGGTTCTTCTTCCTCCCAACATCAAGAGTCCCAGGAGACATATGAACCCAACTGGCACTCTGAGGAACTGTTTATGTTCCCTTGAAATTTGTCAGGCCTCTCAAACCATGCACCATTAAAGAGGGCTATGAGAGGTGGAGTGCAGTGATGGCCAAACATTTGAGCACCTATGGCCAGAAGAAAGGCACGTTGGGGAAAGTCAATTGATGTCTGAAGAGGTGGAGGATAATCATAAGGCACAGTTGCCATATAATATCAGCCTCAAATTGCAGCTCAGAAGGAATATCAGATTGAGGAATTGGAAGCCAAAGAGGCCGATGATGAGGCCACTGATCCAATCTGGCATGGTGGCATGCATAGCGACCACAGCAGTGCAGAGAGGGATGGATTTGTAGCAAGAAAAGTCTTAGTTACTCACCGGTTAACGGTGTTTTTCGGAGTCCATGACAGCACTACGGAGAGAGGGGATCCGCCCTTCAGGAACAGGAAACCTACAGATACATAAGGGCGGCACCTCTCCCACGCATCAGTTGGTTTACAGAGCACAAGAGGACTACCAAGGTTAATAGCATACATAATAAACAATGATACAATAACTAACTATTCACTACCCGTGAATTATATAAATAAAGGAAGAGGTGTACACCCAGAACTTAAGAAGACGGGAGGGTATGTACAGGTGCTGTCATGGACTCCGAAAAACACCGTTAACCGGTGAGTAACTAAGACTTTATCGGTCGTCCATGACAGCACTACGGAGAGAATTACAGAGAGTAACTAACTAGGGAGGGACTACAGCTTGCAGCACCCTTACACCAAAGGAAAGGTCAGAAGAGGCACCCAAGTTCAATCTATAGTGGTTATAGAATGTGTTTGGGGAAGACCAAGTAGCAGCCTTACAAATTTGGTCGATCGACACCTCCAATCTTTCCGCCCACGAAGCCGCCATAGCTCTAGTGGAATGCGCTTTCAGACCTTCAGGCGCCGGCTTGCCCTTTGAGATGTATGCCAGCGAGATAGCCTCCCTGATCCATCTAGCTAAAGTAGATTTTGATGCCCTGTGACCCTTCCTACTACCCTGATAGGACATGAATAGGGCGTTATCTATCTTCCAGGGATCAGTTACTGCCAGATATTCCAGGATACATCTTTTTACATCTAAAGTGTGTAGCTTCCTTTCCTTATCGTTAGTAGGATTGGGGAGGAAGGATGGAAGAACTATTTCCTGTGTTCTGTGGAACCTGGACACTACTTTAGGAAGATATGCTGGATCAGGGGATAGTATCACTCTATCATCCCTAAGCTGCATGTAAGGGGGAACCCTGGATAATGCTTGGATGTCGCCTATCCTACGCGCCGATGTTAGGGCCACCAGGAAGGCTACTTTAAGGGATACATTTTTAATAGAGGCTGATGCAATTGGCTCAAATGGGGCCTCTGTCATGGCCGAGAGGACTAGGTTCAGGTCCCATGGCATGACCCTATTCTTCACCATTGGCCTAGACCGTTTTGTCGCTCTGATGAATCTGCTGACCCAGTGATTCTCAGCAATGTTGCAGCCAAAGAGGGCCCCTAAGGCTGATACCTGCACTTTAAGTGTATTTGGGGATAACCCCATATCCAACCCCTTCTGTAAGAATTCTAAAATCTGGTCTATTGGTATTGACTGACCAGCTATTACCCCCGAGTTTTGAAGGAACTTCTTCCAGATCCTAACATAAATCTTTGTGGTGATTATTTTTCTGCTCTTCAGCAGAGTGTTAATGAGGCCCGGAGAGAACCCCCTATCCTTTAACAGCGCCCACTCAAAATCCACGCCGTCAGATGAAGGCCAACCGCCCGAGGATGGTAGACTGGGCCCTGGGATAGGAGATCCGGGATGTCTGGCAAGACCCATGGGTCGGATATCGACATAGCCCTCAGGCATGGAAACCACGTCCTTCTGGGCCAGAAGGGGGCAATTATTATTACTGTGGCTTTGTCCTTCCTGATTTTCCTCACCACCAGAGGAAGTAGAGACAGGGGAGGAAAGGCGTAGGCTAGCCTGAAGTTCCAGTCTATGAGGAGGGCGTCTACTGACAGAGGATTTTCTCTGGGGTTGAGAGAGCAGAATTGTGCCACTTTCCTGTTTTCTTTTGTGGCAAACAGGTCTACCTCTGGTTGACCCCATCTTTCCACGATGAGGTTGAAGATGGAGTCGTTCAGGGACCACTCTCCCTGCCTCAATGTGTTGCGGCTTAAGAAATCCGCCGTAGTGTTTTCTGCCCCTCTTATTTGAAGAGCCGTCAATGAGAGAAGATGTTGCTCTGCTAGATGGAATAGACGATCTGCTACGCACATTAGGGATTTGGAACGAGTCCCGCCTTGGTGATTTATGTATGCCACGGCGACCCGATTGTCCGAGAATACCCGCACGTGGTGGCCCTGTAGATAGACAAGGAGTGATTTAACTGCCTGTTCCACAGCCGTTAACTCCTTTAGGTTGGAAGACATTTCTATCTGATCCCGATCCCAAAGCCCCTGGACCAACGTATCCCCCATGTGAGCCCCCCACCCAGAAGGGCTAGCGTCCGAGGTGACTATACGAGTTACATTATATTCCCAGGGGACCCCTGTGGACAGGTTCTCTTGGTCTAGCCACCATCCGAGGGACATAATAGCGTCTTGGGATAGGGTCATCAGGCTCTCCAGACATCCCCCCAACCTTTTTTGTTGTAACAGCACCTCACCCTGAAGTATCCTCGTATGATACTGGGCCCATCGGACCGCTGGAATACAGGACGAGAGAGAGCCCAACAGAGACATGGCTCTTCTAAGGGACATGGTGGGGTTTTTAGAGGCATTCAGCACCTGAAGGTGCAGGCGATCAATTTTCTCTTGAGGCAAACGGCATTCTTGAACCTGGGAATCCAGGGTCAGGCCTAAAAATCGCTGCACCGTCATGGGCTGTAAGCGTGATTTTTTAACATTTAGCATCCACCCCAGACACTCCAGAGCAGACATCACTTTATGTAACTGTTCCAGACAGTGATCCGCCGTTTTACCTACGATAAGGAGATCGTCCAGGTAGGGGATTATTAGAATGTTGGACTCATGCAGGTGTGCCATAACTTCCGCCATAGCTTTGGTAAACACTCGAGGGGCGACCGATATACCAAAGGGGAGGGCCCTATACTGGAAATGTCTGATTACCCCATCCAACCTTACCGCCACCCTCAGGTATCGTTGGTGACCTGCATAAATAGGGATATGGTAATAGGCGTCCTTCAAATCCAATACTACCATAAAGCAGTTTTTAAACAGCAGCTTTATTGCGGTGTTAATAGTTTCCATCTTAAATGATTGGACGGTCAGGAAATTATTAAGAGCCCTAAGGTTAATAATTGTTCTGAAGGAGCCACCGAGGATCTGTCCTGCTCCTGCTCCAGCAGACCGACGGCAGCTTCCGGCTCATCCATAGCTGCAGATGGGCTAAACAAGCAGCCCTGCAGCGTTATGCTTGGCTATATATAGCCCACCCCCGAATCCGGAACATGTGCAGGTGTGTGGCCAGAATCTTTTCCTCCACCTGCAAATCCGTGCCCCACCCCCCCCCCCTCCACCTCCAACTGCCCCCCCTCCGCCCCCGCCGCATGCAGGACAGTGGTGATTTTTGCAAAAAAAACGGCCGGCGTCCAACTTCCGGTTTTAGCCCCGCCCCCTGTGCGTCACTTCCGGTATCGGCCTGAGGGCTCAGGAACGCACCCGGAAGCCGGGGACAGCGTCGCTGGACCCCCTAGCCGCCCGCCGCTACACCACCGCCGCCCGTGGCCGCAGCACAGCGGCGAAAGCGGCAGAAGCCGGCGCCCGACCCCCGGCCTGCCGACCAAAAAGGAGCGCACAGGGCGCCGCACCACACCACACTGCACCGACAGGGACCAGAGGCGGGGAAGACCAAGGCCCAGGAGGGTGAGCGGACCCCGGGGGGGCATACTCACCTCACTGACCACTGGGGATGGACCTCCTCCGGACGTCGCTCCACCCTGCACCGCTCACTGTCGTGGAGTCCTACCCGGACCCACCGTGGCGCTTCCAGGGACCCGCACTGCCCGAGGTAGGAGACCCCCTCACTACCTGGGTCGGACAGCCGGCCTGGGTATTGATAGGAGAAACAAAGTCGTATCTGCAGGGAATCCTGTCCTCCAGGAACAGGAAACCAACTGATGCGTGGGAGAGGTGCCGCCCTTATGTATCTGTAGGTTTCCTGTTCCTGAAGGGCAGATCCCCTCTCTCCGTAGTGCTGTCATGGACGACCGATAAACAAGCAATAAAAGGTAATGGTTTGCCCAGAGGTAGAACTCGGTCAACTGTTCCACAGAGCCCCCCACTCGGCTAGATAACAGGTCAAGGGTGTGTTGTTCCCCTGTATAAGTTTTTTTCTGAAAAAAGTCCTTCAGATAAAACAACTATAATTTGCAGCATCTGCCATACCAAGCTAAGAAGAGGCAAGAACACTGCCAACCTGACCACCACCAGCATGCAAAAGCACAAGGCAGCCAAGCACCCCAGTAGGTTAGCGGAACGCCTTGGTACCAAATATTTGTTTGAGGGTAAAACCACTGCCCCTACCCCTGTGTTACGGCCTTCTCAACTTACTGACCATGAAACAGGCGCTGATGCCTCCTGCCCACAACCAGCAATTGCACGAGCACAACTGTCAGCAACCACATCCACTTCATTGTCCCAGCGCAGCGTTTAGTTGTGACTGCCCCAGACATTTACTAGAAAGCAGAAATATCCAGTCACCCACCTTCAGGCCCAAATGCTAAAAACCCACATTGCCAGATTGCTAGCCCTGTTTCGTGGGAACTGAGTCTTTCCGCGACCTCTTGCCAGTGGCAGCACCACGGTACTCGATTCCCAGCCAACACAATTTTTCCCGGTGTGCTGTCCCCGCGCAACATAAGCACGTGTTACACAATATCAGCCGTGCTCTGGCCAACGCAATCACAGGGAAGGTCCACCTAACAACAGACACGTGGACAAGTTCTTGTCGACAGGGACAACACATTTTCCTGATGGCACACTGGGTTAACCTGGTGGAGTCTGGGACAAAGTCACAGGCAGGGACAGGGCCGGCTCCAGATTTTTGTGGGCTCCGGGCGAAAGCGTCTCAGTGGGCCCCTTTAACGAATACCACGATTCATGATGCACAGATACAGCAGAGAAATATAAGTATAGTACAATGACAGATTTCACTTCTTACATTAGGTAAAATTGTAAAAAGCCAAATTAGCCAAACAAAAACAAAGGGGTGCCAGAGTGAAGGAAGTGCCCTATAACCAACGAACAGAAAAAAAGGGGGGGAAGGGTGTTAAAAAGGTACTACTGGCCTCTCAGATCCTCAATATTAATCTGACCTGATAGCAAAATGACTATAGTTGCCCTTAGGATATGTCCCCCACTTGCCCAAGTAAGTCACAATAAATGTATGTGTATAACATCCTTTTCTTATAAACACCACTTATTTGTACATATAAATGAGATCATGTATATACTATTCATCCTATGGACAACTATAGTCATTTTGCTATCAGGTCAGATTAATATTGAGGATCTGAGAGGCCAGTAGTAACTTTTTTACACCCTCACCCCCTTTTTCTGTTTGTTGGTTATAGGGAGAGAGAGAACAAAGAGAGAGAGAGTAAGAGGGGAAAGAAAGAACAAAGAGAAAGAAAGAACAGAGAAAAAAAGAAAGAGAAAGAGAAAGAACAGAGAGAGAGAAAGAAAGAGGGGAAACAAAAAACAACGGAGAGAAAGAAAGAACATAGAGAGAAAAACAAAGGAGAGAGAGAGAAAGAAAGAAAGAAAGAACAGAGAAAGAAAGAAAGAGGGGAAAGAAAAAGAAAGAAAGAAAGAAAGAAGAAAGAAAGAAAGAAAGAAAGAAAGAAAGAAAGAACAGAGAGAGAGAAAGAAACATACACCGACATCGTACACGCACAGCTCCGCACACCTCATGCACACTCGGTTCTACTTTGCATGCCTCGTACACAGACGGCTCTGCTCCGTACACCTCGCACACACATGGCTCCACTCAGTACACACATGGCTCCACTCAGTACACACATGGCTCAACTCTGTAAACCTCGTCCACATGTGGCTCTGCTCCATACACCCCATACACACAAAGCTCTGCTCTGTACACAAACAGCTCAGCTCCGTACACTTCGTACACACAGGGCTCCATTTCGTACACCCCGTACACACACAGCTCCACTCCATATACCAAGTACACACGCGGCTCTGCTCCATACACCTTGTACACACACGGCTCAGCTCTACACACCTCGTACACACACGGCACCGCTCCACACACCTTGTACACACATGGCTCCGCTCCGCACACATCATACACACATGGCTCCACTCCATACACCTCGTACACACACGGCTCTGCTCCGTACACCTCGTACACACACGGCTCCGCTCCGTACACCTCGTACACACACGGCTCCGCTCCGTACACCTCGTACACACACGGCTCCGCTCTGCACACCTCGTACACACAGCTCCTCTCCGTACACCTCATACACACAAAGCTCCGCTCCATACACCTCGTACACACGCGGCTCCGCTCCGTACACAAAGTACACACACGGCTCCGCTTTGCACACCTCGTACACACACAGCTCCGCTCTACACATCTTGAACACCCGCGGCTACGCTCCGTACACCTCGTACACACACGGCACTGCTACATCCATCCTGCAAACCCCTCCTGACCCCACACAAAAACTTACCCTTATCCACCACCATGACAATTAGCACAGCAGAGTCCTGCATACACTGAGGTCACTGATCATGTGTGACCTCTGACTCCTCCCCTCCTATGACTTCATCACAGGTCCTGTGTGCACAGAACAGCCTTATATGAGCAGCGCGAGCAGATGCATGAGAGGAGCGACTTCAGCTTCAGGACCTGTGATGATGTCACGATCACGTGACCGGTCACATGAGCTGGATGAGGGGATTTGGGATGGTTGGGAGTAAACTGTATAATAGAGTAGTAACTCAACCTGCGTCTCCGACCAAATTCAGTTACTACATCGGTAGAATCTGCCACCACCTCTCTTCAGTGACGGCAGTGCCACCTGAGGCAAAGTACTGCTCAACTTACCACATGGTAGGTGAGCCCCTGAGTGGGCCCCCCATCTCGCCAGGGCCCCGGCACTTGCCCAGGTGTGCCGGGTGCTGACGCCGGCCCTGGTCAGGGACATCACACATCTTACCCATACCAAGAATAGCAGGCCCAACTTCCACAAGGGTTTCAGTCTCCGCATAGTCCACTTCCTGTCTCTCCTCCTGCTCATCCTCATCCTCATCCTCAGCGGAACTAGCCTCCCGATCACTCCCCAGCTGGAAAATCTGCAGCACTGCCTTGGTAAAGCGGCAGCATGCTCTGCTGAAGCTCATCTGTTTAGGTCATAAAGCTCACACCTGAGCTGTTGAAAGTCATCAAAGATCCGACCAATCAGTGTCTCTCCCGCTGAACCTCCAATGAGGACTGGTTGTGTGCGATAATGGGCGTAACTTGGTGGTGGCTTTAAAGCTCGGCAAGCTGGTACATGTTCCGTGCATGGTCCACGTGCTGTACTTGGTTGTACAGCGATTTTTAAAAACATACCGATTTGTCTGACTTACTTGCCAAGGTACGCCATGTTAGCACTCATTTCCAAAAGTCATCTCTGGCTTTCACTGGTCTAGCTTTGCTGCAGCAGCACTCGTCACCGACTGATTTGTGACCTGCCCACACACTGGAATTCAACGTTCCATATTATGGCAAGGCTTAGTGAGCAGCAGAAGGCAGTCTCTGAATTCCAGCTTCTCAATGCCCACCAGAGTAACACTCAGCCCCCGCACATAACAACTGCCGAGTGTGTGTGGATCGCTGACCTATCTGAGGTTCTTCAAAACTTTGAGTACTGCACCAAGATAGTGAGTGCTGATGACGCTATTATGAGCATAACCATCCCACTGCTCTGTCTATTAAAATGTTTGCTGCAGAATCTTAAAGAGGAAGCTTTGAATGCAGAGCAGGTGGTTATGGAGCAAGATTGTACAGTGGCTGATATCACATAGCCCAGCCTCACACAGTATTCTCAGCCCACATTATGTGATGATGAGGAACAGGAGGAGGAGGAGGAGAAACAGGATTATTTGCCCTGCGCCACAGAGGGGACTCCCAATCCCAGCTTCATGCCTATCCAGCATTGATGGCCTAAAGAGGAAGAGAGGGAGGGGGAGGATATGTGCCGTGAGGAAGAGAGGGTGGTTACTGATCATCCCGGTGAGGACACTGAGCGCTTAACTCTGTGTAGTCTGCCACATATAGCAGAGTTCATGTCCAGATTCCTTTGCCAAGACCCTCACATGAAAGACATTTTGTCCATCATGAAATACTGGCTGTGCACCTTTCTTGACCCACGGTATAATGAGAAATTGGCTTCTCTAATGTCTGAGGCAGACATGCCATTTTCAGTGCATGCATGCCAGATGGCCATAGTGGAAAACTTGTTCAAAAGATTACCCTCAGACAACGTTGGTGGCAGAGGTACCAGCTCTTTTTGCCCACACGGATTACAGGGGAGGGCCACAAACACGAGGTGCAACTTGGGGGGGGGATTTCCACCAACTGTGCCATTTTCATGAGACTGTCACATCAGCAAGAGCTATCTGTGGGTGTTACTATGACAAGGAGGGAGACGTTAACCAAGATGGTGAAAGACTATGGGCAGCACGGTGGCTCAGTGGTTAGCACTGCAGCCTTGCAGCACTCGAGTCATGGGTTCAAATCCCACCAAGGACAACATCTGCATGGAGTTTGTATGTTCTCCCCGTGTTTGTGTGGCTTTACTCTGGGTTCTCTGGATTCCTCCCACATTCCAAAGACATACTGATAGGGAATTTAGATTGTGAGCCCCATCGGGGACAGCGATGATATTGTGTGCAAACTGTAAAGCGCTGCGGAATATTTTAGCGCTATCTAATATATAAAGCTGTATGTGTGTATGTATGTCCGGGATTGGCATCTGAACCGTCGCAGCTACAGCCACAAAATTTTGCACAGTCACACGTCTGGACCCCGAGAGCGTCATAGGCTATGTTGTGAGGTGAAATTTTAACCCCGCGCTTTCCAATTCACCAAACAATTTTGCCCCTATCTACATAATGGGGAAAAAGTGAAAGGAAAAGTGTTGGAGGCAAATTAACAGCTGCCAGATGTGAACAAGGGGGACTTAAAGAATGAGAGCGATGGCGCCAAAGAGTATATACTGTACAGTTGCTAAGGTGGGGCCCCGACATGGGATAATCACCACACCACCACGGGGATATGAACACACACACAAAATGCGCCACACACTACCACGTGCTCGAACACATATACCACCCTCAGTGCACATTTCACCACACATACACCAACCTCGCCACATAAAAGTCGAAACACATAAGTCGCCGCTCAAAACTCGCTACGCGCAAAACTCTCCACATGCAAAACTCGCCACACGTGCAAAACTCACCTCATGGAAAACTCGCCACACGCAAAACTTGCATACGCGGAAAAATTGCCACATGCACAAAAGTTGCAACACATGCAAAAGTTGCCTCACACAAAACTTGCACATACTCAAAAGGCACCACACATAAAACCCGCCACGCGCAAAACTCGCCATGCGCAAAACTTGCTGCACACAACTTGCTACACTAACCTGTCACATGCAACTCGACACACAAAAAGTTGCTACACGCATGTCGCCACACAAAACTCATCTCACAAAAGTCGCTACATGCATGTCGCCACACGCAACTCAACACACACAACTTGACACACGAAACTTGCCCTAAAACACACACAAGTCTGGTATTATCCTTCAAAAATAAAAATCTGATTAATAAGCAGACAAACTACAAGAGCAACAAATGTACCATATAGGAATCCGGCAGCTGTCAGTCACATGACCAGTCTATTATGTGTATGTGTGAGCTAATATATACTGCCAGGGGGTGGGCTTACTGTTGGCTGGGGATTTATCAGGCTGCCAATTTAGCTTACAAATACTGAGGTAAAAATACTGAGCAAATAACGTGTGAACAAGGTCTAATACAGGAGGAGATGACATACAGATATATACTATATACAGGAGGAGATGACACACAGGTATATACTATTTACAGGGGAGATGACACACAGGTATATACTATATACAGGAGAGATGACACACAGATATATACTATATACAGGAGAGATGACACACAGGTATATACTATATAGAGGAGGAGATGACATACAGGTACATACTACATACAGGAGGAGATGACATACAGGTATATACTATATACAGGAGGAGATTACCTACAGGTATATACTATATAGAGGAGGAGATGACATACAGGTATATGCTATGTATAGGAGGAGATGACATACAGGTATATACTATATACAGGAGGAGATGACACACAGATATATACTATATATAGGTGAGATGACACACAGGTATATACTATATACAGGAGGAGATTACATACATGTATATACTATATATAGGAGGAGATGACATACTGGTATATACTATATACAGGGGAGATGACACAGCAGGTATATACTATATACAGGGGAGATGACATACAGGTATATACTATATACAGGGGATGACACAGGTGTATACTATATATAAGAGAGATGACAAACATGTATATACTGAGGTGAAAATGAGAGGTGTGAGGTGAAAATGAAAAGGTGTGAGTGCAAAATGAGAGGAGTGAGGGAAAATAGTGGAGTGATTGGAAAATGACAGATGTGAGGTCGAAATGACAAGTATTAGGGGGGAATGAGAGGAGTGAGGGGGAAAATAAGAGGAGTGAGGGGGAAAATGACAGGCGTGAGGGAGAAAATGAGAGATGTGAGGGGGAAAATGAAAGATGTGATGGGGAAAATGAGAGGCGTGATGGGAAAATAAGAGAAGTGAGGTGCTATAACTAACCACAGATATTTACTATGCCCAGGCAACGCCGGGCTCTTCAGCTAGTATAAAAATAAAGATTATTATTATTACGTGACCATACCAGCATCCTTCCTGATTCAGGGCCCTTTAACTATTGATTGTCCAAGCTGCACACTTGGCCAGACCTCTCCTTGTACTCCTTGGAGGTGCTGCCATGCCGTGCCGCAAGTGTGTTGTCTAAGTGGGTTTTTAGTTGGGTGCAATCATAACGGATAGGCGCACATGGCTGTCAACAGAAAATGCAGACAGGCTGACTGTTCTAAAATTTAACAAGGACTGGATTTCCTCCGACTTTGTAAGCCCTACGGATGACAGTAACGTTATGTAAATGGTTTTTTTTTGGAAACTGTCTTAACGTCCATCCCTTACCCTCCAAAACCATTTTGTTCAGGAAATCAACTCCTCTTCCTCCTGCTTCTGGAACAAGTACTTAGTGTTCATCTATGTATACCCCACGTGAGTATTGTTTTGTACTTTTTGAAACTTTTGCACATAGTGCAATGGTGAAACTTGTACTCTCTTGACACTGGTATAGTCGAAGACGCTCCGTGAACTAGCAAATGTCAACCAACCATTATTTCCCCCACCCCTTGCCCTGATTAATGACAGAGACCATCATTTTCATTGGAATGATAAAGGCCACAGCAGCCTGTTTTATTAACATAAAAACAGTTAACAATAAATGTAAAAACATTAACATTTCTTATTTAAAACTAGGAGAAGTACTTGGAGCCCACATGAATCTGATGATTTAACAACCCATAACGTGAACCTAACTAAACCAATGATTTTACTCCCAGCCATTGTAAACCTGGCTCGGGAGCACCAAAAACCCACAAGTGGGTTCACTGTTCACGTTAATAATCTGGAGATCCGAGCACCCCTGCCGGAACTCCCCACCACCATTCACCAGATCCGAAAACATATTAAACACCAAAACAGGGGAGCCATATGCCAATGGACCCCCCAAACCAATTTCAACCAACTCCAAGGACTCCCCCCAGCCGCCTAGGCCGCAATGACCCAACATTAACAAAAACTAAATAAGGACTAAGTCTACCCACTCCCCACCAATCATGGCACCCCAGATAAGCCAAATATTAAGGGCGGGAGGGAGGGACACTTCAGCAGAGGTGAGCGGGAAACTGACCAGCCCCACCCCTTGCCCTCCACACTACCCCCCCGAGGCAAACCCCCCCCCTCCTGATTAACCTAATAACGCCCACCTCCTCCTCTCCTAACCCATGTCATGCTGGCCTTCACTTAGGCCGTGGGGGGAGGGGGCGGCTCGCTCCGGCCTGTCCTTTCCCTACCTCTTGTAATAGCTGCTAAGGGTACCGTCACGCTCTGCAACTTTCCAACGATCACGACCAGCGATAGGACCTGGCCGTGATCGTTGGAAAGTCGTTGTGTGGTCGCTGGGGAGCTGTCACACAGACTGCTCTCCAGCAACCAACGATGCCGAGGTCCCAGGTAACCAGGGTAAACATCGGGTTACTAAGCGCAGGGCCGCGCTTAGTAACCCGATGTTTACCGTGGTTACCAGCGTAAAAGTAAAAAAAAAAAAAAAAAACATACTCACATTCCGGTGTCCGCCAGGTCCCTCGCAGTCTGCTTCCCGCTCTGACTGACTGCTGCCGTAAAGTGAAAGCAGATCACAGCGGCGACGTCACCGCTGTGATCTGCTCTCACTTTCCGGCCGGCAGTCAGTCAGAGCGGGAAGCGGACGGCAAGGGACCTGAAGGACACCGGAATGTGAGTATGTAGGTTTTTTTTTTTTTACTTTTATGCTGGTAACCACGGTAAACATCGGGTTACTAAGCGCGGCCCTGCGCTTAGTAACCCGATGTTTACCCTGGTTACAAGCGAACGCATCGCTGGATCGCTGTCACACACAACGATCCAGCGATGACAGCGGGAGATCCAGCGACGAAAGAAAGTTCCAAACGATCTGCTACGACGTACGATTCTCAGCAGGGTCCCTGATCGCTGCTGCGTGTCAGACACAGCGATATCGTATGGATATCGCTGGAACGTCACGGATCGTACCGTCGTAGCGACAAAAGTGCCACTGTGAGACGGTACCCTAAGTGTATTGTGATGTTCCCACCATGACAGGGCCGGACTGGGACTAATATTCAGCCCTGGCATTTGAAGTTACACAGGCCCACTTGTCGCCTGGTGACTGTATAATATCTTTGTACACTTGTAGGTTACAAGAAGCGAGGAGAGTGTAACACGACTATATAAGATATAAACACAGCTGTATCCAGCATTACAGCACAGTCCCCATAGAATGTTATACAGCACAGTCCCCATAGAATGTGATACAGCACAGTCCCCATAGAATGTAATACAGCACAGCCCCCATAGAATGTAATACAGCACAGTCCCCATAGAATGTAATGCAGCACAGCCCCATAGAATGTAATACAGTACAACCCCCCACAGAATGTAATACAGCCAGCCCCCATACAATGTAATGTAGCACAGCCCCCATAGAATGTAATGCAGCACAGCCCCCCATAGAAAGTAATACAGCACCGTCCCCATAGAAGGTAATGCAGCACAGCCCCAATAGAATGTAATCCAGCCAGCCCCCATAGAATGTAATGCAGCACAGCCCCATAGAATGTAATGCAGCACATCCCCCATAGAATGTAATGCAGCACAGCCCCCATAGAATGTAATGCAGCACAGCCCCCATAGAATGTAATGCAGCACAGCCCCCATAGAATGTAATGCAGCACAGCCCCATAGAATGTAATGCAGCACGGCCCCCATAGAATGTAATGCAGCACAGCCCCCATAGAATGTAATGCAGCACATCCCCATAGAATGTAATGCAGCACAGCCCCCATAGAATGTAATGCAGCACAGCCCCCATAGAATGCAATGCAGCCAGCCCCCATAGAATGCAATACAGCACAGCCCCCATAGAATGTAATACAGCACAGCCCCATAGAATGTAACGCAGCATAGCCCCTATAGAATGTAATGCAGCCAGCCCACATAGAATGTAATGCAGCACAGCCCCATAGAACGTAATGCAGCACAGCCCCCATAGAATGTAATGCAGCACAGCCCCCATAGAATGTAATGCAGCACAGCCCCATAGAATGTAATGCAGCACAGCCTCCATAGAATGCAATGCAGCTCAGCCCCCATAGAATGTAATGCAGTACAGCCCCCATAGAATGTAATACAGCACAGCCCCCATAGAATGTAATACAGCACAGTCCCCATAGAATGTAATGCAGCACAGCCCCCATAGAATGTAATGCAGCACAGCCCCCATAGAATGTAATGCAGCACAGCCCCATAGAATGTAATGCAGCACAGCCTCCACAGAATGCAATGCAGCTCAGCCCCCATAGAATGTAATGCAGTACAGCCCCCATAGAATGTAATACAGCACAGCCCCAAAGAATGTAATACAGCACACCCCATAGAATGTAATGCAGCACAGCCCCCATAGAATGTAATGCAGCACAGCCCCCATAGAATGTAATGCAGCACAGCCCCATAGAATGTAATGCAGCACAGCCTCCATAGAATGCAATGCAGCTCAGACTCCATAGAATGTAATGCAGTACAGCCCCCATAGAATGTAATACAGCACAGCCCCAAAGAATGTAATACAGCACAGCCCCATAGAATGTAATGCAGCACAGCCCCCATAGAATGTAATGCAGCACAGCCCCCATAGAATGTAATGCAGCACAGCCCCATAGAATGTAATGCAGCACAGCCCCATAGAATGTAATGCAGCACAGCCCCCATAGAATGTAATGCAGCACAGCCCCCATAGACTGTAATGCAGCACAGCCCCCATAGAATGTGATACAGCACAGTCCCCATAAAATGTAATACAGCACAGCCCCATAGAATGTAATACAGCACAGTCCCCATAGAATGTAATACAGCACAGTCCCCATACAATGCAATGCAGCACAGTCCCCATAGAATGTAATACAGCACAGCCCCCATAGAATGTAATACAGCACAGTCCCCATAGAATGTAATGCAGCACAGCCCCATAGAATGTAATACAGTACAACCCCCCACAGAATGTAATACAGCCAGCCCCCATACAATGTAATGTAGCACAGCCCCCATAGAATGTAATGCAGCACAGCCCCCATAGAATGTAATGCAGCACAGCCCCCCATAGAAAGTAATACAGCACCGTCCCCATAGAAGGTAATGCAGCACAGCCCCAATAGAATGTAATCCAGCCAGCCCCCATAGAATGTAATGCAGCACAGCCCCATAGAATGTAATACAGCACAGTCCCATAGAATGTAATACAGCACAGCCCCATAGAATGTAATGCAGCACAGCCCCATAGAATGTAATGCAGCATAGCCCCATAGAATGTAATGCAGCACAGCCCCATAATAATAATAATAATCTTTATTTATATAGCGCCAACATATTCCGCAGCGCTTTACAGTTTAACAGTTTCAAACACGTAACAATACGTGGGTAACAATGTTAACAATACAGTAATAAAGTAAAATAAGACAAAATAAGACGAAATAAGACAATTCTGCCCGTGAGAGCTTACAATCTACAATGTTGGGGAGATACAAAGTACAGGTGTGTATTCACAATGATGTATTTACAATGATGGTCCAGCCATCTTCAGGGAGTGGGGGGTAGGTGGAGATAGTGTGTGTGAATGGGCTACACACACAAACATAAAATGAGTTTGATTAGGGAACGTGATAGGCCGCTCTAAACAAATGAGTTTTGAGCGAGCGCCTAAAACTAGGCAAGTTGTGGATGGTCCTAATATCTTGGGGTAGAGCATTCCGGAGGATTGGCGCAGCACGGGAGAAGTCTTGGAGTCGGGAGTGGGAGGTAGGGATTAGTGCAGAGGTTAATCGAAAGTCGTTTGCAGAGCGCAGCGGTCGGCTAGGCCGATAGACAGAAATGAGGGAGGAGATGTAAGGGGGTGCCGCACTGTGGAGAGCTTTGTGGGTGAGAACAAGTACTTTGAATTGTATCCTGTAATGAATGGGCAGCCAGTGTAACGACTGGCGAAGAGCGGACACGTCCGAGTAACGATTAGCCAGATGGACAACCCTGGCTGCCGCATTAAGGATAGACTGGAGAGGGGAAAGTCGCGTGAGGGGGAGGCCAATTAATAGTGCATTACAGTAGTCCAGATGGGAGTGGATTAGGGCGACAGTAAGCGATTTTGTTGTCTCCATGGTGAGAAAAGGGTGGATTCTAGAGATGTTCTTTAGGTGTAAGCAGCACGAGCGGGCAAGAGATTGTATGTGGGAGGTGAAGGAGAGATCAGAGTCAAACATAACACCCAGACAGTGCGCCTGCTGCCGGGGTGTTATTATGGTGCCACCCACGGAGAGGGAAATGTCAGATTTAGGGAGGTTAGTAGAAGGCGGGAGCAGAAGAAGTTCAGTTTTGGAGAGGTTGAGTTTCAGATAGAGAGCGGACATGATGTCAGAGACTGCGGACAGACAGTCAGTGGCGTTCTGTAGTACAGCGGGGGTAAGGTCAGGGGATGACGTGTATAGTTGTGTGTCATCAGCATAAAGATGGTACTGAAAGCCAAATCTGCTGATGGTCTGTCCAATTGGGGCCGTGTAGAGGGAGAAGAGAAGGGGGCCAAGGACTGAGCCCTGAGGTACCCCGACAGTGAGAGGAAGAGGAGATGAAGTGGAGCCGGAGAACAGAATACTGAAGGAGCTTTCAGAAAGATAGGAAGAGAACCAGGAGAGAGCAGTGTCCTTAATGCCTAGTGACTGGAGCCTAGAGAGTAGGAGAGGGTGGTCAACCGTGTCAAAAGCTGCAGAAAGATCGAGGAGAATGAGCAGAGAGTGGTCACAGTTACATTTTGCTGTCAGAAGGTCATTGGTCACCTTGATGAGTGCAGTTTCTGTCGAATGTAGGGGCGGAACTGTGAAGGGTCTAGGAGGGAATGAGTGGAGAGGTAACGGGTAAGGCGGGAGTATACTAGGCGCTTCAGGAGTTTTGAGATGAAGGGGAGATTGGAGACCGGTCTGTAGTTGTTTGTGCATGATGGGTCAAGGGTGGGTTTTTTTAGTAATGGAGTAATGATAGAGTGTTTGAAGGAGGAGGGAAAAATGCCAGAGGAAAGGTAGAGATTAAAAATTGTAGTTAGGTGAGTTGTGACGACTGGAAAGAGAGACTGGAGGAGGTGTGAGGGAATGGAGTCGGTGGTGCATGTAGTCGGACGAGAAGAGGAGAGGAGCTTGGAGACTTCTTCTTCTGTGATGGGATCGAATGCAGAGAGTGAGCCAGGGGAGATGCAGGGAGGAATGGGAGTCATTGCACTTGGTGTCTGGGAGCGGATTTCCTGACGGATATTGTTTATTTTCTCTATAAAGTGGGAGGCCAGGTCATCAGCACAAATGTCTGTGATAGGGTCTTGTGCTTTTGGCCTGAGGAGGGAGTGAAAGGTGTTAAAAAGTTTCTTGGGGTTGTTGGATAGTGAGGAGATCAGGGTGGTGTAGTAGGACTGTTTGGCGAGGTGAAGGGCAGAGTTATAGGTCCTTAACATAAATTTGAAGTGTATGAAGTCTTCTGGGGTGCGAGTTTTCCTCCATAAGTGTTCAGCACTCCTAGAGCATCGCTGGAGAAATCGGGTTTGCGATGTGAGCCAGGGCTGTTTCACTCTATGTTTGGAGGTTCTGAGGGTGAGGGGAGCTACTTGGTCAAGGGTGCTTCTAAGAGTGTCATTGTAGTGATATACAGCCAGCCCCATAGAATGTAATGTAGCACAGCCCCAATAGAATGCAAGGCAGCTCAGTCCCCATAGAATGTAATGCAGCACAGCCCCATAGAATGTAATGCAGCACAGCCCCATAGAATGTAATGCAGCACAGCCCCATAGAATGTAATGCAGCACAGGCCCCATAGAATGCAATGCAGCTCAGCCCCCATAGAATGCAATGCAGCACAGCCCCCATAGAATGTAATGCAGCACAGCCCCATAGAATGTAATGCAGCACAGCCCCATAGAATGTAATGCAGCACAATCCCATAGAATGTAATGCAGCACAGTCCCATAGAATGTAATGCAGCACAGCCCCATAGAATTTAATGCAGCACAGACCCATAGAATGTAATGCAGCACAGACCCATAGAATGTAATGCAGCACAACCTCATAGAATGTAATGCAGCACTGCCCTATAGAGTGTAATGCAGCACAGCCCCATAGAATGTAATGCAGCCCCCCCAAAAGCCCCACAATCTAGTTATCACATATATATATATATATATATATATATATATATATATATATATAATAAAAAAAAAACACTCTACTCACCTCTGCTCGTGCCCCACGCTGCTCCTGGCTCCGGTCTCAGCAGCTGCAGTCTGCCCGCCCGACACACAGCAGGTGCACAATGATATGACGTCATCGCGCACATGCAGTGTCAGCGCCAGGCAGAGTGGGGAATGATGGGAGACGGAGCATCAGCAGACGCTCTCTCCTCCATCATTGCATTCAACTGTACCGGCGTCTATGATGCCGGTATAGTTGAATGCGGGGCGGGGACTGTGCCGACAGCGGGGGGGAGTGCGCCGACAGCGGGGGGAGTGCGCCGACAGCGGCACACTCCAGCGGCCCACTACTGCTACCGGCCCTTCTGGCATTTGCCAGAACTGCCCGATGGCCAGTCCGGCCCTGCACCACGGCATCTTTCAGCTAGTCTAAGAGAGACCCTTTTGGCTAATTTTTTGAAACCTTTGCACGTTGTACAATGGTGAAACTTTTACCTCTTGTAATAACTGCAAAATGTATTGTGAGGTCCCCATCACGCTGTTTTTCAGCATGTATAATACAGACACCTTGAGTAATTTTTGGAAAACTTTGCACTTAGTGCAATGGTGAAACTTGTACTCTCTATCTCAACCTCTTGTAATAACTGCAAGAGGTATTGTGAGGTCCCCATCATGGTCTCTTTCAGTTTGTATGATACAGCCCCTTGGGGTCATTTTTGGAAACCTTTGTACATTGTGCAATGATCAAATTTCTACTCTTTTATTGTGTTGTCCTTCTCACTGTCTCTTTAAGCATGTGTCTGGTAGCCTGATGTTGTTTTTTCGGTCTGCACTTGGACATTTTTTTTTAAATAAATCGTCTTTATTGAGCAATAAACAAAGAGTACAAAAGTTGTACAAAAACATTGAAAAATATCTGACCAATAGATTTTCACCGTACTTTGAACATTGGACAGTGTATTATGGCTATAACCAACTTCTCCCCCACTACCCCCACCCGGGCACACATCTATATCCTCATAAAGTAACATCAATCAAGCCTAACAGGAGTTCTGCTGCCCATTTGCTCTCTCATGTAGCAGTCTGTCAAATGGAAGCAACCATGAATCGCCTTGCGTATAGACAATGTCTGGGCATTAATAAAAGAAGACCAAGTAAGGAAAAAACATTCAGTGTAATTCTCTTTGTTCACAATGGACTCTATCCAGTCCATCTTAAAGAGATAGGTTACCTTCTTAGTAATTAAACTCAAAGAGGGAGTATTACCCTGTGCCCATAAATGAAAAATACTTTTGCGGGTGGCTGCCGCCCAGATGAATAAAATGCGACGCTGCTGAACAGAAAACCTCACCAGCTGATCTTGTGAAAGAATATTGAATATGGCCCACTCCGGAGAAAGAGAGATAGATATACCAAAGGTATTAGTGAGATGTTGCGAGAGTGTATCACAAACCTCCCGTATTTTTGGACAGTCCCATAGACAATGAAAAATATCCGCAGGAGAATGTAATCATTTAGGCTAATGAGTTTCCTGTAGAAAAACGATATGTGGGCATAGGCGGGTGATATAATCTAACACCTTCCTACTCTTTACCGGCGAATTTAGACCAGCGACATTCCAAGAAAGAAGTTTGAGAGCGTCTATATTGATATGAGAAGCTACATCATTAAATGTAGCCATGTTATCCTAGCCCACATGGAGACCAGTAGATATAAATAATAAGAAAAGAATATTTAGGCAAAGGTTTGCCCCAGCCAGCAAACCCTAATACCCAAAGTAACCAAAAAGACTGAGTACAGTGTGTGCCCAGGAAAGTAGACACGAACCTCAAGCAGGTAAGATGAGGATGAGTAGCGTGCCTGGGGGAAGCACCACAGGAGACCGGAAGTGGCGGGCAGCCTACAGTCGATGCCAGAGAAAAAAAAACATCCATAAGGATGCCCAGCAAGGGGAAGGGTGCCCGGGGACTGTTTAGGGCAGCTGGAGTTCACAGCAGACTCACCGCCGACCGGCCAGGGATCCCGTCCTGCTTGATCTGTCACCTGGAGCTGGGGATGAGGATGGCGCCAGGCCCCAATTGCGTCCCTTGAGTCCTGCGCTACCAGTTCACCAGGGGTTTGTTATAATCGGTGTGACTGGCCCGAAGTCTTCTCCAGGTATTCCTGAGAGGTCTAGTCCGGCCCTGCAAGGTTTAAGGCTAACAGGTATAATGCAAAAATATAAAGTTTTATAGTCTCAGACGGAGCTCGTGTGACGTGCGTCCTCTCCCCTAGGCTGCCAGGCCACGCCCCCTTTAAAGTGTATTTTTGTGTGCCCACTTGGACATTTTTGAACATAAATATGCTCCACACAATTATTCAGGTTTCAGCCTTACACATAATAATAATATGACTAATGAAAGATGCTCTATATATACAGTTGTGCTCAAAAGCTTACATACCCTGGCAGAATTTTTGCTTTCTTGGCATTTTTTCAGAGATTATGAATGATAATACAAAATGTTTTCTCCACTCATGGTTAGTGGTTGGGTGAATCCATTTATAAATGGCTGCTAGTGGAACACTTGGGTAAAAAAAAATGTGTCTGATGGGGAAACCACTGGCCCTTACCCTGTGTTACATTATTCCCACTCTTCTGTAGTGTTGAGCCACCTCCCTAGTGTACGAGTTCGGTTCGTTGAATTCGGACGTGTTCGACGAATGTTCGTCGAACGTTTGACAAACACCGTCGAACCCCATTGAAACCAATGGCAGGCAAACACAAACACATACAAACACATAGAAAACACAGAGAAAACACCTTAAAAGGTGTCCAAAAGCTGGCAAACTGCTCAGAAGACTCAACAAACACAGGGAAAAGTCACAACTACATATTGTCATGTGAAAAGAAAAGAGGTGGAGGAGTAAAAGGAGGACGAGACACAGATATAGGCATGTCATGCCCTTCTAAAATCAAGAAAGACAGGAGTGAAAATCTAAAATCACCCTACCAACACACAGACGTTGTGACAAAAAAAATTAAAGAAGATATATCTTTAGGTAGAATGGTGGCGGGTCCATTCAGAACACTTTCCTTAGAAGACGTAGTGGTATCCCCGTTGGGAGTTGTGCCAAAAAAGGAACCCAATACATTCAGACTAATCCACCATTTCTCATATCCAAGGGGCAGGTCAGTAAACGACAACATTGACACAGAACCAAGTACAGTACTATGTACTGTACCTCCTTTGACGAGGCAATCATGCGGGTCAAGAAGTTGGGAAGGGGCACCCTAATGGCCAAAACAGACATTGAGGGGGGTTCCGGTTACTACCTGTGCCTCCGAATAGTGTCCTCCCATTGGGTTGCTTCTGTGAAGGAGCATACTACATAGATCGCTGTTTGCCCATGGGGTGCTCCATATCCTGCTCACTATTTGAGGCGTTTAGTTGCTTACTCCAATGGGTCGTCATGGACATTTCTAAGGGGGCACATATTATCCATTACCTTGACGATTTCTTATGCCTGGGCCCAAAAGATTCGCCACAGTGTGAATACACGCGGTAGTCCACCTGTGAGAAGGAGAGACCTGGAGGGAGAGTGGACACCCCAGAGCCAAGGGGTTAGATTGAGAAAGGAAGAAGGCAGTGTAGCTTGCTTCATGGGTGGAGTACTCTGCTGAGTAGAACAAAATTCTGCTAGGCCCAAAAGGATTTCCTGGGCTAAATGCCGTTAAAAAATAGTACTTAGGTAAACAGGTGGAGTAGCTTGCTTCATGGGTGGGGTACTCTGCTGAGTAGCACAAAATTCTACTAGGCCCAAAAGGAATTCCTGGGCTAGATGCAATTAAAAATTAGTCATTAGGTAAACAGGCGGTGTAGCTTGGTTCATGGGTGGGGTACTCTGCTGAGTAGCACAAAATTCTACTAGGCCCAAACGGATTTCCTGGGCTAGATGCATTTAAAAGTTAGTCATTAGATAAACAGGCTGTGTAGCTTGGTTCATGGGTGGGGTACTCTGCTGAGTAGCACAAAATTCTACTAGGCCCAAACGGATTTCCTGGGCTAGATGCATTTAAAAGTTAGTCATTAGATAAACAGGCTGTGTAGCTTGCTTCATGGGTGGGTTACTCTGCTGACTAGCAAACACTGAAGCTTTGGAGCAGACCTCTGAATCCCAGGCCATAGTATGGGTAAACTACTTTGCAGACGACCCCACCCACCTGGAATTGACGATGGCAACGTTATGTAAAACACAGCAAGGGGACTCCTAAAAGAGTCTCTGTTTTTTCAAAAAATTCGGCCACAGACACCACTGGCATCAATTTCGCCAGAGTTTTTTAAAACAGTTGGTGAGGTGATTTTCAAAAATCATCAAGCTTTTAGTCTCTGCAGGATGACACAGGGGTAGAAAAGTCCTTGCGGATCCAGGATTTGTTCATCTTGATGAACGTTAGTCTGTCTACCTTGTCACTGGACAGCCGCATGCGCTTATCTGTCAGCACACCACCAGCAGCACTGAACACGTGTTCAGAGAGAATCCTGGCTGCGGGGCACGACAAGATCTCCAAGGTTTGAGTGGCGAGCTCAGGCCATTTTTCAAGACTGGAAGCCCAAAATGAGCAAGGGTCCAGTTCCACAGTCATGGCATCGATGTTAACTTGGAAATACTCCTGTACCATTCTCTCTAGGCGTTGGCTGTGCGTCAGACTTCTTGTCTCCTGTGGCCTTGCAAAGGATGGTCTAAAAAAAATCTTGAAACGATTGGAAAAATTTGCTGTTACCACCAGATACGAGGTTACTGTTATGGTTTGAGTGATCACTCGATAGTCCCACGTTTGGCAAGTTAGAACTCAGAGATTCACTACGTGCACCAGTGGTGTTTTGTGGAAAAGCAGATGTAAGATTTTGTAACAGTCTCTGCTGATACTGCTGCATGCGTGAATCCCTTTCTATAGTAGTAGGTAGTAGGTATATACTAGGTGTTAAATACATATGATAGTGTCCCTTGTGAATGTCAAAAAGAATATTGTTATATAAATGACTGTAGATCGTAGTCTTTATTCAGTCCCTTAGGACTCAATGTATTAAATTCATGAATCCAGAAGGCTTCTCTACGTTTCAATATGGCGATCCAATCACCGCCCGGACGTGGTGGTGTTATCTGTTCGATGACTTGAAAACGGAGTTGTGACACATTATGACCCATGGAGATGAAATGATGTGGGATCGGAAGGAGTAAGTTTTTACATCTAATCGTGGATTTATGTTTAGAAATCCTGTCCTTGACTGCTTGTGTGGTCTCCCCCACATACAATAAGCCGCAAGGGCACTTAATCAAGTAGAACACGAAATTAGAGTTACATGTAAAGAACTTGTTGATATTGTAACGTTTTCCAGTATGGGGGTGATGGATAAAGTCTCCTTTCAGAACATTGTTGCATTGGTTGCAACTAAGACAGGGGAAGGTGCCTGTTTTTTGGTGACGTAGGAATTGTTGAGTGAGGGGAGGTCGGGATGGGCCAATGTCTGCCCGGACTAAAATGTCTATAATATTCTGAGGTTTTTTAAAACAGGGAAGAAAGGGATTTTTGAATTCCTCAACGGTAGGATATGCTGTTTTGAGGATGTGCCAGTGTTGGCGGATGGCTCTATGAATGCGGTATGCTGCGGGATGATACTGATGTACAAATGGAATTCGTTGTCCGGCCGAAACCTCTCTTCTTTGAGCAATATTCTGAGAAGTACTCAGAGTTTGTGGGGGATAGCCCCTGTCATGAAATTTGGATTTCATTTCATTGCCCCTTATTTCTCTCAGAGTGGGGTCAGAGACAATTCTTTCTACCCTTTGTATCTGCGACTTTGGTATGAAATTTTTCATATTTTGAGGGTGAAAGCTATCATAAGTTATTTTATGATATCATAAGTTATGATTCATAACGTAATAAACTATTACGATCCGTTGGCTTTGAAAAAAGGTCTGTGGAAAGGTTGCCGCTATCGTCCTTTATAACTAAGGTGTCAAGGAAACTGATTTGGTTGTGGTCATGCGTCATGGTAAAGTCGAGGCCTGGCCAAGACATTTTAAGGAAATGGAAGAAGGATTCGAGAGTGGAGAAGTCGCCTTTCCAGATACAAAATATATCATCTATATATCTCTTCCATATTACATTAGGAGTACGGAAGAGATTATGAACGTAGATGAGACTGTCTTCGAAATGTGCCATGTATGCATTAGCGTACGGAGGCACTACATTTGAGCCCATGACTGATCCTTTTATCTGGAGATAATATGTATCCTCAAAAAGAAAAAAATTGTTAGTGAGAACGATGGCTCAATGCAGAAATCAATGAGAGTAGGATCCATATTTGAGGTAGATAGGAGCCAGCGGGTAGATTCAAGCCTTCTGGAATGAGGTATGGATGTATACAAATCCTTTACGTCAAAGGAGACTAGAATGGAGTCGGGGTGTACAGGGCTAATGGTACAAATAAGGTTCAAAAAGGAACCTGTATCCAGGAGAAAGGAGGTAGTGTCATGAATTGGTGGTGTGAGGATCCTCTCAAGGTAGATGGAGATTGGTGCTAAAAGAGAGTCTGTGGAAGCAACAATCGGTCTTCCTGAGGGATTTTGCAGATTTTTATGTATTTTGGGCAGAATATATATTACTGGTGTGATAGGATGTTTTTTTGTTAGGAATTCGTGAGTCTTGGTGTCTAATATACCCTGGTGTTGAAAATTGTCTAGGGTAGTTTTAATAAGACCTTGTATCCGACCAGTTGGATTCACTGGTAGGGCCCTATACGTGGTAGAGTCACTCAGTTGGCGGTATATTTCAGATATATACAGAAATTTATCCATCACAACGATGGCACCCCCTTTGTCCGCGGGTTTGATGACAAGGTCCTTATCTTGTTGTAGAGATTTGAGAGCCTGTCTTTCTAATGTGGATAGATTCGGGGGATAGTGTAGTTTGCCCCTATCTGTATCTTGGCGTAATTTCTGGAATGAAGAATTAACAAAATCGATGAAGGTTTCTAATGCGTGGGAACCTGAGGGTGGTCTATAGTTACTTTTGTTACGTAGGCCCAGACTGGATAGAGAGATATTGGTGGTTTGCGTGACTGGGGGAATGATGGTGGGGTTATTGTCAGTCTCACAAAAATGTAGTTTTAGTCTAAGGGTCCTATAAAATTTTTGTAGATCCATATCTAGTCTGAATGTGTTGTTCTTATAGCTAGGGCAATACGATAGGCCCTTCTGTAAGACACTATACTCCGCTATACCTAGAGATTTAGAAGAAATATTAACCACTAAAGAATTCCTACCTGGGAGCGAGTCACACGTACTAAGTCCATGTTTCTTTGTCTGAATCTCCCGTCTGGTCCTCTTCTTCTGCTTGATCGTCTCGGTCTGCCTAAAAAATGTCCTCGGTTGACATGTCTTTCTGGCCTCTCTTGATCCGAATCCGATGTAGTGATGTCCATAGAAGAACGGTAACCATCTTGTCTGAAGGGTCTTTTGGAGGTGGATTTGTCTTGCCATTTATAGACTCTGTCTAGGTCGTAATCTTCCAGATCCCGCTGGAATTTGGTCCTTTTCTTTTGTTCAATGTCACGCCGGTGTAAGGTGATGTTTGCATCAATTTTCTTTTTGAGAGCGGTGAAATCTTCCGCCGGGGTAGTTGATACCAGTTGGCTTTCGATGTTTTTGATACTGTCTTGGGTGGAGATGATCTCTTTGTGTAAATACTCTAATGTAAGAACCATAAGATCAAATGAGCATTTGTTCAGGATATGTTCAAATTTACTACAAAACTCGGGAGTGTTACTGAATAGGGTGGGGCGGAGTGATACCCGTAAACCCCTAGGTATTTTTTGTGCTTTGAGATACTCCGTCAAGGTTGCCCCATGTAATTCCAAGTTGGTGCAACGTTGGAGCTCGCGTTCAAGATCTCTGCCCCGGGTTTCACAGGGGGGAACTTTAAGAAAGTCACTCGAGACCTTGGATAGAGCAATAATATTAGAGGTCTCCTCTGGGTTATATGAGAAAGTCAATGATGACATGACCAGAGAAAGGCGTTCTTTGCATAAGGGTGACCGATGCAGTAAAGTAAATGTTCAGCACAGCCCAGGCTGGAGGTGCATGAGAATAGGTGCCCAGACCTTAAGCTGTGATATAGAATATATACTCAGCACACTCCAGGAAGTCTGATGCAAAAGGGGGGTGTTTAATACATACAGTATTTATATTTACAAATGTTTCGGTCTCTGAAGACCTTCATCAGTGTGCTCTAAAGAGAAGTAACAAAATAAACAAAATAACAATAACATTTGCATAGACATAAAAGGAGAAAAAACAAACAAAAGTATATACAAAACGGACTTGAAAATAATGGTCATATGGATTCTGAGGGTGACCCAGCAATAATATAATACCATTGCTCACATATATGACAATAATGAATAGTGGTATATGTATGAACATATCACTTATTGAACATAATTCATGAAAAATAAAATAAAATAAAAATAAAATAAAATGGGATCTAGGCACGACACTAGACTAAGTGTAAAATGGGATCTAGGCACGACACTAGACTGAGTGTATAGTGGCAAAGAGACCAGAAAAAGGGGGGAAGGTACATACCTATAGTTAAGAGTCAGGGGGTGTGTGCTATTCACCCTTTATATAGAGATTGCATCTATAAAGGAGATATGTATATGTTTTAATTTATAATAAATATACAAGGTGTGTATAAATTGTACGATAAAGGGGTGCACGTACCAGGTACTGGAGGTAAACAGAATTAGCTGTTTGGATTATAAGGCTAACACTGGCCGGTCTATAGGAGAAAATAAGTGTCAGTTTTAATGAGAGTCTCTGCTGATACTCCTGCATGCGTGAATCCCTTTCTATGGCAGGAATTATTTCGGCAAATTTACTTTCATACCGAGGATCTAAGAGCGTGGCAACCCAGTAGTCGGCATTACTTCAGATTCTGACAATCCGAGGGTCATGCTGCAGGTAGTGCAGCAAGAAGGCACTCATGTGTCTTGCGCATCCAGGAGGACCAAGTCCTTGCTGTTTTGGTTGCGACGAGGTGAGAATCATGCTTCCTTCCTCTGCCCTCTCCCCCCAACCTCACACAACAGAAATTTGATCAAGGTCTCCCTCATCTGATGAGTCTTCCATGCCCAGTGCCAGTTCGTCCTCCACTTCTTCCTCGCCTCCTGCACCCTCCTCAACAGTTTGGCTGCTACCATGCGCCCTCGGTAATCCCTCTCCCCCAGCCTCCAATGCCAGGCGCCTTGGTGCTGCCGACCGTCTAGACCTTGGAGATATTATCCCTTCCACATACGACTCCTCCTGTTCCTCCTCCTCCTCTTGTTCCACCACCTGACTCCGAATACTGTTTAAGGTGTGCTCCAGCATGTAAATCACCGGAATAGTCATGCTGATAATGGCATCTTCAGCACTAAACATCTTCGTCACTATTTCAAAACTGTGCAGAAGGGTGCATAGGTCCCTGATCTGATACCACTCCTGCAGTGTGATTTGCCCCACCTCTGGATCTCATTGGCCCAGGCTATACATCATAACGTATTGCACCAGGGATCGTCGGTGCTGCCACAGTCGCTGCAACATGCGCAGAGTTGAATTCCACTGTGTGGGCACATCGCATTTCAGCCGGTGAACTTGCAGGCCCAACGACTTCTGTAGAGATGTATGTCATTGAGCTGCGGGATACGAACGGCGGAAGTGAGCACACAGCGACCGTGCCCTCTGCAGAAGCCCATCTAGTCCGGGATAGTGGGAAAATAATTGCTGGACAACCAGGTTCCAAACGTGAGCCATACAAGGCACATGTGTGACATTGCCCCGGCGAAGGGCCGCACCCAGGTTTGCAGCATTGTCGCACATGGCCTTCCCTGGCTGTAAGTTGAGTGGAGACAACCATAGATGGAACTCGGTCTTCAGAGCTGACCACAACTCCTCAGCTGTGTGACTCACATTTCCCAGACATTTCAATGTAAACACTGCCTGATGCCATTGAGCCCTGGTGACAGCATAGTAAGGAGGTGTGCCAGATTCCTTCTGCACAGTTAGAGCGCTGGAGGCATTACCAGACAGGCTTTGGGTGCAGGTGGAGGACCAAGAGGAGGTTTAGGAGGCAGAAGCAGTGGAGGATCGACGAGCAACTCGTGAGGACAGCAAGACTTGGACAGCAGTCCCTTCTCCTGATGTCACCATAGTTACCCAGTGCCCAGTCACCGACATGTAGCACCCCTGTTCATGTCTACTCATCTAATTGTCTGTGGTGAAATGCACCCTATCACACACAGAGTTTCTCAAGGAAGCGGTCATGTTGTGTGCGACATGCTGGTGTAGCGCAGGCACAGCTTTCTTTGAGAAGTAGTGGCGACTGGGCATCTGGTACTGGGGCACTGCGAAAGACATAAGGTCTCGAAAATCCTCTGTGTCCACCAGGCGGAAAGGCAGCATTTCTGTAGCCAACAGCTTGCAGATGGTGAAATTCAACCTCTTAGCTTTGTCATGGCTAGGAGGAAATGGTCTTTTACTTGTCCACATCTGAGGGACTGAGGGCTGGCTGCTGTGCTTAGATGGGGTTGGGTAGGGTGTCCCCAGCAAACTGCTGGTCTGTGAGGAAGGTGCAGGTGGAGATGTTATGTTGCCTTGATCAAAATGTGGTCTCGATGTCAGAGAGCGGTCAACACCAGCAGGTGTTTCCACTTGCAAATGTCCTGACCACCAGCCAATCACATTGCAGGTAAAGAGGTGGAAGGTCTGGGTCCAAAACCATGTGCGACTGCTGTCCCCACAGACAGAGGATGAAGAGGACTTGGATGCACTTGATGGGGCAGACGGTGGTTGACCCGCCCCCATTAGGTCGCATTGCAGCACAGTGAGCTTCCCACTGCAACTTATGTCTCATATCCATGTGACGGTTCATGCATGAAGTACTCAAACTAGTCATTTTTTGGCCTCTACTGAGATTTTGTTGACAAATCTTACAGACAACATGAGTTGGGTCATCCTTTGAGATCCTAAAAAATGCCCAGGCTATGCAAGGCTTAGAGCCCGTGCGACCTGAAAAGCCACCACGACATCTGCTCAGAGGAACAATTTGGGTTGAGGATGCAGTTGTTTACGTGCTTCAAGTACTCCGTCTCTGTCCAGGAAGGCGCAACCTAACTTCGTCGTCAGACTCGTCACTAGCATCCTCCTCCACATCCTCTGCCGACCTCATGGACTGGCGGACTGTGGGTTGACAGTAAGTGGGGTCTCCAACCTCATCATCATCATCCTGTGTGTTCTCACACCTGTCGTCCTCAGAGCCAACCTCTTCCTGCCCTGATCAAAAAGTCAAGTTTTTGTTCCAATCAGGTATCTCAGTCTCATCATCATCTTCCTCATTGTCTCCACCAACAGGAGATACAGTTTGGGAACGAGGGTCTACATTATGCTCAGAACCTTCTTCATCTGGGCCTGGATCCGACTCACTAAGATTCTGGGCATCAGTGCAGATCATTTCCTCATCTGGATTCACAGAAGCTCTGGAGAAGACCTCTGATCTCAGGCTATAGTATGAGTAAGCAGCTCTGCAGACTCAACCATCTGTGTTACCACATACTCAGACGAGCGGCTGGAGACTTGGGAGCTGTGAGGAAGCAAGTGCGATTGGGGTGACACCTCTGAGGATTGCAGTAGTTGTGATATTGAAGTTGACATGGAGGAGAGCCCACTTGAACGAGCACTTGATATTCGTTCAAGCACCTGCTGTTTTTGTTCCTCATCTCGAATTTTTAGCGATGCTCGTAGCGATGGTCGTAAGAAAAGGATCATAACAGATTGTCCACGAAAAGAAGTAGACATCTTACTTTGGCTGGAAGATGGTCTTTCTTCTGCAGATGTTACTGTTGCTTTACCACCTACCCCACGGACACAACCTTTTTTTCCCTTTCCAACACGCATATTCCCCTTTCCACCAGCAGTAGGCATTTTGCCACTCATTTTGGTGCTTTACTAATTGGCAACTCTGTAGTTGTTGGCACAAAAAACGATGGATGGAAACCAAGCAGGGATGAGTGGCCAAACTGTGGTACTAGGCCCAAAACGATTTACTGGGTTAGATGCAGTGAAAATTTAGATACACAAACAGGCGGTGTAGCTTCACAGGCGGGCTACTCCGCTGATGTGCAGACACTGCTCCTAGGCCCAAAACAATTTACTGGGTTAGATGCAGTAAAAATTTAGATTCACAGGCGGTGTAGTTAGCTTCACAGGCGGCCTACTCCGCTAACGTGCAGACACTGCTCCTAGGCCCAAAACTATTTACTGGGTTAGATGCAGTAAAAATTTAGATACACAGGTGGCATAGTTAGCTTCACAGGTGGGCTACTCCGCTGACGTGCAGACCCTGCTCCGAGGCCCACAACTATTTACTGGGTTAGATGCAGTAAAAATTTAGATACACAGGTGGCATAGTTAGCTTCACAGGTGGGCCACTCCGCTGACGTGCAGACACTGCTCCTTGGCCCAAAACTATTTACTGGGTTAGATGCAGTAAAAATTTAGATACACAGGCAGTGTAGTTAGCTTCACAGGTGGGCTACTCCGCTGACATGCAGACACTGATCCTTGGCCCAAAACTATTTACTGGGTTAGATGCAGTAAAAATTTAGATACACAGGTGGTGTAGTTAGCTTCACAGGTGGGCTACTCCGCTGACGTGCAGACACTGCTCCTTGGCCCAAAACTATTTACTGGGTTAGATGCAGTAAAAATTTAGATTCACAGGCGGTGTAGCTAGCTTCACAGGCGGGCTAATCTGCTGATGTGCAGACACTGCTACTAAGGCCAAAATGATTTCCTGGGTTAGATGCAGTAAAAATTTAGATACACAGGCGGTGTAGCTAGCTTCACAGGCGGGCTACTCCGCTGACGTGCAGACACTGCTACTAAGCCCAAAACTATTTACTGGACTAGATTAAGTAAAAATTTAGATACACAGGCGGTGTAGTTAGCTTCACAGGCATGCTACACCGCTGATGTGCAGACACTGCTCCTGGGCCCAAAACTATTTACAGGGTTAGATGCAGTAAAAATGTAGATACACAGGCATTGTACCTAGCTTCACAGGCGGGCTACTCCGCTGACGTGCAGACACTGCTACTAAGCCCAAAAAGATTTACTGGGTTAGATGCAGTAAAAATTTAGATACACAGGCGGTGTAGCTAGCTTCACAGGCGGGCTACTCCGCTGACATGCAGACACTGCTACTAAGCCCAAAACGATTTCCTGGGTTAGATGCAGTAAAAATGTAGATACACAGGCGGTATAGCTAGCTTGACAGGAGGGTTAGTCCGCTGACGTGCAGACACTCCTACTAAGGCCAAAATGATTTCCTGGGTTAGATGCAGTAAAAATTTAGATACACAGGCGGTGTAACTAGCTTCATAGGCGGGCTGCTCCGTTGATGTGCAGACACTGCTACTAAGGCCAAAACTATGTACTGGGTTAGATGCAGTAAAAATTTAGATACACAGGCGGTATGGTTAGCTTCATAGGCATGCTACTCCGCTGACGTGCAGACACTGCTCCTAGGCCCAAAACAATTTACTGGGTTAGATGCAGTAAAACTTAAGATACACAGGAGGTGTAGCTAGCTTCACAGGCGGGCTACTCAGATGACTACCAGACAGTGCTACTAGCCCAAAAGGATTGGCTGAGCTAGATTACACCAAATGCTGTGACAAACACTTGAACAGCACTAGCACAGACCTGCCTGGCAAAAAGTGCTATGAAATGCTGTAACCTACCCTGAAAAGGGCTGACATTACAACTAGTCCCGACTCCCTAAACCTATCTCTCAGAAAATTTGCTCCCAAAAAAATGACTCTTTGACTGTATAGCGCCCACAGCAGCAGCGGTGCTATCTAAAGGTACCTTCACACTGACCAACTTTCCAACGATCACGATAGCGATCCGTGACGTTGCAGCGTCCTGGATAGCGATATCGTTGTGTTTGACACTCAGCAGCGATCTGGATCCTGCTGTGATATCGCTGGTCGGAGCTAGAAGTCAAGAACTTTATTTGGTCGTCAGATCAGCGTGTATCGTTGTGTTTGACAGCAAAAGCAACGATGCCAGCAATGTTTTACAATGGTAACCAGGGTAAATATCAGGTTACTAAGCGCAGGGCCGCGCTTAGTAACCCGATATTTACCCTGGTTACCATTGTAAAAGTAAAAAAAAAAACAGTACATACTCACCTTCTGATGTCTGTCACGTCCCCCGGCGTCCGCGCTGCTGCTCAGAGCTTCCTGCACTGAATGTGTCAGTGCCAGCCGTAAAGCAGAGCACAGCGATGACATCACCGCTCTGCTTTAGGGCCGGCGCTTACACAGTGCAGGGAAGCCGGGGGACGCGACAGGCACCGGAATGTAAGTATGTAGTGTTTTGGTTTTTTTACATTTACACTGGTAACCAGGGTAAACATCGGGTTACTAAGCACGGCCCTGCACTTAGTAACCCGATGTTTACCCTGGTTACCCAGGGACTTCGGCATCGTTGGTCACTGGAGAGCTGTCTGTGTGACAGCTCTCCAGCGACCACACAACGACGAAACAGCGACGCTGCAGCGATCGGCATCGTTGTCTATATCGCTGCAGCGTCGCTTAATGTGACGGTACCTTAACTCTAAGCTGCAGCATTGGGGAAATGTTGGCGACAGGGAAAATAGCTGGTTCTTATAGTGCAAGGACATGTGACATACACAGCCAATGACACATGCCCTTGCTTGTGTGTATCACATGCACATTGCTGTGTGTGTGTGTGTGTGTGCACTGCTGATAGGCAGAGATACTGCACCGTCCCACTGTAAATGCTGGAAAGAAAATTAAAAAATGGAGATCGGCGTTATTTCAGCACAGATCTATCCCCCGCCCACTATACACTGAAACAGTCTATTAACAATGATATACAGTTTTAATGTGCAAATCAAGTTAGGCTTTTGGTGAACGAACAGTTATCGAACAGAAACTCGAACAGCTGAATTTTAAGCAAATTGTTCACTTTCGACGAACGAGTCAAACATTGCCCAAAAGAGCTCGAATTTGAAATTGGCAAACAGTTCGACTCGAACACCACTCATCTCTACTCTTCTGTCCAGGGAGGAGGCTCTCAGGCATCCTGTCCACAACCAGCAGTTGCGCAGACTCAACAGTCAGCAACCACGTCCAGTTCATTGTCCCAGCATAGCATTCACTTGTCCCCTGTCAGCATAATGTCTGTTCACAAATTGTTAGTTAGATAGGGCATACATATTTGTTAGCAATTTACATTTTCCGGTGCTGGACAAAGACCCTTGCAGACTTTTCCAGGCTGCGAAATAAGGCTATGTGCACACGTTGCAGATTTGCCTGCTTATTTTTCTGCACTAAATCCGCAGCTCTTGGCAGAAAACGTAGGTGCATTTTTTTAATGCATTTTTTGCGTGGTTTTGATGTGGTTTTCGTACGGTTTTTGATGTTTTTTTGTGTGCATTTTTTGGTGCGTTTATGTATGCGTTTTTGAAAGCTAAATAAATAAAGATCTACTATTGAACAAAAAAAAGATTTGTGATGTCATTTCTTGACCAACCTCCTCTTTTACATTTGTCCAACCCACACTCCATTACACATAGATAGATAGACAGAATAAACGCTCTTCTGTACGTTTTCTCCGTCCACCGCAAACAGCTTTTCTGACGGATCCGGCAAAAAACGGATGAAACATGTGGCCATCAGGTGCAATCCGGCACTAATACAACTCTGAGAGAAAAAAAACGGATCCGGCGGAAAGAAAACGTATCCTTTTTTTTAAAACTCGCAGGATTGTGCCTGATGGCAAAAACTTAATGTGTAAAAGTAGCCAGATAGATATATAATAGCAAGGCCGATGTTGATTAATGAACATGTTTAATAAAAAAAAAACGGAAAAAAATGGCGTGGGCTCCCACGCAATTTTCTGCGCCAGAGGGGGAAAGCCGACGGCCGGGGTCAATATTTGTAGCCTGGGAAGAAGGTAATACCCACGGCCCCTCCCAGGCTATGAATATCAGCCCGCAGTTGTCTGCATAGCTACTGGCTATTAAAATAGGGGGACCCCCCAAAAAAATGACGTGGGATCCCCCAATATTTTATAGCCTCCCCGGCTACAAATACCAGCCCGCAGCCGCCCCATAAATGGCGCATCTATAAGATGCCCCAATTCCGGCACTTAGCCCCTCTCTTCCCACTCCCGAGTAGCGGTGGGATATGGGGTAATAAGGGGTTAATGTCACCTTGCTAATGTAAGGTGACATTAAGCCTGGTTAATAATGGAGAGGCGTCAATAAGGCCCCTATCCATTATTAATCCTATAGTGGTGAAAGAGTTAAAAAAATAAAGACACAGCCAGAAAAAAGTATTTTAATATTCTTAATGTAACCATACTTACCATACTCGATTGCCTCAAAATATTTAACCCCTTCCCGACCCATGACGCCACATAGGCGTCATGAAAGTCAGTGCCAATCCGACCCATGAAGCCTATGTGGCGTCATGGAATGATCGCGTCCCTGCAGATCGGGTGAAAGGGTTAACTCCAATTTCACCCGATCTGCAGGGACAGGGGGAGTGGTACTTCAATCCAGGGGGGCTTCACCCCCTCGTGGCTACGATCGCTCTGATTGGCTGTTGAAAGTGAAACTGCCAATCAGAGCGATTTGTAATATTTCACCTAAAAAACTGGTGAAATATTACAATCCAGCCATGGCCGATGCTGCAATATCATTGGCCATGGCTGGAAACACTTATGTACCCCCCCACCACCACCGACCTCCTCCCCGGTCCTCCGTCCGGTGCTCCGCTCCCCTCCATCATCCTGTCTGCTCCACTGTCCTCCTGTCCGCTCCCCCCGTGCTCTGATCCCACCCCCATGTCCTCCAATCCACCCCCCATGCTCAGATCCCCCCCTCATACTTACCGGGCCTCGCGGTGTCCGTCTGTCTTCTCCATGGGCGCCTGTTGTGAATTCTGCTCTTGGGCTCCCTCCGGTGGTTATAAGTGGTAGCGCTGCTGTCTTCAATCACAGCATTTCATCAGGTGGGTCCACTTAATGCATTTCTCTGGGCTATTTAGTTTTGCTCCACCCTTTAGTCAGTGCCAGTTGTCCATTGTTTTTGAGGATTCACATCTCTGCCTGGTCTGTCCTGCTTTGCAGTTCATTTCTACAAAGATAAGTTCTGGTTTTGTTTTTGCAGTCCACATGCTGTGGCTTTATAGTTCAAGTGCATTTCTATGTTTTGTCTTGTCCAGCTTGGTCTGTATAAGGACTTGCTCATCCAAGCTGGTATCTCTGGAGATGCAGATATACCCTCTATATCTTTAGTTAGATGTGGAGATTTAGTATTTCCTGTGGTGGATATTTTCTAGTATTTTAATACTGACCGCATAGAACTCTGTCCTATCTTTTCTATCTAGCTAGAATGGCCTCCTTTGCTAAATCCTGATTTCAGTCTTTGTATGTTAATTCCCTCTCCTCTCACAGTCAATATTTGTGGGGGGCTGTCTATCCTTTGGGGATTTTCTCTGAGGCAAGATAGTTTTCCCTTTTCTATCTTTAGGGGTATTTAGTCCTCCGGCTGTGACGAGGTGTCTAGGGAGTGTCAGGAACATCCCACGGCTACTTCTAGTTGCGGTGTTAAGTTCAGGGTGCGTGGTCAGTACAGGTACCACCTTCTCCAGGGTATGTCTCATGCTGCTCCTAGGCCACCAGATCATAACAGTACAACTGGCCCACAATGAGTTAATTGCTTCTCAAAAGAAGGGAAGGAAAGAGCTGAGCCATTTTTTTTTCTGTAGTCTGTGGTGTCTTTTTTTTCCCCCTCTTTACCTCTGGGTGGCTCAGGAGTTTGGCTCTGACATGGATGTTCAGGGACTGGCTTCTCGTGTGGATCAGCTTGCTGCTAGAGTACAGGGTATTTCCGATTATATCGTTCAGACTCCGGTTTTAGAGCCTAGAATTCCAACTCCTGATTTGTTTTTTGGGGATAGGTCCAAATTTTTGAGCTTTAAAAATAACTGTAAACTGTTTTTTGCTCTGAAACCATGTTCCTCTGGTGATCCCATACAGCAGGTTAAAATTGTAATTTCTCTGCTGCGCGGCGATCCTCAGGATTGAGCATTTTCCCTGGAATATGGGAATCCGGCTTTGCTTAATGTAGACACCTTTTTTCATGCGCTAGGGTTATTGTATGATGAACCTAATTCAGTGGATCATGCTGAGAAGACCTTGTTGGCCCTGTGTCAGGGTCAAGAAGCGGCAGAATCTTATTGCCAGAAATTTAGAAAATGGTCTGTGCTGACTAAATGGAATGAGGAGGCCTTGGCGGCAATTTTCAGAAAGGGTCTTTCTGAGTCCGTTAAAGATGTTATGGTGGGGTTCCCCACACCTGCTGGTCTGAGTGATTCTATGTCTCTGGCCATTCAGATTGATTGGCGCTTGCGCGAGCGCAGAGTTGTGCACACTATGGCGTTGTCCTCCGAGCGGAGTACTGAGCCTATGCAGTGTGATAGGATTTTGTCTAGAGCTGAACAACAAGGATTCAGACGTCAGAATAGGTTGTGTTTTTACTGCGGCGATTCTGCTCATGTTATTTCTGATTGCCCTAAGCGTACAAAGAGAATCGCTAGTTCCATTACCATCAGTACTGTACAACCTAAATTTCTGTTATCTGTGACCCTGATCTGCTCATTATCGTCATTTTCCATCATGGCATTTGTGGATTCAGGCGCCACTTTGAACTTAATGGACTTAGAATTTGCCAAACGTTGTGGTTTCCCCTTACAGCCTTTGCAGAACCCTATTCCTTTGAGGGGTATTGATGCTACACCGTTGGCTAAAAATAAACCTCAGTTTTGGACACAGCTGACCATGTGCATGGCTCCAGCCCATCAGGAAGATTGTTGCTTTCTGGTGTTGCAGAATTTGCATGATGCTTTTGTGCTGGGTTTCCCATGGTTACAGGTACATAATCCGGTGTTAGATTGGAAATCTATTTCTGTGACTAGTTGGGGTTGTCAGGGGGTTCATGGTGACATTCCTTTGATGTCAATTTCCTCTTCCCCTTCTTCTGAAATTCCTGAGTTTTTGTCAGATTTCCAGGATGTATTCGATGAGCCCAAGTCCAGTTCCCTTCCACCGCATAGGGACTGTGATTGTGCTATTGACTTGGTTCCAGGCTGTAAGTTCCCTAAAGGCCGACTTTTCAACCTGTCTGTGCCAGAACATGCCACCATGCGGAGTTATGTTAAGGAGTCTTTGGAGAAGGGGCATATTCGGCCATCTTCTTCACCTTTGGGAGCAGGTTTTTTCTTTGTTGCCAAGAAGGATGGCTCCTTGAGACCCTGTATTGATTATCGCCTCTTGAATAAGATCACGGTCAAATTCCAATACCCTTTGCCTTTGCTTTCTGATTTGTTTGCTAGGATTAAGGGGGCTAGTTGGTTTACTAAGATTGACCTTCGAGGGGCATATAATCTTGTGCGTATTAAGCATGGTGACGAATGGAAAACTGCGTTTAATACGCCCGAAGGCCATTTTGAATACCTTGTGATGCCATTCGGGCTCTCTAATGGTCCATCTGTGTTTCAGTCCTTCATGCATGATATCTTTCGGAGTTATCTTGATAAATTCATGATTGTATATTTGGATGATATTTTGATTTTTTCCGATGATTGGGAATCTCATGTGAAACAGGTCAGGATGGTATTTCAGATCCTTCGTGATAATGCTTTATTTGTGAAGCGGTCTAAGTGCCTCTTTGGAGTGCAGAAGGTTTCTTTTTTGGGCTTCATTTTTTCTCCATCATCTATAGAAATGGATCCAGTTAAGGTTCAGGCCATTCATGATTGGATTCAGCCCACATCCATGAAGAGCCTTCAGAAATTTTTGGGCTTTGCTAATTTTTATCGCCGTTTCATTGCCAACTTCTCCAGTGTGGTTAAACCCCTGACCGATTTGACGAAGAAAGGCGCTGATGTGATGAATTGGTCCTCTGCGGCGGTTTCTGCCTTTCAGGAGCTTAAACGCCGATTTACTTCTGCCCCTGTGTTACGTCAGCCGGATGTTTCTCTTCCATTTCAGGTTGAGGTTGACGCTTCTGAGATTGGGGCAGGGGCCGTTTTGTCTCAGAGGAATTCTGATGGTTCCTTGATGAAACCGTGTGCCTTCTTTTCTCGAAAGTTTTCTCCTGCAGAATGCAATTATGATGTCAGCAATCGTGAGTTGTTGGCTATGAAGTGGGCATTTGAGGAGTGGCAACATTGGCTTGAGGGGGCCAAGCACCGTATTGTGGTCTTGACCGATCATAAGAATCTGATTTACCTCGAGTCTGCCAAGCGGTTGAATCCTAGACAGGCTCGATGGTCCCTGTTTTTCTCTCGTTTTGATTTTGTGGTCTCGTATCTTCCGGGTTCTAAGAATGTTAAGGCGGATGCCCTCTCTAGGAGCTTTTTGCCTGATTCTCCAGCGGTCCTTGAGCCGGTCAGTATTCTGAAGGAAGGGGTGATTCTTTCTGCCATCTCCCCTGATTTACGACGGGCTCTTCAGGAATTTCAGGCTGATAAGCCGGACCGCTGTCCAGTGGGGAAACTGTTTGTTCCTGATAGATGGACTAGTAAAGTGATTTCTGAGGTTCATTGTTCTGTGTTGGCTGGCCATCCTGGGATTTTTGGTACCAGAGAATTGGTTGGTAGGTCCTTTTGGTGGCCTTCTTTGTCACGGGATGTGCGTTCTTTTGTGCAGTCCTGTGGGACTTGTGCACGGGCTAAGCCTTGCTGTTCCCGCGCTAGTGGGTTGCTTTTGCCTTTGCCGGTCCCTGAGAGGCCTTGGACACATATTTCTATGGATTTTATTTCAGATCTTCCAGTTTCCCAGAGGATGTCGGTTATCTGGGTGGTTTGTGACCGGTTTTCTAAAATGGTTCATTTGGTACCTTTGCCTAAATTGCCTTCCTCTTCTGATTTGTTTCCGTTGTTTTTTCAGCATGTGGTTCGTTTGCATGGTATTCCGGAGAATATTGTGTCCGACAGAGGTTCACAGTTTGTCTCTAGGTTTTGGCGAGCCTTTTGTGCTAGGCTGGGCATTGATTTGTCTTTTTCTTCCGCATTTCATCCTCAGACAAATGGCCAAACCGAGCGAACTAATCAGACTTTGGAAACTTATTTGAGATGCTTTGTGTCTGCTGATCAGGATGATTGGGTGGCTTTCTTGCCATTGGCCGAGTTTGCCCTTAATAATCGGGCTAGTTCTGCTACCTTGGTTTCGCCCTTCTTTTGCAATTCTGGTTTTCATCCTCGTTTTTCTTCAGGGCAGATTGAGCCTTCTGATTGTCCTGGGGTGGATTCTGTGGTTGACAGGTTGCGGCAGATTTGGGCTCATGTGGTGGACAATTTGGTGTTGTCTCAGGAGGAGGCTCAGCGTTTTGCTAACCGTCGTCGGTGTGTTGGTTCCCGGCTTCGGGTTGGGGATCAGGTCTGGTTGTCTTCCCGTCATGTTCCTATGAAGGTTTCTTCCCCTAAGTTCAAGCCTCGGTTTATTGGCCCTTATAGGATTTCTGAGATTATTAATCCTGTGTCTTTTCGTTTGGCCCTTCCAGCCTCTTTTTCCATCCATAATGTTTTTCATAGATCTTTGTTGCGGAAATATGTGGTGCCCGTTGTCCCCCCTGTTGATCCTCCTGCCCCGGTGTTGATTGATGGGGAGTTGGAGTATGTGGTTGAGAAGATTTTGGATTCTCGTTTTTCGAGGCGGAGGCTTCAGTATCTTGTCAAATGGAAGGGTTATGGCCAGGAGGATAATTCTTGGGTTGTTGCTTCCGATGTTCATGCTGACGATTTGGTTCGTGCGTTTCACTTGGCTCATCCTGATCGGCCTGGGGGCTCTGGTGAGGGTTTGGTGACCCCTCCTCAAGGGGGGGGTACTGTTGTGAATTCTGCTCTTGGGCTCCCTCCGGTGGTTATAAGTGGTAGCGCTGCTGTCTTCAATCACAGCATTTCATCAGGTGGGCCCACTTAATGCATTTCTCTGGGCTATTTAGTTTTGTTCCACCCTTTAGTCAGTGCCAGTTGTCCATTGTTTTTGGAGGATTCACATCTCTGCCTGGTCTGTCCTGCTTTGCAGTTCATTTCTACAAAGATAAGTTTTGATTTTGTTTTTGCAGTCCACATGCTGTGGCTTTATAGTTAAAGTGCATTTCTATGTTTTGTCTTGTCCAGCTTGGTCTGTATAAGGACTTGCTCATCCAAGCTAGAATCTCTGGAGATGCAGATATACCCTCTATATCTTTAGTTAGATGTAGAGATTTTGTATTTTCTGTGGTGGATATTTTCTAGTATTTTAATACTAACCGCATAGAACTCTGTCCTATCTTTTCTATCTAGCTAGAATGGCCTCCTTTGCTAAATCCTGATTTCAGTCTGTGTATGTTAATTCCCTCTCCTCTCACAGTCAATATTTGTGGGGGGCTGTCTATCCTTTCGGGATTTTCTCTGAGGCAAGATAGTTTTCCCTTTTCTATCTTTAGGGGTATTTAGTCCTCCGGCTGTGACGAGGTGTCTAGGGAGTGTCAGGAACATCCCACGGCTGCTTCTAGTTGCGGTGCTAAGTTCAGGGTGCGCGGTCAGTACAGGTATCACCTTCTCCAGGGTACGTCTCATGCTGCTCCTAGGCCACCAGATCATAACAGGCGCCGCCATCTTCCAAAATGGCGGGCGCATGCGCAGTGTGCCCGCCGAATCTGCCGGCCGGCAGATTCGTTCCAGGTGTAGTTTGATCACTGTGATATAACCTATCACAGTAATCAAAATAAAAAATAATAAATGACCCTCCCCTCCATTATCACCCCCATAGGTAGGGACAATAATAAAAAAAGAAAATATTTTTTTTTCTTTTTCCACTAGGGTTAGGGTTAGAACTAGGGTTAGAACTAGGGGTAGGGTTAGGGTTAGGGGTAGGGTTAGGGGTAGGGTTAGGGTTAGGGGTAGGGTTAGGGGTAGGGTTAGGTTTAGGGCATGTGCACACAGTGCGGATCTGGCTGCGGATCCGCAGCGGATTGGCCGTGGATCCGCTGCAGATTGGCTGTGGATCCGCAGCGGATTGGCCGCGTCCGCTATACACCTATGGAAAACCAAATCCGCTGTGCCCATGGTGTGGAAAATTCCGTGCGGAAATGCTGCATTGTATTTTCCGCAGCATGTCAATTCTTTGTGCGGATTCCACAGCGTTTTACACCTGTTCCTCAATAGGAATCCGTAGGTGAAATCCGCACAAAAAAACACTGGGAATCCGCTGTAAATCCGCAAGTAAAATGCAGTTTTTTATTTTCATGGCTCTGCGTTATAAACTTCTGTGAAGCACTTGGGGGTTCAAAGTGCTCACCACACATCTAGATTAGTTCCTTGGGAGGTCTTGTTTCCAAAATGGGGTCACTTGTGGGGGAGCGCCAATGTTTAGGCACACAGGGGCTCTTCAAACGTGACATGGTGAATGATTGGAGCTAATTTTCCATTCAAAAAGCCAAATGGCAAGCCTTCCCTTCCGAGCCCTGCCGTGCACCCAAACAGTGGTTTACCCCCACATATGGGGTATCATCGTACTCAGGACAAACTGAACAACAACATTTGGGGTCCAATTTCTCCTATTACCCTTGGAAAAAAAAATTCCGGGCTAAAAATCATTTTTGAGGAAAGAAAAATTATTTTTTATTTTCACGGCTCTGCGTTATAAACTTCTGTGAAGCACCTGGGGGTTTTAAGTGCTCACTATGCATCTAGATAAGTTCCTTGGGGGGTCTAGTTTCCAAAATGGGGTCACTTGTAGGGGAGCTCCAATGTTTAGGCACACAGGGGCTCTCCAAACACGACATGGTGTCCGCTAACGATTGGAGCTAATTTTCCATTCAAAAAGTCAAATGGCGCGCCTCCCCTTCCGAGCCTTGCCGTGCACCCAAACAGTGGTTTACCCCCACGTATGAGGTATCAGCGTACTCAGGAGAAATTGCCCAACAAATTTTAGGATCCATTTTATCCTGTTGCCCATGTGAAAATGAAAAAATTGAGGCTAAAAGAAATTTTGTGTGAAAAAAAAGTACTTTTTCATTTTTACGGATCAATTTGTGAAGCACCTGGGGGTTTAAAGTGCTCACTATGCTTCTAGATAAGTTCTTTGGGGGGGTCTACTTTCCAAAATGGGGTCACTTGTGGGGGAGCTCCAATGTTTAGGCACACGGGGGCTCTCCAAACGCGACATGGTGTCCGCTAAAGATTGGAGCCAATTTTTCATTCAAAAAGTCAAATGGCGCTCCTTCCCTTCCGAGCCCTGCCGTGCGCCCAAACAGTGGTTTACCCCCACATATGAGGTATCAGCGTACTCAGGAAAAATTGCACAACAAGGATCGTGGTCCAGTTTCTCCTTTTACCCTTGGGAAAATAAAAAAATTGTTGCTAAAAGATCATTTTTGTGACTAAAAAGTTAAATGTTCATTTTTTACTTCCATGTTGCTTCTGCTGCTGTGAAACACCTGAAGGGTTAATAAACTTCTTGAATGTGGTTTTGAGCACCTTGAGGGGTGCAGTTTTTAGAATGGTGTCACTTTGGGGTATTTTCAAAAAAATGGTTTTGTAAATTTTGTTGTAAAAATGAGAAATCACTGGTCAAATTTTAACCCTTATAACTTCCTAGCAAAAAAAAATTTTGTTTCCAAAATTGTACTGATGTAAAGTAGACATGTGGGAAATGTTATTTATTAACTATTTTGTGTCACATAACTCTTTGGTTTAACAGAATAAAAATTCAAAATGTGAAAATTGCAAAATTTTCAAAATTTTTGCCAAATTTTCGGTTTTTTCACAAATAAACTCAGAAATTATCGACCTAAATTTACCACTAACATGAAGCCCAATATGTCACAAAAAAACAGTCTCAGAATCTCTAGGATCCGTTGAAGCGTTCTTGAGTTATTACCTCATAAAGGGACACTAATTAGAATTGCAAAAAACGGCCAGGTCATTAGGGCCAAAATAGGCTGGGTCATGAAGGGGTTAAAATAATAAACCGTATATTCACTTTCCACCGTAGTCCAATTAATATCGAGTGTCCCACAACGATCTCCCCTATAGAACAGTGACATCAGGTGATGTCACTGCTCTATAGGGCCTTCAGTGACACACTGACAGGAGACAATGGCTCCTGCAGTGCATCACTGAAGAGGTTACCTTAGTTCAGTGTCTCACTTTATGGCATTGCTGCGAGGGAATTTTCTCACACAGCAGTGTCACAAGTGAGACTAGGGACTATTTCTCACAGGGGTGGAGGAATAAAGTGCGAAGGATACCTTCCGTCATTGTATTTCTGGAGCCCCTGGAGAGCGATCGCATCAGCTGATGCTGCTGTTCTCCACGGGAGATCGTTGTGGGACATTTGTTTTAATTGGATATCTGTGGATCAGGGAGTATATTGTTTGTTTGGTATTTTAATATTTTTTACAGGTGACACTGGCTTCGGGGATCAAAGTGACAAGTTGATGGTGAGTATGTACTCTATGTTGTATGTACTGTATGTCTATATGTGTGTACTGTATGTAATGTATGAATGTACTGTATGTATATATTGTATGTTATATGTTGTATGTACTGTCATATGTTGTATGTTCTATCATATGTAGTATGTTGCATGCATGTAGTATGTTGTATGTATGTAGTATGTTGCATGTACAATATGTAGCATGCATGTAGTATGTTGCATGTATGTAGTATGTTGCATGTATGTAGTGTGTTGCATGTATGCAGTATGTTGTGTGTTTGTAGTATGTTGTGTGTATGTAGTATGTTGCGTGTATGTAGTATGTTGCATGTATGTAGTATGTAGTATGTTGCGTGTATGTATTATGTTGCGTGTATGTAGTATGTTGTGTGTATGTAGTATGTTGCATGTATGTGGCATGTATGTAGTATGTTGCATGTATGTAGTATGTTGTGTGTATATAGTATGTTGCATGTATATTGCATGCATGTAGTATGTTGCGTGTGTGTAGTATGTTGCATGTATGTAGTATGTTGCATGTATGTAGTATGTTGTATGTATGTAGTATGTTGTGTGTATGTAGTATGTTGCGTGTATGTAGTATGTTGTGTGTATGTAGTATGTTGTATGTAGGTAGTATGTTGGCCCTCACAGAAACCTGGATTAAGGATTCTGACACTGTCTCTCCTGCTGCCATTTCCCATAGTGGCTTACAATTCTTACATTCCCAGAGACCCACGAACAGACATGGTGGTGGAGTCAACATACTTCTCTCCCCACAATGCACCTTCCAGGTCATCCCCCCAGTTCTCACTCTCATTCCCTTCTTTTGAGGTCCACACCATCATGCTCTTTCGTCCCCTCTCCCTCAGAGTAGCAGTCATATACCGGCCCCCAGGCTCACCCACCTACTTCCTGGACCATTTCTCTGCCTGGCTGCCGCACTTCAAGTCCTCAGAACTACCAACCCTTCTCCTGGGAGACTTCAATATCCCCACTAACAGCCCCACTTCCACATCTGCATCCCAGCTTCAATCACTAATGACTTTTCTAGGCCTCTCACAGCTCTCAACCTCTGAAACACACAAAGACGGTAACACCCTGGACCTGGTCTTTGCCCGGCTCTGCTCAATCCCCTACCTAGATAACTCGCCGCTTCCCTTCTCTGACCACAAAATTCTCTCCTTCACACTCACAAATCCTTGCCCACCCCACTACACTCCTACCTACCATACATTCAGAAATCTACATGCCATTAACCCTCATACACTTTCAGACTCCCTACACTCATCATTGTCCCCAATCTCTTCTTTTTCCTGTCCTGATCTGGCTGTACATCACTTCAATGACACTCTTAAAAGCACCGTTGATTAAGTAGCTCCCCTCACCCTCAGAACCTCCAAACACAGAGTGAAACAGCCCTGGCTCACATCACAAACCCGATTTCTCCAGCGATGCTCTAGGTGTGCTGAACGCTTATGGAGGAAAACACACACACCAGAAGACTTCATACACTCCAAATTTATGTTAAGGACTAGTGTTGAGCATTCCGATACCGCAAGTATCGGGTATCGGCCAATACTTGCGGTATCGGAATTCCGATACCGAGTTCCGATACTTTTGTGGTATCGGGAATCGGTATTGGAACCATATTCATGTGTAAAATAAAGAATTAAAATAAAAAATATGGATATACTCACCTCTCCGGTGGCCCCTGGACCTTACCGATGTAACCGGGAGCCTCCGTTCCTAAGAATGAGCGCGTGAAGGGCTTTCGATGACGTCGCGGCTCCTGATTGGTCGTGTGACCGCTCATGTGACCGCTCACGCGACCAATCAGAAGCCGCGACGTCATCGCAGGTCCTTCACGGGCTCATTCTTAGGAACGGAGGCTCCCGGTTACATCGGTAAGGTCCAGGGGCTGCCGGAGAGGTGAGTATATCAATTAAAATAAAAAATATGGATATACTCACCTCTCCGGCGGGCCCTGGACCTTACCGAAATGTAACCGGGAGCCTCCGTTCCTAAAAATGAGCGCGTGAAGGGCCTTCGATGACGTCGCGGCTTCTGATTGGTCGCGTGACCGCTCATGTGACCGCTCACGCGACCAATCAGAAGCCGCGAAGTCATCGAAGGCCCTTCACGCGCTCATTCTTAGGAACCTAAGACTCCCGGTTACATCGGTAAGGTCCAGGGCCCGCCGGAGAGGTGAGTATATCCATATTTTTTATTTTAATTCTTTATTTTACACATGAATATGGATCCCAGGGCCTGAAGGAGAGTTTCCTCTCCTTCAGACCCTGGGAACCATTCCGATACTTTGCGTCCCATTGAAATGCATTGGTATCGGGTATCGGCGAGATCCGATATTTTGCCTGTATCGGCAGATACTATCCGATACCGATACCAATGCATATCGGAAGGTATCGCTCAACACTATTAAGGACCTATAACTCTGCCCTTCACCTCGCCAAACAGACCTACTTCACCACCCTGATCTCGTCACTATCCAACAACCCCAAGAAACTTTTTGACACCTTTCACTCCCTCCTCAGGCCATAAGCACAAGCCCCTATCACAGACATTTGTGCTGATGACCTGGCCTCCCACTTTATAGAGAAAATAGACAATATTCATCAGGAAATCTGCTCCTAGACACCAAGTGCAGTGACTCCCATCCCTCCCTGCATCTCCCTGGCTCACTCTCCACATTCGATCCCATCACAGAAGAAGAAGTCTCCAGGCTCCTCCCCTCTTCTCGTCCAAATACATGCACCACCGACCCCATTCCCTCACACCTCCTCCAGTCTGACTCTCCAGTCATCACAACTCACCTAACTACAATCTTTAATCTCTCCCTCTCTTCTGGCATTTTCCCCTCATCCTTCAAACACTCTATCATTACTCCATTACTAAAGAAACCCACTCTTGACCCATCCTGCACAAACAACTACAGACCAGTCTCCAATCTCCCCTTCATCTCTAAACTCTAGGAGCGCCTGATATACTCCCACCTTACCCGTTACCTCTCCACTCACTCCCTCCTAGACCCTTCACAGTCCGGTTTCCGCCCCCTACATTCGACAGAAACTGCACTCATCAAAGTGACCAATGACCTTCTGACAATAAAACGTAACGGTGACCACTCTCTGCTCATTCTTCTCGACCTTTCTGCAGCTTTCAACACTGTTGACCACCCTCTCCTACTCTCTAGGCTCCAGTCATTAGGCATTAAGGACACTGCTCTCTCCTGGTTCTCTTCCTATATTTATGACCGCTCCTTCAGTGTTCTGTTCTCTGGCTCCACTTCATCTCCTATTCCTCTCACTGTCGGGGTACCTCAGTGCTCAGTCCTTGGCCCCCTTCTCTTCTTCCTCTACACAGCCCCAACTGGACAGACAATCTGCAGATTTGGCTTTCTGTACCATCTTTATGCTGATGACACACAACTATACACGTCATCTCTAGAGATGAGCGGTGTTCGAGTCGAACTGTTCGCCAATTTCAAATTCGAGCTGTTTTGGGCGGTGTTCGAGTTGTTCGTCGAACTCGAACAATTTGCTTAAAATTTGGCTGTTCAAATTTCTGTTCGATAACTGTTCGTTCACCAAAAGCCTAACTTGATTTGCCTTTTAAAACTGTTTATCATTGTTAATAGACTGTTTCAGTGTATAGTGGGCGGTGGGGGGGCAGGGGAAAGATCTGTGCTGAAATAATGCCGATCTCCTTTTTTTTTCTTTCCCGCATTTAGAGTGGGGCGGTGCAGTCTCTCAGCCTATCAGCAGTGCACACACAAACACAGCAATGTGCATGTGATGCACACAAGCAAGGGCACGTGTCATTGGCTGTGTATGTCACATGTCCTTGCCCTATAAGAACCAGCCATTTGCCCTGTAGCCACCATTTCCTCACTGCTGCAGCTTAGTGTTAGATGGCATCGCTGCTGCTGAGGGCGCTATACAGACTGAGTCTTTTTTAGGAGCGAATTTTCAGAGAGATAGGATTAGGGAGTCGGGAGGAGTCGGGACTAGTTGTAATATCAGCCCTTTTCAGGGTAGGTTACAGCAGTTCATAGCACTTTTTGCCAGGCAGGTGTGTGCCAGTGCTGTGCAAGTGTTTGTCACAGCATTTGGTGTAATCTAGCTCAGCCAATCCTTTTGGGCTAGTGGCATTGTCTGTTAGTCATCTGAGTAGCCCGCCTGTGAAACTAGCTACACCGCCTGTGTATCTAAATTTTTACTGCATCTAACCCAGGAAATCGTTTTGGGCTTAGTAGCAGTGTCTGCACGTCAGCAGATTGGCCCACCTGTGAAGAAAGCTACACCACCTGTGTATCTAAATTTTTACTGTATCTAACCCAGTAAATCTTTTTGGGCTTAGTAGTAGTGTCTTCACGTCAGCGGAGTAGCCCGCCTGTGAAGCTAGCTACACTGCCTGTGTATCTAAATTTTTACTGCATCTAACCCAGTAAGTAGTTTGGGGCCTAGGAGCAGTGTTTGTACACCTGTGTATCTAAATTTTTACTGCATCTAACCCAGTAAATCTTTTTGAGCTTAGTAGCAGTGTCTGCATATCAGCGGAGTAGCTCGCCTGTGAAGCTAGCTACACCGCCTGTGTATCTAAATTTTTACTGTATCTAATACAGTGAATTGTTTTGGGCTTAGGAGCAGTGTCTGCACGCCTGTGTATCTTAATTTTACTGCATCTAACCCAGTAAATCTTTTTAGGCTTTGTAGCAGTGTCTGCACGTCAGTGGAGTAGCCCGCCTGTGAAGCTAACTACACCGCCTGTGTATCAAAATTTTTACTGCATCTAACCCAGTAAATAGTTTTGGGCCTAGGAGCAGTGTCTGTATGTCAGCGTAGTAGCCCGCCTGTGAAGCTAACTACACCGCCTGTTTATCTAAATTTGTACTGCATCTAACCCAGTAAAGAATTTTGGGCCTAGGAGCACTGTCTGCACGTCAGCGGAGTAGCCCACATGTGAGGCTAACTACACCGCCTGTGTATCTAAATTTTTTCTGCATCTAACCCAGTAAATCTTTTTAGGCAAGTCAGCGGAGTAGCCCGCCTTTGAAGCTAGTTATACCACCTGTGTATCTAAATTTTTACTGCATCTAACCCAGTAAATCCTTTTGGGCCTAGCACCACAGTTTGGCCACTCAGTTCTGCTCGGTTTTCATCCATCGGTTGTTGTGCCAACAACTACAGATACAGAGTTGCCAATTAGTTACGCACCAAAATGAGTGGCAAAAGGCCTGCTGGTAATAGGCGTGTTGGAAAGCAGAAAAAAGGTTGTGTCCGTGGGGTAGGTGGTAAAGCAACAGTAACATCTGCAGAAGAAAGACCATCTTCCAGACAACGTAAGATGTCTACTTCTTTTCATGGACAATCTGATATGATCCTTTTCTTACGACCATCGCTATGAGCATAGCCAAAAATTCCAGAAGAGGCACAAAAACAGCAGGTGCTTGAACGGATATTAAGTGCTCGTTCAAGTGGGCTCTCCTCCATGTCAACTTCAACATCACAACTACTCCAGTCCTCAGAGTTATCACCCCAATCACACTTGCTTCCTCACAGCTCCCAAGTCTCCAGCCGACCGTCTGAGCATGGGGTAACACAGATGGTTGAGTCTTCAGAGCTGTTTACTCATACTATAGCCTGGGAATCAGAGGTCTGCTCCAGAGCTTCTGCGAATACAGACGAGGAAATGATCTGCACTGATGCCCAGAATCTTTGTGAGTCGGATCCAGGCCCAGATGAAGAAGGTTCTGAGCATAATGTAGACCCTCGTTCCCAAACTGTATCTCCTGTTGGTGGAGACAATGAGGAAGATGATGATGACACTGAGATACCTGATTGGAACGAAAACTTGACTTTTCGGTCAGGGCAGGAAGAGGTTGGCTCTGAGGACGACGGGTGTGAGAACACACAGGATGATGATGATGAGGTTGGAGACCCCACTTACTATCAACCCACAGTCCGTCAGTCCATGAGGTCAGCAGAGGATGTGGAGGAGGATGCTAGTGACGTGTCTGACAACGAGGTTAGGTTGCGCCTTCCTGAACAGAGACGGAGTACTGGAAGCACGTCAACAACTGCATCCTCAACTCCAACTGTGCCTCTGAGCAGAAATCGTGGTGGCTCTTCAGGTCGCACGGGCTCTAAGCCTTGCATAGCCTGGGCATTTTTTGAGATCGCAAAGGATGACCCAACTCATGTTGTCTGTAAGATTTGTCACCAAAATCTCAGTAGAGGCCCAAAAATGACTAGCTTGAGTACTTCATGCAAGAACTGTCACATGGATATGAGGCATAAGTTGCAGTGGGAAGCTCACTGTGCTACAATGCGGCCTAGTGGGCCGGGTCAACCACATTCTTCCCCATCAAGTGAATCCGAGTCCTCTTCATCCTCTGTGACTGTGGGGACAGCAGTCGCACATGGTTTTGGATGGAGACCTTCCACCTCTTTACCCGCAACAGCCAGTGTGATTGGCAGGTCGTCAGGACATTTGCAAGTGGAAACACTTGCTGGTGTTGAGCGCTCTCCGATATCGACACCACATTTTGATAAAGGCAACATAACAACTCCGCCTGCACCTTCCTCACAGACCAGCAGTTTGCCGGGGACACCCTGCTCAACTCTGTCTAAGCACGGCAGCCAGCCTCAGTCCCTCAGATGTGGACAAGTAAAAGACCTTTTGCTCCTAGCCATGACAAAGCTAAGAGATTGAATTTCACCATCTGCAAGCTGTTGGCTACAGAAATGCTGCCTTTCCACCTGGTGGACACAGAGGATTTTCGAGACCTTATGTCTGTCACAGTGCCCCAGTACAAGATGCCCAGTTGCCACTAATTCTCAAAGAAAGCTGTGCCTGCACTACACTAGCATGTCGCACACAACATCACCGCTTCTTTGAGAAACTCTGTGTGTGACAGGGTGCATTTCACCACAGGCACTGGATGAGTAGACATGGACAGGGGCGTTACATGTCGGTGACTGGGCACTGGGTAACTATGGTGACATCAGGAGAAGGGGCTGCTGTCCAAGTCTTGCCGCTCCCACGAGTTGCTCGTCGATATTCTGTATCTAGAAGTTCCTCCACTGCTTCTGCCTCCTCAACCTCCTCTCGGTTCTCCACCTGCACCCAAAGCTTGTCTGGTAATGCCACCCGTGCTCTAACTGCGCAGAAGGAACCCTGCACACCTCCTTACTATGCTGTCACCAGGGCTCAATGGCATCAGGCGGTGTTTACATTGAAATGTCTGGGAAATGTGAGTCACACAGCTGAGGAGTTGTGGTCAGCTCTGGAGACCGAGTTCCATCAATGGTTGTCTCCACTCAACCCGCAGCCAGGGAAGGCTGGGTGCGGCAATGCTGCAAACCTGGGTGCGACCCTTTGCCGGGGCAATGTCACACACATGCCTTGTATTGCTCACGTTTTGAACCTGGTTGTCCAGCAATTTTTATCCCACTATCCCGGACTAGATGGGCTTCTGCAGAGGGCACGGTCGCTGTGTGCTCATTTCCGCCATTTGCATCCCACAGCTCAGCGACTTACATCTCTACAGAAGTCGTTGGGCCTGCCAGTTCACCGGCGGAAATTCGATGTGCCCACACGGTGGAATTCAACTCTGCACATGTTGCAGCGACTGTTGCAGCACCAAAGAGCCCTGGTGCAATACGTGATGATGTATAGCCTTGGCCAATGAGATCCAGAGGTGTGGAAAATCATGCTGCAGGAGTGATTTCAAATCAAGGACCTATGCACTCTTCTGCACAGTTTTGAAATAGCGACGAAGATGTTTAGTGCTGATGGTGCCATTATCAGCATGACTATTCTGGTGATTTACATGCTGGAGCACACCTTAAACAGTATTCGGAGTCAGGTGGTGGAACAAGAGGAGGAGGAGGAGGAGGAACAGGAGGAGTCATATGCAGAAGTGATAATATCTCCAAGGTCCAGACGGTCGTCAGCACCAAGGCAGCTGGCACTGGAGGCTGGGGGAGAGGGATTACCGAGGGTGCATGGAAGCAGCCAAACTGATGAGGAAGGTGCAGGAGGCGAGGAAGAAGTGGAGGACGAACTGGCGCTGGGCATGGAAGACTCATCAGATGAGGGAGACCTTGATCAAATTTCTGTTGTGCGAGGTTGGGGGGAGAGGGCAGAAAAAGGAAGCATGATTCTCACCTCGTCACCACCAAGACAACAAGGACTTGGTCCTCCTGGATGCGCAAGACACATGAGTGCCTTCTTGCTGCACTACCTGCAACAAGACCCTCGGATTGTCAGTGTCATGTCGGACGCTGTTCACACTAGGGCGTCCGACAGACAGCGGTAATTCCACATACGTCCACTACACGCTCAGTGGCGTCGGCTAGACTTTATCCAGCTTGCTCGGGGTTAATCTAGCTGGTAATTAGGTTGGAGGCTGGGTCACGCCCACGGCCTTTAAATAGTCCTGCTGGACTTTGGGCGTCGCCGATTATAGCTTGTGCTTTGTGCCTAGTGATTCCGGTCTGGAGTGGTGGTCTTGTTGCAGGAATATCGTATCTGCTGGTGTATTATCCTTTGTCATATTCCTCCTTTCTATATTTGCATTTGTTTTACCCTGTGCACGTTATAGTGTTATCCTGTGTGTCTTCGGCGTGGTGCGTTTTTCAGTTTTCCCTGTCTGTGCTTTCTGTGAGGATTGGTGTGTGGTCTCATCACTGGGTGGTGGGTGGTGGTTTCAGCTTAGGGCTGAAACAGGAGATAGGGTCAGGCCTGGCGGCCCAGACATGGACACCTTTAGTGTAACTTCTGGGAAAGGAACAGACAGGGTTTCCCTAGTCTGAGGGATATCGCAGGGGCCCGGGTAACCAGCCTTAGTCTACCCAGTACCCCTCGTGACATTATAATCTGCCCAAAAAGAAAAAAAATATATATTTTTTATGTCATGGATCCCATGACTTCCATAACCCGCCAGTTGGAGGCGCTGTCCTTACAGGTCACTGAATTGAAGGGGGCAGTTCAGCAACAGAGTCTAGCTGCAGTTAGAGTTGCAGAGCCAAAAATCCCTTTACCTGAGAAGTTTGCTGGGGAACGCAGTAAATTTGTTGTTTTCCGTGAAGCTTGCAAATTATATTTTCGTATGCGCCCGCTTTCCTCAGGTAATGAAGCTCAGCGTGTGGGCTTGGTTTTGTCTTTACTGAACGGAGATCCCCAAGTATGGGCGTTTTCATTATCTTCTGATTCAACTGCATTTAACTCAGTGGAGAGTTTTTTTTTCTGCTCTTGGACTCATATATGATGATCCTGACAGATTGGCTCTAGCAGAATCTAAAATACGCGCTCTCCGCCAGGGGGAGCGAATGGCGGAGGATTACTGTTCTGAATTTCGCCGTTGGGCGGTGGACACACAATGGAATGACCCGGCGCTGTGGAGTCAGTTTGTATATGGGGTTTTGAGAAGGGTTAAACAAGCCCTCCTGATGTATGAGACTCCTGCTTCTCTAGAGTCTGCTATGAGTCTTGTTGTCCGCATTGATCGCCGTTTGCGTCAGGGGGCGCTAGAGACGCCGCCTATGGGGGAGGTGATAGGTGCACATGAGGTTGCTGCAGGTGAGCCCACGGAGCCTATGCAAATCACAGGGGTGTCACGTCAGCAAGCCCCCTCGCTCAGGAAGCAGGGAGCCTGTTTTTGCTGTGGTAAAAAGGGGCATTATGTTAATGCTTGTCCTCTGTTTTCTAAGAAAGAAGCAACGGCGGAAAACTTCTAAGCTCAGAGGGTGTGGAGGAGTCCAATCTGAGCTTATGCATATCCTCCATGGTGGTCTCTCAATGTATGCTCCCTGCCAGAGTTATGGTCGCTGGCAGAGAGCTGCCAATCACTGTTTTTGTGGATAGTGGTTCGGCCACTAATCTCATAGATGAGGAGTTTGCGCGCACGGCCGGGTTCACGGTCGAAAAATTGCCTCATCCTATACGGGTGGTCACCATCAATGCTACCCCTCTCCCACAGGGGGAGATTACTGAGTTTGTGGCTGAGGTGAAACTCCACATTGGGGTCCTACTGTCATGATCTCAATGGCAAGAGAACATAGCATAAGCATATATAGGAACTAGCTCTTGGAAGATGGGAACTGAGCTGACCATGAACTAAACCTAACACACAACTAGCAGTGGCCGGTTAGCATGCCTACGTTGATTCTAGATGCCCAGCACCAGCCGGAGGACTAAATAATGCTAGCAGAGGAAAATAAGTCCTAGCTCACCTCTAGAGAAATACCCCGAAAGGAGACAGAGGCCCCCCACATGTATTGGCGGTGAATTAAGATGAAATAACAAAACGTAGTATGAAAATAGGTTTAGCAAATTTGAGGTCCACTTACTACATAGCAGAAGACAGAAAGAACACTTTCATGGTCAGCTAAAAACCCTATCAAAACACCATCCAGAAATTACTTTAAAACTCTGGCATTAACTCATAACACCAGAGTGGCAATTCCTGTTCACAAGAGCTTTCCAGACACAGTAACGAAACTACAGCTGTGAACTGGAACAAAAATGCAAAAACAAACATGGACAAGAGTCCAACTTATCTAGTAGTTGTCTAGGAGCAGGAACAAGCACAGAGAGGCTTCTGATAACATTGTTGACCGGCAAGCAACTAACAAAGCAGCAAGGTTATATAGCGACTCCCACATCTTGATGGGAACAGGTGAACAGAGAAGATGAAGACACCAGTTCAATTCCACCAGTAGCCACCGGGGGAGCCCAGAATCCAAATTCACAACAGTACCCCCCCCTCAAGGAGGGGGCACCGAACCCTCACCAGAACCACCAGGGCGATCAGGATGGGCCCTATGAAAGGCACGAACCAGATCAGAGGCATGAACATCAGATGCATTCACCCAAGAATTATCCTCCTGGCCGTATCCCTTCCACTTGACCAGATACTGGAGTCTCCGTCTGGAAACACGAGAGTCTAAGATTTTCTCCACAACGTACTCCAACTCACCCTCAACCAACACCGGAGCAGGAGGCTCAACGGAAGGCACAACCGGTACCTCATACCTGCGCAATAATGACCGATGAAAAACGTTATGAATAGAAAAGGATGCAGGGAGGTCCAAACGGAAGGAAACAGGGTTAAGAATCTCCAATATCTTATACGGGCCGATGAACCGAGGCTTAAACTTAGGAGAAGAGACCCTCATAGGGACAAAACGAGAAGACAACCACACCAAATCCCCAACACAAAGCCGAGGACCAACACGACGGTGGCGGTTGGCAAAAAGCTGAGTCTTCTCCTGGGACAACCTCAAATTGTCCACCACCTGCCCCCAGATCTGATGCAATCTCTCCACCACAGCATCCACTCCAGGACAATCCGAAGATTCCACCTGACCAGAGGAAAATCGAGGATGAAACCCCGAATTACAGAAAAACGGGGACACCAAAGTGGCAGAGCTGGCCCGATTATTGAGAGCGAACTCCGCCAATGGCAAAAAAGCAACCCAATCATCCTGGTCAGCAGACACAAAACACCTCAGATATGTCTCCAGGGTCTGATTAATCCGCTCGGTCTGGCCATTCGTCTGAGGATGGAAAGCGGACGAAAAAGATAAATCTATGCCCATCCTAGCACAGAATGCCCGCCAAAATCTAGACACGAATTGAGTCCCTCTGTCAGAAACGATATTCTCAGGAATACCATGCAAACGAACAACATTTTGAAAAAACAGAGGAACCAACTCGGAAGAAGAAGGCAACTTGGGCAGAGGAACCAAATGGACCATCTTAGAGAAACGGTCACACACCACCCAGATGACAGACATCTTCTGAGAAACAGGCAGATCTGAAATAAAATCCATCGAGATGTGCGTCCAAGGCCTCTTAGGAATAGGCAAGGGCAACAATAATCCACTAGCCCGAGAACAACAAGGCTTGGCCCGAGCACAAACGTCACAAGACTGCACAAAGCCTCGCACATCTCGTGACAGGGAAGGCCACCAGAAGGACCTTGCCACCAAATCCCTGGTACCAAAAATGCCAGGATGACCTGCCAACGCAGAAGAATGAACCTCAGAGATTACTCTACTGGTCCAATCATCAGGAACAAACAGTTTATCAGGTGGGCAACGATCAGGTCTATCCGCCTGAAACTCCTGCAAGGCCCGCCGCAGGTCTGGAGAAACGGCTGACAATACCACTCCATCCTTAAGGATACCTGTGGGCTCAGAGTTACCAGGCGAGTCAGGCTCAAAACTCCTAGAAAGGGCATCCGCCTTAACATTCTTAGAACCCGGTAGGTATGACACCACAAAATTAAACCGAGAGAAAAATAATGACCAGCGCGCCTGTCTAGGATTCAGGCGCCTGGCAGTCTCAAGATAAATCAAATTTTTGTGGTCCGTCAATACCACCACCTGATGTCTGGCCCCCTCAAGCCAATGGCGCCACTCCTCAAAAGCCCACTTCATGGCCAAAAGCTCTCGATTCCCAACATCATAATTCCGCTCAGCGGGCGAAAATTTACGGGAAAAGAAGGCACAAGGCCTCATCACGGAGCAGTCAGAACTTTTCTGCGACAACACTGCCCCAGCTCCGATCTCAGAAGCGTCGACCTCAACCTGAAAAGGTAGAGCAACATCAGGCTGACGCAACACAGGGGCAGAGGAAAAACGGCGCTTAAGCTCCCGAAAGGCCTCCACAGCATCAGGAGACCAATCAGCAACATCAGCACCCTTCTTAGTCAAATCGGTCAATGGCTTAGCAATATCCGAAAAACCAGCAATAAATCGACGATAAAAGTTAGCAAAGCCCAAAAATTTCTGAAGACTCTTAAGAGAAGAGGGCTGCGTCCAATCACAAATAGCTTGAACCTTGACAGGATCCATTTCAATGGAAGAGGGGGAAAAAATATATCCCAAAAAGGAAATCCTCTGTACCCCAAAAACACACTTAGAACCCTTCACACACAAAGAATTAGACCGCAAAACCTGAAAAACCCTCCTGACTTGCTGGACATGAGAGTCCCAGTCATCCGAAAAAATCAGAATATCATCCAGATACACAATCATAAATTTATCCAAATAATCGCGAAAAATATCATGCATAAAGGACTGGAAAACTGACGGAGCATTTGAAAGACCAAAAGGCATCACTAAATACTCAAAGTGGCCCTCGGGCGTATTAAATGCGGTTTTCCACTCATCCCCCTGCCTGATTCGCACCAAATTATACGCCCCACGAAGGTCAATCTTAGAGAACCACTATGCCCCCTTTATGCGAGCAAACAAATCAGTCAGCAACGGCAATGGGTATTGATATTTAACAGTGATTTTATTCAAAAGCCGATAATCAATACATGGTCTCAAAGAGCCGTCTTTTTTTGACACAAAGAAAAAACCGGCTCCTAAGGGAGATGACGATGGACGAATATGTCCCTTTTCCAAGGACTCCTTTATATATTCTCGCATAGCAGCATGTTCAGGCACAGACAGATTAAATAAACGACCCTTTGGGTATTTACTACCCGGGATTAAATCTATGGCACAATCGCACTCTCGGTGCGGAGGTAACGAACCAAGCTTGGATTCTTCAAAGACGTCACGATAGTCAGACAGGAACTCAGGAATTTCAGAGGGAATAGATGATGAAATGGAAACCACAGGTACATCCCCATGAGCCCCCTTACATCCCCAGCTCAACACAGACATAGCTCTCCAGTCGAGGACTGGGTTGTGAGATTGCAGCCAAGGCAATCCTAGCACCAAATCATCATGTAGATTATACAGCACCAGAAAGCGAATAATCTCCTGGTGATCCGGATTAATACGCATAGTTACTTGTGTCCAGTATTGTGGTTTATTATTAGCCAATGGGGTGGAGTCAATCCCCTTCAGAGGAATAGGAGTCTCCAAAGGCTCTAAATCATACCCACAGCGTTTGGCAAAGGACCAATCCATAAGACTCAAAGCGGCGCCAGAGTCGACATAGGCGTCCGTGGTAATAGATGACAAAGAGCAAATCAGGGTCACAGATAGAATAAACTTAGATGGTGAGGTGCAAATGGAAACAGATTTACCAAGCTTTTTAGTGCGTTTAGAGCATGCTGATATAACATGAGTAGAATCACCACAATAGAAACACAACCCATTTTTCCGTCTAAAATTCTGCCGCTCGCTTCGGGACAGAATTCTATCACACTGCATACTCTCTGGCGACTTCTCAGTGGACACCGCCAGATGGTGCACTGGTTTGCGCTCCCGCAAACGCCTATCGATCTGAATAGCCATTGTCATGGACTCATTCAGACCCGCAGGCACAGGGAACCCCACCATAACATCCTTAATGGCATCAGAGAGACCCTCTCTGAAAGTCGCCGCCAGGGCGCACTCATTCCACTGAGTAAGCACAGACCATTTACGGAATCTTTGGCAGTAAATTTCCGCTTCATCTTGCCCCTGAGATAGGGACATCAAAGTTTTTTCTGCCTGAAGCTCCAAATGAGGTTCGTCATAAAGCAACCCCAAGGCCAGAAAAAACGCATCCACATTGAGCAACGCAGGATCCCCTGGTGTCAATGAAAAAGCCCAGTCTTGAGGGTCGCCCCGGAGCAAGGAAATCACAATCCTGACCTGCTGTGCAGGGTCTCCGGCAGAGCGAGATTTCAGGGACAAAAATAATTTGCAATTATTTCGAAAATTCTGAAACCCAGATCTATTCCCCGAGAAAAATTCCGGCAAAGGAATTCTCGGCTCAGATACAGGTGCATGACAAACAAAATCTTGCAAATTTTGTACCTTCGTGGCGAGATTATTCAAACCTGCAGTTACACTCTGAAGATCCATTACAAACAGGTGGACACAGAGCCATTCAAGGGTTAAGAGGAGGTAAGAAGCAGCTAGACAGCAATTAAGGGCTAGACAGCAAAACTCTGAAGGGAAAAAAAAAAAAAAAAAAATTTTCCTTAAACACTTCTCTATCTCCTGCTTCAGCCCAAACAATTAACACTTTGCGGGCCGGTCAAACTGTCATGATCTCAATGGCAAGAGAACATAGCATAAGCATATATAGGAACTAGCTCTTGGAAGATGGGAACTGAGCTGACCATGAACTAAACCTAACACACAACTAGCAGTGGCCGGGTAGCATGCCTACGTTGATTCTAGATGCCCAGCACCAGCCGGAGGACTAAATAATGCTAGCAGAGGAAAATAAGTCCTAGCTCACCTCTAGAGAAATACCCCGAAAGGAGACAGAGGCCCCCCACATGTATTGGCGGTGAATTAAGATGAAATAACAAAACGTAGTATGAAAATAGGTTTAGCAAATTTGAGGTCCACTTACTACATAGCAGAAGACAGAAAGAACACTTTCATGGTCAGCTAAAAACCCTATCAAAACACCATCCAGAAATTACTTTAAAACTCTGGCATTAACTCATAACACCAGAGTGGCAATTCCTGTTCACAAGAGCTTTCCAGACACAGTAACGAAACTACAGCTGTGAACTGGAACAAAAATGCAAAAACAAACATGGACAAGAGTCCAACTTATCTAGTAGTTGTCTAGGAGCAGGAACAAGCACAGAGAGGCTTCTGATAACATTGTTGACCGGCAAGCAACTAACAAAGCAGCAAGGTTATATAGCGACTCCCACATCTTGATGGGAACAGGTGAACAGAGAAGATGAAGACACCAGTTCAATTCCACCAGTAGCCACCGGGGGAGCCCAGAATCCAAATTCACAACATCCTACATTCTGAGCAAGTTACATGTAGGGTGCTCAGTAATCTTCCTGCACAAATGGTTCTGGGTTTTCCATGGTTATCTATGCACAACCCGGTTATTGACTGGAAAACTCAGGACATAATTCAGTGGAGCGGGTTTTGCCAGGAGAATTGCCTGGCCACATGTGTGTCCGCTGTGACTCCAAGCATTCCTGAGTCACTGTTGTATTTTGCGGATGTGTTCTCAGAGAAGGGTTGCTCAGAATTGCCACCACATTGCCCCTATGACTGTACTATTAGGTTTAAACCAGGGGCCAAATTGCCGAAAGCAAGGATGTTCAACATCTCAGGTCCTGAGAGGCCAGCGTTAAAAGACTACATTGCTGAGAGTCTGAGCAAAGGGCACATCAGGCCTTCGTCCTCGCCAGTGGCAGCGGTGTTCGTCTTCATTAAAAAGAAAGATGGCGGACTACGCCCGTGTCTGGATTTCAGGGAGTTAAACCAGATTACGGTTCGTGATCCATACCCTATGCCATTTATACCTGATTTGTTCAACCAGGTGGCTGGTGCTAAGTGGTTTTCCAAGCTTGACCTCAGGGGGGCGTACAACCTCATAAGAGTCCGTCAAGGTGATGAGTGGAAGACGGCTTTTAATACTCCTGAGGGTCATTTTGAAAATTTGGTGATGCCATTTGGGTTGCCAAACGCGCCTGCAGTTTTTCAACATTTTATAAATGATGTATTCTCGCATGTTCTGGGGAAATTCGCTATTGTGTACCTAGATGACATTCTCATTTATTCATGTGACTGTGATACTCATTTAGAGCATGTGAGGCAGGTATTACAGCTACTCAGGGAAAATAAGCTCTATGCTAAACTTGAGAAATGTGTATTTTCGCTTCAGGAGTTGCCTTTATTGGGTTATATTGTGTCTGCTTCAGGGTTTAAAATGGACGCCGCTAAGGTGCAAGCGGTGCTGCATTGGGAACGACCTGATAACCTAAAAGCACTCCAGCGGTCCCTTGGGTTTTCCAACTATTATAGAAAGTTTATCAAGGATTTCTCTACCATTGCTAAGCTGCTTACTGACATGACGAAAAAGGGTACCAATTTCTCCGCCTGGCCTCAGGCTGCTGTGCGCACATTTGAATTTCTGAAGAACAGTTTTGCTTCAGCCCCCATTCTGGTGCAACCGGACGTATCAAAACCATTTACCGTGGAAGTTGATGCGTCTGAGGTGGGAGTGGGGGCGGTGCTGTCACAAGGCTCATCCTTGGGCGAGTTGCGTCCTTGCGCCTTCTTTTCCAAGAAGCTGTCGTCTGCCGAACGTAATTACGATATCGGCAACAGGGAATTGTTGGCTATCAAATTGGCTTTTGAGGAATGGCGACACTTTTTGGAGGGGTCGGTCCATCAGGTTACAGTTATCACCGACCATAAAAATCTGCTGTGTTTGAAGTAAGCCAAGCGTCTGTCCCCCAGGCAGGCTCGCTGGGCATTGTTTTTCATGCGGTTCAACTTTTCTGTTACGTACCGACCGGGGTCTAAGAACACTAAGGCGGATGCTTTGACAATCAGGAGGAGTGGTCAACGTTCCTTCCTTTGGCTGAGTTTGCTATAAATAATCATCGTCAGGAATCGTCTGGGGAGTCCCCGTTCTTTTGTGTTTACGGGCTCCTTCCTCAGTTTTTTACTTTGCATCATTGGGCTTTTACTGGCGTCCCGGAGGAGGACCACTTGGGAGCACAACTGGCATCCGTTTGGAGGAGAGTGAAACAGCGCTTGTTAAGCATAGGGGCAAGGTACAAACGAGTGGCTGACAGTAAACGTGTGACAGGTCCCGGACCTGAGTGTGGGTGACTGGGTGTGGTTGTCCACAAAAAACATAAAACTCAAGATTCCATCCTTGAAATTGGGTCCAAGGTTTATTGGTCCATTTAGGGTTGCTGCCATCATTAACCCGGTAGCCTACCGTTTGGCGCTCCCTACGGTATATAAAATACACAACGTGTTCCACAGATCTTTATTAAAAAAGGTGGTGTGTTCTGTGGACACGGCGCCTATGCCACCTCCAGTCTTGGTGGATGGCAATTTGGAGTTTGAGGTCTCCAAGGTGGTTGACTCTCGAGTAGTGCGCCGCACATTACAGTACCTGGTACACTGGCATGGTTATGGGCCGGAAGAGAGGTCCTGGGTATCAGCCTCAGACATATCTGCAGACCGGTTGGTCAGTATGTTTCACCGCCGCCATTCAGACAAGCTGGGTCCTATAAGTCGTGAGGGCCCTGGGATCCCTCGTAGAAGGCGGGGTACTGTCATGTCGGATGCTGTTCACACTAGGGCGTCCGACAGACAGCGGTAATTCCACATACATCCACTACACGCTCAGTGGCATCGGCTAGACTTTATCCAGCTTGCTCGGGGTTAATCTAGCTGGTAATTAGGTTGGAGGCTGGGTCACGCCCACAGCCTTTAAATAGTCGTGCTGCACTTTGGGCGTCACCGATTATAGCTTGTGCTTTGTGCCTAGTGATTCCGGTCTGGAGTGGTGGTCTTATTGCAGGAATATCGTATCTGCTGGTGTATTATCCTTTGTCATATTCCTCCTTCCTATGTTTGTATTTGTTTTGCACTGTGCACATTATAGTGTTATCCTGTGTGTCTGCGGCGTAGTGCGTTTTTCAGTTTTCCCTGTCTGTGCTTTCTGTGAGGATTGGTGTGTGGTCTCATCACTGGGTGGTGGGTGGTGGTTTCAGCTTAGGGCTGAAACAGGAGATAGGGTCAGGCCTGGTGGCCCAGACATGCACACCTTTAGTGTAACTTCTGGGAAAGGGACAGACAGGGTTTCCCTAGTCTGAGGGATATCGCAGGGGCCCGGGTAACCAGCCTTATTCTACCCAGTACCCCTCGTGACAGTCAGTATCCGAAGTAATGCCGACTACTGGGTTGCCACACTCTTAGATCCCCGGTACAAAAGTAAATTAGCCGAAATAATTCCTGCCATAGAAAGGGATTCACGCATGCAGGAGTATCAGAAGAGGCTGTTACAGAATCTAACATTTGCTTTTCCACAAAACACCAGTGTTGCATGTAGTAAATCTCCGAGTTTTAACTTGCCAACTGTGGGACAATCGAGTCATCACTCAAACCATAACAGTAACATCGTATCTGGTGGTCACAGCAATTTTTTCCAATCGTTTCAAGATTATTTTAGACCATCCTTTGCAAGGCCACAGGAGACAAGAAGTCTGACGCACAGCCAACGCCGAGAGAGGATGGTACAAGAGTATCTCCAAGTTAACATTGATGCCATGACTGTGGAACTGGACCCTTGCTCATTTTGGGCTTCCAGTCTTGAAAAATGGCCTGAGCTCGCCACTCCCCTTGTCTTGCCCCGCAGCCAGCGTTCTTTCTGAACATGTGTTCAGTGCTGCTGGTGGTGTGCTGACAGATAAGCACACACGGCTGTCCAGTGACAATGTAGACAGACTAACGTTCATCAAGATGAACAAATCCTGGATCCGCAAGGACTTTTCTACCCCTGTGTCATCCTGGGGAGACTAAAAGCTTGATGATTTTTGAAAATCACCTCACCAACCATTTTAAAAAACTCTGGCGAAATTGATGCCCCTTAAGTGGTGTCTGTGGCCGAATTTTTGGAAAAAATTGAGACTCTTTATTAAGCCCCCTTGCTGTGTTTTACATGACGTTGCCATCGTCAATTCCAGGTGGGTGGGGTCATCTGCAGAGTTGTTTACTCCTACTATGGCCTGGGATTCAGAGGTCTGCTCCAAAGCTTCAGTGTCTGCTAGTCAGCAGAGTAGCCCACCCACCCACCGCCTGTTTACCTAAGTACTATTTTTTAACTGCGTCTAGCCCAGGAAATCCTTTTGTGCCTAGCAGCATTTTGCACTACTCAGCAGAGTACCCCACCCATGAAACAAGCTACACCGCCTGTTTACCTAAGTACTATTTTTTAACGGCATCTGGCCCAGGAAATCCTTTTGGGCCTAGTAGCAATTTCTGCTACTCAGCAGAGTACCCCACCCATGAAGCAAGCTACACCGCCTGTTTACCTAAGTACTATTTTAAACTGCATCTAGACCAGGAAATCCTTTTGAGCCTAGCAGAATTTTGTACTACTCAGCAGAGTACCCCACCCATGAAGCAAGCTACACCCCCTGTTTACCTAAGTACTATTTTTTAACGGCATTTAGCCCAGGAAATCCTTTTGGGCCTCGTAGCATTTTGTGCTACTCAGCAGAGTACCCCACCCATGAAGCAAGTTACATCGCCTGTTTACCTAAGTACTATTTTTTAACGGCATCTAGCCCAGGAAATCCTTTTGGGCCTAGTAGCAATTTCTGCTACTCAGCAGAGTACCCCACCCTTGAAGCAAGCTACACCGCCTGTTGATCTAATTACTAATTTTTAACTGCATCTAGCCCAGGAAATCGCTTTGTATCTAGTAGCATTCTGTGCTACACAGCAGAGTACCCCACCCATGGGCAAACAGCGATCTATGTAGTATGCTCCTTCACAGAAGTAGCCCAATGGGAGGACACTATTCAGAGGCACAGGTAGTAACCGGAACGCCCCCTCAATGTCTGTTTTGGCCATTAGGGTGCCCTTTCCCAACTTCTTGACCCGCCTGATTGCCTCTTCAAAGGAGGTACAGTACATAGTACTGTACTTGGTTCCGTGTCGATGTTGTCGTTTACTGACCTGCCCCATGGATATGACAAATTGTGGATTAGTCTGAATGTATTGGGTTTCTTTTTTGGCACAACTCTCAACGGGGGTACCACTACGTCTTCTAAGGAAAGTGTTCTGAATGGACCCGCCACCATTCTACCTAAAGATATTTCTTTTTTATTTTTTTTGTCACGACGTCTGGGTGTTGGTAGGGTGATTTTAGATTTTACCTCCAGCCTTTCTTGACTTTAGAAGGGCATGACATGCCTATATCTGTGTCTCCTCCTTTTTTTACTCCTCCACCTCTTTTCTTTTCGCATGACTATATGTAGTTGTGACTTTTCCATGTGTTTGTTGTGTCTTCTGAGCAGTTTGTCAGCTTTTGGACACCTTTTAAGGTGTTTTCTATGTGTTTTCTATGTGTTTGTATGTGTTTGTGTTTTCCTGCCATTGGTTTCAATGGGGTTCGACGGTGTTCATCGAACATTCGACGAACATTCGTCGAACACGCCCCAGTTCGACAAACCGAACCGAACTCGAACACTAGGGGGGTGGCTCAACACTAGTCATCCCCTGACCTTACCCCCGGTGTACTACAGAACGCCATTGACTGTCTGTCTGCAGTCTCCGACATCATGTCCGCTCTCTATCTGAAACTCAACCTCTCCAAAACTGAACTTCTTCTAACTGATCTACTAACCTCTCTAAATCTGACATTTTCCTCTCCGTGGGTGGCGCCATAATAACACCCCGGCAGCAGTCGCGCTGTCTGGGTGTTAAGCTTGACTCCGATCTCTCCTTCACCTCCCATATATAATCTCTTGCCCGCTCGTGGCGCTTAAACCTAAAGAAGATCTCTAGAATCCGCCCTTTTCTTAGTATGGAAACAACAAAAACCCTCATCCCTGTCGCCCTGATCCACTCCCGCCTGGACTACTGTAACACTCTATTAATTGGCCTCCCCCTCCCTCGACTTTCCCCTCTCGAGTCCATCCTTAATGCAGCAGCCAGGGTCGTCCATCTGGCTATCCATTACTCAGACGCGTCCGCTTTTCGCCAGTCGTTACACTGGCTGCCCATTCATTGCAGGATACAATTCAAAGTACTTGTTCTCACCCACAAAGCTCTCCACAGTACGGCATCCCCTTACATCTCCTCCCTCATTTCTGTCAATAGGCCTAACAGACCACTGTGCTCTGCAAACGACTTTCAACTAACCTCTGCACTAATCCGTACCTCCCACTCCCGACTGCAATACTTCTCCCGTGCTGCGCCAATGCTCTGGAATGCTCTACCCAGGGCCGTATTTAGAGTTTCTGCTGCCCTAGGCACTTTTAGCACTGCCTCCCCTTTGGTGGGTATGACACTTTCGGCAGTGACTTTGGCAAGAATCGCTGATGTGAAAGTCGCCTTTTGCAGCAGATCCTGCAGTTTTTCTGCATGTGCCGCGTAACGGATCACTTACAGCAACACTGCGTTCGGCCTCATTCGTTCCCTATGGGATTTGCGGCACTTGCCATGATCTGGCAAATGCAGTACCATACCTCCCAACGTTTGAAGAAGGGAAGGAGGTATAAAGTTTGCGGCGCGCATAGTGCGCCGCGGCAAATTTTAGGCCAAAGCTCTGACCACACCCATTTCACAACTAGTCACACCCATATCGACGTCCCAACCACAGCCATTTACCACTGCTGATCACACTGTTTTATATACAATAATTATAAACAAAAAAATATGGCCACAGTGCTCCATACTGTATAATGGCCACACATGATGTTCCATACTGTATAATGGCCACACATGATGCTCCATACTGTATAGCGGCCACACATGATGCTCATACTGTATAAAGGCCACACATGATGCTCCATACTGTATAACAGCCACACATGATGCTCAATACTGTATAATGGCCACACATGATGCTCCATACTGTATAATGGCCACACATGATGCTCAATACTGTATAATGGCCACACATGATGCTCCATCCTGTATAACGGCCACACATGATGCTCAATACTGTATAATGGCCACACATGATGCTCCATACTGTATAATGGCCACACATGATGCTCCATACTGTATAATAGCCATTGGCCACACATGATGCTCCATACTGTATAACGGCCACACATGATGCTCCATACTGTATAATGCAAATTGGCCACACATGATGCTCCATACTGTATAACAGCCACACATGATGCTCAATACTGTATTATGGCCACACATGATGCTCCATACTGTATAATGGCCACACATGATGCTCCATACTGTATAATGGCCACACATGATGCTCAATACTGTATAACGGCCACACATGATGCTCAATATTGTACAATGGCCACACACAGTTCTCCATACTGTATAATGGCCACACATGATGCTCCATCCTGTATAACGGCCACACATGATGCTCAATACTGTATAATGGCTACACATGATGCTCCATACTGTATAACGGCCACACATGATGCTCCATACTGTATAATGGCCATTGGCCACACATGATGCTCCATACTGTATAACGGCCACACATGATGCTCAATACTGTATAATGGCCACACATGATGCTCAATACTGTATAACGGCCACACATGATGCTCAATATTGTACAATGGCCACACACAGTTCTCCAAACTGTATAATGACCCCCCTCCTTTATGCATGGCTCATATTCCCCCTCCTGTATGCATGGCTCATATTCCCCCCCCTAAGTATAAATGGCTCATATTCACCCCCTGTATGCATGGCTCATATTCCCCCACTGTGTGCATGGCTCATATTCACCCCCCTGTATGCATGGCTCATATCCCCCCCCCCCGTATGCATGGCTCATATTCACCCCCCCTGCATGGTTCATATTCACCCCCACCCCTGTATGCATGGCTCATATTCCACCCCCTGTATGCATGGCTCATATTCACCCCCTGTATGCATGGCTCATATTCCCCCACTGTATGCATGGCTCATATTCACCCCCCTGTATGCATGGCTCATATTCCACCCCCCGTATGCATGGCTCATATTCACCCCCCCTGCATGGCTCATATTCATCCCCCCTGTATGCATGGCTCATATTCCCCCCCGTATGCATGGCTCATATTCCACCCCCCCCTGTATGCATGGCTCATATTCCACCCCCCTGTATGCATGTCTCATATTCCCCCCTGTATGCATGGCTCATATTCACCCCCCTGTATGCAAGGCTCATATTCCCCCACTGTGTGCATGGCTCATATTCACCCCTCTGTATGAATGGCTCATATTCCACCCCCCCCCCGTATGCATGACTCATATTCACCCCCCCCTGCATGGCTCATATTAATCCCCCTGTATGCATCGCTTATATTCACCCCCCCTGTATGCATGGCTCATATTCACCCCCTGTATGTATGCATGGCTCATATTCCCCCACTGTGTGCATGGCTCATATTCACCCCCCTGCATGGCTCATATTCCACCCCCCCCCGTATGCATGGCTCATATTCACCCCGCTGCATGGCTCATATTCATCCCCCCTGTATGCATGGCTCACATTCCACCCCCCCGCATGCATGGCTTATATTCACCCCCCCTGCATGGCTCATATTCACCCCCCCGTATGCATGGCTCATATTCTACCCCCCTGTATGCATGGCTCATATTCCCCCCCTGTATGCAAGGCTCATATTCACCCCCCTGTATGCATGGCTCATATTCCCCCACTGTGTGCATGGCTCATATTCACCCCCCTGTATGCATGGCTCATATTCCACCCCCCCGTATGCATGACTCATATTCACCCCCCCCTGCATGGCTCATATTCATCCCCCCCATATGCATGGCTCATATTCACCCCCCCCCTGTATGCATGGCTCATATTCCACCCCCCCTGTATGCATCGCTCATCGCTCATGTCTCCAACCCCCCATCTTGAATGGCGCGGCTTACCGTCCTCCTTTTTCCCCCTCCCCTGTCCCTCCATCCCTCATACTCACCTGTTCCTCACCACGCGGCCGCGACGTCCCTCTGGCTGTCCCGACTCCCAGCGCTGCACCTTCTTCCTGCATGAGCGGTCAGGTGATACCGCTCATAAAGGTCATGAATATGCGCATATTCATGACCTTAATGAGCGATACCACGTGACTGCTCATTCAGGAAGAAGGTGCAGACGCCGAGACCAGGCAACAATGGAGCAGGGTGGGTATCGCCTTCAAGGAGGGTGGGTGGGAGGCGGGCGGCCAGTGGGGGCGGGGTCGGTCGGGAGGTGACCCAGCTTTAAAAAAAACCTTGCTCAGGTGCCGCCTCCTGCATTGTCCCCGCCCTAGGCACGTGCCCTCACGTGCCTAGTGGCATATACGGCCCTGGCTCTACCCCAAGATATTCGGACCATCCACAATTTACATAGTTTTAGGCGCTTGCTCAAAACACATTTTTTCTGAGCTGCCTACCACTTTCACTAATCAAAGTCATTTTATGGTTGTGTGTGTAGCCCATTCACTACTTCCATCTATCCCCCACTCCCTGAAGATGGCTGGGCCATCATTATAAATACATCATTGTAAATACACACCTCAGCTTTGTATCTCCCCCACCTCATTGTACATTGTAAGCTCTCACGAGCAGGGTCGTCTTATTTTGCTTTAATTATTGTATTCTTAACGTTGTTACTTATCACTGTTGTGTTTGAAACTGTTAAACTGTAAAGCGCTGCGGGAATATGTTGGCGCTATATAAATAAAGATTATTATTATTATTATGTTGCGTGTATGTTGTATGTTGTGTGTATGTAGTATGTTGCATGTATGTAGTATGTTGCATGTATGTAGTATGTTGCGTGAGTATGTTGTATGTTTGTGTTTTTTTTTTTACATTCAACACATTAGCCGGATGATGGGACTAATACTGTCCCATCATTGGCTAATGTGTCAATCACTGTCGCAGGCATAGCCCAATGGGACTTGTAGTCCCATCGGACGTTGCCTGCACACACACATATACCCAGACAGGCCGCAGACCACCCGGACAGCCTGCAGACCACCCAGACAGGCCCGCAGACTCCACGGACAGCCCACAGACCACCCAGACAGGCCCGCAGACCTCCCGGACAGGCCGCAGATTCCACGGACAGCCCGCAGACCACCCGGACAGGCCCGCAGACCTCCCGGACAGGCCGCAGACTCCCCGGACAGCCCGCAGACCACCCAGACAGGCCCGCAGACCTCCCGGACAGGCCGCTGACTCCCCGGACAGCCGCAGACCACCAGGACAGGTCCGCAGACTCCACGGACAGCCCGCAGACCATGCAGACAGGCCCGCAGACCACCCAGACAGGCCCGCAGACTCCATGGACAGCCCACAGACCACCCAGACAGGCCCGCAGACCTCCCGGACAGGCCGCAGACTCCCCAGACAGCCCGCAGACCACCCGGACAGGCCCGCAGACCACCCGGACAGCCCGCAGACTTGGCACGGACAGCCCACAGACCCCGCCCGCACACACACACACTCTTTCCCCTCCCGAACTGCAGTGTTTCCTCCGCAGCTAAACCGCAGATCTTTTTTACATCTGCGGTTTTGCTGTGGAAGTGCACGACTAAATGCAAGTCAATGGGTGCAGAAACGCTGCAGTTCCGCACAAAGAATTGACATGTTGCAGAAAAAACAACGCTGCGTTCCCGCATGTTTTTTTGCGCAGCATGTGCACAGCAGATTGGGTTTTCTATAGGTTTACATGGTACTGTCAACGCATGGGAAACTGCTGCGGACCCGCAGCGTCAAAAACGCTGCGGATCCATGGTAAAAACAGCAACGTGCGAACATGGCCTAAGACTTGTGTCTCTTTATTAAGCTGTTGCTTCCCTTGCATTTTCTAAATTTGAGTCCTTACAAAAAAAATGTTGGTGGGGTATTGGCCAGTTCCTGTACATTTTAAACACGTCTAAGAGACTGGGTTAATATGCTCCACAGACCTATTCAGGCCGCAAACCTTACACATATTGGAACATGGTCAATGCCACTCTAAAGCCTTTACCTAAGCTTTGTAGCACTGCCTGTCACCTGATTAATACACTCCACAGACCTCGACACTCTCTGTGACATATCCTGTAATTCCTCCATTGTTGCTCAAAACCATGGAAAAGATACATTCTGCCTGGTTGAGTAGTTTCCAGAAGAAGTGCTTGGTCTTGTGCAGATTGGTCAAAGGCACTCCTGTCTCTTTTTCTCGATGAGGCTGCTTCCAAGTAAAATGAGGCTTGTACATGTTCCTGACATTGATTTCAGACCTGACAGACTGAGCACAATACAGGCCCTCGCTTGTAACACTGTATTCAGAATTTAATTCTAATGCTTTTGGTGTCTGGTAGAATCCAATTACTGACATTGATCATGCAGCTCACCCAACTTCTGTATCATATTCACCTTACAGTGGCTTCACCCGTTATGACACTGGCTCCATTGAGATCCAGTGGCAAAAATGAACTGTGGACCATACAAAACGCAGGTTTCACAGCACCTGGTGGCCCTCTGAAAATTAAAAGCTAGGGCCACATAATGACATGGCGGTGGACGTGGTGGTGGTGGGTAAAGCTCAAAATTCAAATGGGCATGTTTGAAATGGCATTGTAAAGGGATGTGGAATATATTCCACTATCTGGCTAACTATTTGGCATGAGGGAGCGACCTCCCGAATGTAGGAGTGAGAACTCTCCAAAATGTAGTATACAGGGCCACCTGAGGGCCCTTACCAAACTCAGGTTTCACGGTGTTGAGGGAGGATCTAAAGTGATCCTTCACGGTTAACTCAGTGATTTCTAAATTAATCTACAGGGCATTGCCGGCAACTGAAAATGACCAGACGGAGACGTGTGCCTCTGTACGGGGGATCGAGCAGATCTCTGGTCCCCTTTTTATTGTGTATTGCTTTTCATAATCATAGAAATTATACTTCAACCAATCAGCATAAGAACACGCTCACAGTTCTTAACCTATAAGAATGCAGGAAAAACTTAACCCATGAGAATACAGAAAAAACGGAAACTACATATATGGTCATATCTTCTTGGTATAGTATGTGTTTTTCTAACAGGTGCCACAGTCTTGTATAGCGATACACCCCCGAATCTATTATCTGGCTCGAGTCAGAAGACTCAAGGTCTTTATACCAATTAACGATAGCCTAGTTGAATAACAGGCTTGTGAACAACAAGATAAAGTTACTTCATGGCAGCTGTAACCTTTTACCTAATTAAATAACAGAATTTATCTTTAAGCAACTAGAAAATGGAGTCAAAAACACAAAATGGAGAATCTTTCTTAATTTCTTCCTTCACAACGGCACCTGCTAGCGCTCTGCTAATTGTCAGCAAAGGCCGCATAATGACATGGCAGTGGATACGGTGGTGGGCAAAGCCCAAAGTTCAAATGGGCATGTTTGAAATGGCATTGTAAAGGTATGGGGACTATGTATTCCACTATGTTGCTAACTATTTGGCATGAGGGAGGGTCCTCCCAAATGTAGGAGTGAGAGCCCTTATAAAGAATAAAGTAAAAAAGTAAAGTCAAAATGCTCTGTGTGAACATATGCTAAAGGGGAGTTATAATTTTTATTTTTTATTTTGCATTATATACATGTAATTATGAAGGAAATAATGTTTCTTAGATTTTTTCCCTTTAAAAAAAATTTGGGGTTTGGTATGTCTTTTTAAAAATCCATAAAACAGGCTCCATAGTCTGACAAGATTATTCCCAGATACCATGTATGAGTCAGAATGGCATGCAGGCATCTTCTCCATGCTGCTCCTATTTAGTTTTAGCTCTTTCCCATCCATTTCAGCTTACTCATTGACTTGCATTGGATTTGTTATTCCCGAATATGAATATTTCAATGTTCGATCATCACTAACAATGGATGAAATAAGTATTGAACATGTGGCGCCCCAGGGTCCTGGTCATCTCAGTAGCATTGCTTTCCTCACGGGGAGAGTGATGTTACGTTTGGAAGCGATGAAAGATAACCCTCACCAGGTAATCACAATGCACACAACATGTTCACACTCCAGGCCACAAGGGGGAGCTTTTAATCCTATTTCTAGGTGACTCCCCTGCATATGCATATATATTGTGGTTTGGAGGGAAAGTTAGTCAGATTCTGTCAAAGGACAGCGGAGAGAGCAGTCAGACAGGACTGGAGGAGCCGTGCAACCACAAGAAAGTGCTGCAGCTCCTGGAAAGGAGATATACAGAAGGAAAGGACATCATTCAGTGAGCTGTGAACAAGAACGAAGCACAGGAGAGTGATATCAGGGTAGACCAGCTATGAGCAGGCTGCCTCCTCCTGAAGCGCAGATTACCTGTAGCCGGAACACCAAGGTTGTAAGGGACTCTACGACTTACAGCAGAGACCGGCAGGACAGCTGGATTATATATCACCTGTCCGCCCTAAAACCCAGGAGACACAGTGACACCTATAGAGCCCGAGGCATGATAGAGTACCTGTAAAAAGGCTTGAGTCACCGGTCATACGGGTTTATGTCCTATCCTATATGGGGAACAGAGAGAACTGTGAGGACCTTATCTGAAGCCATAGGCAGTAAGGGACTACAACACCACCGCGCTTTGAGGAAGGCTTTTAACTTCACCTGATAAAGGGGACTCTGGATTTGCTTCCAAGGTGGCCGGACCCTGCCTGCCCTGTGATCTGGTGCCCTGGACTGTGGCTGCCTGAAGTCTTCAGTAAGCCAGGTAAAGACTGCAAACCAGTGTCCTCATTCTTTACTGCACCATCCACCATCTTCCATCTACACACCGGGAGCCCTGGGGATATACTTCACCTGTGGGAAGTTATACCATCTAGCTGCCATAACATCGCCCAGAGGACCCCTTAAAGCAGCTGGTGGCATCACGAACAGGTGGCATCACGAATAGTGTTGAGCATTCCGATACCGCAAGTATCGGGTATCGGCCGATATTTGCTGTATCGGAATTCCGATACCGAGATCCGATACTTTTGTGGTATCAGGTATCGGTATCGAAACAACATTAATGTGTAAAATAAAGAATTAAAATAAAAAATATTGCTATACTCACCTCTCCGACGCAGCCTGCACCTTACCGAGGGAACCGGCAGTGTTGTTTGCTTAAAATTCGCGCTTTTCCTTCCTTACGCGAAGTCCCGGCTTGTGATTGGTCGCGCGCCGCCCATGTGGCCGGGACGCAACCAATCACAGCAAGCCGTGACGTAATTTCAGGTCCTTCAGGATTTTAAAATTACGTTCCGGCGTTGTGATTGGCTGCGTCGCGGTCACATGGGCGACGCAACCAATCACAAGCCGGGACGTCACGGGAGGCTGGACACGCATTTTAAAATGCGCGCGTCTCCTGCCTCCCGTGACATCACGGCTTGCTGTGATTGGTTGCGTCCCGGCCACATGGGCGGCGCGCGACCAATCACAAGCCGGGACTTCGCGTAAGGAAGTTAAAGCGCGAATTTTAAGCAAAGAACGCTGCCGGTTCCCTCGGTAAGGTGCAGGCTGCGTCGGAGAGGTGAGTATAGCAATATTTTTTATTTTAATTCTTTATTTTACACATTAATATGGTTCCCAGGGCCTGAAGGAGAGTTTCCTCTCCTTCAGACCCTGGGAACCATCAGGGATACCGTCCGATACATGAGTCCCATTGACTTGTATTGGTATCGGGTATCGGTATCGGATTAGATCCGATACTTTGCCGGTATCGGCCGATACTTTCCGATACCGATACTTTCAAGTATCGGACGGTATCGCTCAACACTAATCACGAACATAAACTTTAATCATCATCCCTTTTACATGGGCGCCCAGGGCCACGGGCCAGGTCACCACAGTGACATCCCCCTGTGAACACCAGACCGGGTACCCCACGGCCCTGGCGGGTGACTCAAACACATCACAAATTTTCAAAGTAAATCTATTTCTAAAGGTGCTATGGACATGACATTCTCACTAGATGTCGTCAGCAACCCATCCAATCCACACAGGCAAAGAAATCAAACCATAGATGTCCATAAATTATGTGTAATAATGAGAGATGACACAGGGAAAAACTATTCAACATGCTTACTTAAATTGAATCAATACTTCACAGAAAAGTCTTTGTTGTTGATAACGGCTTCAAGACGCCTCCTGTATGGAGAAACTAGTCGCAGACATTTCTCAGGTGTGATTTTCATACAAAGACTCCTCACATTCTGAAGCTTCCGTGAGTTTCTTCTATGAACTCTGAGCTTTAATTACTTCCATACATTTTCTATTGGATTCAGGTCCGGTTCTCTGAAACCAATTGAGAGTTTCCTTGACCGTGTGTTTGGAATCATTGTCTTGCTGAAATGTCCACCCTCATTTCATTTTCATCATCCTGGTAGACGGAAGCAGATTTTTTTAAAGAATGTCTCAATACATTTGTCCATTTATCCTTCCTTTTACCATATGAAGTTTACCAGCACTGTATGTTGATAAACTTCTCCACAGCATGATGTTTACACCTTTGGGGGTAATATGCAGCACCTTTGGCCTCTAAACATGGTATGTATTATGGCATATAAAGAGTTCAATTTTGGTCTCATCGGACCAGACTATATACTCCCAGTATTTCACCGGCTTGTCTAAATGTTGCTGAGCAAACTGCTCAGGCATGATTTTTGTTCAGCAATGAAGACTTGCTCGTTGAGTATGCATACAGGCCATGGAGGTTCATTGCATTTCTCATAGTTCTCTTTGAAACAATTTCACCTGCAGATTCCAGGTGTTTCTGTAGTTTTCCACAGGTGGTCTTTGACATTCCTCTGATAATTATTTTCACTCCTCTGTCTGAAATCTTGTGGGGAGCACCTGGTTGTGGCCAGTTTATGGTGAAATGTTGTTCTTTCCACTTTTGGATTATGTTCCCAGCAGTGCTAACTGGGACCTTCGGTGGTTTAGAAATTCTTCTGTAACAAATGCCATCAGTATTTTTCACAACAATAAGGTTGCAAATGTCTTTAGGCAGCTCACTGGTTTTTACCCATCATGAGATGTTTCTTGCGTGGCACCTTGGTATTGAGACACCTTTTTATAGGCCATCAGCCGAACCAGCTGACGTTATTTTTCACTAAGTGGCAGGATTGCTTTCTAATTACTGTCTATTTCAGCTGGTGTCATGACTTTCCATGGCTTTTTGCATCTCTCATTCTTCCTGGGTTCAATTCTTTTTCCCTGTCTCATTTCTCATTATTGTGCATAACTTTATTTATAACATCTGTGGTTTGATTTTGCTGCCCGTGTGGATTGAATGGGTTGTTACTAACATCTGGCGAGAATTTCATGTCAATAACACCATTAAAATGTATGTACTTAGAAAATTGTTGACATGTGCGTTCAATACTTAATTCACCCACGGTATAGCTCCAACATATTCCTCTGATTAGCCATTGTGATGAATCTGCACCTCGCCTTCACTAATACTTCGGAGGTATCATGCAGTATGGTTTCCCCACTTGCAACAATGTAACGATCTGCACCACCTGGGGACACGTAAAGTCAGCTCTGCACATTTTTATACAGATAAGAGACCAGGGGAATGAGAGAATGTGGCCCACCCAACCACTGATGTTGCGCAACATTTGCTCACAACCCCGACAGGCTAAGAGGCCCCTTTTACTTGCACCAGTGAAATATCAATCCAGTAGGACTGTCACCAGGTCCTAGTTTGATTAAAGCCCAATTCATTAATAGACTTATATCGGGCCAGAAACCAGCCCAGATAGAATGTGAAGTTAAAACAGAGAACATGGACATGTGGATTCGTGGATCGATATAACAGAGCAGCCCAAGATTAAATTAAATATTTAATCACTTTAAGGACACACTAGACAAAACACTATATACACGCTATACAATGATCAGATATGTAAACACAGGAGGTAGGACAAAAAGTATAAGCAGATAAAACATGTCAGTTACTGGTTTGCTGTTCAACCATGTGCTGGACCACATGGGGGCGTAGGGTGGCAGCTGTTCCAGTTCCTTCCTTCTTGTTACTTGATGTTGTCCTCTTTTAGAACAGCAAGCATGACATTGAGAGTAATAGAGCACATGGCCTTACACAAACATTAAAACTCTTGGCCGGTCAAATCCTTTTCCACCCCCTGGGATGGTCCTAACCTACTTCCCCCTGAGAATTTGTGGCTAAAATTCCAAAATCTATGAAGCATCATACCTTTCCAATGGAAGGTCATAGATGGGTGGTTTTGGTGCCATTGGATCCAGCTGGTCCCCCATTATACTTGGAGACCAAACACAGCTTCACTACTTGGCTTCTACTATCCATTCTGTGTATATAAACTCTCGGGTGCTAGAGTGGAGTGAGACCCTTTAAGGCAGTCAGCCCCTTTCCGAGATCTCAAAAATGTAACCTTTGTACAGCTAGGACGTTCGATCACTTCATATTCTCCTTAAATCTCCTTATTTAACCCCTTAAGCCCCGAGGGTGGTTTGCACGTTAATGACCGGGCCAATTTTTACAATTCTGACCACTGTCCATTTATGAGGTTATAACTCTGGAACGCTTCAACGGATCTTGGCGATTCTGACAATGTTTTCTCAAGAGATATTGTACTTCATGTTAGTGGTAAAATTTATTCAATATAACTTGCGTTTATTTGTGAAAAAAATGGAAATTTTGCCAAAATTTTGAAAATTTCACAATTTTCCAACTTTGAATTTTTATGCCCTTAAATCACAGAGATATGTCACGCAAAGTACTTAATAAGTAACATTTCCCACATGTCTACTTTACATCAGCACAATTTTGGAACCAAATTTTGTTTTTGTTAGGGAGTTATAAGGGTTAAAAGTTGACCAGAAATTTCTCATTTTTACAACACCATTTTTTTTTAGGGACCACATCTCATTTGAAGTCATTTTGAGGGGTCTATATGATAGAAAATACCCAAGTGTGACACCATTCTAAAAACTGCACCCCTCAAGGTGCTCAAAACCACTTTCAAGAAGTTTATTAACCCTTCAGGTGTTTCACAGGAATTTTTGGAATGTTTAAATAAAAATGAACATTTAACTTTTTTTCACACAATATATATTTCAGCTCCAATTTGTTTTATTTTACCAAGGGTAACAGGAGAAAATGGACCCCAAAAATTGTTGTACAATTAGTCCTGAGTACGCTGATACCCCATATGTGGGGGTAAACCACTGTTTGGGCGCATGGAAGAGCTCGGTAGGAAAGGAGCGCCATTTCACTTTTCAATGCAAAATTGACTGGAATTTATATGGGACACCATGTTGCGTTTGGAGAGCCCCTGATGTGCCTAAACATTGAAACCCCCCACAAGTGACACCATTTTGGAAAGTAGACCCCCTAAGGAACTTATCTAGATGTGTGGTGAGCACTTTGACCCACCAAGTGCTTCACAGAAGTTTATAATGCAGAGCCGTAAAAATAAAAAATCATATTTTTTCACAAAAATGATTTTTTCGCCTCCAATTTTTTATTTTCCCAAGGGTAAGAGAAGAAATTGGACCCCAAAAATTGTTTTGCAATTTATCCTGAGTATGCTGATACCCCATATGTGGGTGTAAACCATTGTTTGTGTGCATGGCAGAGCTCGGAAGGGAAGGAGCGCCATTTTACTTTTCAATGCAAAATTGACTGGAATTGAGATGGGACGCCATGTTGAGTTTGGAGAGCCCCTGATGTGCCTAAACATTCAAACCCCCCACAAGTGACACCATTTTGGAAAGTAGACCCCCTAAGGAACTTATCTAGATGTGTGGTGAGCACTTTGACCTACCAAGTGCTTCACAGAAGTTTATAATGCAGAGCCGTAAAAATAAAAAATCATATTTTTTCACAAAAATGATTTTTTCGCCTCCAATTTTTTATTTTCCCAAGGGTAAGAGAAGAAATTGGACCCCAAAAATTGTTTTGCAATTTATCCTGAGTATGCTGATACCCCATATGTGGGTGTAAACCATTGTTTGTGTGCATGGCAGAGCTCAGAAGGGAAGGAGCGCCATTTTACTTTTCAATGCAAAATTGACTGGAATTGAGATGGGACGCCATGTTGAGTTTGGAGAGCCCCTGATGGGCCTAAACATTGAAACCCCCCACAAGTAACACAATTTTGAAAAGTAGACCCCTTAAGGAACTTATATAGATGTGTGGTGAGCACTTTGACCCAACAAGTGCTTCACAGAAGTTTATAATGCAGAGCCGTAAAAATACAAAATCATATTTTTTCACAAAAATGATTTTTTCGCCCCCAATTTTTTATTTTCCCAAGGGTAAGAGAAGAAATTAGACCACAAAAGTTGTTGTGCAATTTGTCCTGAGTACAACGATACCCCATATGTGGGGGTAAACCACTGTTTGGACACATAGCAGAGCTCGGAAGGGAAGGAGCGCCATTTTACTTTTCAATGCAAAATTGACTGGAATTGAGATGGGACACCATGTCGCGTTTGGAGAGCCCCTGATGTGCCTAAACATTAAAACCCCCCACAAGTGACACCATTTTGGAAAGTAGACCCCCTAAGGAACTTATCTAGATGTGTTTTGAGAGCTTTGAACCCCCAAGTGTTTCACTACAGTTTATAACGCAGAGCCGTGAAAATAAGAATTCTTTTTTTTTCCACAAAAATAATTTTTTAGCTCCCAGTTTTTTATTTTCCCAAGGGTAACAGGAGAAATTGGACCCCAAAAGTTGTTGTCCAATTTGTCCTGAGTACGCTGATACCCCATATGTGGGGGGAACCACTGTTAGGGCGCATGGCAGAGCTCAGAAAGGAAGGAGCGCCATTTGGAATGCAGACTTAGATGGATTGGTCTGCAGGCGTCACGTTGCAACCGTGACGAACCGTCTAACGGCCCGGGGGGAGAACACCAGCCCCCTAGAGCTTCCAGCAAAATCAGGAATCAGGAATCAGGAATCACATTTAGTACAAGCTGGACAAAAAATAAGAGCAAAGCAAATAACCAAAAAACAAGGAAGCAGGACTTAGCTTAATTTTGCAAGATCCAAGACCAGCAGACAGGAGCAAACAGAAAGGAACTGATTACAACGATGCCAGGCACTGGACTGAGAAACCAGGAAGTTTATATAGCAACACCCCTGGACTAACGACCCAGGTGGGTGCCAAACTGAGGAAAGACAATCCCAGAGTCATATCACTAGTGACCACAAGAGGGAGCCAAAAAAGTCTAATTCACAACAGGAGAGCTCGGAAGGGAAGGAGCACTGTTTTACTTTTTCAACGCAGAATTGTCTGGAATTGAGATCGGACGCCATGTCGCGTTTGGAGAGCCCCTGGTGTGCCTAAACAGTGGAAACTCCCCAATTCTACCTGAAACTCTAATCCAAACACACTCCTAACCCTAATCCCAACTGTAACCCTAACCACACCCCTAACCCTGACACACCCCTAATTCTAATCCCAACCCTAATCCCAACCGTAAATGTAATCCAAACCCCAACCCTAACTTTAGCCCAAACCCTAACCCTAACTTTAGCCCCAACCCTAACCCTAACTTTAGCCCCAACCCTATCCCTAACTTTAGCCCCAACCCTAACTTTAGCTCCAACCCTTGCCCCAACCCTAGCCCTAATCCTAGCCCTAACCCTAACCCTAGCCCTAACCCTAACCCTAGCCCTAACCCTAACCCTAACCCTAGCCCTAACCCTAGCCCTAACCCCAACCTTAGCCCTAACCCTAGCCCTAACCCTAACCCTAACCCTAGCCCTAATGGGAAAATGGAAATAAATACATTTTTTTAATTTTATTATTTTTCCCTAACTAAGGGGGTGATGAAGGGGGGTTTGATTTACTTTTATAGCGTTTTTTATATTGGATTTTTATGATTGGCAGCTGTCACACACTAAAAGACGCTTTTTATAGCAAAAAAGTTTTTGCATCTCCACATTTTGAGACCTATAATTTTTCCGTATTTTTGTTCCACAGAGTCATGTGAGGTCTTGTTTTTTGCGGGACGAGTTGACGTTTTTATTGGTAACATGTTCGGACATGTGACAGTTTTTGATCACTTTTTATTCCGATTTTTGTGAGGCAGAATGACCAAAAACCAGCTATTCATGAATTTCTTTTGGGGGAGGCGTTTATACCGTTCCACGTTTGGTAAAATTGATAAAGCAGTTTTATTCGTTGGGTCAGTACGATTACAGCGATATCTCATTTATATCTTTTTTTATGTTTTGGCGCTTTTATACGATAAAAGCTATTTTATAGAAAAAATAATTATTTTGGCATCGCTTTATTCTGAGGACTATAACTTTTTTATTTTTTGCTTATGATGCTGTATGGTGGCTCTTTTTTTGGGGGACAAGATGACGTTTTCAGCGGTACCATGGTTATTTATATCCGTCTTTTTGATCGCGTGTTATTCCACTTTTTGTTCGGCGGTATGATAATAAAGCGTTGTTTTTTGGCTCGGTTTTTTTTTTTTTCTTACGGTGTTCACTGAAGGGGTTAACTAGTGGGGCAGTTTTATAGGTTGGGTCGTTACGGACGCGGCGATACTAAATATGTGTACTTTTATTGTTTTGGGTTTTTTTTATAAAGAAATGTATTTATGGGAATAATATTTTTTTTTTTCTTCTTTATTTAGGAATTTTTTTTTTTTTTTTTTACACATGTGCAAATTTTTTTTTTTACTTTTTTACTTTGTCCCGGGGGGGACATCACAGATCGCCGATCTGACAGTTTGCATAGCACTCTATCAGGCCGGCGATCTCACTCACATCGCTGCAGGCTTACCAGAGCCTGGTCTGCACCCGGAAGTACTCCTTGCAGGACCCGGATGCAGCCCCGCGGCCATTTTGGATCCGGGGACTGCAGGGAAGAGACGCTCGGTACAAGGTGAGTACATCGCCTTGTACCGAGTGTCTCAGGGAAGCACGCAGTGAGCCCCCTCCCTGCGTGATGCTTCCCTGTACCGCCGGTACACTGCGATCATGTTTGATCGCGGTGTGCCGGGGGTTAATGTGCCGGGGGTGGTCCGTGACCGCTCCTGGCACATAGTGCCGGATGTCAGCTGCGATAGGCAGCTGACACCCGGCCGCGATCGGCCGCACTCCCCCCGTGAGCGCGGCCGATCGCTATGACGTACTATCCCGTCGGTGGGAATTAAGGCCCACCCCACCTCGACGGGATAGTACGTCATATGGGATTAAGGGATTAATGATATCTGACTGGATGAAGCAATTACACAGGGTGATCCTCTGTGGGTACTAGCTAGGCTGGAGGGGGTATGACTTCACTATGGAGCAGGTGAGGCTGGACTACCTGCTGAGTGTCCTGCTACAGCTACACATGCTGAAGTAGGATTGTAATCTGTCATTAAATCCCCCCAAATCCTTTTCTGCCATATAGTGGTAATTGTCATTAACCAAAGAGCAAAAAAGATCATACCACAGTAAAAAGAAGTTTTTTGCAGTTGTCATTTGAATAGGTAAGTGCTATTTCCTGCACTTTTCTATTTAGTAAAAAACTTTTTCCAGCATATACAGTGGGGAAAAAAGTATTTACTCAGCCACCAATTGTGCAAGTTCTCCGTCTTAAAAAGATGAGAGGCCTGTAATTGACATTATAGGTAGACCACAACTATGAGAGTCAAAATGAGAAAACAAATCCAGAAAATCACCTTGTCTGATTTGGCAAAATTTATTTTGCAAATTATGGTGGAAAATAAGTATTTGGTCACCTTAAAAAATGGAAGATTTCTGGTTCTCACAGACCTGTAACTTCTTCTTGAAGAGGCTCCTCTATCTTCTCCTCATTACCTGCCTAATGGCATCTGTTTGAACTTGTTATCAGTATAAAAGACACCTGGCCACAACCTCAAACAGACACACTCCAAACTCCACTATGGTGAAGACCAAAGAGCTGTTGAAGGACACGAGAAACAAAATTGTAGCTCTGCACCAGGCTGGGAAGACTAAATCTGCATTAGGCAAGCATCTTGGTGTGATGAAATCAACTGTGGGGGCAATAATAAGAAAATGGAAGACATACAAGACCACTGATAATCTCCCTCGGTCTGGGGCCCCAAGCAAGATCTCACCTCATGGGGTCAAAATGATCACAAGAAAGGTGACCAAAAATCCCAGAACCCCACGTGGGAGGACCTAGTGAATGACCTGCATAGAGCTGGGACCACTATAACAAAGGCTACCATCAGTAACACACTACGCTGCCAAGGACTCAGATTCTGCAGTGCCAGACGTGTTCCCACGCTTAAGCCAGTAAAAATATGATTGCGAAACCACAGGGAGACAAATGGTAAACTCTGTGTAAGCTCAATAAACTAGAGATACTTCAGATGCACACTTGGTGTACTGTGTCTTGTCTCTCCGGTGCCGTGACTTCATCTCTAAGGTGGACTCATCAGAGAGTAGGTCATGACCTGCAACAACAGAAGACTTATAGAAAACATTTGACCTCTGTCATTGCCAACAAAGGATATATAACAAAATATTGAGATGAACTTTTGATAATGACCAAATACTGTATTTTTCGGATTATAAGATGCACTTTTGTCCCCCCAAATTTTGGGGGAAAGTGGGGGGTGCATCTTATAATCCGAATCTGTGTGCTGTGCTGCGCTGTAGAGGAGGGGGAGCGGCTCTGGAGTTGTGTCGTCAGGGGGCTGGAGTGGGCTGACTGTGGGCTGCAGAGACAGCAGGAGGGCCTGTGCTCCCGCTCATTAGCCTCATGTAATATTCACTGCACCTGCTGTCCATCACCTAGGTGCTGAAGCTGCACCAGTTGATTCGCAGGGGAGCGGCGAATATTACATGTGCCTGCAATCTCCCCCGCTCCCATCATGGATATGGCCCCCCGGTCACTCTTATATGCCCCCTCCCCTGTGCTGCTGGCAGACACATGCCCCTCCTGTGCTGCTGGCAGGCACAGGATAAAATAACAAACACTTAACTCACCTTCTGATGATGGCTCCATGCTCCCAGCTCCTCGGTTGTGCTTCCTGTGTCTGTGCTGACATCTAATCATGTGATCGGCACAGCACAGTGATGACATTACTGTGTGCCCAGGTCACATGATCCGATGCCTGGGAAACAGGAAGCACAACCGAGGAGCTGTGAGCACAGAGCCATCATCCAAAGGTGAGTTAAGTGTTTGTTATTTTATCATGTGTCTGCCAGCAGCACAAGGGGGGCATTTCTCTGCCAGCAGCACAGGGGGGATGTGTCTGCCAGCAGCACAAGGGGGGCATGTGTCTGCCAGCAGCACAGGGGGGGCATGTGTCTGCCAGCAGCACAGATGGGGCATGTGTCTGCTAGCAGCACAGGGGGGGCATGTGTCTGCCAGCAGCAGGGGGGCATGTGTCTGCCAGCAGCATAGGGGGCATGTGTCTGCTAGCAGCACAGAGGTGGGCATGTGTCTGCCAGCAGTATAGGGGGATGTGTCTGCCAGCAGTACTGGGGGCATGTGTCTGCCAGCAGTACAGGGGGCATGTGTCTGGCAGCAGTACAGTGGGGGCATGTCTGCCAGCAGCACAGGGGGCATGTGTCTGCCAGCAGCACAAGGGGCATATAGTGACCGGAGGGGCTGTACCTGTCAGCAGCACGGGGCATATTGTGACCGGGAGCTTGTGCATGCCAGCACAGGGAGGCATATAGTGACCCAGGTGGGCATATTGTGACCAGGGGGGCATGTGCCTGCCAGCACAGGGGGGCATATATTGACCCAGGGGGGCATGTGTCTTCCAGCACAGGGGGGCATATAGTGACCCAGGGGGCATGTGTCTGCCAGCAGCACAGGGGGTCATGTCCCTGCCAGCAGCACAAAGGGACATATTGTGACCAGGGGGCTTGTGTCTGCCAGCACAGGGGGGCATATAGTGACCCAGGGTGGGCATTTGTCTGCCAGCAGCACAGGGGGGCATATAGTGACCAGGGGAACATGTGCCAACACAAGGATGGGGGTTATATAGATACCAGGATGAGGGACATATGATTTGTAAGACGGACACTGGACAGACCCCCATTTAACATAAAAAATTATTTTTTGCTCTTTTTCGTCACCAAATTTGGGGGTGCATCTTATAATCAGGTGGGTCTTATAAAGCGAAAAATTATTTTCCACCATAATTTGCTAAATAAATCTTGCCAAATCAGACAAGGTGATTTTCTGGATTTGTTTTCTCATTTTGACTCTCATAGTTGTTGTCTACCTATGATGTCAATTACAGGCCTCTCTCATCTCTTTAAGTGGGAGAACTTGCACAATAGGTGACTGACTAAATCCCTTTTTTCTCCACTGTAATACAGTAACAGAAAATGATAAAACACTATATATGGCCTCAGATGAATGAAGCCAAAACATTTATGTCCAAACACTTTGTGATAATATAATAATCTTAGTGGAGTCCAGTATTTCCCCAACTGGAATTCAATGATTCATCACTAACCATTGAGCTCTAATGTCGTCCTGTTCAATATTGACTGGGGGACAATCATTTACATCATTTTTCTCATTTCTTTCAGTGATCAGTTACAGGACAAAGAAGAAAAAGTGCGATCAGCCCTTCAACATGTTGTGAAATGTAACCTCGAAAAAGAAAATATGATGGATCCGATCGTCTTACCACCAGCAGATTGTATCATCAGCACTTTTCTCCTAGATGTTGTCAGCAAAGATCAGAATGATTACGTGAGATATCTCAGGAAGTTCTCAAGGCTGCTAAAACCTGGAGGACACATTATATTAATTGGTTGCTTAGATATGACATATTACACAATCGGGAAACACAAATTCCATGCTGTAAATTATGATGAGGATTTTGCCAGGAAAGCTCTAGTTGGAGAAGGTTTTATCATTGATCGCTGTGAGGTTAAAAAGAGAACGAATGTGAATGACTACATTGACTATAAAGCCATTATATTCATTGCAGCTCATAAAGACAAATAGGTCTGAGATGATAAGTTGAGTCTCCATGTCAGTTTTAGCTGCGAAGCTTAAATCTTATTAATATCCTAAATCTGAGTTTAGTGAAAGATACAAGTTTATAAAAACATACCGTAATTGCTTTTTCTTTATTAAAAAAAAAGTGTTTACACATAATGTATTTCAGGGAAAAATCATATATAAGGTGAAAAAACTGATGAACATCTTCATTCTCATGTCTTCCACAAAGGAGTTGGATCTTTAATATTATTAGTGCCCACAATAAAGTTATTATAAGGCCACTAATGTCTGATTTGCCTATTTGTGTCCTTTAACAAAACAGAAATTCTCACACTAAAGTTTTCCAAAAATTGATTTATAAGCAATGATCACTTTGAGTGCAATGTACCCCATGTTAACCGTAACGAGAATCTTATTAACTGAAAACTACAAATAAAGATTAAACAACAACCACAAGACGGATTTCATCACCTGGTATTAATGTAATCAGTATAACGGCGCCGACCTGACACTGTTGTGCACAATCCTCCTGACAGGTTCCCTTTAAATACAAGCAGTAACAAAACTCAGATCAGATCAAATAGATTTTTGACAGATATCCTCTTTTAATCAGCATCTTGTGCCATGAAATTGTGTCTATTATTATTTAAATATCTCCTGATACCAGGAAAACATATTGGATTGTGAATTTGGAAACTAGAGGCCTCCAGGGAATAAACATTAGAAGGGATGGGATTTTTCATCATTAATAACCATTCCACATGGATACAATAACTTGTTCTTTTATCTATTTTGTAGAGTGTTTAGAGATGAGCCGATAAGGCGAATTTCAAATTCATCTGTCTGCACTGATTATTACAGGAAATTCTTTTCACAGAGAAGTTATTCTCCATGAATTGAATGTCCCTTATTATGGTCTGGGAGCTCTCTTGACCTCAGAGCATAATAAACATAATATATTAAATTAAAGAAAAATACTTTTACTTGCCTCACCACTCACCTCTTCAGCCTTTCTACTTCAAAACCTCACATGTCTAGTCTTTGCTGCATCTTCAGAACAACGCTGCTGGTGCTAAAATCCCCTGGCTTCTCATTCTAGCTTTGTATTTCTGACTCTGATGATGGCCCATTATGGTTCTGTGTAAGCGCGAGAAGTGTCACAGCTTCATAACATCATGGCGTGGGCATCCACATAACCCTACTGGGCCCTCATCAAAGCCACGAGACCCAGTCCAGCAATTTCGTGATGCGATCAGAAGATGCAGCAAGGACCATATGGGTGATGGTGGGGAGTGTTGTTAGGTGTCAGGTGAGTAAAAGTCTTTCTATTTTAACATTTTGATGGACTTTTTTGGTTCAGAAAATTGTCAGACAGCGGCCGCTATTCTCCTGAATCCATGCAGAAGCAAAGTACAAAAATTCTACACTTTTTACATTCAGCTGTACTTGAATTTATTTGCTCAACAATAATAGTGTTTCTTCTGTTTCATATGATTCAGTCGGGATTAATAGATTTCAGTCCACAGTTAGCCGCAATGTGGGAGAGTTTCCATGTTTCGGCTTGTTCAAACTATAAAAGAATCTGTAACAGAATTGATGGTGGAACCACTGTGCCGAAGCCAAGAAAGACCTGGAGGGGTGTGACTAGGAGCCTCACCCAATCTGACCACGAATACGCAGAAGCGTATGACACCGAGATCCGAGGCGAGACTAGGGAGGTGGTCCAGGTGCTACTCCAGGAGTGACCTTACCCCCAGAAACGGGTAGCTGGGGAGGCCCGAGGGAATGTTCACTAGATGCAGGTGGGTGGAGTAAGAAGACAGGTACCACGGATGCGAACTGGACCAGCTGACCAGCTGATGGAGAGATTAGCAAGGCAGGTGTAGCAGGACCGGTTGACATTGAGATGAGCGCTGGCAGGTGCCACAAGACTGGATGTTGTTGAGATGAGAACTGACAGGTGCTCCTGTACCAGTTAACATTGAGATGAGCACTGGCAGGTGCAACAGGACCAGCTGACATTAAGATAAGAATTGGCAGGTGCAGAGGGACCGGCTGACATTGAAATGAGCATTGGCAAGTGCATCGGGACTGGCTGAAGTTGAGATGAGCACTGGCAGGTGCATCGGGATCGGCTAACGTTTAGATGAGCAATGGCAGGTGCAATGGGACCGGCTGACATGGGATAAGCACTGGCAGGTGCAGCATATAGGGATACGAGCACTAGGACCTGAGAACTCACAAGAGTGTTAGGAAACAAACTCACTACATTGCACAGGCACCTCCATATTGAAGGAGGTGCATTAATAGTGTCCTCCAGCTATTGGCTGGGGACACTTTTCAGGAATGAGCATGGCCCCTTTAAGAAAAGAGAAGTGTGCATGTGTGCATTAAGCATACTTCCCGTGGACCTGAATGCTGTGCACGTACACCGGCTAGCAGCAGACCTGGAAGGAGCAGGACGTGGCTGTGGCGGAGAGTACGCTGGCTTCTCTGCAGGGGGAGAGGGACTGCAGGCAGAGACGCCGTTGCTACAGAATCACTGTGCATTATGGTTTTAAATTTTAAAATGAAATATTAAAATGATAAATACCAGCTATATATATTTCACTAGATATAAGTGAAATTCATACATAACGTTAGGTAAAATCACATTCTATGATTCCAGCATAGAATTCAATGATTATTTATCAATATATGAATGTGGGCATATATTTGGTTTTGTGTATATTTTTATATCTTCCAACTTTGTTTTTATATGGTATAAAGGTATTTGCTTTTGCATTCAAACATTTATACCAAACAATATGTTGTGAATCATTGTTTTGGTATTTACAAGTTATCTTTAGAGCAGCTCAGAGCAATCTCCTTACAGATCTCCACACTTCCTGGTATTTGGTGGGGCGGACTCTCCTACTGGAGTGACAGCTCTGGTGGATAGAAATATAATATTAGTAGAACTATAAAGCTATTAAGACTGCAGAATTGTAGCTTGAACTTTACCTGGAATGTTTTGCTCTGTTGAAATAAAAATTATGGAATTCTTTGCATCTGAACTGGCTGGAGAATTCTACGCTTTGCTATCAATCGATTATAACAGATGGTGTAAACTGGTGAGCTTTAGTAAACTACGCTCACAGAATAGCAGCCGAAAATCAAAGATAATTCCCAAAGAAGTGCTCATACGAGGGGCGCTAAGTGTAAAGGTTAATAAAAAGCTCAATACTATGTAAATTTGTACTCTATAAATAACTAGAGAGTACATTACTGTTAGCGAACGATCAGTTCTGACCCTCATTCCCTGTCATTATTTGTTGAGGGTAAATACATTAACCCCTTAGTGCCAGCGCCAATTCTGACCTTAATGACCAAGCCCAATTTTTGAAATCTGACCAGTGGCTAATAACTCTGGAACTCTTCAACGTATTCCACTGATTCTGAATTATTTTTTTTCATGACACATTTTACTTTATATTAGTGGTAAATTCAAGTCAACCTGTTTTGTGTTTACTTCTGAAAATTTTAACATTTTGGTGAAAATTTTAAAAAATTTGCAATTTTCAAAATTTGTTTTTCATATCATAAAAACCAGAAGATCATGCTGTGCAAAATAATTATAAAATAACATTTCCCATATGGCAACTTTACATCTGAATCATTCTTCAAGTGTCATTTTATTTTGTTAGGAAGGGTTAAACGTTTAGCAGCAAGGTTTCATTTTTTCAAGAAGTGTACAATACCTGTTTCTTTAGGAACCTATTCAAATTTAAATGGACTTTGAGGAGCCTATATAATAAAAACTCCTAAAAGTGAAACTGTTTTAAAAACTGCACCCATGAAATACTTCAAATCTGCCATGGGGAAATGTGTTAACCCTTCAGGTGCTGCACAGAGATTATTGCACAGTGGAATTAAAAAAAAGAAAACATTGTTATTTTCCCTCTAAAAAAATGCTTTAGCTATAAATATTTCACTCTTACAAGGGATAGCACTGGAAAATGGACCTCACAAATTGTTACCCGGTTAATTCTGTGAGCATTGGTACCCTCTCTTTGGGCTCGTAAGGGAAAAAGCAGCATTTGAATTTTGGATCACAACTTTGGCTGACATAGACTATGTATGTCATGTCGCATTTCCATGGCGTCTAAAATGCCTAAACATCAGAAAACCCCAACAACTGACCCCATTTAAAAAAATACACCCCTCAAGTCAAGGATTGTATCCAGGGATATAGTGAGAATTTTTAACCCATAGTCACTAAGTAGAATTTGATTACATTATGTTGTCATATTAAAAAAATTAAATTTTTCCACAAAAATGTTGCTTTAGCCTCAAAATTTTCATTTTGGCAAGAGGTAACACAAAATATTGGACCCACAGTTTGTTGCACACCTCCTTTTGAGATGACGATACTCCACATGTAATCAAAAAGTTTTGTTTGGACAAATAGCAGGGCTCAGAATGGAAGGAGTTAGTATAAATCTGGCTGGAATAGATGTATAATTTGCAGACCTCCTGAGGTACTAAAACAGCAGAAACCCCCACAAGTTACCCTATTTTGAGAACTAGACCCCATAATTTGTTCTACAATTTCTCCCAAATGCGATTATTCCCCATATGTGGTCAAAAAGGAAAGGGCGCTATTTGATTTTTGTAGAGTAAATTTGTCAAGAATGGATTGTGAATGCCATGTCAAATTAGCAGAGTCCCAGACATGCAAAATAACAGAAACCCACCCTGCAGGTGACCCAATTTTGGAAACTAGACTTCTCAAGGAATTCATTTAGTGGTATACTAAGCATTTTTAACCTACAGGTGATACACAAAACTTTATAACTAACAAATAAAGTTGCACTCTGTATTTTTATAAGGCTAAAACAGAAAAATGTGAAATATATGAAATTTGAATTGCATTACTGCTAGAAAAAAGGAGAAAAATAGGATTCTTAGTGCATAATTTGGACAATTCATGATTGCCCAGCAACCAATGACAATGTGATCTTCTTTGCTGAGGACCTATCCTAATGTCATTCCCCTCCTGGGCTAATAGCCTACAATTATATGGGTTGGTAGGATCCTGCTGTAATTAAAACAGCCATGGGTTGATGGATGAGTGCTCAGTCATAGAGCCTATGAATGCCGTCAATTTCTAAATTAGTTTCTTTTTTTCAAATGAAATGGAAAATGTCTAATTATCAACGTCTGATCTGTGTTGTTTTTAATCAAATAAGGCTACAAGAGATTTCCAAACCATTTTATTACTGTCTTCTTAAGAGTTTATACATCATTCAAACTTTTTGGGAATTCTAGATCACCAGGTACTTGAGCAAATAGTGTATGTACTTATGCTCAGCATAAATGAGTACACACGCTTTCTTTGAAAAGTAAGATTTTAATCAGTATCTTACTGAATACAAGAACAATTTTGACAAGTCTGAGTTTCAAAAGCATGTTTTAACACATAACATGAAAGTAAGGTCAATATTAAAACTTTTAACACAAAATAGTTTTTTCACAAAAATGAATCCACCACACAATAACAACTACTACTATTATTTTATATGACCTCCATAAGATTTAAGGACAGTGCCAGGTATACTAGGCATGGAATGAAAAAGTTGGCGACATTTTGCAACATCTACCTTTTCCGTTGTTCAAGAACGAGCTAAATTAGAGCCTGGATGCTGGATGGATAGTTATGCTAAACTTGTTTCTTCAGATTTCACTGTAGATCGGTGGGTTCAGATCAGGAGACACTTGGCCACTGAATCACTTTCACGTTGTTCTACAAAAATGCAACAGATAGGTGTTTTGGATCATTGTCATGTTAAAAAGGTTCATGTCTACCAAGGACGAAGAGCACACTGTCACCACCATATTTCACTTTAGGCACCATAAGTAAATAGTGAAAAAGAAAAATATAACGGCATTGCTGTGGGGTCAGACAACCATATGATGAATGGAGTGCTTTCCAGATGGACTCCAGGTGCTCATGCCAAAACAGGGTATATGCAGCAAAGAAGAAAAATGCAGATAGCACTCACCGGTCCTTAAGACTTCATCCTTTATTCAAACATTTAAAATGTCATGGCCAGAGGAACAGGTTGCTGGGATGTGCGAGCTGGTGTAAGACGATAGAATGTATGCTAATATGTGAACACAGTCTCAATGTTACATTTTTATTGTATTTCTTATGGTTTTAATGGATAAAAAAACAAAAACGCTATTTTGAAACCTTTTCCTGCATCACCATAATATGTTTGCATGTGTCGTGGCTGTATGACAGTCATGACACATGCATGGAGAGCCTGTTTGTTGGGCTCTCCATGCATGTGTCATGACTGTCACACAGCCACAACATTTGCAGCTGCGGAGCAGAACAGCTGATCAGCCGGCGTGATCCAGGAAGTCGGGTTCCCTTTGCAGCTTATTCGGCAAGTGTTAAAGCTTGCAGAATAAGCCATGACCCGATCAAATTTGCTCTTCTCTAGTCACGAACCACAAGGTTTGGTCCAGCGGACAGCATAGCAAGCACTAACAAAGTGATGGAAAAAGGAGAGGTAGGCCCTAACAATAGGGAATGAGGGATGGGGCACCTCCTATCACAGCCTGTGCCTATCCTTAAGCTCCCCTAATGCCCTATGTAGGTCCTTTACCCTGCCATAGTCAAATGCTTGGTCCCTAACTGTCACCGCACTATACCCTGGCTCATGTACTGGCCTGCAAGGACATTACTCTCACCACTGCAAATGGTGAAAAGACAGAGGGTAGTGACAAGCATGAGACAGACAAAGACAGGGAACAAGAACATTTAGCTTTCAAGCTTCAGCTGTAAGCTCCACGCAACAGAGGATACAGAACCAGGACCTCAAGCAGCTGATACACACAGGCACCAGAGAGCTCCTGTGCTGGTTTTCAGAGACAAACTCAATCATCAACAGTCAGCTTATGTATCAGCTGACTATTTAACCCCTTACTGACATCGGACGGGATAGTACGTCTGATGTCAGCTCCCCTGCTTTGATGCAGGGCTCCGCGGTGAGCCCGCATCAAAGCCGGGACATGTCAGCTGTTTTGAACAGCTGACATGTGCCCGCAATAGCGGTGGGTGAAATTGCAATTCACCCACCGCTATTAACTAGTTAAATGCCGCTGTCAAACGCAGACAGCGGCATTTAACTACCGCATCTGGCCGGGCGGCATCGCCGACCCCCGTCACATGATCGGAGGTCGGCGATGCTTCTCCATTGTAACCATAGAGGTCCTTGAGACCTCTATGGTTACTGATCGCCAGTAGCTGTGAGCGCCACCCTGTGGTCAGCGCTCACAGCACACCTGATTTTCTACTACATAGCAGCGAACAGCAGATCGCTGCTATGTAGCAGAGGCGATCGGTGCTGTGCCTGCTTCTAGCCTCCCATGGAGGCTATTGAAGCATGGCAAAAGTAAAAAAAAAAGTTAAAAAAAATGTGAAAAAAATAAAAAAAATATAAAAGTTTAAATCACCCCCCTTTCGCCCCAATCAAAATAAATCAATAAAAAAATATCAAACCTACACATATTTGGTATTGCCGCGTTCAGAATCGCCCGATCTATCAATAAAAAAAAGCATTAACTTGATCGCTGAGCGGCGTAACGAGAAAAAAAATAGAAACGCCAGAATTACGTTTTTTTGGTCGCCGCGACATTGCATTAAAATGCAATAAAGGGCGATCAAAAGAACATATCTGCACCGAATTGGAATCATAAAAACACCAGCTTGGCATGCAAAAAATAAGCCCTCAACCGACCCCAGATCATGAAAAATGGAGACGCTACGAGTATCGGAAAATGGCGCAAATTTTTTTTTTTTAGCAAAGTTTGGAATTTTTTTTCACCACTTAGGTAAAAAATAACCTAGTTATGTTAGGTGTCTATGAACTCGTAATGACCTGGAGAATCATGTTGGCAGGTCAGTTTTAGCATTTAGTGAACCTAGCAGAAAAGCCAAGCAAAAAACAAGTGTGGGATTGCCCTTTTTTTGCAATTTCACCACACTTGGAATTTTTTTCCCGTTATCTAGTACATGACATGGTAAAACCAATGATGTCGTTCAAAAGTACAACTCGCCCCTCAAAAAATAAGCCCTCACATGGCCAAATTGACGGAAAAATAAAAAAATTATGGCTCTGGGAAGGAGGGGAGTGAAAAACGAACACCGAAAAACGAAAAATCATACGGTCATGAAGGGGTTAAAGGATGGTGAAAATGTCCACCACCCACATCAGCTGACCATCAATACAGAAGCTGCCAGTAAGGAAACTGGCATTAACCCTTGCTGGCCAAAAGTAAAAACCACATTTAAATTAAAGCAGAACCAGAGCTGTCACGACGACTTCAAAAATGAGTTGCGACAAATATATTCATGCACAGAAAATTCTCTGATATGTGACAATATAGCCTGAGGCTTATTGCTATTGCTTCTGCCTCCAATGATACAGATTACGAGCCTAAATCCCGGGGAAGACCAGACCTTGAGCAAAGAGAATAATGAGTTAACCAAATTTATGTACCACATTTTTTTGATTATAAGATGCATTTTTTAACAAGAAAACATAAATGTTAAAAAGTGTGTGAGTCTTATAGTCTGGAGTCAGCTTCCTGCGATGGATGAGAACGCAGACATCGTGTCCACCCCAATCACACAGAGAGCTGCTGTCTCCCCTCCTGCTCTGCGGTAATATGAACGGTGCAGAGCAGGAAAGGAAGCTTACCTGCCAGAATGGAGGCAGCATGAGCTGAGCAGCTGAAGGACCTTCTGCACCAGTAATTCCAGGACCTTTCAGGTCTTGTGACTGATCACATGACTTGAAAGGTGCTTGACTTAATTAAGTGGAAGATCCTGCAAATGTCTTTTGCTGCATACAGGTCCAGATCTGGAACTGCAAGATGTGGTAATGTATAGTGTGTGTGTGCATGCATGTAAGTATGTACAGTTGTGCTCAAAAGTTTACATACCCTGGCAGAATTTTTGTTTTCTTGGCCTTACAGTATGCAAATACAGAGCACAAAGATTATTACCCTTTTTTCCTGGGAGGAGAGGAACTACTAAACAATTACAAAGGAACATACAATAACTGCACTGTAAGAGAAAATATATTGCAAATGCTAAAATTGAGTGACTGATGGGACTGCTTTGTGTGTTATTTGCCTGTTTTGTGGTTCAATAAAGTTTTGCCACACTGTTTTACCCTTACCCTGTGTTGTCTGAGTAGTATTATGACCATGGTAAAAGGAAAGCAAGCGTTCAGTGGGATGAACCCTTGTCCACGCGTTTTTGGCTAGCGGACCAGGGCACCCGCTGACCCCCAATTTTCACATTATGGTGGCAGCAGTGGCATACTACTCAGCTCGGCGGATCTGGGGGAGCTTCAGGGGACTGGTGTTCTCAGACACAGACCAGGGCTTCAAAACCAGGGAGGTACACAGGCAGACCCAGCAGACCATTGATGAGGTATGCAAAGCAGGTTTTGGACACCACTATGTTCAATCCCACCAACTCTGCCCTGGAAGAGGACCAGAGTAGATGTATAACCTCAAAAAAAACACCATAAGAGGAAAAACCTCCACTATTCTAAACAAAAAAAAACAAAACACCAGTATACAGGCAGAGATGCTTACCTGTTCAAGGCCTCCAACAATTGCACTAACCAAGGTACAGCAGACCCAAGTTAAGATGGCAAAAACACAGGTGCAATAATACCGATAATGCAGCCACCCTACAATCAGGAATTGGCCGCTTGGTGCACCTGTGCAAACAAATAGTCTGTATGTGGCGTGTTATATACTTTGCATTCCTGTGTGAACACGCCACATACAGACTATTTGTTTGCACAGGTGCACCAAGCGGCCAATTCCTGATTGTAGGGTGGCTGCATTATCGGTATTATTGTACCTGTGTATTTGCCATCTTAACTTGGGTCCGCTGTACCTTGGTTAGTGCAATTGTTGGAGGCCTTGAACAGGTAAGCATCTCTGCCTGTATACTGTTTTTTTTTTTTTGTTTAGAATAGTGGAGGTCTTTCTTCTTATGGTGTTCTTTTAGATTAGGACTGCCAATATGTAAGGACCCTTGACGCGGGTTGGCAGCTTAAATATTGTGGCCATAATATCGACCAATACCTTGCATACATTGTTATGTTTTTGGTGCACTGTATATTTTTCCAGGGTGCGGCTGGGCCCTAGATGGCTCTGTACACTGTGGCCTCTGTTCACACAGGATGCATTATGGTGAGCCCGCTACATGGCGTCATTAATAGGCTTTGAGCCATATACTTTGCATTCCTGTGTGAACACGCCACATACAGACTATTTGTTTGCACAGGTGCACCAAGCGGCCAATTCCTGATTGTAGGGTGGCTGCATTATCGGTATTATTGCACCTGTGTTTTTGCCATCTTAGCTGTAGATGTATAACCTCAACAAGAAACAACAACTACAGGAGTTGTGCCAGCTTCGACGGATTGAATGGGATTTATTACTACAGGACTACTACTACAGGATGCAGAGGATGCCATTTGTGAACACACTGGATATGAGTCATTACTTGTCAATTACATGTGCAGTTTAAGAAGACATGGAACATGCTCTAAGGAAACTGGATGACACAAAGTTGTGTTCCCATGAAGGTGAGACCTCTTACATTCATTTTTGTGCTTAAAGACATGCTGTGGACAGTCACCGACAAGTGGAGCACGATTGGAATCCTGTCACATCTTGCTAATTAAGATGGGGGAGCCATGTGACGACACAGCATTTTATGTTAATTAACCAGATGTCTATTTTTATAGTAAGCCAGGAGTAAGCCAGGAGGAATAGACGGTTATCTATATGTTGACTTTTGAATTTATGTGTTTCTTTCTTGTTGGTCATGAAAACACAGACTTTTGTTCGTGTAAGCCTGTAATATTGACTTTTGAGCTGACAATTTGTTGTAACATATTGTGCTGTTATCTTGGATGACTAGAGACTCAGGATTATTGAACAATGATGTTTGCTGATATGTTGATTATACATTGTCAATGCCAGCTTGTTGACTTGCAAAACAGAGGAGAAAAAAACTATGCAAATAGATGACATAATCAAACAATGCAAATTGATCTTGTCACTATTCTTCACTTTTACCTGTGAATGCTGGCTCGAAGGACAGTTGTTAACTATAAAAAGGATATATGCCACTGTAACATCAGACAGATATACACGTGCTTCTCACAAAATTAGAATATCATCAAAAAGTTAATTTATTTAAATTCTTCAATATAAAAAGTGAACTCATATATTAAATAGAGTCATTACAAACAGAGTGATCTATTTCAAGTGTTTATTTCTGTTAATGTAGATGAGTATGGCTTACAGCCAATGAAAACCCAAAAGTCATTATCTCAGTAAATTAGAACACCTTATAACATCATCTTGAAAAATGGTTTTAAAATCCGATGTTGGCCTACTGAAATGTATGTTCAGTAAATGCACTCAATACTTCGCTGAGGCTCCTTTTGCATCAATTACTGCATCAATGAGATGTGGCATGGAGGCGATCAGCCTGTGGCACTGCTGAGGTGTTATAGAAGCCCAGGTTGCTTTGATAGCAACCTTCAGCTCATCTGCATTGTTGAGTCTGGTGTCTCTCATCTTTTTCTTGACAATGCCCCACAGATTATCTATGGGGTTAAGGTCAGGCCAGTTTTCTGGCCAATCAAGCACAGTGATACTATTGTTTTTAAACCAGGTATTGATTGTTTTGGCAGTGTGGACAGCTGCCAAGTCCTGCTGGAGAATGAAATTTCCATCTTCAAAAAGCTTGCCGGCAGAGGGAAGCATGAAGTGCTCAAATTTTCTGGTAGATGGCTGCGGTGACTTTGGTCTTGATAAAACACAGTGGACCTACACCAGAAGATGACATGGCTCCCCAAACCATCACTGATTGTGGAAACTTCATACTAGACCTCAAGCAGCTTGGATTGTGTGCCTCTCCATTCTTCCTCCAGACTCTGCGACCTTGATTTCCAAATGAAATCCAAAATTTACTTTAATCTGAAAAACAACACCTTGGACCACTGAGCAACAGTCCAGTTCTTTTTCTCCTTGGCTCAGGTAAGACACTTCTGGCGTTGTCTGTTGGTCATAAGTGGCTTGACACCAGGAATGTGACACTTGCAGTCAATGTCCTGAATACATCTGTGTGTGGTGGCTCTTGAAGCAATGAATCCAGCAGCAGTCCACTCCATGTAAATGTCCCCAAAATTTTTGAATGACCTTTTTTAACAATTATTATTATTTATTTATTTATATAGCACAATTGATTCCATGGTGCTGTACATGAGAAGGGGTTACTGTTATGGACTGGTGATTTAGGAACGACATGCGACTAACTCTGAGCAGGTGGTAACTATACGGACCGCAGTTCCTGATCTTAACACAACACTAGAAGTAGCCGTGGGATGTTCCTGTCACTCCCTGGACACCTCGTCACAGCCGGAGAACTAGCTACCCCTAAAGGTAGAAATAGGAAAGCTATCTTGCCTCAGAGAGAATCCCCAAAGGATAGACAGCCCCCCACAAATAATGACTGTGAGTGGAGAAGGAAATGACATACATAGAATGAAACAAGATTTAGCAAAGGAGGCCACTTCTAGCTAGATAGATAGTACAGGATAGAACACTGTGCGGTCAGTAATAAAAACTAGAAAAAGTCCACCGCAGAGAAATGCAAAAATCTCCACACCTGACTAAAGGTGTGGAGGGCAAAATCTGCTGCCCAGAGCTTCCAGCTTAGCTGAATAGATCCATACTGATAAGCTGGACAAATGAGCAAAACATAGAATGTGCTGAACAATAAAGTCCACAACAAGAGGACTGCAAAAGGACAAGCAAGGACTTATCTTTGCTGAACAGGTCAGAGTGTCAGGGAAATCCAAAAGAGCCGTGACTCCAAGCAGGAACAATTGACAACTGGCATTGATTGAGGGATAAGGCCAGACTAAAAAAGCCGAGCCAGAAAGACGATCAGTTGAAGCAGCTGCTGATGCTAAATCCAAGAAGCAGCCATACCACTCAAAACCACCGGAGGGAGCCTAAGAGCAGAACTCACAAAAGTGCTACTTACAACCACCGGAGGGAGCCCAAGAGCGGAATTTACAACAGGTTACATACAAATTACAGATATCACTTACAGTAAGTAAACTAACAATTATAGACTGATACAGAGGGGCAATCCTTTCAAGGCTGTGGTTATCCCAGTTTCTTGTGCACCTTTTTCTACCACACTTTTTCCTACCACTCAACTTTCCATTAATATGCTTGGATTTAGCACTCCGTGAACAGCCAGCTTCTTTAGCAATGATCTTTTGTGGTTTACCCTCTGTGATGAGGACGCAACTGAGGATACAAAAGGGTGGACCCACTGGACCATGACAACAATCCTCCCACGGGCGAGCTGACCAGATGGACCACCCCCTATACAGGGAGCATTAGGGGCAGACCCGCGAGAGACGGATACTGATTAAATTATAGGCACCTCGGAGATCCAGTTTAGTAAATATTCGTACTCCTCGAAGATGATCGAAGAGTTCCGGAATGAGGGGGAGTGGGTACTTGTTTTTTATCGTGATATTATTGAGACCTCGGTAATCGATGCAGGGACGAAGAGAACCATCCTTCTTCTTGACAAAGAAAAAACCTGCTCCTGCAGGTGAAGAAGACTTCTGAATAAAGCCTCTGGCCAGATTCTCTTGTACGTACTCTGACATGGCCTGAGTCTTGGAAGGGGATAGAGGGTAAATATGACCTCTGGGAGGAGTAGAACCCGGAATGAGATTGATCGGACAATCATATGGACGATGCGATGGTAAGGTCTCTGCCTCTTTCTTGTTGAAGACATCAGAGAAAGAGCAATAAGCCGGTTCGAAGATTCCTGAGCAGGCTGCGAGGATCTAGCGGGCTGAATGGAAAGCAGACACCTATTCTGACAAGACAGTCTCCAACGTAGAACATCTCCGGTACGCCAGTCCAAGGTGGGTTTGTGACTTCTTAACCAGGGAAGTCCCAGAAGGAACATATGAGGCAACGAGGGCAGGACATAGAAGGCCAACTTCTCTTGGTGTAGGGCTCCAATTTGAAGTTCCACCTCCTCGGTGACCAAGTTGATGGTCTCCCGCAAAGGCTGACCGTCAACTGAAGCTATTTGCCAAGGAGTCTCCAAGGGTCTGACAGGTATCCCAAGTTTCTTTACTGCCTCTAGTTGAACAAAATTCCCAGCCCTGAATCAATATAAGCCTCCAGAGAGAAGCGACTGGAACCCAAATGCAATAAAACGGAAAGAATCAAAGGTGGAGAGGAATCATAGCTACCTAGGGAGGCCCCTCTTACCTGTCCTAGGCAGAGGCGTTTCCCGGCTTCTGGGGACAGGAATACAGAAGATGAGAGGCACTGCTGCAATAAAAGCAAAGACCCTGTGCAAGTCTCTCCTTGCGGCACTGTTCTGCAGGCTTGAGATGATCTACCTGCATAGGCTCAGGAGAAGAAGAGAAAGGAACAGAAGCGGATTGAGAGTAGGAGGGACCACGTATAGCAGAGGACAAATGAAGAGGTCTTTTCTCTCTGGTGACTTCACAGGAACGCTCTTGGAAGCGTAAATCTATGCGAGTTGCCAATGAAATAAGATCATCCAACAAGGTGGGTGTGTCTCGTCCTGCCAGCTCATCTTTAATACGAGATGACAGACCTCGCCAAAAAGCTCCCACCAAAGCCTAATTGTTCCAGCCCAGGTCTGAGGAGAGCGTACGGAACCAAATGGCGTACTGACCAACTGTGCAAGGAACTCAGTGGTAGAGACCAGACGACCGGGTTCATCGAATACCTTATGAAAGGTGTCTAAGAAGGGAGTGAGTTGGGAAACCAGAGGATCGTCACGCTCCCAGAGGGGATTCACCCAGGCCAATGCATCACTCTCCAAATGGGTGACCACAAAAGCCACCTTAGCTTGGTTGGTGGGGTAAAGTAGCGGTGACAATTCAAAATGTAACTGGCACTGGTTGAGAAACCCGCAACATAATTTAGGATCTCCAACATACCGTGGAGGTCTCTGGCCAAACGGGGCGAGGAATAAGGAGCAGAGGCCTGGACAGGAGCGGAGACAGAAGTCTGGAGAGAGAGAAGCCTGTTATCCACCGAGGCCATAAAATTCAGAATATGAGACTGGGTGTCCCGTTGCTGGGAGAGCTCCTGCTGAAGAGCAGCCAACTGAGAGGCGTTGCCAGGATTAGAGAACTGTAAGGCCAAGAGATGGGACTCCATAGTTTTTAAAAAGGACATGATCCTAGTCTGGTAGTTCCTTTTGGGTAGTGGAGACACCAGCGGGGTCCATGGCCTTGTGTTACTGTGATGAGGATGCAACTGAGGATACAAAGGGGTGGACCCACTGGACCGTGACAACGATACTCCCACGGGTGAGCTGACCAGATGGACCACACCCTATACAGGGAGAGTTAGGGGCAGATCCGCTAGAGACTATCGCCATGGCAGCTGGAAGACAGGGATGGACAAAAGGAAGGACTCTTGGAAACACGGACCGGAAGGGAAATGGGAACAGACAGGCTGGAGACAGAAGTGGACTGGAAGCAGGACACGTATTGGCAGGCAGGACTCCGAGGGAACAGACAGGACAGAGAGGTTGGACTGGAGAGAAACACGGCCTGGACGGAGGATGAGGACAGGTAGGCTGGAGGCAGGAACAAGGATTGGGCGGTGGACATGGACTAGCAGGCAGGACACTGTAGGAACTGACAGGACGGAGTTCATGAACAGTGTGAAAGATAGCCGTAGGCACTACTATTGATAGTGGTGCACAAGTAGGTGCCCAAACCGTATAATGTTATAGATAGACTTGGCACACACGTGATGAGATGCAAGTGAGAATTTAATTCAGGAGAGTACATACAATAGACGTTTTGGTCATAGACCTTCATCATTGTACCTCTCTTAGAGAGATTACTTGTAAATAGGTTTTAGGAGATTAACCCCATTAAGCATCAGGTTCAGCTCGTTATAAACGCCAAATGTGGCACCAGAGATGTGTTGTCCGGACGCGGTATCTACCGCTCGTCATGTGTACACTTGCATCTCATCACGTGTGTGCCAAGTCTATCTATAACATTATACGGAGTTCATGAACAGGACCTAGGAAGAGAACAGGTAGAAGCACAGGGTCAGGTTAAGAAACGCAGAACAATATTGTGGCCAGAATCACTTGTAGAACACAAATGAACACAAGCCATGGCAAGGAGGAAGGGGCAGGGTAAAAAGGCCAGCGCAGAGTAGTGCTTCCGGGTTGAAGTCCTCCAAGGGGATAGAGAGAACAGGGAGGAGAAGCTGGGACGCACTCAGAAATGTGCGTGCTGTTATGATCCTTAGTGGCTGAGGATCACAGAATGGACTAGCTAAGTTACTGAACATAGAACGAGCTCTAGGGAGGTGGTAACTGGACTGACCGCAAAACCTGATCCTAACAAACACACTAAAGGTAGCCGGTGAACGTGCCTAAATTCCTGGACGTCTCAACGCAGCCTGAGAAACTTGCTACCCCTATAGAGAAAGTAAGACCTCACTTGCCTCAGAGAAATGACCCCAAAGATATAGGAAGCCCCCAACAAATAATAACGGTGAGGTAAGGGGAAAATACAAAACGTAGAAATGAAAACAGATTCAGCAAATGAGGCCCACTAATACTAGATAGCAGAAGACAGGCAGGGAACTGTGTGGTCAGTAAAAAACGATATACAAAATATCCACGCTGAGAATACAAGAACCCCCACACCAACTAACGGTGTGAGGGGAAAAACTCAGCCCCCTAGAGCTACCAGCAAGCAAGGAAATCACATATTAGCAAGCTGGACAAGGACAAATAAATAACCAAGAAACATATTGAACACTGATGAGCAAAAAATAACCAAACAGAAAATTAGCTTCTCTTGGCGAGACTGATAACGAAGGGATTCAGGAGAGATCAAAATAGCACTGAATACATCGACAGCAGACAACCACTGAAAGTCCAGGTGAGCTAAATAGAAAACCAGCGAACAGATAACGAGACAGCTGAACCAGCCTCAGACCTGCAGAATGACACAAAGAGCCACCAGAGGGAGCCCAAAGACAGCACTCACACAGTACCACTTGTGACCACAAGAGGGAGCCCAAAAACAGAGTTCACAACAGTACCCTTCCTTGAGGAGGGGTCACCGAACCCTCATCAAAACCCCCAGGGCGATCAGGATGAGCCACATGGAAGGCACGAACCAAATCGGCCGCATGAACATCAGAGGCGACAACCCAGGAATTATCCTCCTGACCATAGCCCTTCCACTTAACCAAATACTGAAGCCTCCGTCTAGAAACACGAGAATCCAAGATCTTCTCCACCACGTACTCCAATTCGCCCTCAACCAGCACCGGGGCAGGGGGCTCAACAGAAGGAACCACAGGCACCACATACCTCCGCAACAAAGACCTATGGAACACGTTATGAATGGCAAACGACGCTGGGAGGTCTAAACGAAATGACACCGGGTTAAGGATTTCCAAAATCTTATAAGGACCGATGAAGCGAGGCTTGAATTTAGGAGAGGAGACCTTCATAGGAGCATACCGAGAAGACAGCCATACCAAATCCCCAACACGAAGTCGGGGACCCACACCGCGACGGCGGTTGGCAAAGCGCTGAGCCTTCTCCTGTGACAACTTCAAATTGTCCACCACATGGTTCCAAATCTGCTGCAACCTATCCACCACAGAATCCACCCCAGGACAGTCAGAAGGCTCGACCTGACCCGAGGAGAAACGAGGATGAAAACCAGAATTGCAGAAAAAAGGCGAAACCAAAGTAGCAGAACTAGCCCGATTATTAAGGGCAAACTCGGCCAATGGCAAAAAAGTCACCCAATCATCCTGATCAGCAGAAACAAAACATCTTAAATAAGTTTCCAAGGTCTGATTAGTTTGCTCGGTTTGGCCATTCGTCTGAGGATGGAAGGCCGACGGAAAAGACAAATCAATGCCCATCTTAGCACAAAAAATCCGCCAAAATCTGGACACAAACTGGGATTCTCTGTCAGACACAATATTTTCAGGGATGCCATGCAAGCGAACCACATTCTGAAAAAATAGAGGAACCAAATCGGAGGAGGAAGGCAACTTAGGCAAGGGCACCAAATGGACCATTTTGGAAAAACGATCACACACCACCCAGATGACAGACATTCTCTGAGAGACTGGAAGATCTGAAATAAAATCCATGGAAATGTGCGTCCAAGGCCTCTTCGGGACAGGCAAAGGCAAAAGCAAACCGCTGGCACGAGAACAGCAAGGCTTAGCCCGAGCACAAATCCCACAGGACTGCACAAAGGAACGCACATCCCGCGACAAGGAAGGCCACCAGAAGGACCTAGCCACCAAATCTCTGGTACCAAAAATCCCAGGATGGCCTGCCAACACCGAAGAATGAACCTCGGAAATAACTCTGCTGGTCCATCTATCTGGGACAAACAGTCTCTCTGGTGGGCAACGGTCAGGTCTATCTGCCTGAAATTTCTGCAGCACTCGTCGCAAATCTGGGGAAATGGCAGACAAAATCACTCCCTCTCTGAGGATACCAGCCGGCTCTGAAACTCCCGGAGAGTCAGGCACAAAACTCCTAGAAAGAGCATCAGCCTTCACGTTCTTCGAACCAGGCAGGTACGAGACCACGAAATCGAAACGGGAGAAAAACAACGACCAACGAGCCTGTCTAGGATTCAGCCGCTTGGCAGACTCGAGATAAATCAGATTTTTGTGATCAGTCAAGACCACCACACGATGCTTAGCTCCCTCGAGCCAATGTCACCACTCCTCAAATGCCCACTTCATAGCCAACAACTCCCGATTACCAACATCATAATTCCGCTCGGCAGGCGAAAACTTTCTTGAAAAGAAAGGACAAGGTTTCATCACAGAGCAATCAGAGCTTCTCTGTGACAAAACAGCCCCTGCTCCAATCTCAGAAGCATCAACCTCGACCTGAAAAGGAAGAGAGACATCAGGCTGACACAAAACTGGAGCCGAAGAAAACCGGCGCTTCAGATCCCGAAAGGCTTCCACGGCCGCAGGAGACCAATTAGTCACATCAGAACCCTTCTTGGTCAAATCCGTCAAGGGTTTAACCACGCCAGAAAAATTAGCAATGAAGCGACGGTAAAAATTAGCAAAACCCAAGAACTTCTGAAGACTCTTAACAGATGTAGGCTGAGTCCAGTCATGAATAGCCTGGACCTTGACTGGGTCCATCTCAATAGTAGAAGGAGAAAAAATAAAACCCAAAAAGGAAACCTTCTGTACTCTGAAGAGACATTTTGAGCCCTTCACAAATAAGGCATTAGCACGCAGGACCTGAAATACCATCCTGACCTGCTTCACATGGGACTCCCAGTCCTCAGAAAAAACCAAAATGTCATCCAGATACACAATCATAAATTTATCCAGATACTCTCGGAAGATGTCATGCATGAAGGACTGGAACACAGAAGGAGCATTAGAGAGTCCAAAAGGCATCACCAAGTACTCAAAATGGCCTTCGGGCGTATTAAATGCTGTTTTCCATTCATCCCCCTGCTTAATACGCACAAGGTTATACGCACCACGAAGAACTATCTTGGTGAACCAACTGGACCCCTTAATCCGAGCAAACAGATCAGATAATAATGGCAAAGGATACTGAAATTTGACCGTGATTTTATTTAGAAGACGATAATCTATACAAGGTCTCAGAGAACCATCCTTCTTGGCCACAAAAAAGAATCCTGCACCAAGAGGGGAGGAGGACGGGCGAATATGTCCCTTCTCTAAAGACTCCTTTATATAACTCCGCATCGCGGCATGTTCTGGTACAGACAAATTAAAAAGTCGTCCCTTAGGGAACTTACTACCAGGAATCAAATTTATAGCACAATCACAATCCCTATGAGGAGGCAGGGCACCGGATCTGGGCTCATCAAATACATCCTGGTAGTCCGACAAAAACTCAGGGACCTCAGAAGGAGTGGAAGAAGGAATTGACACCAAAGGAGCATCGCCATGAATCCCCTGGCAACCCCAACTTGAAACAGACATAGCTTTCCAATCCAAAACTGGATTATGAGCCTGCAGCCATGGCAGACCCAAAACGACAACATCATGCAAATTATGCAGCACAAGAAAGCGAATCACCTCCTGATGTACAGGAGTCATGCACATGGTCACCTGAGTCCAATACTGAGGCTTATTCTCAGCCAATGGTGTAGCATCAATTCCCCTCAGTGGAATAGGGAATTCCAAAGGCTCCAGGACCAAACCACAGCGCCTGGCAAACGACAAATCCATCAGGTTCAGGGCAGCACCTGAATCCACAAAAGCCATAACCGAATAGGAAGACAAAGAACAAATTAAAGTAACAGACAAAATGAATTTAGGCTGTATAGTACCAACGGTGACAGATTTAGCAATTTTTTTTACGTGCTTAGAGCATGCTGAGATAACATGAGTTGAATCACCACAGTAAAAGCACAACCCATTTTGACGTCTATGATCTTGCCGCTCAATTCTGGTCAGAATTCGGTCACATTGCATAGACTCAGGTCTCTGTTCAGAAAACACCGCCAGATGGTGCGCAGATTTGCGCTCCCGCAAACGCCGATCAATCTGAATGGCCAAAGCCATTGAGTCATTCAGACTTGCAGGCGTGGGGAACCCCACCATAACATTCTTAATGGCTTCAGAAAGACCTTCTCTGAAATTTGCAGCCAGGGCACACTCATTCCATTGAGTAAGCACCGACCATTTCCGAAATTTTTGACAGTACAGTTCAGCTTCATCCTGGCCCTGAGAGAGAGCCAGCAAGGCCTTTTCTGCCTGGTTCTCAAGATTAGGTTCCTCATAAAGCAATCCAAGCGCCAGAAAAAACGCATCCACATTCAGCAATGCATCCTGGCGCCAGGGAGAAAGCCCAATCTTGAGGGTCACCACGTAACAAGGAGATAACAATTCTAACTTGCTGAGCGGAATCACCAGAGGAACGAGGTCTCAAAGAAATAAATAATTTACAATTATTCTTAAAATTCAGAAACCTACATCTATCTCCAGAAAACAACTCAGGAATAGGTACTTTTGGCTCAGACATAGGACTGTGAACAACAAAATCCTGAATGCTTTGCACCCTTGCAGCAAGATGATCCACACTAGAAGTCAGACTCTGAATATCCATGTCTGCAGCTGAACTCAAAGCCACCCAGAGATTAAGGGGATGAGAGAAGCTGGACAGACTGCAGCAAAGGGAGAGGAAAAAAAAAAATAAATTGTTCTCAGGACTTCTCTTATCCCACTTCTGCGATGCATTAAACACTTTTTTGGCCTGCTGTACTGTTATGATCCTTAGTGGCTGAGGATCACAGAATGGACTAGCTAAGTTACTGAACATAGAACGAGCTCTAGGGAGGTGGTAACTGGACTGACCGCAAAACCTGATCCTAACAAACACACTAAAGGTAGCCGGTGAACGTGCCTAAATTCCTGGACGTCTCGACGCAGCCTGAGAAACTTGCTACCCCTATAGAGAAAGTAAGACCTCACTTGCCTCAGAGAAATGACCCCAAAGATATAGGAAGCCCCCAACAAATAATAACGGTGAGGTAAGGGGAAAATACAAAACGTAGAAATGAAAACAGATTCAGCAAATGAGGCCCACTAATACTAGATAGCAGAAGACAGGCAGGGAACTGTGCGGTCAGTAAAAAACCCTATACAAAATATCCACGCTGAGAATACAAGAACCCCCACACCAACTAACGGTGTGAGGGGAGAAACTCAGCCCCCTAGAGCTACCAGCAAGCAAGGAAATCACATATTAGCAAGCTGGACAAGGACAAATAAATAACCAAGAAACATATTAAACACTGATGATTTTAACCCCTTCAGATGGATTTACACCGTGGGACGTTACAGATCTACGGAAGGTATGTATATTGTTGGTTTATTATTTTTAATTTGTTACAGAACGATGGTCTTCAGGTGGATTGAGAGAGCAATAAAATATTACAACAACCTGTGTGTTTATTTCATTAAAATACTTTACAATATTGTGTGTGTTTTTTTTAACCATTTCATACAATTGGATTAATAATGGATAGGTGACATAATTGACGCCTCTCCATTATTAATCTGGCTTAATGGCACCTTACAATAGCAAGGTGACATTAACCCTTCATTACCCCATATCCCACCGCTACACGGGAATGGGAAGAGAGTGGCCAAGTGCCAGAATAGGCGCATCTTCCAGATGTGCCTTTTCTGGGGTGGCTGGGGGCAGATGTTTTTAGCCAGGGGGGGGCCAATAACCGTGGACCCTCTCCAGGCTATTAATATCTGCCCTCAGTCACTGGCTTTACCACTCTGGCGGAGAAAATTGCGCGGGAGCCCACACCAATTTTTTCCGTGATTTAACCCTTAAAATGAATAGCTACAGCGCCGAAATTTTGCACATACACACTACTAACATTTGTAGTGTGGAATATGCAAAAAAAAGGGGGATATGACATGGTTTACTGTATGTAAACCATGTCTCATATCATGTCGGGTTTAGGCAGGAGAAATGAAAAGCCGGCAATTGATTTACCGGCTTTAGGGTTAGGGGTAGGGTTAGGGGTAGGGTTTGGATCCCTTTATCACCTTGATGGTGGGGGGTGGCTTATCAGTGTGTATTCTTGTTTTTTTCTATAAAAACGCATGCGTTTTTAACGCAAACAGACGCATGTGCTTAAAAACGCATGCGTTTACATAGACAGCAATACTTTTTTTTGCCGCAAAAAAACGCCTCTAGAAATTACTACATGTTGCATTTCCGCAACAAAACGCAAGCATGGAAAAAACGCATGCGTTGTCAAACGCGACAAAACGCATGCAAACAAACGCATGCATTTTTAATGTTAAGTATAGGAAAAAAACGCATGCGTTTTTTTGCGGTAAAACGCAGCGGCAAAAAACGCAAATGTGAAACCAGCCTTAGGCCAATCTCACACGTCCAGATAATTCTGGTACCGGAAAAAATCGGTACCGGAGTTATCCGTGTCCGTGTGTCCGTGAGCTCACGTAGGCCATCCGTGTGGCACACGTGCGGCAGCCGTGTGCCGCCTGGGTAGCACACGGACCGTGCAAGAGAGACAGTTAAAATGACGCACCTTCTCCTGTATGCGGTCACGTGGGGCCGCTCATTTACAGTAATGAATATGCGGCTCCACCCCTATGGGAGGTGGAGCCGCATATTCATGACTGTAATCGGCGGCCCCACGTGACCGCATACAGTAGAAGGTGCGGCCAGGACAGGAAGCAGCGACAGCCAACGAGGGAGCCGGGTGAGTATTTTCAGAACACCGGGGGGGGGCGCACAGGGGGTGGGGACATGGAGCTTTATTTTAAACACGAAATACCACTAAAAAATTGGATTATTCATATCTTCTTTACAGCAAACGCTGCTGCACAGAAGATATGAATCGCGGCTTCAGCAACATGTGGGGGGGACAGCACTTACTGGAGTGCTGTCTCCTGCATGGCACATGGAGAACGTCCGTGTGCGGTACATGTTTTACACGGACCCATTGACTTTAATAGGTCTGTGTAATACGTGCGCTCCCACGAACACTGACATGTCTCTGTGTTTGGCACACGGAGACACGGTCCGCAAAAAATCAATGACATCTGCACAGATGCATTGATTTTAATGTGTCTACGTGTGTCAGTGGCTCCGGTACGTGAGGAAACTGTCACCTCACGTACCGGAGCCACTGACGTGTGAAACCGGCCTTAAAGAGACACCCAGAAGAAGTTGGGAATAGTTTTGAGCTTTTTGCCATCATTTTTTTTTTTTAATTGGTAGAGGTTTCATCATTGTTTGATGAGGTAAAAAAAAAAAAATCTGTAAAAAGCCAGTAGAAAGACAATCCCAAAAGGGCTGGAAAAATCACTTAGAAAATAACCAAAAACAGTAAAAAAAAGACATTTCTGGAAGAAAAAACACCCTGGCTTTCTGAAATGTCTTCCTTTGAAAAATTTGACTGATTTGTCAGCCTGAAAAAAACATTGTTTGCACATACTCTAAAACCAACTTGTTTAGAGAAAGATCATACACTTTCCATGTGACTGTATTGACGACTCATCACCTGATAATTCATTCTTGCTCACAAGCTTTGCAAGTTATATAAACACCTGAAGAGCCGGTGTAGAGAGAATCAACTCATTCGTGACACAAGATTGCACAATGGATTCCAGTAATTATAAGATCTACCATGAAGATGGCTTTGATGCCAGAAAAATTCTGGAAGATTATTTTTCAGATAAATCTGAAATGGTTTTTGGAGAGGATTCCATAATATTTCCCCTTGAAAATCTTACAAAAACTTTCGCAGAGGGTATGTGTTTTATTAATTTTTCTATATTTATTTAGTTTTAGACACATTTAAATAATACAAATTTGTAAAGAAAAAATTTTTTTTAGTAGTAATAGTTTGAGTTAAAAGAAGGAGCACCCTACTGAGGGAGTAGAATGAAGCTCTGGTCATTGAATATTTTAAGAGTAAAGGGTCTTTGGAATTAGTAATGGAATTATTTTCCCCTGTGTAAGTTCAAGAACCCTGGAAAACATATTGAGGATGGAAAAATTTAAAATTATAAAAGCGGGTGCAATTATTTTCATATCTAATGTAAGGCTACACAGACACAGAATATTTCCCATGCTGAGTTTGTTGCAGATCGATTGCCACACAAAATCCACATCTACTTTGGCAAGAGAACTTGCATGAGGAGCAAATACACAATAATCTTGTAGTGTAAATGCAGCTTTACAGTCACATTATCCCGCAGATTGCTACCAGTAAACGCCTTAAAGATAGGGAGATTTTTTTAGGTTTTTGCATTTTTGCTTCTTCCTTGCATTTTCCCAAGAAGGATAACTTTTTCTTTTTTGTCAACATAGTCATATGAGAGCGTGTTTTTTGCAGGATTAGTTGTACTTTTGACACCATTCTTTCTATAAAGCTAAAAACATCAAACATATTTGAAGTGCGGAGAAATTGTAGTAAAAAAAGAATTGTAATTTCGCAATAGTTTTTTTGGTTTTGCATTTAAGTCATTCATTGCTCAGTAAAAATAACTCGGCAATATGATTCTCCAGGTCAATACAATTACAGTGACAACAAAGTTGCCTTTTTTTCTTTCATTTAAATGGTGACAAAAATTTAGAAATTCATAAAAAAAAATATATGCTTCTGTCAATATTTTCTATTTTTGTTTTTCGGCTGATTGAGCTAGGTGAGGGTTTGTTTTTTGCATGATCTGCTGATGTTTTTAATTTTGTAGATATGACATTTTGCTTGCTTCTTACTGAACTTATTTTTGTAGAGTTGCAACGACCGAAAAGCTGAAATTCTGTTCTTTCGAACATACAATACATGCACAGACAGACTATAGAAATATATATATATATATTATTTATTTTTTATAATGAGTAGAATGTGGTATGATTCAATTATTTTTTAACACTTTTTTATTTGGTAATATAGTAAAAATATCAGTTTCCTATGAAATAGGGCTTTTCAGCAGAACCCCATCTGTCATAGCTATCCATTCCATAGTTGAGGGGAGCTGATGTTCGCATTGCACAGTGTGACCCCTGCAGTTTAAATTCTTCTGTAAAAGATTGAACCTTGACTCCACTCGATACTGTTAGAAGCAGATATGGCTGAATATTACACTCATCGCTAGGAATGGAGCACAAACATCTCCTGAGCCCACTCATTACAGTCACTCCCAATGAGTGCAGTACATATACAGCACTCGTCGTTACTTGGGATACTAGAAGGAAGATGCTTTGTGATTTGCTAATTGTAGAGCACTATCTGACAATTTCATAAGTAGGGGATTATAAAAAGAGAGCATCTCCCTAAATGTTGTTAAAGGGAATGTGTCACCAGAATAAGTTGACCTATTGTTTAGTGTTTCTGTGTTAAATCTATCAGGTATTCAATTTTTGGCACTGTTTTTTTTCATAACATGAGCTGTATTAAACATAAAAATGAGAAATTTTGCAATTTTCACACTGGTTGCCGAGCCCTTACAAAGGTATCCCTACAAATACACATAATTAGCTAATCACACCAATAACACATCATAATCTATAAATCAGGCTTCGTGGTGACCGTCCATATTGGAGAGAGGAGACATAACTCAGAATGTAGAAGTTTATAACAATGAGCTCTTGAGAAAGCAGTTATCTCCTTCCTTTCCTTTTTGATGATTTAATTTACCGTCAGCCATGAGGCACTGCAAAGAAAATTCAATGTGCATCTACAAATGCAAAATTGCTTCTGGGAAGAAGGGACAGCGCAAAGGTATTTGTGGACAACTTGAACCATTTTAATGGATAGGTGATAATATATGCACAAATAATATGTAAGATTTTTATACTTTGTCAGGGGAGTCTCCAAAGCCTTTACGACTTTTGTAGACCTTTTAAGACCAGTAATAAAGTACAAAAATATCTAAATGCTGTTAGATCCTAAAATGAAAACTTTAGAAGCCAAATTAAAGTTTTAATTTTTAGCTTAAAACTAGCTGTTTCCAGCCAGCTAATGCTCGGCACGATCATTGCTATCTTATTAACGCTGCTGGGTAATGTGTGGGGACGGAGCCTCATGTGGTAATGTGTGGGGACGGAGGATCGTGTGGTAATGTGTGGGGACGGAGCCTCATGTGGTAATGTGTGGGGACGGAGCTTCGTGTGGTAATGTGGGGGGCGGGATTATGTGTGGTAATGTGGTGGTGGGGTGGGATTATGTGTGGAAATGTGGTGGGGGGTCTGGATTATGGGTCGTGATGTGGTGGAGGGACAGGATTATGTGTGGTGATGTGGTGGGGGGCGGGATTATGTGTGATGATGTGGTGGGGGGCAGGATTATGTATGGTAATGTGGTGGGGGGCAAGATTATGTGTGGTAATGTGGTGGGATTCTGTGTGGTAATGTGGTGGGGGGGCGGGATTATGTGTGGTGATGTGGTGGGGGGGCGGGATTATGTGTGGTGATGTGGTGGTTGGCGGGATTATGTGTGGTAATGGGGTGGGGGTGGGATTATGTGTGGTGATGTGTTGGGGGGGCTTGATTATGTGTGGTGATGTCGTGGGGGGTGGGATTATGTGTGGTGATGTGGTGGAGGGGCAGGATTATGTGTGGTGATGTGGTGGGGGGAGGGATTATGTGTGGTGATGTGGTGGGAGGCGGGATTATGTGTGGTGATGTGGTGGGGGGCATGATTATGTGTAGTGATGTGTTGGGGGTGGGATTATGTGTGGTGGGGTGGCGGGATTATGCGTGGTGATGTGTTGGGGGGTGGGATTATGTGTGGTGATGTGTTGGGGGGTGGGATTATGTGTAGTGATGTGGCAGGGGCAAAATTATGTGTGGTGAAGTGGTGGAGGGGTAGGATTATGTGTGGTGATGTGGTGGGGGGGTGGGATTATGTGTTGTGATGTGGGGGGGATTATGTGTGGTGATGTGGTGGGGGGTGGGATTATGTGTGGTGATGTGGTGCAGGGGCGGGATTATGTATGGTGATGTAGAGGGGGGTGAGATTATGTGTGTTGATGTGGTGGGGGGGCAGGATTAGGTGTGGTAATGAGGTGGGGGGCGGGATTGTGTAGGGATGTGGTGGGGGAGCGGGATTATGTGTGGTGATGTGGTGGGGGGGTGGGATTATGTGTGGTGATGTGGTGGGGGGCGGGATTATATGTGGTGATGTGGTGGGGGGGCAGGATTATGTGTGGTAATGATGTGGGGGGCGGGATTGTGTGGTGATGTGGTGGAGGGGCGGGATTATGTGTGGTGATGTGGTGGGGGGGCGGGATTATGTGTGGTGATGTGGTAGAGGGGCGGTATTATGTGTGGTGATGTGGTAGAGGGGCGGGAATATGTGTGGTGATGTGGTAGGGGGCGGGATTATGTGTGGTGATGTGGTGGGGGGTTGGTTTTATGTGTGGTGATGTGGTGGGGGAGCGGGATTATGTGTGGTGATGTGGTGGGGGGCAGGATTATGTGTGGTGATGTGGTGGGGGGCGGGATTATGTGTAGTAGTGGGGTGGGCAGGATTATGTGTGGCGATGTGTTGGGGGCGGGATTGTGTGGTGCTGTGGTGGAGGGGCGGGATTATGTGTGGTGATGTGGTGCAGGGGCGGGATTATGTATGGTGATGTAGAGGGGGGTGAGATTATGTGTGGTGAGGTGCTGGGGGGGCGGGATAATGTGTGTTGATGTGGTGGAGGGACAGGATTAGGTGTGGTAATGAGGTGGGGGGCGGGATTGTGTGGTGATGTGGTGGGGGAGCGGGATTATGTGTGGTGATGTGGTGGGGGGGTGGGATTATGTGTGGTGATGTGGTGGGGGGGCGGGATTATGTGTGGTGATGTGGTGGGGGGTGGGATTATGTGTGGTAATGATGTGGGGGGGTGGGATTGTGTGGTGATGTGGTGGAGGGGCGGGATTATGTGTGGTGATGTGGTTGGGGGCAGGATTATGTGGTGATGTGGTGGGGGGGCGGGATTATATGTGGTGATGTGGTGGGGGGATTATGTGTGGTGATGTGGTGGGGGGGCGGGATTGTATGTGGTGATGTGGTGGGGGGGCGGGATTATGTGTGGTAATGATGTGGGGGGCAGGATTGTGTGGTGATGTGGTGGAGGGGTGGGATTATGTGTGGTGATGTGGTGGAGGGGCGGGATTATGTGTGGTGATGTGGTGGGGGGCAAGATTATGTGTGGTGATGTGGTAGAGGGGCGGTATTATGTGTGGTGATGTGGTAGAGGGGCGGGAATATGTGTGGTGATGTGGTAGGGGGCGGTATTATGTGTGGTGATGTGGTGGGGGGGTTGGTTTTATGTGTGGTGATGTGGTGGGGGAGCGGGATTATGTGTGGTGATGTGGTGGGGGGCGGGATTATGTGTGGTGATGTGGTGGAGGGCGGGATTATGTGTGAAGATGTGGAGGGGGGCGGGATTATGTGTGGTAATGGGGTGGGCAGGATTATGAGTGGTGATGTGTTGGAGGCGGGATTGTGTGGTGCTGTGGTGGAGGGGCGGGATTATGTGTGGTGATGTGGTGCAGGGGCGGGATTATGTATGGTGATGTAGAGGAGGGTGAGATTATGTGTGGTGAGGTGGTGGGGGGGCGGGATAATGTGTGTTGATGTGGTGGGGGGACAGGATTAGGTGTGGTAATGAGGTGGGGGGCGGGATTGTGTGGTGATGTGGTGGGGGAGCGGGATTATGTGTGGTGATGTGGTGGGGGGGTGGGATTGTGTGGTGATGTGGTAGAGGGGCGGGAATATGTGTGGTGATGTGGTGGGGGGCGGGATTATGTGTGGTAATGGGGTGGGCAGGATTATGTGTGGTGATGTGTTGGGGGGCGGGATTGTGTGGTGCTGTGGCGGAGGGGCGGGATTATGTGTGGTAATGTGGTAGGGGGTGGGATTTTGTGTGGTAATGTGGTAGGGGGTGGGATTATGTGTGGTGATGTGGTGGAGGGGCGGGATTATGTGTATTGATGTGGTGGAGGGGCGGGATTATGTGTGGTGATGTGGTGGAGGGGCGGGATTATGTGTGGTGATGTGGTGGAGGGGCGGGATTATGTGTGATGATGTGGTGGGGGTGGGATTATGTGTGGTGATCTGGTGGAGGGGGGGATTATGTGTGATAATGTGGTGGGGGCAGGATTATGTGTGGTAATGTGGTGGGGGCAGGATTATGTGTGGAGATGTGGTGGAGGGGCGAGATTATGTGTGGTGATATGGTGGGGGGCGGGATTATGTGTGGTGATGTGGTGGGGGGATTATGTGTGGTGATGTGGTGGGGGGGCGGGATTATATGTGGTGATGTGGTGGGGGGGCGGGATTATGTGTGGTAATGATGTGGGGGGCGGGATTGTGTGGTGATGTGGTGGAGGGGTGGGATTATGTGTGGTGATGTGGTGGAGGGGCGGGATTATGTGTGGTGATGTGGTGGGGGGCAAGATTATGTGTGGTGATGTGGTAGAGGGGCGGTATTATGTGTGGTGATGTGGTAGAGGGGCGGGAATATGTGTGGTGATGTGGTAGGGGGCGGTATTATGTGTGGTGATGTGGTGGGGGGGTTGGTTTTATGTGTGGTGATGTGGTGGGGGAGCGGGATTATGTGTGGTGATGTGGTGGGGGGCGGGATTATGTGTGGTGATGTGGTGGAGGGCGGGATTATGTGTGAAGATGTGGAGGGGGGCGGGATTATGTGTGGTAATGGGGTGGGCAGGATTATGTGTGGTGATGTGTTGGAGGCGGGATTGTGTGGTGCTGTGGTGGAGGGGCGGGATTATGTGTGGTGATGTGGTGCAGGGGCGGGATTATGTATGGTGATGTAGAGGAGGGTGAGATTATGTGTGGTGAGGTGGTGGGGGAGCGGGATAATGTGTGTTGATGTGGTGGGGGGACAGGATTAGGTGTGGTAATGAGGTGGGGGGCGGGATTGTGTGGTGATGTGGTGGGGGAGCGGGATTATGTGTGGTGATGTGGTGGGGGGTGAGATTGTGTGGTGATGTGGTAGAGGGGCGGGAATATGTGTGGTGATGTGGTGGGGGGCGGGATTATGTGTGGTAATGGGGTGGGCAGGATTATGTGTGGTGATGTGTTGGGGGGCGGGATTGTGTGGTGCTGTGGCGGAGGGGCGGGATTATGTGTGGTAATGTGGTAGGGGGTGGGATTTTGTGTGGTAATGTGGTAGGGGGTGGGATTATGTGTGGTGATGTGGTGGAGGGGCGGGATTATGTGTATTGATGTGGTGGAGGGGCGGGATTATGTGTGGTGATGTGGTGGAGGGGTGGGATTATGTGTGGTGATGTGGTGGAGGGGCGGGATTATGTGTGATGATGTGGTGGGGGTGGGATTATGTGTGGTGATCTGGTGGAGGGGGGGATTATGTGTGATAATGTGGTGGGGGCAGGATTATGTGTGGTAATGTGGTGGGGGCAGGATTATGTGTGGAGATGTGGTGGAGGGGCGAGATTATGTGTGGTGATATGGTGGGGGGCGGGATTATGTGTGGTGATGTGGTGGGGGGATTATGTGTGGTGATGTGGTGGGGGGGCGGGATTATATGTGGTGATGTGGTGGGGGGGCGGGATTATGTGTGGTAATGATGTGGGGGGCGGGATTGTGTGGTGATGTGGTGGAGGGGTGGGATTATGTGTGGTGATGTGGTGGAGGGGCGGGATTATGTGTGGTGATGTGGTGGGGGGCAAGATTATGTGTGGTGATGTGGTAGAGGGGCGGTATTATGTGTGGTGATGTGGTAGAGGGGCGGGAATATGTGTGGTGATGTGGTAGGGGGCGGTATTATGTGTGGTGATGTGGTGGGGGGTTGGTTTTATGTGTGGTTATGTGGTGGGGGAGCGGGATTATGTGTGGTGATGTGGTGGGGGGCGGGATTATGTGTGGTGATGTGGTGGAGGGCGGGATTATGTGTGAAGATGTGGAGGGGGGTGGGATTATGTGTGGTAATGGGGTGGGCAGGATTATGTGTGGTGATGTGTTGGAGGCGGGATTGTGTGGTGCTGTGGTGGAGGGGCGGGATTATGTGTGGTGATGTGGTGCAGGGGCAGGATTATGTATGGTGATGTAGAGGAGGGTGAGATTATGTGTGGTGAGGTGGTGGGGGGGCGGGATAATGTGTGTTGATGTGGTGGGGGGACAGGATTAGGTGTGGTAATGAGGTGGGGGGCGGGATTGTGTGGTGATGTGGTGGGGGAGCGGGATTATGTGTGGTGATGTGGTGGGGGGTGGGATTGTGTGGTGGTGTGGTAGAGGGGCGGGAATATGTGTGGTGATGTGGTGTTGGGCGGGATTATGTGTGGTAATGGGGTGGGCAGGATTATGTGTGGTGATGTGTTGGGGGCGGGATTGTGTGGTGCTGTGGCGGAGGGGCGGGATTATGTGTGGTAATGTGGTAGGGGGTGGGATTTTGTGTGGTGATGTGGTGGAGGGGCGGGATTATGTGTGGTGATGTGGTGGAGGGGCGGGATTATGTGTGGTGATGTGGTGGAGGGGCGGGATTATGTGTGGTGATGTGGTGGAGGGGCGGGATTATGTGTGATGATGTGGTGGGGGTGGGATTATGTGTGGTGATCTGGTGGAGGGGGGATTATGTGTGATAATGTGGTGGGGGCAGGATTATGTGTGGTAATGTGGTGGGGGCAGGATTATGTGTGGTGATGTGGTGGAGGGGCGAGATTATGTGTGGTGATATGGTGGGGGGCGGGATTATGTGTGGTGATGTTTTGGGGGGAATTAAGTGTGGTAATGGGGTGGGGAGGCGGGATTATGTGTGGTGATGTGTTGGGGGCTCGGGATTATGTGTGGTGATGTGGTGGGAGGGTGGGATTATGTGTGGTAATGTGGTTAGGGTGCGAGATTATGTGTGGTAATGTGGTGGGGGCGGGATTATGTGTGGTGATGTGCTGGGGTGGGATTATGTGTGGTAATGTGGTGGGGGGCAGGACTATGTGTGGTAATGTGGTGGGGGGCGGGATTATGTGTGGTGATGTGCTGGGGGTGGGATTATGTGTGGTGATGTGGTGGGTGGGTGGGATTATGTGTGGTGATGTGGTGGGGGGCGGGATTGTGTGTGGTGATGTGGTGCGGATTGTGTGTGGTAATATGGTGGGGGCGGGATTATGTGTGGTAATGTGGTGGGGGGCGGGATTGTGTGTGGTAATGTGATGGGGGGCGGGATTGTGTGTGGTAATGTGGTGGGGGGGCAGGATTGTGTGTGGTAATGTGGTGCGGGGTGGGATTGTGTGTGGTAATGTGGTGGGGGTGGGATTGTGTGTGGTAATGTGGTGGGGGGGCAGGATTGTGTGTGGTAATGTGAGGGCGGGATTGTGTGTGGTAATTGGGTGGGGGGCGGGATTATGTGTGGTGATGGGGTGGGGGCAGAGCTACTGTGCAGAGGGCAGGATTAGTGAGTAATCACGATGCCTCTTATATACAGTTATATGAAAAAGTTTGGGCACCCCTATTAATCTTAAGCTTAATGTTTTTTTAAAATTGTTTTTTTTGCAACAGCTATTTCAGTTTCATATATCTAATAACTGTTGGACACAGTAATGTTTCTGCCTTGAAATTAGGTTTATTGTACTAACAGAAAATGTGCAATCTGCATTCAAACAAAATTTGACAGGTGCATAAGTATGGGCACCTCACCAGAAAAGTGACATTAATATTTAGTAGATCCTCCTTATGCAAAAATAACAGCCTCTAGTTGCTTCCTGTAGCTTTTAATGAGTTCCTGGATCCTGGATGAAGGTATTTTTGACCATTTCTCTTTACAAAACAATTCCAGTTCAGTTAAGTTTGATGGTCGCCGAGCATGGACTGCCCTCTTCAAATGATCCCACAGATGTTCAATGATATTCCGTTCTGGGGACTGGGATGGCCATTCCAGAACAGTGTAATTGTTCCTCTGCATGAATGCCTGAGTAGATTTGGAGCAGTGTTTTGGATCATTGCCTTGCTAAAAGATCCATCCCCTGCGTAACTTCAACTTTGTCACTGATTCATGAACATTATTGTCAAGAATCTGCTGATACTGAGAGGAATCCATGCGTCCCTCAACTTTATCAAGATTCCCGGTGCCGGCATTGGCCACACAGCCCCAAAGCATGATGGAACCTCCACCAAATTTTACTGTGGGTAGCAAGTGTTTTTCTTGGAATGCTGTGTTTTTTTGCCGCCATGCATAACGTCTTTTTGTATGACCAAACAACTCAATCTTGGTTTCATCAGTCCACAGGACCTTCTTCCAAAAAGAAATTGGCTTCTCCAAATGTGCTTTTGCATACCTCAGCCGACTCTGTTTGTGGCGTGCTTGCAGAAACGGCTTCTTTCGCATCACTCTCCCATACAGCTTCTCCTTGTGCAAAGTGCATTGTATAGTTGACCGATGCACAGTGACACCATCTGCAGCAAGTTGATGCTGCAGCTCTCTAGAGGTGGTCTGAGGATTGTCCTTGACTGATCTCACCATTCTTCTTCTCTGCCTTTCTGATGTTTTTCTTGGCCTGCCACTTCTGGCCTTAACAAGAACTGTACCTGTGTTCTTCCATTTCCTTACTATGTTCCTCACAGTGGAAATTGACAGGTTAAATCTCTTAGACAGCTTTTTGTATCCTTCCCCTGAACAACTATGTTGAATAATCTTTGTTTTCAGATCATTTGACAGTTGTTTTGAGGAGCCCATGATGCCACTCTTCAGAGGAGATTCAAACAGGAGAACAACTTGCAAGTGGCCACTTTAAGTAGCTTTTCTCATGATTGCATACACCTGGCTATGAAGTTCAAAGCTCAATGAGGTTGCAAAACCAAAAAAAGTGCTTTCGTAAGTCAGTAAAAAGTAGGTAGGAGTATTTAAAACAAGAAAATGATAGGGTGCCCATACTTATGCACCTGTCAAATTTTGTTTGAATGCAGATTGCACATTTTCTGTTAGTACAATAAACCTCATTTCAAGGCAGAAACATTACTGTGTCCAACAGTTATTAGATATATGAAACTGAAATAGCTGTTGCAAAAAACTAATTTTTATAAAACATTAAGCTTAAGATTAATAGGGGTGCCCAAACTTTTTCAGATAACTGTATATAGATGCATAAATAACACAGGTCTGCAAAAAAAATTTTTTTCAAGAGCTTTTTGGTTATTCCACATACCGTATATACTCGAGTATAAGCTGAGATTTTCAGCCCAAATTTTTGGGCTGAAAGTGCCCCCTCGGCTTATACTCGAGTCACGGTCGGCGGGTGAGGGGGAGAGGGCACTGAGGCATACTTACCTGCTTCCGGGGCTCCTGGCGCTCCCCCTGCCCGTCCCACGGTCTTCGGTGCCGCAGCTCTTCCCCTGTTCAGCGGTCACATGGGACCGCTCATTAGAGAAATGAATACGCTGCTCCACCTCCCATAGGGGCAGAGCCGCATAATTCATTTCTCTAATCAGCGGTGCCGGTGACCGCTGACAGAGGAAGAGGCTGCGGCACCGAAGACCAGCTGTCCGGGGGAAGGAGCAGGACGCCGGGAGCAGGTAAGTATTACATATTTACCTTCCCTTGTTCCACCCGCCGGGCGCCGCTCAGTCTTCGCGTCCTCTTGTTCTGACTGTTCAGGTCAGAGGGCGCGATGACGCATATAGTGTGCGCGCCGTCCTCTGCCTGATCAGTCAGTGCGGAGAGACGCCAGGACAGGACGCTGAGGAGCTGCAAGCAAGAGAGGTGAGTATGTGTTTTTTATTTTTTATTGCAGCAGCAGCAGCAATGGCACAGCTTTATGTGGAGCATCTATGGGGCAACGGTGCACAGCATTATATATATAAGGCACAGCTTTATGTGGAGCATCTATGGGGCAACGGTGCAGAGCACTATATATATGGCACAGCTTTATGTGGAGCATCTATGGGGCAACGGTGCAGAGCACTATATATAAGGCACAGCTTTATGTGGAGCATCTATGGGGCCATAATCAAAGGTCAAAGGTGCAGAGCATTATATATAGCACAGCTATCTATGGGGCCATAATCAAAGGTGCAGAGCATTGTATATGGCACAGCTATCTATGGGGCCATAATCAAAGGTGCAGAGCATTGTATATGGCACAGCTTTCTATGGAGCATCTATGGGGCCATAATGAACTGTGCAGAGCATTATATATGGCACAGCTTTATGTGGAGCATCTATGGGGCCATAATGAACGGTGCAGAGCATTATATGAGGCACAGCTTTATGTCGAGCATCTATGGGGCCATAATGAACGGTGCAGAGCATTATATGTGGCACAGCTTTATGTCGAGCATCTATGGGGCCATAATGAATGGCATGGAGCATCTATTTTAAATTTTGAAATTCACCGGTAGCTGCTGCATTTTCCACCCTAGGCTTATACTCGAGTCAATAAGTTTTCCCAGTTTTTTGTGGCAAAATTAGGGGGGTCGGCTTATACTCGGGTCGGCTTATACTCGAGTATATACGGTAATCTGTTAATATGTTTTTAGGTGCGCTGAATCCGAAAATGACCTTCGTTTTGTCATAGGACATGATCACGTTTTCTGACAATTTAAGTAACTATGTTAAATAAGACAATACCTCAAAATAAATGAAAATGGACTCATAAAATTAATTTTTTATTACAAATGTTGCATGAAAATCATTTTTTGACTGCAATGAGCTCAATAACTCACACGAAAATCGATTCTTCTTCCCTGTGAGGCTTCTCTTGGTATATTTACACTTGTGAGTAGCATTTGGAATGTCTCTCTGAAGCATCCAACAGTAGTCTGCCATCATTGTAATGCTCCATCTTCCCTGGTATCTTCTTTCCATCTCTTTAATGTCCTGGTGGAATCGTTCACCTTGCTTTTCACTCACAGCTCCCAAATTTTCAGGAAAGTTGTCAAGGTGGGAATGAAGGAAATGCATTTTCAAATTCATCCGGCAACCTAAAGCTTGAAATGCTTTCAGCATTCGTCCGACAAATTTTTTTGTAGTCAGGGTCTTTGTTATTGCCTAAAAATTTCTCTACGTCCTCTTTAAATGCAAACCACCCTTCTTTTTGAGGATGCATCATGGTATTGATAAACTCTTGATCAGCTATAAGCCTTCTAATGTCTGGTCCGAAGAACACACCTTCCTTCAATTTTGCCTCCGAGAGGTGTTGTGAATTTGCTTTTTGCTCCCTCTAGTGGTTACTAGTTTTTTGACTCTGGTTTTTCTGTCATTCCTTTTATCCGCACCTGGGTCGTTAGTTAGGGGTGTTGCTATTTAAGCTCCCTGGACCTTCAGTTCTATGCCTGGCAACGTAGTTATCAGAGCTAGTCTGCTGTGCTCTTGTCTACTGATCCTGGTTCCAGTTATATCAGCTAAGTCTGCCTTTTGCTTTTTGCTATTTGTTTTGGTTTTGTATTTTTGTCCAGCTTGTTCCAAATCTATATCCTGACCTTTGCTGGAAGCTCTAGGGGGCTGGTGTTCTCCCCCCGGACCGTTAGACGGTTCGGGGGTTCTTGAATTTCCAGTGTGGATTTTGATAGGGTTTTTGTTGACCATATAAGTTACCTTTCTTTATTCTGCTATCAGTAAGCGGGCCTCTCTGTGCTAAACCTGGTTCATTTCTGTGTTTGTCATTTCCTCTTACCTCACCGTCATTATTTGTGGGGGGCTTCTATCCAGCTTTGGGGTCCCCTTCTCTGGAGGCAAGAAAGGTCTTTGTTTTCCTCTACTAGGGGTAGCTAGATTCTCCGGCTGGCGCGTGTCATCTAGAATCAACGTAGGAATGATCCCCGGCTACTTCTAGTGTTGGCGTTAGGAGTAGATATATGGTCAACCCAGTTACCACTGCCCTATGAGCTGGATTTTTGTATTCTGCAGACTTCCACGTTCCTCTGAGACCCTCGCCATTGGGGTCATAACAGAGAGGCCTGGAAACTTGGTGACCAAGTATTTGAAGAATTCTCCATCTTTTGGAAGTAATTTTACGAATTGCTTCATCAATCCCAAGCCTGCTCGTTCAGCTTGCAACATGTTGAAGCTGGTTTCATTAGCTCACTCTGAAAGTTCTTTTCTTTGAAAGTTATATTTTTTTGGAATTGTATATCTTCAATGCATTGATGTGAATTAATTAATAGTAATTTTGACTTTCAAAACCCTAAGATAAAAAAATACCAAAAATTGAGAAAAATATACTAAATTTGTAGAGAATTTTGCATTTTGTGGCAAATCCTGACATCCAGGATTTTTTAAAATATTTTTTTCTTTTTCAGTACACCAAAATACATGGAAATTAGATTAAAATAATCAAACAGCTTTTTAGTCGCAGACCTGTGTAATGAAAGGGCCGGTACATGAAAGTGCTTATTCCACAAAACTGAGCATGGGCAGGACGGGGAGTGACAATGCCCACCCTTATAATTCTCAACCATTCGTCCCCCATCTGGAGCATGGTTTCTGGTGAGATGCAGAAACAAGAAGAAGTTGGAAAGAACGGTGAACTAGACAGTTAGCTGCAGTGAGCTTTTTTGTTTTTACACCTTAAAGTTATTATTATACTTTGAGATCTGGAGAGACCTCAGAACATAATATGAAACATTCAATTTTCAGCGAATTACTTTGATGTTAATCACATTTCTTTGCCAAATTCAAACAAACTACCAAATTAAAATTTTTGCAGATTCATTCATCACTATGTGATATATCAAAAGAAAGATTAGTTTATATCAAAGAATCATAAAGATTAACTTCAAAAAGACAAACGGCACAAAAAAGTGTTCTTGAATGCAGGTGGGGCTCAGAAGTGTAATTATTTTTTTTACCATATAGGGAAGTATTAAGACTGAAGTGTAAACTTATGAAATTAGACGACTTATCCAATCAAACCCTTAAAGTAAATGCCAAATGTGAATCATTCCTTTATACAGTGGCGTAACTACAAAGTTATGGGCCCCGATGCAAACTTTCAAATGGGCCCCCCATACCAAAATATATAGGTGAATTAGAAATGGCGACACACAAACGGCATCTGTATTAGTAATACATGCGCCATTACAGAATTAGTCGTAGGCTGGGTATGTGTATGGCTATAATATGTGTTCTGTGACTATGTGGGATCATTATGGGATGTCTGCACCTAGCCACACTCTGCTCCACTATGCATATGGCTATAATATTTGCTCTGTGGCTATGGGGGATCATTATGGGATGGCCGCACCCAGCCGGAAATCTGCATCCCATAAATTGGTGCATGGGTCCCACACCTCTAAGCTCCTGCCCGAAGAGTACATGACATGTGTACTCCATACCTCCCAACTTTTGAATAAGGAAAAGAGGGACAAAGTTGCGGCGCGTGCAGCGTGTCGTGGCAAATTTTAGGCCACGCCTCTGACCACACCCATTTCACAACTAGTCACACCCAAATCCACGTCCCAACCACACCCATTTAGCACTGCTGATCACACTGTTTCATAAACAATAATTATAAACAAAAAATATGTACACACATGATGCTCCATACTGTATAATGGCCACACATGATGCTCCATACTGTATAATGGCCACACAGTGCTCCATACTGTACAATGGCCACACATGATGCTCCATACTGTATAATGGCCACACATGATGCTCCATACTGTATAATGACTGCACATGATGTTCTATATTGTATAATGACCGCACATGATGCTCCATACTGTATAATGGCCAAACATGATGCTCCATACTGTATAATGACCGCACATGATGCTCCATACTGTATAATGACTGCACATGATACTCCATACTGTATAATGACTGCACATGATGCTCAATACTGTATAATGGCCATTGGCCACACATGATGCTCCATACTGTATAATGGCCACACAGTGCTCCATACTGTATAATGACCACACAGTGCTCCATACTGTACAATGGCCCCACATGGTGCTCCATACTGTATAATGGCCACACATGATGCTCCATACTGTATAATGGCCACACATGATGCTCCATACTGTATAATGGCCACACATGATGCTCCATACTGTATAATGGCCACACAGTGCTCCATACTGTACAATGGCCACACATGGTGCTCCATACTGTATAATGGCCACACATGATGCTCCATACTGTATAATGGCCACACATGATGCTCCATACTGTATAATGGCCACACAGTGCTCCATACTGTACAATGGCCACACATGATATTGACTACAGTATAATGGCCACACATAGTTACTCCTACACATGCAGCTGAGCTCCGTACACTTTGCACATGCGGCTCTGCTCCGTACACCTCGTACACATGTGGCTCTGCTCCGTACACCTCGTACACACGTGGCTGCGGTCCGTACACACGTGGCTCCACTCCGTACACCTCGTACACACCCAGCTCCACTCCGCACACCTCATACACACCCGGCTCCGCTCCGTAAACCTCGTACACACACGATTCCGCTCCATACACCTTGCACACACGGCTGTTGTGAATTCCGTTCTTGGGCTCCATCCTGTGGTTGTGAATGGTATTTTTGGGAGTTCTGCTCTTGGGCTCCCTCTGGTGGTTTCGAGTGGAACTTAGCAGCTGCCTTCACTAATCAGTTCCCTGGCCTTGTTATTTAACTGGGCTCTAGTCTGTAGTCGATGCCAGCTGTCAATGTTCTCCTGTTGGATTCAGTCCTCTCCTGGAAGTACTCTGTTGGCCAGTCCATTTCAGCTTAAAGAAGTTGTCCACTACTATAACCTTTTTTTTTTTCATAAATCTTGCTATTATGGGCCACTGAAAACATCTACTGTGTTTATTTTAGCAATATTACCTTTTATCATGCTGTAGCAGCACATCTTTAGTGCTGGATTCAGCTCTCATGGGGTTAATCGACAACTTCCTTTTTCCTGAGTTACTGTGCTCTAATACTACAAGTTCCATGATGCATTGCACTGCTACTAAGCATGAACCTACCACACCCACTCCAAAACACACCCAAACCCCTCCCTCCTCTCCCTCCTCTAGCTTCAGAAAGATTTTTGATGTCATTTCTGTCCAACCTCCTCTTTTACATTTGTCCAACCCACACTCCATTACACACAGATAAATGGACAGATAGATAGATAGATAGATAGATAGATAGATAGATAGATAGATAGATAGATAGATAGATACAGATATATCTATATATCTATGTCTATTTCCATAGATATGTCCATATCCATGTTTCTAAACCCCTTCACCCCCTGGAGCTTTTTTGTTTTCGTTTATCGCTCCCCTTCTTTCCAGAGCCATAATTTTTCCGTCAATATAGCCATTTGATCATTTGCGGGACAAGTTCTACTTTTGAACGACACCATTGGTTTTACCATGTCGTGTAGCAGAAAATGTGAAAGAAATTCAAAGTGCAATGAAATGGCAAAAAAGTGCAATCCCACACTTGTTTTTTGCTTGGCTTTTTGGCTAGGTTCCCTAAATGCTAAGGCTGTGTGCACACGTTGTGGATCTGATTGCAGATCCGCAGCGTTTTTTGCTGCACTGAATTGCATCAAATCTGCAGTGTAGTGTACAACCAATGTAAGTCTATGGGAGCCGCAGACTTGTTGTGCACATGCTGTGGAAAAAGCCGCACCAAAACCACACCAAGATCTGCATCAAAACCGCACCAAAAACTGCATCAAAACCGCACCAAAACTGCAAAACTGCACCAGGTTTTGATGCAGTTTTTGGTGCAGTTTTGATGCAGTTTTTGGTGCAGTTTTGATGCTTTTTTTGGAGCGGTTTATGCGCGGTTTTAATGCCGTTTTTGGAAATAAGTAAATAAACGGAAAATGTGCATAATTTGAATGGAAACATGCATGAAAAAACGGATTCCAAGGCCGGATTCATCATTTCACAGCTCAGTTTCATACTTTTTTTGCCGCAAAAAAACGCATGCGTTTATTTGCGGCAAAAAATGCATTGCTGTCTATGTAAACACATGCGTTTTTAAGCACATGCGTTTGCGTTAAAAACGCATGCGTTTTTATAGAAAAAAACAGAAAAAAACACTGAAACACCACCCACCACCATCAGGGTGATAAAGGGATCCAAACCCTAACCCTAACCCTACCCCTAACCTCACCCCTAACCGTTTAATGAACATTTTCTGACAGTCATAGTGCCACGATATTTCAGTGCCATGTATTTCAGTGCCACGTATATAAGTGCCACGTATATAAGTGCCACGTATGTAAGTGCCACGTGCCACGTATTTAAGTGCTACGTATGTAAGTGCCACGTATGTAAGTGCCATGTATGTAAGTGCCACGTATGTAAGTGCCATGTATTTAAGTACCACGTGACACGTATTTCAGTGCCACGTATTTCAGTGCCACGGATTTAAATGCCACCTATGTAAGTGCCACGTATTTCAGTGCCACGTATTTAAGTGCCACGTATTTCAGTGCCACGGATTTAAGTGCCACGTATGTAAGTGCCACGTGCCACGTATTAAAGTGTCACGTATTTCTGTCACGTTTACGGTTAGGGTTAGGGTTGATGTCACCGCTCTATAGGACCATCAGTGACACACTGACAGGAGGCAATGGCTCCTGCAGTGTATCACTGAGGTTACTAAAGTTCACTGGTCTCACTTTATGGCAAAAAGCTGCGTGGGAACTTTCTCATACAGCATGCCATAATGTGAGACTAGGGACTATTTTCTCACAGGGGCGTAGGAATACATTGTGGGGAATACATTGTGGAAGGATACCTTCCTCCCCTCATTGTGTTCCTAGAGCCCCTGGTGAGTGGTTGCGTCAGCTGATGCTGCTGTTCTCCACGGGAGATCGTCGTGGGACACTCATTTTAATTGGATTTCTGCGGATCAGGGAGTATAGTGTTTGTTTATTATTTTAATATTTTTTACAGATGACAATGGCTTCGGGGATCAAAGTGACAAGTGATGGTGAGTATGTAATCTATGTTTAATGTACTGTATGTCTATATGTATGTATGTATGTAATGTATGTATGTATGTATGTACTGTATGTCTGTATGTATGCACTGTATGTACTGTATGTATGTACTGTATGCGCATGTCGTCGCATGCCGCATGGCGCATGTCGTCGCATGCCGCATGTCGTCGCATGGCGCATGTCGTCGCATGGTGCATGTAGTTGCATGGCGTATGTCGTCGCATGGTGCATGTCGTCACATGCTGCATGTCGCATGTTGTTGCATGGCGCATGTCATCGCATGCTGCATGGCGCATGTTGTCGCATGGCGCATGTCATCGCATGGCGCATGTCGCATGTTGTCGCATGTCGTCGCATGGCGCATGTCATTGCATGGTACATGTCGCATGCCGTCGCATGGCGCATGTTGCCGCATGGTGAGTGTCGTTGCATGGTGCATGTCGCCGCATGGCGCATGTCGTTGCATGGTGCATGTTGTCACATGCTGCATGTCGCATGTTGTTGCATGGCGCATGTCATCGCATGCTGCATGGCGCATGTTGTCGCATGGCGCATGTCATCGCATGGCGCATGTCGCATGTTGTCGCATGTCGTCGCATGGCGCATGTCATTGCATGGTACATGTCGCATGCCGTCGCATGGCGCATGTTGCCGCATGGTGAGTGTCGTCGCATGCTGCATGTCGCATGGCGCATGTCATCGCATGGCGCATGTCGCATGGTACATGTCGCATGCCGTCGCATGGCGCATGTCGTCGCATGGTGCATGTCGTCACATGCTGCATGTCGCATGTTGTTGCATGGCGCATGTCATCGCATGCTGCATGGCGCATGTTGTCGCATGGCGCATGTCATCGCATGGCGCATGTCGCATGTTGTCGCATGTCGTCGCATGGCGCATGTCATTGCATGGTACATGTCGCATGCCGTCGCATGGCGCATGTTGCCGCATGGTGAGTGTCGTCGCATGCTGCATGTCGCATGGCACATGTCATCGCATGGCGCATGTCGCATGGTACATGTCGCATGCCTTCGCATGGCGCATGTCGCCGCATGGTGAGTGTCGTCGCATGTCGTGTGTTGTATGTATGTATGTATGTATGTATGTACTGTATATGTGTATTTTTTTTTTTTTTACATTCAACACATTGAACACGGATGATGGGACTACTACTGTCCCATCATTGGCTAATGTGTCACTCACTGTCACTGTAGCAGGCAGAGCCCGATGGGACTTGTTGTCCCATCGGACGATGCCTGCACACAGAGTCAGACACAAACACACACACACACACACCACCCCCCAGCACATACCGGTCCGCACAGCGCCGGGGACCGGGACCGCACAGCGCCGGAGCTCGGGACCGCAAAGCGCCAGCGACCGCACATCGCCGGCGCCCGGGACCGCACGGCGCCCAGGACCGCACAACGCCGGCGCCCGGGACCGCACAGCGCCGGGGACCGGGACCGCACAGCACCGGCGCTCGGGACCGCACAGCACCGGCGCCCACCCGCACATCCCTGCCTAGCTCCGCCCGCCCCCAGCACGGCCCCGCAGGCAGCCTCAGCTCCGCCCACAGCCCAGTCACTCTTTATGAGTGACTGCTGTCTGTGGAGCCTGGGGACACGCCTGCTACTGACGTCACGTCAATTTCCAGAGTCTGGAAATTGACGTGACATCGGCGGAAATGAGCGGCGGCTGAAGCCTGGGGGTCACGTGACCCGGACTCAGGCACCAGCATAGCGCCGCTCACAGGCGAAAACGGCTAAAGAAGGTATTTACACAAATCATCAGGGGCCCCGGGGGGATACATAGGAGGGTTAATTGAAAGTAGTGAACAACCCCTTTAAGATAAGTTCTGCTAGTACTTGGGTGTATCCCTGCTTTTGACCTTCTGTTTAGGTTTAAGTTATGTCTCTTTTGTCCAGCTTGTCATTATGAAATATTCAGGCTAGTTGGAAGCTCTGGGGTGCAGATTTGCCCCTCCACACCGTGAGTCGGTGTGGAAGTTATTTTTTGTAAACTCTGCGTGGATTTTAGTTTTTATACTGACCACACAGTATCCTTTTCTATCTCTGTCTATTTAGATAGTGTTGGCCTCCTTTGCTAAAATCTATTTTCATTTCTGAGTTTGTCATTTCCCTCTCCACTCACCGTTAATATTTGTGGGGGGCTATCTTTCCTTTGGGGGGTTTCTCTGAGGCGAGATAGTTTTCCGTTTCCATCTTCAGGGGTAGCTAGTTCTTAGGCTGTGTCGAGGCGTCTAGGCAGAGATAGGAACGTCCCACGGCTAATTCTAGTGTTGGTGTTAGGAGTAGGGATTGCGGTCAGTAAAGCTACCACCTCCTCAGAGCTTGTACATTTTACCCACCAGGTCATTTCTGTGCTGCTCCGTAATCACCAGGTCATAACTGTGATTGCTGTCGGTGGAGCTGCCACCTCCTCAGAGCTTGTCCATGATTGGTTTTACCCACCAGGTCATCTCAGTGCTACTCCGTAACCACCAGGTCATAACACATGGCTCCACTTCGTACACCTTGTACACACCCAGCTCCGCTCCGTACACCTCGTACACACACGGCACAGCTCCATACACCTTGCACACACCCAGCTCCACTCCGTACACCTCATACACACATGGCTCCACTTCATACACCTTGCACACACCCAGCTCCGCTCCGTACACCTCGTACACACGGCACCGCTCCATACACCTTGCACACACCCACCTCAGCTCCGTACACCTCATACACACACTGCTCCGCTCCATACACCTTGCACACACCCAGCTCAGCTCCGTACACCTCATACACACACGGCTCCGCTCCATACACCTTGCACACACCTGGCTCCGCTCCGTACACCTCACACACGGCTCCGCTCCGTATACCTCATACACACCCAGCTCCGCTCCGTACACCTCGTACACACACGGCTCCGCTCCGTATACCTCGCACACACACGGCTCTGCTCCGTACACCTCGTACACACACGGCTCCGCTCCGTACACCTTGCACACACGGCTCCGCTCCGTACACCTCATACACACCCAGCTCCGCTCCGTATACCTCATACACACACGGTTCCGCTCCGTACACCTCGTACACACCCGGCTCCGCTCTATACACCTTGCACACATGGCTCCGCTCTGTACACCTCATACACACACTGCTCTGCTACATCCACACAAACCAATCCTGACCTCACACAAAAGCTTACCCTCCTCCAGCACGATGACGACCAGCACTGCACTACTGTCCTGCACTACTCGGAAGCCCTTGATCATGTGACTCCGACTCCTCCCCTCCTGTGACCTCATCACAGGTCCTGTGCGCACAGAGCAGCTGCAGCCATAGTTGTGGTGTGCGGCTCTCTGCAGTGGAGGGCCTCTGCTGCGGGACAAGTGGAGTCCCACCCGTGATCGCGCACGCACTGAGAGTGCACGTGCACCAGGGCCTGTAAAGAAGGTTTATTTAAAGGGCCGCCGGCCCATTTTGTAGCTCAGAGTTCTTAGGGGCCCGCCCAGTCTGCTGGACTGGGCGGGCCCTTAAGCACTCTGGGCCCCGTCGCAGCTGCGAGCCCTGCGACCACGGTAGTTACGCCCCTGCCTTTATATGCCCCCATGATTCAGAATATTAAAAACCATAGTTTAGATGCTGCTTCCTTTGTAACTCGAACCAAAACCAAGGTGGCATCCTTGGAAGTTCTAAAAAGTTTCCAGGTTCTTTTCGTTGTTGCATGATAAATGCATCCAAAGACTCGTCGGATGAAGTGGAATCTAATAAGATTCTCTTGCTTAAAAGATCTAGATATCCAGCTTTAATGACATAAGAATTGCAAAGATTGTGTTGTTGAGAATCACAGAAGGAAGATAAGAATGAAGAACTGCAATTATTGAAGCTTTGTCCTTAAGCCAAAGTAGCCAGAGGGGGAAGCTACCCAAGAGAAATAGGGGCCTGGATCACTCCTGTTATTCATGACATTTTTGGGAACCATGGAAAATAAAATAATGCACCCTACTGTAAGCAATATCTGTTAATATAATGCTATGAATATGACATTAAGCTAAACCATTGAGGAAGGTCTAAAAGATTGTACATTTTTCACCTTAACTTTTGGCTGGATGAATGGACTTTTCTAAAAGGAGTCTGCAGATGTATACCCTCAGAGTGGTCTACATTACCAACCCTTAAATCTGGATAGGCAATAGACATAGATTAATGAAACCAAGATAGCAAATTGGAAAATTGGTACTGGCAGGTGGATACTTTCACTGAAGTATACAAGCAGGAGGTCAGGGTAGGTGGTGGAGTACTTCACAACTACATACAGGCAGGTCAGGGCAGGCTACAAATGGCACAGGAAGGGAGGAATAGCAGTGAGCAGAAGTCTAGGCGCAGATGACACCAATTATGGAGACGTGCATCTTTCTTCAGAAAAAGACATTCTTGATGAAACTAAGATTTGTACAATTGCCTCTGGATCTCTGAACACAATCATTTAATTGGCTGCAAACTCTGCATCTGGACCAGTTGATGAGATTGGAGTCCCAGAAGACTTCTTGAAGGAGCTACTGAGAACCAGGGGTTTAAGAATTGATACATGAGAAGAATTAGGAATTGTAAAAAATACTGAAATGTGCATCTTAAAAGATAACAACATTGAACATTGAATTTGTCTAAAAACAGTATTTGGGACGAGAAGCAGGCTTGTAACATGGATGAACAGAGGGGAAAATAAGTATTTGATACACTGCTGATTTTGCAAGTTTTCCCACCTACAAAGAATGGAGAGGTCTGTAATTTTTATCGTAGGTACACTTCAACTATGAGCGACAGAATCTTTAAAAAATCCAGAAGATCACATTTTATGATTCTTACATAATTGATTTGAATTTCATTGCATGAAATAAATATTTGATACAATAGAAAAATAGAGCTTAATGCTTGGTACAGAATCCTTTGTTTGCAATTACATAGGTCAGATGTTTCCTGTAGTTCTTAACCAAGATTGCACACACTGCAGCAGGGATTTTGGCCCATTCCTCCATTCAGATGTTCTCCAGATCTTTCAGGTTTTGGGGCTGTTGCTGAGCATCATTGAGTTTCAGATACCTCCAAATATTTTCTATTGGGTTCAGGTCTGGAGACTGGCTAGGCTACCTTAAATGCTTCTTACAGAGCCACTCCTTAATTGCCCCAGCTGTGTATTTCAGGTCATTGTCATGCTGGAATGGTCTCAGCCAATACCCATCTTCAATGGTCTTACTGAGGGAAGGAGGTTGGCCAAAATCATACAATACATGACCCCAGCCATCATCTCTTCAATACTGTGCAGTCATCCTGTCCCCTTTGCAGACAACCACCCCCAAATTATTAAGTTTCCCCCACCATGCTTGACAGTTGGGGCGGTGTTCTTTGGGTTGCACTCATCCCTCCTCTTCCTTCAAACACTGTGAGTGGCGTTAATACCAGAAGGTTCTATTTTGGCCTCATCTGACCACATGACCTTCTCCCATGCCTCCTCTGTATCATATACAGAATTAGAACTCAGCCACATATAAATCCAAAACTGGATAAAACAAAAACTCCCCAACAATATATATGAAAATCCGGAAAAAGGAGTCATAGAGTTGTCTTTAGAGGTACAAAATGACATGTTTATTTAACAACCATAAATATAAGGAATGCTAATATTTAAGTATACATACAGAATCATACAGAGTAATACTGTGAATAATGGAAAACGGGTAAACAAAATCCACAGGTCGTACCTACAGTGTACGCCTAGAGAGTCCGGGTAAACACAATGAGTAAGTGGCCATACCAACTTACTGATCCCACCCACAATATGTGTAAAATAAAGGGCTATCAGTTAATAAGAGACCGGACCTCACCCATGTTAGACGTGGTATGAACCTGTGGAACCGCCAGCCCCTACGCGCGTTTCGCGTAGGCTTCTTCGGGGGGCTCCTCTGTATCATCCAGATTATCATTGTTGAACTTCAAATGGGCCTGGACATGTGCTGGTGTGAGCAGGGGGACCTTGTGTGCCCTGCAGGATTTTAATCCATGACAACGTTGTGCATAGCTAACAGTAATGTTTGAGACTGTGGTTACAGCTCTCTTCTAGTGATTGATCAGGTCCTCCTATGTAGTTCTGGGCTGATTCCTGACCTATCTTAGAATTATCCTTACCCCGCGATGCGAGATTTTGCATGGAGCCCCAAACTGAGGAAAATTGACAGTCATCTTGTGCTTCTTATATTTTCTGATTGTGTCAAAAGTTATTATCTTCTCACTAAGTTGCTTGCCTATTGTCCTGTAGTCCATCCCAGCATTGTGCAGGTCTACAATTTTGTCTCTGGTGTTCTTAACAGCTCTTTGGTCTTGGCCATGGTGGAGAGGTTGGAGTGTGATTGATTGAGGGTGTAAACGGGTGTCTTTTATATAGGTAAAGAGTTCAAACAGGGGCAAATAATATAGGTAATGAGTGCAGTGTGGGAGGGTATCCTAAAGAAAAACTAACAGGTCTGTTATAGCCAGAATTCATGCTGGTTGGTCAGTGATCAAATATTTATTTCAGGCAATAAAATGCGAATTATTCATTTAAAAATCAAACAATATTATTTTCTGGTTTTAATTTTTAGATTTTTTCTCTCTCAGGTGAAGTGTACCTACGATAAAAATTACAGACCTATCCATTATTTGTAGGTGTGAAAACTTGCAAAATCAGCAGTGTATCAAATACGCATCTTCCCCACTGTACCTAGAAGACTGCAAAACCCAATCCTAATCCTTGTCCTCAAAAATGAAAAAGGGTAAATTTTAGCATGAATTCTTCAATTACATTTTTGCAGTCAGTTGGTACCAAGGTAAGCAGATTTAACTACTTGACAAATAGCTCTTCAGTATTTGATGTATTTACTATGCTATGCTTATATTATGCTTTGCTTAATGTACTAGTCGGAAATTTTCTCTGCAGGTCACATTCAAGGAGATATTTTGATTGACCTCAGTGGTAGTTCCACAATTCATCATCTCTATGCAGTCTGTGAATTTTTCAAACACATCATAGTGCTGAAAGCCAATGACAGATGCATCCTAGAGCTGAAAAGATGGGCGGACGAACGCACAGGAGCATTTGAGTGGGACCATGCTGCGAAACATCATGCAGACATGGAAGGAAAAAGGTGATATATACTGATACTGTACAATTAACATGGAAATATGCAGAATATTGTACAGTGGTATGTAAACGTTTGAGCACTCCTGGTCAAAATCACTGTTATTGTGAACAGTTAAGCAAGTTGAGGATAAAATGATCTCTAAAAGGCCAAAAGTTAAACATAACACATTTCCTTTGTATTTTAGGCAAAAAAATATTGCATTGTCATTTTTGTTTTCATTTTAAAAATTAAAAAAAAAAATGGGCCGATGCAAAAGTTTTTGCTCTTGTGGAGATTCGTATAAACAGATAACTTTGACAAAGGTTTCAGATCTTAATTAGCCTGTTAGGGTTATGGTTTGTTCAACATCATTGTTAAGAAAGACCAGGCAATACAAATTTCCCAGCTTTTCAACAACCCAGCTGTCTCTAACCTTGTGCCAAAAAACAGTAACCATGAGTTCTTCTAAGCAGCTGCCTAGCACTCTGAAAATAAAAATGTTGGAGGCGTACAAAGCAGGAGAAGGCTTTAAGAAGAAAGCAAAGTGTTTTCAAGTTGCCCTTTCCTTAGATTGAAATGTTATTAAATGTAATTAACAAATTTCAGTTAACAGAAACAGTGGAGGTCAAGATAAGATCTGGATGACTAAGCAAAATTTCATGTAGAGCGACTCGTTGGATTGCTAGAGAAATAAATCAAAACCCCCTCTTGACAGCAAAAGATCTTCAGAAAGATTTATTAGACTCTGTATTTGGGGTGCACTGTTCATTGTTCTACTGTTCAGAGACACCTGCACAAATATGGTCTTCATGGAAGAGTCATCAGAAGAAAACCTCTCCTGTGTTCTCACCATAAAATTCAGAGTCAGAAGTATACACAAGAACATCTAAACAAGCCTGATACCTTTTGAAAACAAGTCCCATGTACTGATGAGGGTAAAATAGAACTCTTTGTCCATAATCATTAAAAGTACAGTTAGGTCCATATATATTTGGACAGAGACAACATTTTTCTCATTTTGGTTATAGACATTACCACAATGAATTTTAAACAAAACAATTCAGATGCAGTTGAAGTTCAGACTTTCAGCTTTCATTTGAGGGTATCCACATTAAAATTGGATGAAGGGTTTAGGAGTTTTAGCTCCTTAACATGTGCCACCCTGTTTTTAAAGGGACCAAAAGTAATTGGACAGATTCAATAATTTTAAATAAAATATTCATTTCTAGTACTTGGTTGAAAACCCTTTGTTGGCAATGACTGCCTGAAGTCTTGAACTCATGGACATCACCAGACGCTGTGTTTCCTCCTTTTTGATGCTCTGCCAGGCCTTCACTTCGGTGGTTTTCAGTTGCTGTTTGTTTGTGGGCCTTTCTGTCTGAAGTTTAGTCTTTAACAAGTGAAATGCATGCTCAATTGGGTTGAGATCAGGTGACTGACTTGGCCATTCAAGAATATTCCACTTCTTTGCTTTAATAGACTCCTGGGTTGCTTTGGCTTCATGTTTTGGGTCATTGTCCATCTGTAGTATGAAACGACGACCAATCAGTTTTGCTGCATTTGGCTGGATCTGAGCACACAGTATGGCTCTGAATACCTCAGAATTCATTTGGCTGCTTCTGTCCTGTGTCACATCATCAATAAACACTAGTGACCCAGTGCCACTGGCAGCCATGCATGCCCAAGCCATCACACTGCCTCCGCCGTGTTTTACAGATGATGTGGTATGCTTTGGATCATGAGCTGTACCAAGCCTTCGCCATACTTTTCTCTTTCCATCATTCTGGTAGAGGTTGATCTTGGTTTCATCTGTCCAAAGAATGTTCTTCCTGAACTGTGCTGGCTTTTTTAGATGTTTTTTAGCAAAGTCCAGTATAGCCTTTTTATTCTTGACACTTATGAGTGGCTTGCACCGTGCAGTGAACCCTCTGTATTTACTTTCATGCAGTCTTCTCTTTATGATAGATTTGGATATTGATACGCCTACCTCCTGGAGAGTGTTGGTCACTTGGTTGGCTGTTGTGAAGGGGTTTCTCTTCACCATGGAGATTATTCTGCGATCACCCACCACTGTTGTCTTCCGTGGGCGCCCAGGTCTTTTTGCATTGATGAGATCACCAGTGCTTTCTTTCCTTCTCAGGATGTACCAAACTGTACATTTTGCCACTCCTAATATTGTAGCAATTTCTCGGATGGGTTTTTTCTCTGTTTTCACAGCTTAAGAATGGCTTGTTTCACCTTCATGGAGAGCTCCTTTGACCGCATGTTTACTTCATAGGAAAACCTTCCAAATGCAAGCACCACACCTCAAATCAACTCCAGGCCTTTTATCTGCTTAGTTGAGAATGACATAATGAAGGGATTGCCCACACCTGTCCATGAAATATCCTTGGAGTCAATTGTCCAATTACTTTTGGTCCCTTTAAAAAACAGGGTGGCACATGTTAAAGAGCTGAAACTCCTAAACCCTTCATCCAATTTTAATATGGATACCCTCAAATGAAAGCTAAAAGTCTAAACTTCAACTGCATCTGAATTGTTTTGTTTAAAATTAAATTGTGGTAATGTCTATAACCAAAATGAGAAAAATGTTGTCTCTGTCCAAATATATATGGACCTAACTGTATGTGTGGAGAAAAAAGGTCACAGAATTTACAGAAAAGAACAGCTCACCAACTATTAGGCATGGAGGTGGATCAATCATTCTTGTTTTTGGGTTGTGTTGCAGTCAATGGCACGAGGAACATTTCAAGGGTAGAGGGAAGAATGGATTCATTGAATTTTCAACAAACTCTTGATGCAAACATAACACCATCTGTAAAAAAAACCTGAAGTTGAAAAGAGGATGGCTTCTACAAATTAATAGTGATCCTAGACACATGTCAAAATCCACAATAGATGACCTTAAAAGGCGCAAGCTGGAAGTTTTGCAATGTGCCTAACAGTCCCCTGATTTAAACATCATTGAAAATCTGTATCCAGATTTCCAAATAGCGGAGGATGCAAGACGACCCATGAATCTCAAAGAACTGGAAGAATTGTCCAAGAAGAATGGATGAAAATCCCTAAAACAAGAATTAAAAGGCTCTTGTCTGACTACAAAAAAAGCATTTAAAACCTGGCATACTTTCAAAAGGGGGTGCTACCACGTACTAACCATGCAGAGTGCCCAAACTTTTGCATTGGTCCATTTTCCTTTTTGTAATTTTTAAAATATAGAAAATGTAAATATATGTTTTTCCCTAAAATACAATGGAAATGTGTCATCTTTAACTTTAGCCCTTTTAGAGTTAATTTAATCTTCAACTTGCTTAACTGTTCAGAATAAAAGTTGCTTTGCCCAGGGGTGCCAAAACTTTTACAGGCCACTGTATATCTTCCACCTATCATATTTTTAAATGTTATTCTTTTGAAAATCAAATTTCAGCTGACAGTAAAAAGGTCTACTCTTTCCACTCAGGTTAAATTTCTTAATCATTGGTTTTTTCTGAAAGGACACAGTAAGGCTGTGATCACATCACATTTTGGGTCAGAGTTATAATTGGGAGAATCCCATAAGTACAGCTCTGCATTTATCTCCATGTATGCCATGGATTTGCCCTAGAGGGAGATATATCACTCACTGCCCACAATTTAAAAAAAGTATACCAATTGATTATTAAACTCCATAAACTTGAACAGCTCTTTACCTGGAACATGCGTAAAGAGGTGGGACGGGATTGGGTCAAGTTCAAAGGTGGTGATTTGGAGAGTAAAGAAGAAAGTAGATCTTCTGTAATGACGGAGAAGCTGGTTTTGGAGGAGACGGGTTATGTAGTTATGAGGAGGGGATGTGGGGACTTTAGGCAAAAGCTTTGACTGATTATGTCAATCTTCTGGTTGAAAAATGAAGCAGTCTTCAACTGAGATGAGAAGAGAGGGAAGAGGCGCTAGGGACAGCGAAGAGTATTGAAAGTGTTGAATAGCTGCTTAGGGTTGTTGGATAGAGAGGATGTGAGAGATGAGAAGTACGTCTGTTTAGCTGTAGTGAGTGTGGCCTTAAAAGTAGTGAGGGACTGTTTTAATGCGATGAAGTGCTCATTGGAATGGGACCTTTTCCATCTCCTCTCAGTAACCCTGGAAGCCCACCTCAGTTCTTTAGCCAGGCTGGTGTGCCAGGGTTGCCTTTTGATTGGGCAACCTTTGGCTTGTGTGAGGGGGTAACCGATTCGAGAGCTGCAGCTATTGTGGTGTTATATAAAGCAGCAGCAGCATCTGTATTGTGTAAGGAATTTATGTCTGTAAGAGGGAAAAGGGATTCAGAGAGTGAGTGTAGGTTAAGGTGTTTGCGATTTCTGCAAGGGTGTGCAAGTTTGTGGAGTGGGAATTGTGGATCTGGAGAGGAGAGGAAAAAGAATGCAAGTAGCTTGTGGACAGACAGAGTGAGAGGTGAGTTATAGAGGTTACATAGGGAACAGAGGCAGATAAAGATGAGGTCCTGTGTGTGCCATCTTTGTGAGTGGCTGCGGAAGACCACTGAGCAAGGCCAAAGGAGGAAGTGAGAGATAGAGATTCCAGCTTATCTCTCTGCAGCTTCAACACAACCCACTCTACTCAGCTCCCCCAGCTGACTGCCCAACAAATGAACATAGGGCCCTTATGTAGACATACCTAGCCAGGTGCACATAATCAGAACCTCTAGTATGAGGTTTTAACCCTATCCTACCTCACTTTCCTACATACCCTACCCCTCTGCCCAAAATCGAGGACTAAGCACCATCCGTACAGTTTTCCACTCTTTCATATGCAGTTAAAAATATTTGCTGAAAAATATTATTACATTGTTTTGGCTCCTGTTTTGTGATTGTGGGCTTATGGATATTTTTAGTATATGAATGCTGCTGGAGCTTCCAGGGTGTATATCGAACATAGCCACACAAAAATAGTGTGAATATAACTTTAAAACCGCAGTGCATCAATCTTGGCTAAATGTAAGCCTTTTCAAAAAACAGAAAACCAATAGTCTAGTCCAAACCCTTGGGCCTTAATTCTTTTCTATTCAAAATGGCTGTGATACAATTACACTCTTCATGTTTTCATTTATTTTAGTAACCAGTTTCAGGACAAACATGGAAAAGTGAGAACAGCCCTTCGACATGTTGTGAAATGTGACCTCAACAAAGAAAATATTGTAGAACCGATAGATCTACCACCAGCAGATTGTATCATCGTTGCTTGGTTTTTAGAATTTATTAGCAAAAATCAAGATGAACTTAAAATTTATCTTAGGAAGATCTCAAAGTTGCTGAAACCTGGAGGACACCTCATATTTTTGGGGATCTTAGATGCAACATATGTTGCAAGTGGCAAAGACAAGTTCCATATTTTTAAATATGATGAGGATTTTGCCAGGAAAGCTCTAGCTGAAGAAGGTTTTGTTATTGATACCTGTAAGGTTAAGAAGAGAACAGTCGTGAGTGACCTCACTGACTACAAGGGCATGCTATTCATTGCAGCTCACAAAGAGAAGTAGAACTTTATAAATAAGGTCTGTATGCCAAGAGTTTTTAAGTAAAGCTTTACAGCTGAATGATCATAAGATACCAATACATACAGGTACATATAAAGGTATAAAAATATAACTGCTTAGCCTTTAATATAAGAGCTGCTGTTTAGGCTGTTTCTCAGGAGACATTTAATTTATATGATTAAAACACCAATTCACTGGGGGATGCGGACAGACACTGATGGTTTACTGACCAAAGATGTCACATAGGTTCAAAATACAGATGAACATCCATGAGGGGAGTGGATGCCTAATATTTTAATTGCAACACTATGTACATATGGGATATTGGAAATATTTGAGCTGCAATATTGCTACAGAAATATTTACAGTAAATTGCAGGCTTGTTAGTCCAAGAGAGGTGTCTTATCATGACAGAACAAGAATAATAGTGACACTTAGCTGGTGCACAAGTAAGATCCCAAACCATTTAGCAGTCTGAAAGAACTTGGCACTCAGATAAGTAGGTGGACATACAAAGGTTTATTTACAGTGTGACGTTTCAGTCAGCAAGGACCTTCATGAGAGTACACACTGTTAAGTTGTGAGTAGAATAGACACTGTGTCTGGTGGTATGGCCTCAAGGGTCCTTAGGGAATTTAGCATCGATGTGGCGGCGTGAACGCAGTATCCACACATGAAGAAGCGGTGGATATCGGCGTTCATGCCAGCACACCCACGCTAAATTTCCTAAGGACCCTTGAGGCCATACCACCAGACATCTTGTCTATTCTACTCATAACTTAACAGTATGTACTCTCATGAAGGTCCTTGCTGACCGGAAGGTCACACTGTAAATAAACCTTTGTATTTCCACCTTTTTATCTGAGAACCAAGTCCTTTCATAATCTTATCAGGACAGGGACACAACTATAAGGGTACTGTCACACAGTGGCACTTTGATCGCTACGACGGTACGATCCGTGACGTTCCAGCGATATCCATACGATATCGCTGTGTCTGACACGCAGCAGCGATCAGGGACCCTGCTGAGAATCGTACGTCGTAGCAGATCGTTTGGAACTTTATTTCGTCGCTGGATCTCCCGCTGTCATCGCTGGATCGTTGTGTGTGACAGCGATCCAGCGATGCGTTCGCTTGTAACCAGGGTAAACATCGGGTTACTAAGCGCAGGGCCGCGCTTAGTAACCCGATGTTTACCCTGGTTACCAGCGTAAAAGTAAAAAAAAAAAAACAGTACATACTCACATTCCGGTGTCCTTCAGGTCCCTTGCCGTCTGCTTCCCGCACTGACTGACTGCCGGCCGTAAGGCAGTGGCACAGCACAGCAGTGACGTCACCGCTGTGCTCTGCTTTCACTTTACGGCGGCACTCAGTCAGTGCGGGAAGCAGACGGCAAGGGACCTGAAGGACACCGGAATGTGAGTATGTACTGTTTTTTTTTTTTTACTTTTACGCTGGTAACCACGGTAAACATCGGGTTACTAAGCGCAGCCCTGCGCTTAGTAACCCGATGTTTACCCTGGTTACCTGGGGCCTTCGGCATCGTTGGTCGCTGGAGAGCTGTCTGTGTGACAGCTCCCCAGCGACCACACGACTTTCCAACGATCACGGCCAGGTCGTATCGCTGGTCGTGATCGTTGGAAAGTTGCAGAGTGTGACAGTACCCTAAGGTAAGCCTTGATGGTGCTGTTGGGCTCATATACAATGCCCAACTTATGTGCTATCTACCTTTTTTTACTGTACATTTTTCTGTAGCAATATTGCAGTTCCATTTTTCCAATATTATGTACTTAGTGTAGTACTCGGCACTTACCTATTTCCTATGGCAGTAATGTAGTTCCAATTATCTAAATTTACTATCCTAAGCATTTCAGGGTGAAGCTATATTTTTCTTAATATTCAAAGTGCACAAAAAAAATAAATGCATAAGGTGACAAAAGATTATGTGTAGAGCAATATGTTGGCTAACAGCTTATTCACTGATTTTATTTGCTGTTCTGTTTTCCATCTGCTTCATATGAATAATGAAATAAAGCAAATCATATATTTATTTGTTTGTGTCCTTTACTTGTGTCCTTGACTGGTTCTAAAGTTTTGCAAAATTTGGTTTATAAGTAATACCGGTAATTATATTGAGTTGGATCTATCATGTGAAAGTATCTGCACATAAGCAGGGCCATAATAACCCATAACCGGCCCCTAGGCTTTTATACATTTTACCCCCTCCAGCAATTCAATTTTTCTCCTTTTACAGCTTTTAGCAGTGCTGACATCTTTTCTCACAGCACATTCCTTGTTCCTTATATTTTCTCTTTGAAATCCTGATTTTGGCAGCTACATATTGGCTATTATTTGTTGTTTGTAGCCATTTAGAAAAAATAATGGTGTTGGTTGATCTTAAATGGAACCTGTTACCAGGTTTGGCCAATATAAGATACGGCCACCGCCTTTCAGGGTTTATCTACAGCATCCTATAATGCTGTAGATAAGCCCCCGATCCAACCTGAAAGATAAGAAAAAAAAGTTTTATTATACTCACCTGGGGAAGTGGTCCGGTCCGAAGGGTGTTACAGGTCTGGGTCTGGCACCTCCCATCTTCTTATGATTGCCACCCTCCTGCTTGCTTCATGGCTTCCCAACATCGCTGGGCCTCTCTGACCTTTCCTGGCGCCTGTGCACTGCAGTACTTTGCTCTGCCCTCAAAAGGGCAGATAAGAATGCCTGTGCAGGCGTATGATGCTGGGGAGCCATGAAGCAAGCAGGATGGCAGCATTACAAGAAGATGGGAGGCGCCGGACCCGGACCTGCGACACCCATCGGACCAGACCGCCCTGCTGGTGAGTATAATGAAAGTTATTTTTCTTATCTTTCAGGTTGGATCAGGGGCTTATATACAGCATTATAGAATGCTGTAGATAAGCCCTGAAAGGCGGTGGCCGTATCTTATATCGGTAAACCTGGCGACAGGTTCTCTTTAATGACCCATGGGAAGGTTTGAGCATGTGCAAACAAGGTCAGGACTAGACTGTTTTGCTCATGAAGGTGTAATAATAAATAGTAATAATAAAAACAGTGGACTTGTTTTGGGGGAGGTAAATGCAAAAAATGTGTTGCCTGTTGCCACTTCCCCTTCTTTTCTCTGAAGCAGCAAGATGGTCTGGTGATATCTTCATTAAAGGAGAACAACAAGTTTATTTTATTCATTTTACTTGCTTATGTAGTAAAAATTGTTTTTCACAGCGCTTTACCAACATCATCACTGTTCCTGTAGGGCTCACAATCTCAGCATGTCTTTGGAGTATGGGAGGTAACCAGAGAATTTGGAAGAATCCCGCACAGAGAACTTTTTTTCTCCCCCTTATATTTCTCAATTTCTTTACTTATAATTTTTCCTAGCGTACTGTTCAGTACCACCCAACATGGTGGGTCTCATTATACGTATCACTTTATCATAAGGGCTGCTGGCACATAGGCACTTTCAATTGTGTTTTGTTTCTTTTTTCTCCCCTGGGCTCATATTTCTTTTTGCGCTTTCTATTGGCAGATTTGAGCATATGGGGAGGTAAAAACCCATTATACATTATATAGATCCCCCTTATTATAGGGGCTGTTGGTACATAGACACTTTTAAATGGCCACCCTTTGCGCACATACAGTATATATATTTTTTATGTTGCGCTCTCTATTAGCATAGTTTGCCTCATGGTATAGGCGCCAGTCTACTAGCAAATATGGGCCCTCTGATCAATGGTCTCTGTGCACTCGATATTTCTATATTCCTCCCACATGACAGGGTTTTTTTCTCTCTGCGCATGCATCTATCCTGGCCAGGATAGTCTTCCGGCTTTTCAACGCCCTGTTTTCCACACACCAGCCACATGTTATGCCTGATTCCTCCATTATTTAAGGTTGCTTGATCCCCTTCCCCAGCACACTTCCCCTGACGAAGCTGCTGGTTGCAGCAATATGCGTGGGGCTCCCCACATCGCCTCAGTCCCTTGGCTATTGACCCCTGGATTTCATGCCCTGATGCAAATTTCACTGATTCATCTGGTAAATCAGATGGCTTTTTCATCCTGGACGTCATCTTTTTCTCTTTTCCCCTCTCTTTTTGCAATTGTTTTCAGCGTTCCTCCATTTCTTACACAACCAGGGAACTGCTCACTTTTCTACTTGCTAAGAGGGGCTTATATTTCTATATCAGGATTTATTGTAATCTTGCATTAAGTTCCTTTTTCTTCTGTCTCCCTGGGGACGCCCGGTGTGAGACTTCATGTGAGTTAAGATTTATTGGCATTGATACTGTTTTCCAGGGCTAATTATCCATGTGTGCACACATATATATGCTGCACTTTGCCTTGACATTGTATTGTTATATGTCATAGTCATATGGGACTTTTGGTGATTTTGTCTTTTAATGGTTTTATTATGTCTACTAATAAATATTGCACATAATTTCAACATTGCATTGTGAGTTTGGGTGTGCGCCTTGTATGCACGGATCTTTTTCTCCTCCTCTCCACATATAAACACAACCTAAATTCTTTGAAAAAATAAAATAAAAAAAGAGCAAATTAAAGAAATGCAATTATACATGAATGTAAACAGAGAGCTGGTTGCCTCAATCTCTATTCTGCATAGTCCCTTGGTTACTGCATCTTACAATATAGAAGGACAAGATAATTACAGTAAGGGGGCAGGTACAATGGCGCATAAAGTTCAGCAGGTAATAGAGTAGCGGGGGTGATATTGGAAGTGGGAGCACTTGCTGGAGCTTTAGAAAAATAGAAGACAGAACCATAGAGATGCCCATTTCATGCCATCCCGGAATATCTGTGTGCAGTCTGTGAAAGAGCGAGACGTGCAAGGCAAATCCCATTCCTAAAGTGTTTCCTGTGCTTCTTGTCACTAATGAAAAGGGTCTGGTCTCTTGCCATATCCATTCTCTCTTTGCACACCATTTATTGGCTAAATGGATATACTACGAGTCTACGACAGGTCCACAGCGAATGCACTTATTCCACAGTATACAAGGAGAGCCCCAAGTAACAGCGAACAACGTATAAAAAAAAACAAATTAGAGTTATGGGCAGCAGTGCACTGCAAGACATATCCTAGAAACACACCAGTGAGGATCCCAACGAGAACCTGGTGTGGGAAGTGTGCTAGAATAAGAGGTCTGGAGACCGCAATTGCCAACATCAGTAACAGGTACAATATGAGAGGAAGGCGTGCAGCTCCATGTATTGCTGTACGGCTGCACGCTCCGCTCCGTATGACCTCCAGGGTCATCGTGTCCAACCCCCTGCTCAATGCAGGATTCACTAAATTATGTCAGACAGATGTCTGTCCAGCCTCTGTTTAAAGACTTTCACTGAAGGAGAACTCACCACCTCTCATGGCCGCATGTTCCACTTATAGATCACCCCCATTTTCTAAACAAAATTTCTAATATTTAATCTGTATCTTTTCCCTTTCATTTTCATTCCATTGCTTCTCATATTTCCATCTGCAAATGAGAATAAGGGCTCATTTCCACATGCGAGGCACACGTCCGTGTCTCGCATGTGGAAACCAAGCTGTGGAGCCGGCACTTGGGAGCGGAGCGTGCGGCCGCATAGGAACACATGGAGCTGCACAGCTCCGCTCCTGAGTGCCGGCACCAGAGCTTGGTTTCCACATGCGAGATACGGACGGGTGCCTCGCATGTGGAAATGAGCCCTAAGGATGATCCCGCTACACTGTGACAGCCTTTCAGATAATTTTAGACAGCTATTAAGTCTCCTCTTAACCTTCTTTTTTTGCAAGCTAAACATTCCCAGATTCTTTAACCGTTCCTCGTAGGACATATTTTGTAGTCCACTCACCATCCTGGTAGCTCTTCTCTGAACTTGCTCCAGTTTTTCAATGTTTTTCAATATATTTTAGAAAAGTTAATTTATGAGAAACTATTCCAATAAATTGCTTGTACTAATAGTTTTCCACCACAATACATTATTGACATCACAACCCAATCCAACATGTACTTGCACAACTAGATAAAAAAAGAGGGATAAATAAACCAAAAATAGCATCTTGCAATAAATCACTAACAACTGTAGTTTTTATTTACATAGCAAATAGATCAATGGCTGCACTCAGCTGTACTAAAGCAAGGAAATGTGTGATACATGAAATGTGAATAGCATAATGGCTTGTGAAATCTATGAAAAAACACATGAGATGCTTAGCACAAGATTTGGCCAAAAATTGAGAGCCCATCCACCAAACGTCAAGGTAATCTCAGATCGGATGGGTCCCTGACCTGACTGCCTAGTGTGAACACTTACCTCTGGCTAATAACATGGTAAAGCCTGCATTTATAGGAAGCTCAGAACCAACTGTTTTTGGATGTAATTAAAATCACAACAGGGTGAAGGGCGGGGCGTTCAAGTCAGAAAAACTAGTACATAGTAAATATAGGTAGGGTTGAGCGAAACGGATCGAACATTTCGTGAAACCCGACCCGATCCCAGCGTGGGATCGGCCATGCGGTCGGCGATCTTCGCGCCAAAGTCGCGTTTCGTATTACGCTTTCAGCGCCTTTTCTCAGCCAATGAAGGTGGATGCAGAGTGTGGGCAGCGTGATGACATAGCTCTCGGTCCCCACCATCTTAGAGAAGGGCATGGCAGTGATTGGCTTGCTCTCTGCGGCATCACAGGGGCTATAAAGGGGCGTGCACGCCGACTGCCATCTTACTGCTGCCGAGCTGAGCATAGGGAGAGGTTGCTGCCGCTTCGTCAGAAGCAGAGATAGCGTTAGGCAGGGTACATTAACCCCCAAACCGCTTGTGCTATAGCGATTTCCACTGTCCAACACCACCTTTGCTTTGCAGGGACAGTGGAGGCTAGATTTCTCTTCATCAGCTCTGTAGCTTATTGGGCTGCCCTAGAAGGCTCCCTGATAGCTGCATTGCTGTTTGTACGCCGCTGTGCAAACCAACTGTTTTTTTAAAAGCACAAATCCTGTTGCTCCTTCCTTTCTGCACAGCTATCTTGTTTGTTTGTCCACACTTTTTGTGTGCAGCAGTCCTTTTTATTGCTGTCTGCCATACTTTTCAGAGATTATTGTAGGGAGATAGTAATTGTAGTACAGTCCCTTTTATTTTTTTTTTAGATATCTTCCAGCCACTTTCTGCCCCTGAAACTGTGTAGTGTAAAACAGTGGGCCTGTATTTTTCTGCACTGTCCCACACCTGAAAAGGGAGATTAATATTGCCAATCAGTGCATCTGCGCCAGTCCTGTCTGTGGTATCTCTGTCAGTCATTTTGTGCCACAGAAACTATACTGTAATATAGTGGGCCTGATTTATTCACTAGTCTCTCATATAAAAAATAAAAAAATAAAGGGAGAATAATATTGCCAAATCTGTGCATCTGTGCCAGTCCTGTCTGTGGTATCTCTGTCAGTCATTTTGTGCCACAGAAACTATACTGTCATACATTGGGCCTGATTTATTCACTAGTCTCCCATATATAAAAAAAAAATAAAGGGAGAATAATATTGCCAAATCTGTGCATCTGTGCCAGTCGTGTCTGTGGTATCTCTGTCAGTCATATTGTGCCACAGAAACTATACTGTAATATAGTGGGCCTGATTTATTCACTAGTCTCCCCCCAAAAAATAAAAATAAAGGGAGAATAATATTGCCAAATCTGTGCATCTGTGCCAGTCCTGTCTGAGGTATCTCTGTCAGTCATTTTGTGCCACAGAAAATATACTGTCATACATTGGGCCTGATTTATTCACTAGTCTCAGATATAAAAAAAATAAAAATAAAGGGAGAATAATATTGCCAAATCTGTGCATCTGTGCCAGTCATGTCTGTGGTATCTCTGTCAGTCATTTTGTGCCACAGAAACTATACTGTCATACATTGGGCCTGATTTATTCACTAGTCTCCCATATAAAAAAATAAAATAAAGGGAGAATAATATTGCCAAATCTGTGCATCTGTGCCAGTCCTGTCTGTGGTATCTCTGTCAGTCATTTTGTGCCACAGAAACTATACTGTCATACATTGGGCCTGATTTATTCACTATTCTCCCATATAAAAAAATAAAAATAAAGGGAGAATAATATTGCCAAATCTGTGCATCTGTGCCAGTCGTGTCTGTGGTAACTCTGTCAGTCCTTTTGTGCCACAAAAACTATACTGTATTCTAGTGGGCCTGATTTATTCACTAGTCTCCCCCCAAAAAATAAAAATAAAGGGAGAATAATATTGCCAAATCTGTGCATCTGTGCCAGTCCATCTGTGGTATCTCTGTCAGTCATTTTGTGCCATAGAAACTATACTGTCATACATTGGGCCTGATTTATTAATTAGTCTCCCATATAAAAAAAATAAAAATAAAGGGAGAATAATATTGCCAAATCTGTGCATCTGTGCCAGTCGTGTCTGTGGTATCTGTGTCAGTCATTTTGTGCCACAGAAGCAATACTGTAATATAGTGGGCCTGATTTATTCACTATTCTCCCCCCAAAAAATAAAAATAAAGGGAGAATAATATTGCCAAATCTGTGCACCTGTGCCAGTCGTGTCTGTGGTATCTCTGTCAGTCATTTTGTGCCACAGAAACTATACTGTAATATAGTGGGCCTGATTTATTCACTAGTCTCCCCCCCAAAAAAAAAATAATGGGAGAATAATATTGCCAAATCTGTGCATCTGTGCCAGTCGTGTCTGTGGTATCTCTGTCAGTCATTTTGTGCCACAGAAACTATACTGTTATACATTGGGCCTGATTTATTCCCTAGTCTCCCATATAAAAAAATAAAAATAAAGGGAGAATAATATTGCCAAATCTGTGCATCTGTGCCAGTCGTGTCTGTGGTATCTGTGTCAGTCATTTTGTGCCACAGAAACTATACTGTAATATAGTGGGCCTGATTTATTCACTAGTCTCCCCCCAAAAAAAAAATAAAGGGAGAATAATATTGCCAAATCTGTGCATCTGTGCCAGTCGTGTCTGTGGTATCTCTGTCAGTCATTTTGTGCCACATAAACTATACTGTCATACATTGGGCCTGATTTATTCATTAGTCTCCCATATAAAAAAAATAAAAATAAAGGGAGAATAATATTGCCAAATCTGTGCATCTGTGCCAGTCGTGTCTGTGGTATATCTGTCAGTCATTTTGTGCCACAGAAACTATACTGTAATATAGTGGGCCTGATTTATTCACTATTCTCCCCCCAAAAAATAAAAATAAAGGGAGAATAATATTGCCAAATCTGTGCATCTGTGCCAGTCCTGTCTGTGGTACCTCTGTCAGTCATTTTGTGCCACAGAAAATATACTGTTATAGATTGGGCATGATTTATTCACTAGTCTCCCATATAAAAAAATAAAAATAAAGGGAGAATAATATTGCCAAATCTGTGCATCTGTGCCAGTCCTGTCTGTGGTATCTCTGTCAGTCATTTTGTGCCACAGAAACTATACTGTCATATATTGGGCCTGATTTATTCACTATTCTCCCATATAAAAAATAAAAATAAAGGGAGAATAATATTGCCAAATCTGTGCATCTGTGCCAGTCTTGTCTGTGGTATCTCTGTCAGTCCTTTTTTGCCACAGAAACTATACTGTATTCTAGTGGGCCTGATTTATTCACTATTCTCCCCCAAAAAAATAAAAATAAAGGGAGAATAATATTGCCAAATCTGTGCACCTGTGCCAGTTGTGTCTGTGGTATCTCTGTCAGTCATTTTGTGCCACAGAAACTATACTGTAATATAGTGGGCCTGATTTATTCACTAGTTTCCCCCCAAAAAAAAAATAATGGGAGAATAATATTGCCAAATCTGTGCATCTGTGCCAGTCGTGTCTGTGGTATCTCTGTCAGTCATTTTGTGCCACAGAAACTATACTGTTATACATTGGGCCTGATTTATTCCCTAGTCTCCCATATAAAAAAATAAAAATAAAGGGAGAATAATATTGCCAAATCTGTGCATCTGTGCCAGTCGTGTCTGTGGTATCTGTGTCAGTCATTTTGTGCCACAGAAACTATACTGTAATATAGTGGGCCTGATTTATTCACTAGTCTCCCCCTCAAAAAAAAAATAAAGGGAGAATAATATTGCCAAATCTGTGCATCTGTGCCAGTCGTGTCTGTGGTATCTCTGTCAGTCATTTTGTGCCACAGAAACTATACTGTCATACATTGGGCCTGATTTATTCATTAGTCTCCCATATAAAAAAAATAAAAATAAAGGGAGAATAATATTGCCAAATCTGTGCATCTGTGCCAGTCGTGTCTGTGGTATCTCTGTCAGTCATTTTGTGCCACAGAAACTATACTGTAATATAGTGGGCCTGATTTATTCACTAGTCTCCCCCCCAAAAAAAAAATAAAGGGAGAATAATATTGCTAAATCTGTGCATCTGTGCCAGTCGTGTCTGTGGTATCTCTGTCAGTCATTTTGTGCCACAGAAACTATACTGTCATACATTGGGCCTGATTTATTCACTAGTCTCCCATATAAAAAAAATTAAAATAGAGGAAGAATAATATTGCCAAATGTGTGCATCTGTGCCAGTCGTGTCTGTGGTATCTCTGTCAGTCATTTTGTGCCACAGAAACTATACTGTAATACAGTGGGCCTGATTTATTCACTAGTCTCCCCCCAAAAAATAAAAATAAAGGGAGAATAATATTGCCAAACCTGTGCATCTTTGCCAGTCGTGTCTGTGGTATCTCTGTCAGTCATTTTGTGCCACAGAAACTATACTGTCATACATTGGGCCTGATTTATTCACTAGTCTACCATATAAAAAAAAATAAAGGGAGAATAATATTGCCAAATCTGTGCATCTGTGCCAGTCTGTTATGGACCTGGTGGTTAGGAGCACCCGGAATGACCTGATGGTTAAAACGTAAAACCTGGGACAAGCTCTGAAGAGATGGTAACTCTACTGACCGCAATCCCTAATCCTATCACACACACTAGAAATAGCCGTGGAACGTACCTAACTCTCCCTAGACGCCTCTTCACAGCCTAAGAGCTTACTACCCCTAAAGATAGAAATAGGAGCCTACCTTGCCTCAGAGAAATTCCCCAAAGTAAAGGTAGCCCCCCACAAATATTGACTGTGATTTAAGAGGGAAGTGACAAACACAGGAATGAAACAGATTTTAGCAAAGGAGGCCGAGTCTTCTCTAAATAGACTGAGGATAGGAAAGGGAACTATGCGGTCAGTATAAAAAACTACAAAAGCCACGCAGAGTGTGCAAAAAGGCCTCCACACCGACTCACGGTGTGGAGGTGCAGCTCTGCACCCCCAGAGCTTCCAGCTAGCAAGGAAATATCATAATAGCAAGCTGGACTAGAAGCATAGCAGGTACTGAGAAATATATTCAAAAACCAATGAACAACAAATGAACTAGCAGGGACTTAGCTTCTGCTGGAGTAGACAGGTCATCTGAGAAATCCAAGAGAGATCTGAACCAGTACTGAGACATTGACAGCTGGCATAAACTAACGATCTAAGCAGAGTTAACTAGGAAGCCAGCATAAGCAATAAATGAGGCAGCTGAGCAAGCCAACCTCAAAGATCAGCAGTTCCACTCAAAGCCACCAGAGGGTGTCCAAGGACAGAACTCACCAAAGTACCATTCACGACCACAGGAGGGAGCCCGAGAACGGAATTCACAACAGTACCCCCCCTTGAGGAGGGGTCACCGAACCCTCACCAGAGCCCCCAGGCCGATCAGGACGAGCCAAATGAAAGGCACGAACCAAATCGGCAGCATGAACATCGGAGGCAACAACCCAGGAATTATCCTCCTGACCATAACCCTTCCATTTAACTAGGTACTGAAGCTTCTGCCTCGAAATACGAGAATCCAAAATCTTCTCCACCACATACTCCAACTCCCCCTCAACCAACACCGGAGCAGGAGGATCAACGGAAGGAACCATAGGTGCCACATATCTCCGCAACAATGACCTATGGAACACATTATGGATGGAAAAAGAAGCTGGAAGAGCCAAACGAAACGACACAGGATTGATAATTTCAGAAATCTTATAAGGACCAATGAAGCGAGGCTTGAACTTAGGAGAAGAAACCTTCATAGGAACATAACGAGAAGATAACCAAACCAAATCCCCAACACGAAGTCGGGGACCAACACAGCGACGGCGGTTAGCAAAACGCTGCGCCTTCTCCTGAGACAACGTCAAGTTGTCCACCACGTGACTCCAAATTTGCTGCAACCTGTCCACCACAGAATCCACACCAGGACAGTCAGAAGGCTCAATGTTGTGAATTTGGATTCTGGGCTCCCCCGGTGGCTACTGGTGGAATTGAACTGGTGTTTTCATCTTCTCTGTTCACCTGTTCCCATCAAGATGTGGGAGTCGCTATATAACCTTGCTGCTCTGTTAGTTGCTTGCCGGTCAACAATGTTATCAGAAGCCTCTCTGTGCTTGTTCCTGCTCCTAGACAACTACTAGATAAGTTGGACTCTTGTCCATGTTTGTTTTTGCATTTTTGTTCCAGTTCACAGCTGTAGTTTCGTTACTGTGTCTGGAAAGCTCTTGTGAACAGGAATTGCCACTCTGGTGTTATGAGTTAATGCCAGAGTTTTAAAGTAATTTCTGGATGGTGTTTTGATAGGGTTTTCAGCTGACCATGAAAGTGTCCTTTCTGTCTTCTGCTATGTAGTAAGTGGACCTCAAATTTGCTAAACCTATTTTCATACTACGTTTGTTATTTCATCTTAATTCACCACCAATACATGTGGGGGGCCTCTGTCTCCTTTCGGGGTATTTCTCTAGAGGTGAGCTAGGACTAATATTTTCCTCTGCTAGCATTATTTAGTCCTCCGGCTGGTGCTGGGCATCTAGAATCAACGTAGGCATGCTACCCGGCCACTGCTAGTTGTGCGTTAGGTTTAGTTCATGGTCAGCTCAGTTCCCATCTTCCAAGAGCTAGTTCCTATATATGCTGATGCTATGTTCTCTTGCCATTGAGAACATGACAGTTTGACCGGCCCACTAAAGGGTTAAAATCCTTGGCTGAGAAAGGAGAGAAATAAGAAGTCTGCTGAGAATTTTTTTTTTTTTTTTTTTTTTCTCCTTCTAATCTTTGAATGGCTCTGTGTCCACCTGTTTGTAATGGATCTTCAGAGTGTAACTGCAGGTTTGAATAATCTCGCCACGAAGGTACAAAATTTGCAAGACTTTGTTTGTCATGCACCTGTATCTGAGCCGAGAATTCCTTTGCCGGAATTTTTCTCGGGGAATAGATCTGGGTTTCAGAATTTTCGAAATAATTGCAAATTATTTTTGTCCCTGAAATTTCGCTCTGCCGGAGACCCTGCACAGCAGGTCAGGATTGTGATTTCCTTGCTCCGGGGCGACCCTCAAGACTGGGCTTTTTCATTGACACCAGGGGATCCTGCGTTGCTCAATGTGGATGCGTTTTTTCTGGCCTTGGGGTTGCTTTATGACGAACCTCATTTGGAGCTTCAGGCAGAAAAAACTTTGATGTCCCTATCTCAGGGGCAAGATGAAGCGGAAATTTACTGTCAAAGATTCCGTAAATGGTCTGTGCTTACTCAGTGGAATGAGTGCGCCCTGGCGGCGACTTTCAGAGAGGGTCTCTCTGATGCCATTAAGGATGTTATGGTGGGGTTCCCTGTGCCTGCGGGTCTGAATGAGTCCATGACAATGGCTATTCAGATCGATAGGCGTTTGCGGGAGCGCAAACCAGTGCACCATCTGGCGGTGTCCTGTCCACTGAGAAGTCGCCAGAGAGTATGCAGTGTGATAGAATTCTGTCCCGAAGCGAGCGGCAGAATTTTAGACGGAAAAATGGGTTGTGTTTCTATTGTGGTGATTCTACTCATGTTATATCAGCATGCTCTAAGCGCACTAAAAAGCTTGATAAATCTGTTTCCATTTGCACCTTACCGTCTAAGTTTATTCTATCTGTGACCCTGATTTGCTCTTTGTCATCTATTACCACGGACGCCTATGTCGACTCTGGCGCCGCTTTGAGTCTTATGGATTGGTCCTTTGCCAAACGCTGTGGGTATGATTTAGAGCCTTTGGAGACTCTTATTCCTCTGAAGGGGATTGACTCCACCCCATTGGCTAATAATAAACCACAATACTGGACACAAGTAACTATGCGTATTAATCCGGATCACCAGGAGATTATTCGCTTTCTGGTGCTGTATAATCTACATGATGATTTGGTGCTAGGATTGCCTTGGCTGCAATCTCACAACCCAGTCCTCGACTGGAGAGCTATGTCTGTGTTGAGCTGGGGATGTAAGGGGGCTCATGGGGATGTACCTGTGGTTTCCATTTCATCATCTATTCCCTCTGAAATTCCTGAGTTCCTGTCTGACTATCGTGACGTCTTTGAAGAATCCAAGCTTGGTTCATTACCTCCGCACCGAGAGTGCGATTGTGCCATAGATTTAATCCCGGGTAGTAAATACCCAAAGGGTCGTTTATTTAATCTGTCTGTGCCTGAACATGCTGCTATGCGAGAATATATAAAGGAGTCCTTGGAAAAGGGACATATTCGTCCATCGTCATCTCCCTTAGGAGCCGGTTTTTTCTTTGTGTCAAAAAAAGACGGCTCTTTGAGACCATGTATCGATTATCGGCTTTTGAATAAAATCACTGTAAAATATCAATACCCATTGCTGTTGCTGACTGATTTGTTTGCTCGCATAAAGGGGGCCAAGTGGTTCTCTAAGATTGACCTTCGTGGGGCGTATAATTTGGTGCGAATCAGGCAGGGGGATGAGTGGAAAACCGCATTTAATACGCCCGAGGGCCACTTTGAGTATTTAGTGATGCCTTTTGGTCTTTCAAATGCTCCGTCAGTTTTCCAGTCCTTTATGCATGATATTTTTCGCGATTATTTGGATAAATTTATGATTGTGTATCTGGATGATATTCTGATTTTTTCGGATGACTGGGACTCTCATGTCCAGCAAGTCAGGAGGGTTTTCCAGGTTTTGCGGTCTAATTCTTTGTGTGTGAAGGGTTCTAAGTGTGTTTTTGGGGTACAGAGGATTTCCTTTTTGGGATATATTTTTTCTCCCTCTTCCATTGAAATGGATCCTGTCAAGGTTCAAGCTATTTGTGATTGGACGCAGCCCTCTTCTCTTAAGAGTCTTCAGAAATTTTTGGGCTTTGCTAACTTTTATCGTCGATTTATTGCTGGTTTTTCGGATATTGCTAAGCCATTGACCGATTTGACTAAGAAGGGTGCTGATGTTGCTGATTGGTCCCCTGACGCTGTGGAGGCCTTTCGGGAGCTTAAGCGCCGTTTTTCCTCTGCCCCTGTGTTGCGTCAGCCTGATGTTGCTCTACCTTTTCAGGTTGAGGTCGACGCTTCTGAGATCGGAGCTGGGGCAGTGTTGTCGCAGAAAAGTTCTGACTGCTCCGTGATGAGGCCTTGTGCCTTCTTTTCCCGTAAATTTTCGCCCGCTGAGCGGAATTATGATGTTGGAAATCGGGAGCTTTTGGCCATGAAGTGGGCTTTTGAGGAGTGGCGCCATTGGCTTGAGGGGGCCAGACATCAGGTGGTGGTATTGACTGACCACAAAAACTTGATTTATCTTGAGACCGCCAGGCGCCTGAATCCTAGACAGGCGCGCTGGTCATTATTTTTCTCTCGGTTTAATTTTGTGGTGTCATACCTACCGGGTTCTAAGAATGTTAAGGCGGATGCCCTTTCTAGGAGTTTTGAGCCTGACTCGCCTGGTAATTCTGAGCCCACAGGTATCCTTAAGGATGGAGTGGTATTGTCAGCCGTTTCTCCAGACCTGCGGCGGGCCTTGCAGGAGTTTCAGGCGGATAGACCGGATCGTTGCCCACCTGATAAACTGTTTGTTCCTGATGATTGGACCAGTAGAGTCATCTCTGAGGTTCATTCTTCTGCGTTGGCAGGTCATCCTGGCATTTTTGGTACCAGGGATTTGGTGGCAAGGTCCTTCTGGTGGCCTTCCCTGTCACGAGATGTGCGAGGCTTTGTGCAGTCTTGTGACGTTTGTGCTCGGGCCAAGCCTTGTTGCTCTCGGGCTAGTGGATTATTGTTGCCCTTGCCTATTCCTAAGAGGCCTTGGACGCACATCTCGATGGATTTTATTTCAGATCTGCCTGTTTCTCAGAAGATGTCTGTCATCTGGGTGGTGTGTGACCGTTTCTCTAAGATGGTCCATTTGGTTCCTCTGCCCAAGTTGCCTTCTTCTTCCGAGTTGGTTCCTCTGTTTTTTCAAAATGTTGTTCGTTTGCATGGTATTCCTGAGAATATCATTTCTGACAGAGGGACCCAATTCGTGTCTAGATTTTGGCGGGCATTCTGTGCTAGGATGGGCATAGATTTATCTTTTTCGTCCGCTTTCCATCCTCAGACGAATGGCCAGACCGAGCGGACTAATCAGACCCTGGAGACATATCTGAGGTGTTTTGTGTCTGCTGACCAGGATGATTGGGTTGCTTTTTTGCCATTGGCAGAGTTCGCTCTCAATAATCGGGCCAGCTCTGCCACTTTGGTGTCCCCGTTTTTCTGTAATTCGGGGTTTCATCCTCGATTTTCCTCTGGTCAGGTGGAATCTTCGGATTGTCCTGGAGTGGATGCTGTGGTGGAGAGATTGCATCAGATCTGGGGGCAGGTGGTGGACAATTTGAGGTTGTCCCAGGAGAAGACTCAGCTTTTTGCCAACCGCCACCGTCGTGTTGGTCCTCGGCTTTGTGTTGGGGATTTGGTGTGGTTGTCTTCTCGTTTTGTCCCTATGAGGGTCTCTTCTCCTAAGTTTAAGCCTCGGTTCATCGGCCCGTATAAGATATTGGAGATTCTTAACCCTGTTTCCTTCCGTTTGGACCTCCCTGCATCCTTTTCTATTCATAACGTTTTTCATCGGTCATTATTGCGCAGGTATGAGGTACCGGTTGTGCCTTCCGTTGAGCCTCCTGCTCCGGTGTTGGTTGAGGGTGAGTTGGAGTACGTTGTGGAGAAAATCTTAGACTCTCGTGTTTCCAGACGGAGACTCCAGTATCTGGTCAAGTGGAAGGGATACGGCCAGGAGGATAATTATTGGGTGAATGCATCTGATGTTCATGCCTCTGATCTGGTTCGTGCCTTTCATAGGGCCCATCCTGATCGCCCTGGTGGTTCTGGTGAGGGTTCGGTGCCCCCTCCTTGAGGGGGGGGTACTGTTGTGAATTTGGATTCTGGGCTCCCCCGGTGGCTACTGGTGGAATTGAACTGGTGTTTTCATCTTCTCTGTTCACCTGTTCCCATCAAGATGTGGGAGTCGCTATATAACCTTGCTGCTCTGTTAGTTGCTTGCCGGTCAACAATGTTATCAGAAGCCTCTCTGTGCTTGTTCCTGCTCCTAGACAACTACTAGATAAGTTGGACTCTTGTCCATGTTTGTTTTTGCATTTTTGTTCCAGTTCACAGCTGTAGTTTCGTTACTGTGTCTGGAAAGCTCTTGTGAACAGGAATTGCCACTCTGGTGTTATGAGTTAATGCCAGAGTTTTAAAGTAATTTCTGGATGGTGTTTTGATAGGGTTTTCAGCTGACCATGAAAGTGTCCTTTCTGTCTTCTGCTATGTAGTAAGTGGACCTCAAATTTGCTAAACCTATTTTCATACTACGTTTGTTATTTCATCTTAATTCACCACCAATACATGTGGGGGGCCTCTGTCTCCTTTCGGGGTATTTCTCTAGAGGTGAGCTAGGACTAATATTTTCCTCTGCTAGCATTATTTAGTCCTCCGGCTGGTGCTGGGCATCTAGAATCAACGTAGGCATGCTACCCGGCCACTGCTAGTTGTGCGTTAGGTTTAGTTCATGGTCAGCTCAGTTCCCATCTTCCAAGAGCTAGTTCCTATATATGCTGATGCTATGTTCTCTTGCCATTGAGAACATGACAGCTCAACCTGCCCTGAAGAAAAACGAGGATGAAAATCAGAATTGCAAAAAAAAGGCGAAACCAAAGTGGCCAAACTAGCCCGATTATTAAGGGCGAACTCGGCCAATGCCAAGAAGGTCACCCAATCATCCTGATCAGCAGAAACAAAGCATCTCAGATAGGTTTCCAAGGTCTGATTGGTTCGTTCGGTTTGGCCATTTGTCTGAGGATGGAACGCTGAAGAAAAAGACAAATCAATGCCCATCTTAGCACAAAAGGACCGCCAAAACCTAGAAACAAACTGGGAACCTCTGTCAGACACAATGTTCTCCGGAATGCCATGCAAATGAACCACATGCTGAAAAAATAATGGAACCAAATCAGAGGAAGAAGGCAATTTAGGCAAGGGTACCAAATGGACCATTTTAGAAAAACGATCACAAACCACCCAGATGACGGACATCCTTTGAGAGACAGGGAGATCAGAAATAAAATCCATGGAAATATGCGTCCAGGGCCTCTTCGGGACAGGCAATGGGAAAAGCAACCCACTGGCACGAGAACAGCAAGGCTTGGCGCGAGCACAAGTCCCACAGGACTGCACAAAAGAACGCACATCCCGCGACAAGGAATGCCAACAAAGGATCTGGCAACCAAATCTCTGGTACCAAAAATCCCAGGATGACCAGCCAATACTGAACAATGAACCTCAGAAATAACTTTACTAGTCCATCTATCAGGGACAAACAGTTTCCCCACTGGACAGCGGTCAGGTCTATCAGCCTGAAACTCCTGCAGCACACGCCGCAAATCAGGGGAGATGGCAGACAAAATCACCCCCTCCTTGAGAATACCAGCCGGCTCAGGGACTCCCGGAGAATCAGGCAAAAAACTTCTAGAAAGGGCATCATCCTTCACATTCTTAGATCCCGGAAGGTAAGAGACCACAAAATCGAAACGGGAGAAAAACAACGACCATCGAGCCTGTCTAGGATTCAACCGCTTGGCAGACTCGAGGTAAGTCAAATTCTTGTGATCAGTCAAGACCACCACGCGATGTTTGGCTCCCTCTAGCCAATGACGCCACTCCTCGAATGCCCACTTCATAGCCAACAACTCCCGATTGCCGACGTCATAATTACGCTCAGCAGGCGAAAACTTTCTAGAAAAGAAAGCACATGGCTTCATCAAAGAGCCATCAGAACTTCTCTGAGACAAAACAGCCCCTGCCCCAATCTCAGAAGCATCAACCTCGACCTGGAAAGGGAGCGAAACATCTGGCTGACGCAACACAGGGGCTGAAGTAAAACGACGTTTAAGCTCCTGAAAAGCCTCAACGGCCGCAGGGGACCAATTCACCACATCAGCGCCTTTCTTCGTCAAATCGGTCAAAGGCCTAACCACACTAGAAAAATTAGCGATGAAGCGACAGTAAAAATTAGCAAAGCCCAGAAACTTCTGAAGACTCTTCACAGATGTAGGTTGAGTCCAATCATAAATGGCCTGAACTTTAACAGGGTCCATCTCGATAATAGAAGGGGAAAAAATTAAGCCCAAAAAGGAAACCTTCTGAACTCCAAAGAGGCATTTAGACCCCTTCACAAACAACGCATTAGCACGAAGGACCTGGAACACCATCCTGACCTGCCTCACATGAGACTCCTAATCATCCGAAAAGACCAAAATATCATCCAAATATACAATCATGAACCTATCCAGATACTTCCGGAAGATGTCGTGCATAAAGGACTGAAACACAGATGGAGCATTAGAAAGCCCGAATGGCATCACCAGGTACTCAAAATGGCCCTCTGGCGTATTAAATGCTGTTTTCCATTCATCGCCCTGTTTAATACGCAAAAGATTATACGCCACTCGAAGGTCAATCTTGGTAAACCAACTAGCCCCCTTAATCCGAGCAAACAAATCAGACAGCAGAGGCAAGGGGTACTGAAATTTGACCGTGATTTTATTGAGAAGGCGGTAATCTATACAAGGTCTCAGAGAGCCATCCTTCTTGGCCACAAAAAAGAACCCTGCTCCCAACGGTGACGAAGACGGGCGAATATGCCCTTTCTCCAAGGACTCCTTTACGTAACTCCGCATAGCGGCATGTTCTGGCACAGATAAATTGAAAAGTCGGCCCTTAGGGAACTTACTACCAGGAATCAAATTAATAGCGCAATCACAGTCCCTATGAGGAGGTAGGGCACTGGACTTGGGCTCATCAAATACATCCTGGTAATCCGATAAAAACTCAGGGACTTCAGAAGGAGTAGAAGAAGAAATTGACATCAAAGGAACATCGCTATGTATCCCTTGACAACCCCAACTAGACACTGACATTGATTTCCAATCCAGTACTGGATTATGAACCTGTAACCATGGCAAACCCAACACGACAACATCATGCAAATTATGCAACACCAAAAAGCGAATATCCTCCCAATGTGCGGGAGCCATGCACATGGTCAACTGAGTCCAGTACTGAGGTTTATTCTTGGCCAATGGCGTAGCATCAATCCCCCTTAAGGGAATAGGACTCTGCAAAGGCTCTAAAGAAAAACCACAGCGCCTGGCAAACTCCAAGTCCATCAAGTTCAGGGCAGCGCCTGAATCCACAAATGCCATAACAGAGTAAGATGACAATGAGCAAATCAGAGTAACAGACAAGAGAAATTTAGGCTGTACAGTACTAACTGTGACAGACCCAGCGAACCTCCTAGTGCGCTTAGGACAATCAGAGATAGCATGAGTGGAGTCACCACAGTAAAAACACAGCCCATTCTGATGTCTGTGTTCTTGCCATTCAGCTCTGGTCAAAGTCCTATCACATTGCATAGGCTCAGGCCTCTGCTCAGAGGACACCGCCAAATGGTGCACAACTTTGCGCTCGCGCAAACGCTGATCAATCTGAATGGCCAAAGACATTGATTCATTCAGACCAGCAGGCGTGGGGAACCCCACCATAACATCTTTAAGGGCTTCAGAAAGACCCTTTCTGAAAATTGCTGCCAGGGCACATTCATTCCATTGTGTAAGCACAGACCACTTTCTAAACTTCTGGCAATATACCTCTGCTTCATCCTGACCCTGACATAGAGCCAGCAAGATCCTTTCTGCCTGATCCACAGAATTTGGTTCGTCATAAAGCAATCAAAGCGCCAAGAAAAATGCATCTACATTAAGCAATGCATGATCTCCTGGCTCAAGGGAGAATGCCCAGTCCTGCGGGTCGCCATGCAACAAAGAAATAATAATCTTTACTTGCTGAATAGGGTCACCAGAGGAGCGGGGTTTCAGAGCAAGAAAAAGTCTGCAATTATTTTTGAAATTCAGAAATTTAGATCTATCCCCAGAAAACAAATCAGGAATTGGAATTCTAGGCTCTAACATCGGATTCTGAACTACATAATTTTGAATACTTTGTACCCTTGCAGTGAGTTGATCCACACAAGAAGACAAACCTTGAATATCCATATCTACACCTGAGTCCTGAACCACCCAAAGGTTAAGGGGAAAAGAAAGACAAAACAAGCTGCAAAGAAGAAAAAAAAATTGACTCAGAACTTCTCTTATCCCTCTTTTGAGATGCATTAACACTTTGTGGGCCAGCTGTACTGTTATGGACCTGGTGGTTAGGAGCACCCGGAATGACCTGATGGTTAAAACGTAAAACCTGGGACAAGCTCTGAGGAGATGGTAACTCTACTGACCGCAATCCCTAATCCTATCACACACACTAGAAATAGCCGTGGAGCGTACCTAACTCTCCCTAGACGCCTCTTCACAGCCTAAGAGCTTACTACCCCTAAAGATAGAAATAGGAGCCTAACTTGCCTCAGAGAAATTCCCCAAAGTAAAGGTAGCCCCCCACAAATATTGACTGTGAGTTAAGAGGGAAGTGACAAACACAGGAATGAAACAGATTTTAGCAAAGGAGGCCGAGTCTTCTCTAAATAGACTGAGGATAGGAAAGGGAACTATGCGGTCAGTATAAAAAACTACAAAAGCCACGCAGAGTGTGCAAAAAGGCCTCCACACCGACTCACGGTGTGGAGGTGCAGCTCTGCACCCCCAGAGCTTCCAGCTAGCAAGGAAATATCATAATAGCAAGCTGGACTAGAAGCATAGCAGGTACTGAGAAATATATTCAAAAACCAATGAACAACAAATGAACTAGCAGGGACTTAGCTTCTGCTGGAGTAGACAGGTCATCTGAGAAATCCAAGAGAGATCTGAACCAGTACTGAGACATTGACAGCTGGCATGAACTAACGAACTATGCAGAGTTAAATAGGAAGCCAGCATAAGCAATAAACAATGCAGCTGAGAAAGCCAACCTCAAAGATCAGCAGTTCCACTCAAAGCCACCAGAGGGTGTCCAAGGACAGAACTCACCAAAGTACCATTCACGACCACAAGAGGGAGCCCGAGAACGGAATTCACAACACCAGTCATGTCTGTGGTATCTCTGTCAGTCATTTTGTGCCACAGAAACTATACTGTAATATAGTGGGCCTGATTAATTCACTAGTCTCTCCACAAAAAAATAAAGGGAGAATAATATTGCCAAATCTGTGCATCTGTGCCAGTCGTGTCTGTGGTATCTCTGCCAGTCATTTTGTGCCACAGAAACTATACTGTAATATAGTGGGCCTGATTAATTCACTAGTCTCTCCCCCAAAAAATAAAAATAAAGGGAGAATAATATTGCCAAATCTGTGCATCTGTGCCTGTCCTGTCTGTGGTATCTCTGTCAGTCATTTTCTGCCACAGAAACCATATTGTCATACAGTGGGTCTGATTTATTCAGCACTCACCCACACATAAAAAGGGAGATTTATATTCACAACAAGTTAACATACACCTTCTACCTTGTTTTTCAGTACCATATAACGGTTGTTAGTTTGGTTACATTTTCCCAAGAATGAGGAAGGCTGGTGGAAGAGGTCGTGGCTGTGGGCGGTCATTGCCATCTGGTAATGCTGGTGGTGGTGGTGGTAGTGCTGGTGGAGCATCGGGTGGTAGAGGGAAAATCAAAATAGCACCTAAGTCTCGAGTTGTTGAGGCAGCGTCATCGTCCGGCTACACAAGGCCTCGAACGCTACCTTTTCTGGGAGTAGGAAAACCGCTGTTAAAGCCGGAGCAGCAGGAAAAAGTTTTGGCTTTCCTTGCTGACTCTGCCTCTTGCTCTTTCGCCTCCTCTTCGGATAGTTCAAAATTGAAAAGTAGCCAGTCATCGGTGTATGCTCCCGGTCAGGAACAATTTGATTCCTTGTGTCCTTCCCCCAAAACAACAGTGAAGGATGCGTCAGGCGACACAACAGTTTACTCCATGGAGCTCTTTACACATACCGTGCCTGGGTTAGAAAAGGAAATAGTTAACAGCCCACTAGAAGATGATTCGGACATGGAGTGCACTGATGCACAGCCACAGCTAGATAGTCATGCTGTTCCATCGACTCACATCACTACATTGCCCTCGCAGTGTACTGAGCCAGAAACTGACCCTGATGAGATGATGGTGCCCATTCCCGAACGTTATAGCACCTTACACGGTGACACAGAGATAGCTGAACATGAGATTGAAGAGGAGGTGATAGATGACCCAGTTGTTGACCCAGATTGGCAGCCATTGGGGGGGAAGAGGGTGCCGCTGGCAGTAGCTCAGAAGCGGAGAAGGAGGATCAGCAGCAGCCATCTACATCACATTTGCATTCATCTGGCAGGCCCGTCTCTGGCCAAAAAAGTTTGGCAAAACCAAAACCATGTTTTGGACAGCGTGGCCATCCGGTTAAAGTAGCACAGTGTGCAATGCCTGAAAAGGTATTCAATAGTAGGAAGAATGCAGTCTGGCAATTTTTTAACCAAGATCCGAATGATCAGTGCAAAGTGATCTGTAAGAAATGCTCAAGGACATTTAGCAGAGGTCAGAATGTCAAAAGTTTAAATACAACTTGCATGCGTCGACATTTAACCACCATGCACTTGCAAGCCTGGACTAGCTAGCAAACGTCCCGTAACGTTGTTGCACTCACTCACAATGAAGCTAGTCAGCAACGCTACATTCCTTCCCTCACTGTAAGCCCACCGGTTAGAACAACAACAGCAGCAAATGTGGAGATGTTGTCGCTAAGGCAAAGCAGTCAGGGAATCACAAGTTTATTGGTAGGAAACACAGCATGTAGGCCTACATCGAGAATACCATCACCAAACCTCTCTCAATTCACCATGTCCACCACCACCACCGCAAGTCCCACCATATACACCTCGCCAGTCCAGCTCACCCTCCAAGAGACTCTCATTAGGAAAAGAACGTACTCACCCTCTCATTTGCGTACACAGGGTTTGAACGCCCACATTGCTAGACTTATATCGTTAGAGATGATGCCCTACCGCTTTGTTGAAAGCGAAGCTTTCAAAGCCTTGATGGCCTACGCAGTACCACGCTATGAGCTACCCAGTCGACACTTCTTTTCAAGAAAAGCCATCCCAGCCCTCCACCAGCATGTCAAAGACCGCATTCTCCATGCACTGAGGCAATCAGTCAGTAGAAAGGTGCACCTCACAACTCATGCATGGACCAGTAGGTATGGTGAGGGACATTACGTGTCCATCATGGCACACTGGGTTAATGTGGTGGATGCAGGGTCCACAGGGGACAGCCACTGTGGGACAGTTCTGCCTAGCCCACGGTCTAGGAAACAGTTGGAAGTAGGCGTTTGCCACCCCTCCTCCTCCTCCTCTTCCAGCCGAAGCGAAAGCTTATCCACAGAGCACAGTCACATGACCACTCCATCCGCAGCTGCCAGTGTTGCACACGAGGTGTCCCATTATGGAACAGCTAGTGGTAAGTGTCAGCAGGCTGTGTTGGAAATGAAGTGCTTGGGCGACAACAGACACACCGCGAAAGTTCTGGCCGAGTTCTTGCAGCAAGAAACTCAGTCATGGCTGGGCAGTGTACATCTTGAGGCAGGCAAGGTAGTCAGTGATATAGGGAGGAATTTTATGGCTGCCATAGCCCTTTCAGAACTGAAACACATACCTTGCCTGGCTCACACCTTGAACCTGGTGGTGCAGTGCTTCCTGAAAAGTTATCCGGGGTTACCAGCCCTGCTCCTCAAGGTGCGACGACTTTGCTCTCACACCTGCCGTTCGCCCATACACTCCAGCCGTATGCAGAACCATCAGCGATCATTGAAGGCTCCCCAGCACCGCCTAATAATAGACGTTGCAACAAGGTGGAACTCTACACTGCACATGCTTCAGAGGCTGTGCGAACAGAGGCGTGCTGTCATGTATTTGTGGGAGGATACACATACACGGTCAGGCAGTTGGATGGCAGACATGGAGATGTCTGATGTGCAGTGGTCGAAGCTCCAAGACCTCTGTCAAGTCCTTCAGTGTTTTGAGGAATGCACACGGCTGGTCAGTGTGGATGACGCCAACATAAGCATGAGCATTCCACTAATGCGTCTGCTGATGCAAAGTTTGACGCACATTAAGGAGCAGGCGTCTGCAGCCGAGGAGGAGGGAAGCCTTGATGACAGTCAGCCATTGTGCGCTCAGGGAAGTCTCGGGGATGAGGTTGCGGATGAAGAGGAGGAGGAGGAAGATGGGGATGATTATTTATAGGAGGAGGAAGCATCTCAGGGGGGAATAGAAAGTGTTGGTGGTGCAAGGTTAGGTACAGTTTTTTTGCGGGAGACAAGTGATGTGGATTTGCCAGAAAGTGCTCCTCAACCCAGCACAAGCATTGATTTGACACCTGGAACATTGGCCCACATGGCAGATTATGCCTTGCGTATCCTAAAAAGGGACCCCCGCATTATCAAAATGATGACCGATGACGATTACTGGTTGGTCTGCCTCCTGGATCCACGCTATAAAGGGAAATTGCAAAATATCATGCCACATGAGAACCTTGAGCAAATATTGGCTACCAAACAAGCAACTCTTGTAGACCGTTTGGTTCAGGCATTCCCAGCACACAGCGGCGGTGATGGTTCTCACACGAGCTGCAGGGGGCAACATGCAAGAGGTGTTAGAGGGGCACAAATCAGAAGTGGCGTTGGACAGAGGGGTTTTATGACCAGGTTGTGGAGTGATTTCGCAATGACCGCAGACACGACAGGTACTGCAGCATCGATTCAAAGTGACAGGAGACAATATTTGTCCACTGTGGTTACTAACTATTTTTCCTCCCTTATTGATGTTCTCCCTCACACGTCATTCCCCTTTGATTACTGGGCATCTAAAATAGACACCTGGCCTGAATTGGCAGAATATGCATTACAGGAGCTCGCTTGCCCAGCTGCTAGTGTGCTATCAGAAAGAGTCTTCAGTGCTGCTGGTTCAATACTGACCGAAAAAAGGACTCGTCTGGCTACCCAAAATGTTGATGATCTAACCTTCATTAAAATGAACCAATCATGGATTTCTAATTATTTTGCCCCACCTTTCCCTGCTGACACCTAGCTTTCCTGTAAAAAGGTCTTGCTTTTGGACTCGTCTTACTGAGTGCTCCAATTTCTCCATTTGCAGCTGCTGTATGTCTACCATAGGCCTTTTTACACCTCCCTAAATGGGTTGACCTCCCCACGGGGCCGTGGTCACCACTTGGCGCAAGCACCCATGCGAGTGCCATTTGGCTAAACAGGTGGGTGTGCCCACTTTTGGGCGACGGCACTGGCGCAGGATCCCTCATAGTACAATGAAGTATCTCTGGCGGTGGTAGTGCACACCCAACGTCAGACACACCGTCGTAACATGAGGGGTCCTGGGCCAGTACCGCCGCCCATGAGAGAGTGTTGCCCCCCAGCTCAAACAGCTGAAAATTACCTCTCACTGCTCCACCACTGTTTAGTCTGTGCTGTTAAATCCTTCAATGGCACTGCCAATACCAATTTGGTGACATGATTGTTGATAGTAAAAATATTCAGGGGCCCTGCCCTACATTTACACCAGTTAATACTTTGCGCCAACTACCGCCAACTACCACTGTCTGCAAGTCAGCAGAGGAGCCCACCCCTGTACCTAGGTATGCCACCTGTTTATTTGTGAATTTTTTGGGGGGCCAGACATTAACCTCACTTTATTATTTTGGCCTACTAACTGTGTCAGACACTCCTTACAGTTGTCCTCCACTGAGCAAAGCTAGGCCGCCTGCGTACTCCTGTAACCTATTTTTCACTGCATTTTGCCTATTACTTTTTTAGTCCTACTAACTGTGTCTGCCCCTCGGTGCAATCGTCCTCCGCTGACCACACCAATGCAGCCTGTGTAACCCTGTAACCTATTTAAACCTGCATAGAGCCTACTTTTTTATTTTAGGCCTAGTAAGTCTGTCTGTGGTCCCTCCTTGCAATCGTCCTCCGCTGACCACAACAATGCTGCCTGTGTAACCCTGTAAACTGTTATGATCCGGTGACCCTGGAGCCGCATGAGACTATCTCTGGAGTAGGTGGTACCTGTACTGACCGCAACCCTAAACTGACACCGCAACTAGAAGTAGCCGTGGGGTGTTCCTAACTTGGCCTAGACACCTCGACACAGCCAGAGGACTAAATACCCCTAAAGTTGGAAATGGGAATTCTATCTTGCCTCAGAGCAGAACCCCAAAGGATAGGCAGTCCCCCACAAATATTGACTGTGAGTTTAAGAGGAAAATACGCACGCAGGCAGAAAAACAGAATTTAGCAAAAGAGGCACTTCTAGCTAAATAGAAAAGGATAGGACAGAATTCTAAGCAATCAGTATTAAAACCCTAAAAATATCCACAGCAGGTAATACTAATATTCTACATAAACTAAAGACATAGAATGTATATCTGCATCTCCAGAGAATCCAGCATGACAGAAAAATCCAAAGTCTAAGCTGGACAAAAACACAATAAATTGCACTGAACAGAAAAGCACACAGCATGCGTGCTACAGAGACAAAAAAACAGACACTTATCTTAGCTGAATTGACAGCAGGGCATGAGGAGCCAGACAGAGATGCAATCCCTCCATGAACAATGGACAACTGGCATGGAATGCTGGATCCTACACACCTAAATACCTAATAGAGCTGCAATCAGCAGAAGCACCTGCCCTGGACTACAATCCAGAGACAACTGCACTACCACTAACAACCACCGGAGGGAGCCCAAGAGAAGAATTCACAACAGTAACCTATTTAAACCTGCATAGAGCCTACGTTTTTATTTTAGGCCTAGTAAGTCTGTCTGCGGTCCCTCCTTGCAATCGTCCTCCGCTGACCACACCAATGCTGCCTGTGTAACCCTGTAACCTATTTAAACCTGCATAGAGCCTACTTTTTTATTTTAGGCCTAGTAAGTCTGTCTGCGGTCCCTCCTTGCAATCGTCCTCCGCTGACCACACCAATGCTGCCTGTGTAACCCTGTAACCTATTTAAACCTGCATAGAGCCTACATTTTTATTTTAGGCCTAGTAAGTCTGTCTGCGGTCCCTCCTTGCAATCGTCCTCCGCTGACCACACCAATGCTGCCTGTGTAACCCTGTAACCTATTTAAACCTGCATAGAGCCTACTTTTTTATTTTAGGCCTAGTAAGTCTGTCTGCGGTCCCTCCTTGCAATCGTCCTCCGCTGACCACACCAATGCTGCCTGTGTAACCCTGTAACCTATTTAAACCTGCATAGAGCCAACTTTTTTATTTTAAGCCTAGTAAGTCTGTCTGCGGTCCCTCCTTGCAATCGTCCTCCGCTAACCACACCAATGCTGCCTGTGTAACCCTGTAACCTATTTAAACCTGCATAGAGCCTACTTTTTTATTTTAGGCCTAGTAAGTCTGTCTGCTTTCCCTCCTTGCAATCGTCCTCCGCTGACCACACCAATGCTGCCTGTGTAACCCTGTAACCTATTTAAACCTGCATTGAGCCAACTTTTTTGTTTTAGGCCTAGTAAGTCTGTCTGCGGTCCCTCCTTGCAATCGACCTCCGCTGACCACACCAATGCTGCCTGTGTAACCCTGTAACCTATTTAAACCTGCATTGAGCGAACTTTTTTGTATTAGGCCTAGTAAGTCTGTCTGCGGTCCCTCCTTGCAATCGTCCTCCGCTGACCACACCAATGCTGCCTGTGTAACCCTGTAACCTATTTAAACCTGCATTAAGCCAACTTTTTTGTTTTAGGCCTAGTAAGTCTGTCTGCGGTCCCTCCTTGCAATTGTCCTCCGCTGACCACACCAATGCTGCCTTGTGTAACCCTGTAACCTATTTAAACCTGCATAGAGCCTACTTTTTTATTTTAGGCCTAGTAAGTCTGTGTGTGGTCCCTCCTTGCAATCGTCCTCCGCTGACCACACCAATGCTGCCTGTGTAACCCTGTAACCTATTTAAACCTACATAGACCCTACGTCTTTATTTTAGGCCTAGTAAGTCTGTCTGCGGTCCCTCCTTGCAATCGTCCTCCGCTGACCACACCAATGCTTCCTGTGTGACTATGTAACCTATTTAAACCTGCATTGAGCCAACTTTTTTGTTTTAGGCCTAGTAAGTTTGTCTGCGGTCCCTCCTTGCAATTGTCCTCCGCTGACCACACCAATGCTGCCTGTGTAACCCTGTAACCTATTTAAACCTGCATTGAGCCAACTTTTTTGTTTTAGGCCTAGTAAGTCTGTCTGCGGTCCCTCCTTGCAATCGTCCTCCGCTGACCACACCAATGCTGCCTGTGTAACCCTGTAACCTATTTAAACCTGCATAGAGCCTACTTTTTTATTTTAGGCCTAGTAAGTCTGTCTGCGGTCCCTCCTTGCAATCGTCCTCCGCTGACCACACCAATGTTGCCTGTGTAACCCTGTAACCTATTTAAACCTGCATAGAGCCAACTTTTTTATTTTAAGCCTAGTAAGTCTGTCTGCGGTCCCTCCTTGCAATCGTCCTCCGCTGACCACACCAATGCTGCCTGTGTAACCCTGTAACCTATTTAAACCTGCATAGAGCCTACTTTTTTATTTTAGGCCTAGTAAGTCTGTCTGCGGTCCCTCCTTGCAATCGTCCTCCGCTGACCACACCAATGTTGCCTGTGTAACCCTGTAACCTATTTAAACCTGCATAGAGCCAACTTTTTTATTTTAAGCCTAGTAAGTCTGTCTGCGGTCCCTCCTTGCAATCGTCCTCCGCTGACCACACCAATGCTGCCTGTGTAACCCTGTAACCTATTTAAACCTGCATAGAGCCTACTTTTTTATTTTAGGCCTAGTAAGTCTGTCTGCTTTCCCTCCTTGCAATCGTCCTCCGCTGACCACACCAATGCTGCCTGTGTAACCCTGTAACCTATTTAAACCTGCATTGAGCCAACTTTTTTGTTTTAGGCCTAGTAAGTCTGTCTGCGGTCCCTCCTTGCAATCGTCCTCCGCTGACCACACCAATGCTGCCTGTGTAACCCTGTAACCTATTTAAACCTGCATTGAGCTAACTTTTTTGTTTTAGGCCTAGTAAGTCTGTCTGCGGTCCCTCCTTGCAATCGTCCTCCGCTGACCACACCAATGCTACCTGTGTAACCCTGTAACCTATTTAAACCTGCATTGAGCCAACTTTTTTGTTTTAGGCCTAGTAAGACTTTCTGCGGTCCCTCCTTGCAATTGTCCTCCGCTGACCACACCAATGCTGCCTGTGTAACCCTGTAACCTATTTAAACCTGCATAGAGCCTACTTTTTTATTTTAGGCCTAGTAAGTCTGTGTGTGGTCCCTCCTTGCAATCGTCCTCCGCTGACCACACCAATGCTTCCTGTGTGACCCTGTAACCTTTTTAAACCTGCATTGAGCCAACTTTTTTGTCATAGACCTAGTAAGTCTGTCTGCGGTCCCTCCTTGCAATCGTCCTCCGCTGACCACACCAATGCTGCCTGTGTAACCCTGTAACCTATTTAAACCTGCATTGAGCCAACTTTTTTGTTTTAGGCCTAGTAAGTCTGTCTGCGGTCCCTCCTTGCAATTGTCCTCCGCTGACCACACCAATGCTGCCTTGTGTAACCCTGTAACCTATTTAAACCTGCATAGAGCCTACTTTTTTATTTTAGGCCTAGTAAGTCTGTGTGTGGTCCCTCCTTGCAATCGTCCTCCGCTGACCACACCAATGCTGCCTGTGTAACCCTGTAACCTATTTAAACCTACATAGACCCTACGTCTTTATTTTAGGCCTAGTAAGTCTGTCTGCGGTCCCTCCTTGCAATCGTCCTCCGCTGACCACACCAATGTTGCCTGTGTAACCCTGTAACCTATTTAAACCTGCATAGAGCCAACTTTTTTATTTTAAGCCTAGTAAGTCTGTCTGCGGTCCTTCCTTGCAATCGTCCTCCGCTGACCACACCAATGCTGCCTGTGTAACCCTGTAACCTATTTAAACCTGCATAGAGCCTACTTTTTTATTTTAGGCCTAGTAAGTCTGTCTGCGGTCCCTCCTTGCAATCGTCCTCCGCTGACCACACCAATGTTGCCTGTGTAACCCTGTAACCTATTTAAACCTGCATAGAGCCAACTTTTTTATTTTAAGCCTAGTAAGTCTGTCTGCGGTCCCTCCTTGCAATCGTCCTCCGCTGACCACACCAATGCTGCCTGTGTAACCCTGTAACCTATTTAAACCTGCATAGAGCCTACTTTTTTATTTTAGGCCTAGTAAGTCTGTCTGCTTTCCCTCCTTGCAATCGTCCTCCGCTGACCACACCAATGCTGCCTGTGTAACCCTGTAACCTATTTAAACCTGCATTGAGCCAACCTTTATTGTTTTAGGCCTAGTAAGTCTGTCTGCGGTCCCTCCTTGCAATCGTCCTCCGCTGACCACACCAATGCTGCCTGTGTAACCCTGTAACCTATTTAAACCTGCATTGAGCGAACTTTTTTGTTTTAGGCCTAGTAAGTCTGTCTGCGGTCCCTCCTTGCAATCGTCCTCCGCTGACCACACCAATGCTGCCTGTGTAACCCTGTAACCTATTTAAACCTGCATTGAGCCAACTTTTTTGTTTTAGGCCTAGTAAGTCTGTCTGCGGTCCCTCCTTGCAATTGTCCTCCGCTGACCACACCAATGCTGCCTGTGTAACCCTGTAACCTATTTAAACCTGCATAGAGCCTACTTTTTTATTTTAGGCCTAGTAAGTCTGTGTGTGGTCCCTCCTTGCAATCGTCCTCCGCTGACCACACCAATGCTGCCTGTGTAACCCTGTAACCTATTTACACCTACATAGACCCTACGTCTTTATTTTAGGCCTAGTAAGTCTGTCTGATGTCCCTCCTTGCAATCGTCCTCCGCTGACCACACCAATGCTGCCTGTGCAACCCTGTAACTAGTGTTGAGCGATACCATCCGATACTTGAAAGTATCGGTATCGGATAGTATCGGCCGATACCCGAAAAGTATCGGATATCACCGATACCGATACCCGATACCAATACAAGTCAATGGGACACCAAGTATCGGAAGGTATCCTGATGGTTCCCAGGGTCTGAAAGAGAGGAAACTCCCCTTCAGGCCCTGGGATCCATATTAATGTGAAAAATAAAGAATAAAAATAAAAAATATTGATATACTCACCCTCTTACGCGCTCTGGTTGTAACCGCCAGCCTCCGTTCATAAGAATGAGCGCTTGAAAGTCCTTAGATGAGGTCGCGGCCTGTGATTGGTCGCGGAGCGGTCACGTGACCGCAAGGCGACCAATCACAGGCCGCGACGTCATCTAAGGTCTTTCAAGCGCTCATTCTTATGAGCGGAAGCTGCCGGTTACTTCGGTAAGGTACAGGCTGCGCCGGAGAGGTGAGTATATCAATATTTTTTATTTTTATTCTTTATTTTACACATTAATATCTATCCCGATACCGATTCCCGATATCACAAAAGTATCGGACCTCGGTATCGGAATTCCGATACCGCAAATATCGGCCGATACCCGATACTTGCGGTATCGGAATGCTCAACACTACCTGTATCCTATTTAAACCTGCATTGAGCCAACTTTTTTGTTTTAGGCCTAGTAAGTATGTCTGCGGTCCCTCCTTGCAATTGTCCTCCGCTGACCACACCAATGCTGCCTTTGTAACCCTGTAACCTTTTTAAACCTGCATAGAGCCTACTTTTTTATTTTAGGCCTAGTAAGTCTGTCTGCGGTCCCTCCTTGCAATCGTTCTCCGCTGACCACACCAATGCTGCCTGTGTAACCCTGTAACCTATTTAAACCTGCATTGAGCCAACTTTTTTGTTTTAGGCCTAGTAAGTCTGTCTGCGGTCCCTCCTTGCAATTGTCCTCCGCTGACCACACCAATGCTGCCTGTGTAACCCTGTTGTAACCTATTTAAACCTGCATAGAGCCTACTTTTTTATTTTAGGCCTAGTAAGTCTGTGTGTGGTCCCTCCTTGCAATCGTCCTCCGCTGACCACACCAATGCTGCCTGTGTAACCCTGTAACCTATTTACACCTACATAGACCCTACGTCTTTATTTTAGGCCTAGTAAGTCTGTCTGCGGTCCCTCCTTGCAATCGTCCTCCGCTGACCACACCAATGCTTCCTGTGTGACCCTGTAACCTATTTAAACCTGCATTGAGCCAACTTTTTTGTTTTAGACCTAGTAAGTCTGTCTGCGGTCCCTCCTTGCAATCGTCCTCCGCTGACCACACCAATGCTGCCTGTGCAACCCTGTAACTAGTGTTGAGCGATACCATCCGATACTTGAAAGTATCGGTATCGGATAGTATCGGCCGATACCCGAAAAGTATCGGATATCACCGATACCGATACCCGATACCAATACAAGTCAATGGGACACCAAGTATCGGAAGGTGTCCTGATGGTTCCCAGGGTCTGAAAGAGAGGAAACTCCCCTTCAGGCCCTGGGATCCATATTAATGTGTAAAATAAAGAATAAAAATAAAATATATTGATATACTCACCCTCTGACGCGCTCTGGTTGTAACCGCCAGCCTCCGTTCATAAGAATGAGCGCTTGAAAGTCCTTAGATGAGGTCGCGGCCTGTGATTGGTCGCGGAGCGGTCACGTGACCGCAAGGCGACCAATCACAGGCCGCGACGTCATCTAAGGTCTTTCAAGCGCTCATTCTTATGAGCAGAAGCTGCCGGTTACTTCGGTAAGGTACAGGCTGCGCCGGAGAGGTGAGTATATCAATATTTTTTATTTTTATTCTTTATTTTACACATTAATATCTATCCCGATACCGATTCCCGATATCACAAAAGTATCGGACCTCGGTATCGGAATTCCGATACCGCAAATATCGGCCGATACCCGATACTTGCGGTATCGGAATGCTCAACACTACCTGTAACCTATTTAAACCTGCATTGAGCCAACTTTTTTGTTTTAGGCCTAGTAAGTATGTCTGCGGTCCCTCCTTGCAATTGTCCTCCGCTGACCACACCAATGCTGCCTTTGTAACCCTGTAACCTATTTAAACCTGCATAGAGCCTACTTTTTTATTTTAGGCCTAGTAAGTCTGTCTGCGGTCCCTCCTTGCAATCGTCCTCCGCTGACCACACCGATGCTGCCTGTGTAACCCTGTAACCTATTTAAACCTGCATACAGCCTACTTTTTTATTTTAGGCCTATTAAGTCTGTGCCACTCCTTCCATTTGTCCACCGCTGACCACAACAATGCTGCCTGTGTACGCCTTTAACCTTTTTTAAACGGCATTGAGACAACTTTTTTGTTTAAGGCCTACTACCTATGTCTGTCTGCGCCACTCAATACAGCTGTCCTCCTCTGAAAAAAGCTGAGCTTCAATTGTCAGGTTTTCAGCCTATAGGAATTTGAAAACTGCATTGGGCCTACTAGTTTGGTTGGGGCCTACTAACAGTGTCTGCCGCTCCTTGGTGTTCTCCTGGTTTTTTCCCTGAGCTTCAATCTTCAGGCTTTCGGCCTATATTTGAAATATGAAACTGCATTTGGGATACTAGTTGGGTTGGGCCTACTATCGGTGTCTGCCGCTCCCTGGTGTTGTCCTCCACTGAACAAAGCTGAGCTTCAATCTTCAGGCTCTCATTAAGTAGTTGTTAATATAACACTGCAGTTGGCCTACTAGTTTGGTTGGGGCCTACTAACGGTGTCTGCCGCTCCAAGGTGTTCTCCAGGTTTACTTGCCTGAGCTTCAATCTTCAGGCTCTCATTAAGTTGTTGTAAATATAACACGGCATTAGGCCTACTAGTTTGGTTGGGGCCTACTAACGGTGTCTGTCGCTCCAAGGTGTTCTCCAGGTTTACTTGCCTGTGCTTCAATCTTCAGGCTCTCATTAAGTAGTTGTTAATATAACACGGCATTAGGCCTACTAGTTTGGTTGGGGCCTACTAATGGTGTCTGCCGCTCCAAGGTGTTCTCCAGGTTTACTTGCCTGAGCTTCAATCTTCAGGCTCTCATTAAATTGTTGTAAATATAACACGGCATTAGGCCTACTAGTTTGGTTGAGGCCTACTAACGGTGTCTGACACTCCAAGGTGTTCTCCAGGTTTACTTGCCTGAGCTTCAATCTTCAGGCTCTCATTAAGTAGTTGTTAATATAACACGGCATTAGGCATACTAGTTTGGTTGGGGCCTACTATCGGTGTCTGTCGCTCCAAGGTGTTCTCCAGGTTTACTTGCCTGAGCTTCAATCTTCAGGCTCTCATTAAGTTGTTGTAAATATAACACGGCATTAGGCCTACTAGTTTGGTTGGGGCCTACTAATGGTGTCTGCTGCTCCAAGGTGTTCTCCAGGTTTACTTGCCTGAGCTTCAATCTTCAGGCTCTCATTAAGTTGTTGTTAATATAACACGGCATTAGGCCTACTAGTTTGGTTGGGGCCTACTATCGGTGCCTGTCGCTCCAAGGTGTTCTCCAGGTTTACTTGCCTGAGCTTCAATCTTCAGGCTCTCATTAAGTAGTTGTTAATATAACACTGCAGTTGGCCTACTAGTTTGGTTGGGGCCTACTAATGGTGTCTGCCGCTCCAAGGTGTTCTCCAGGTTTACTTGCAAGAGCTTCAATCTTCAGGCTCTCATTAGGTTGTCGTACATATAACACGGCATTAGGCCTACTAGTTTGGTTGGGGCCTAATAACGGTGTCTGTGGCTCCAAGGTGTTCTCCAGGTTTACTTGCCTGAGCTTCAATCTTCAGGCTCTCATTAAGTAGTTGTTAATATAACACTGCAGTTGGCCTACTAGTTTGGTTGGGGCCTACTAGTTTGGTTGGGGCCTACTAACTGTGTCTGCCGCTCCAAGGTGTTCTCCTCCACTGAACAAAGCAGTGCCGCCTGTTTACTCCTGTTACCAATTTTGAACTTTATTATGCCCACTTTATTATTTGGGCCTACTAACTGTGTCTGCCTCTCATTACAGTTGTCCTCCACTGAACTAAGCAATGCCGCCTGGTTAGTCCTGTTACCAATTTCGAACTCCATTTAGCCCACTTTATTATTTGGGCCTATATCTGTGTTTCCTCCTCATCCTGCCTATTGCCCAGCCAGTGCTAGATGACTCTTGTGGTACATTGACCCAGACCACGCTACACAGCCACAATCTGACCCTGCTGAAAGTCAGGTTCCCCTTCCCGCATACTATACCACCTTACACAGGGATAATGATGAAGGTGCAGATGAAAGTGCAGGTTCCTTCATCAGGTGGGGGGGCATACTCGTTGGCGACATCACTGGCACAGGGCCCCTCATAGTACGCAAAAGTGTCGCTGCCGGTGGGAGGCGCCCCCGCCGTGCAAACACACCACCGTACTTTGAGGGGCCCTGTGCCAGTGCCAATGCGAACGAGTGGGCCCCCCCTGCTTGCTCAGGATCACAGCACTTGCAAAGTTGAAATACTTACCTCTCTGTTGTGAATTCCGTTCTCGGGCTCCCTCCTGTGGTCATGAGTGGTATTGTGTGAGTTCTGTTCTTGGGCTCCCTCTGGTGGCCTTTAGTGCTTACTGCGGGTCTGTAGCTGGAATCCAGCTGCCTCGTTTTCTGCTAGTCTGGCCTCTATTTAACTCCACCTGGACCTTCACTTTTTGCCTGCTGTCGTTGTATTCAGTACTGGTTCTGATATCTCTGGACATTCCTTGTGATCTGTCTCCTCCTGAGAAGATAAGTCTTGCTAGTTCATGTTTGCTCATTATTTCCTTGAAAATGTTTCTCTGTATATGATGAGTTCTGTCCAGCTTGCTTATATGTAATTCTCGCTTGCTGGAAGTTCTGGGGTGCAGAGTTGCGCCCCTCACATCGTGAGTCGGTGTGGGGGTTCTTGTAATCTCTGCGTGGATTATTTTTGATAGCATTTTATACTGACCGCACAGATCCCTTGCTGTCTTCTGACTATTTAGTGTTAGCGGGCCTCATTTGCTAAAAAAACCTGTTTTCATTTCTACGTTTGTGTTTTCCCCTTAACTCACCGTTATTATTTGTGGGGGGCTGTCTAAAACTTTGGGGTGATTTCTCTGAGGCAAGTGAGGCTTTGCTTTCTCTCTAGGGGTAGCTAGTTCCTCAGGCTGTGACGAGGCGTCTAGGATTTTAGGCAACGCTCCACGGCTGCCTATAGTGTGTATTGATAGAATCAGGGTTGCGGTCAGTATAGCTCCCACATCCCCAGAGCTTGTCCTAAGGATTTCTGTTACTTAGCAGGTCAGTTTGTGATCCTTGCCACCAGGATCATAACACCTCTCACTGCTCCACCGCCGTGACGTAGTCCATGTTTCCTGGGCCCACTAAAAACTTGAACCAGCCCTACCCACCACAACTTTAGCCAAATGACCCCCAGTTTTCCTGGCCTCCACTTACTGCCGACTATGCCTCCCCATTGACTTGCATTGGGTTTCATGTTTCGGTCGATCCCCGACTTTTGGCGATAATAGGACGATTTCACTCGACTCGACTTTTGACAAAGTCGGGTTTCACGAAACCCGACTCGATCCTAAAAAAGTGAAAGTCCCTCAACCCTAAATATAGGTAAACTGACTGAACAGCAATCTAGTCTGAACTACATTACATTTTGATATATTGGGGTATTTTTATTGGGGCAGCCATATTGGTATGAAAGATTTATCTCAGTTCATACTGGCCCTTAAAATAATTCCATAAGTTGTTGATCAGGGCCCAAACAAAGGACCTTGTGATTCTGTGAAAGTTATTGCTTATGGCAAAAGAAGGGATAAGGCAATCTCTGCTACGTGACTTTATGATGTAGGTATTGTCGGCAATTAGCAGATGATCCGGTTTTCCTGATCCTCATGCGCTCTCATTATTTGTTGAACATGACTTTTTTAAACAAAAAACATTCATTCTAATGACAAAAGAAATCATAAGACATCAGATGATTACATGATGTTAAAAAGTCAACAAAGTGCCAAATAGTAGTGTTATAAATATAGAGGTTACATATCTAATTTTGGGGGATATTCTTTTGACACAGTTTTATCAAAGGTTTGATGCTAGAAATTTGGCACAAAAAGCTTTGAAAAGTTGCAAAATTGTTGCGCATCAGTGTATTTTATACAATTTTCACCCAGCTCTGACAAAGTGGTTGGAGTTGGTTCAGAATCGGGGCATAGTGACACCCCGCTTATTAAATTCATAACTAGTGGTGGCGTTCTTTACATCGCAAACCTTACTCTAGTCTGTGACTGGTGTAAGATTTATGGTGAGTCACATACACAGACACACATCACTACGCACCTCACCAGATTCATTAAGTTGAGTGCATATGTTAATGAATCAGGTACCTCGAGCTCCAATCCACCCTCTCATCAAAACTACCTCGAGCTCCAATCCACCCTCTCATCAAAACTGGAATGGAAAATTCTGGGTTTGATGAATCGGGGCCTTTCTGTTTCTTGTAATATTCTTATTCACTATATCTCGATGGCATCATGATAATTCTTGTAAAAATAGAGCGGTTTATTGAATTGTCTTCATAAAGTAATTATTGTAGGAAAGTACAGAATATGTGAAAAAGTTACAGGAAAACAGTGCAATTTGTCCATTGTCAGTACACTGGATGGGTTGAAGAGAATATTTCCTCCATCTTATTTGCATCATGAATGTAAAGCTTGTGATGGCTGTGTGTGTTCATGAGAGTGTCCAAGACCAGCGGCCCCCTTGCTTTCATGTAACGTTATATTTTTATATTTATCCCAACCACCTTGTGTTTATCTATGACATCCTGATTCCTATAGTATGGCAATACCATCTTCCGAGCTAAGTGTCAGTACATGGAGCACATTTGCTGACATCCATAACCATTTACAATGAGTAAACCTAGTGAAATTGTTTGATATGACTTCATATTTATCAAGTAGCCACACATAATTATTAGTGATGAGCGAGTATATTCGTTGCTCGGGTTTTCCCGAGCACGCTCGGGTGGTCTCCGAGTATTTGTGACTGCTCGGTGATTTAGTTTTCGTTGACGCAGCTGCATGATTTACAGCTGCTAGCCAGCCTGAGTACATGTGGGGATTGCCTGGTTGCTAGGGAGTCCACACATGTAATCAAGCTGTCTAATAGCCGCAAATCATGCAGCTGCTGCAAGAAAAACTAAATAGTAACATAGTAACATAGTAACATAGTTAGTAAGGCCGAAAAAAGACATTTGTCCATCCAGTTCAGCCTATCTCCGAGCAGTCACAAATACTCGGAGACCACATGAGCATGCTTGGGAAAACCCGAGCATCGAGTATACTAGCTCATCACTAATAATTATACTTTACCCACATAGCCCCATACAGAGTCCACAAGAAGACTTTATGGGCACTTAAATAAAAGCAAGACCAAGTTGCCAGATTTGCTTGCATAGTCCTACTGTGTTTTCAAAGTCCTTTTGTGAGAACACAGAGTGTGAAAAAAAGACCAGATGAGTGATGCCACCTATCTTTAGTAACTTCTCATTTCATGTATGATCTGATGGTTATGCAAAAGCCGACAGTCACCTTTGGTGAAACCTGACTGTGGTCAATTTTTTTTTTACTACCTAACAGTCTTCGGCTTCAGTAAAGGAAAGCTGAGAATTGGTCATGCCACTTAGATCTGTATCCACAAAGTGTTCTATTCTAGTAAAGATGAATTATCAAGCATGTTGTGTGTTGTGATTTTGCTTTTTGCTCCCTCTAGTGGTCATTAGTGATTTGACTCTGGAGCGTCTGTCTTTTTCTTTATCCTCACCTGGGCCGTTAGTTCTGGGGCGTTGCTATTTAAGCGCCTTGGACCTTCAGTTCTATGCCTGGCATCGTTGAAATCAGAGCTAATCTGTTGTGCTCTTGTCCTTTGATCCTGGTTCCTGTATTTCAAGCTAAGTCTTCTTCCTTGCTTTTTGCTTTTGTTTTGTTTTGTATTTTTGTCCAGCTTGTTCCAATCTGTATCCTGACCTTTGCTGGAAGCTCTAGTGGGCTGGTGTTCTCCCCCCGGACCGTTAGACGGTTCGGGGGTTCTTGAATCTCCAGCGTGGATTTTTATAGGGTTTTTGTTGACCAGATAAGTTATCTTGCTTTATTCTGCTATTAGTAAGCTGGCCTCTCTTTGCTGAACCTGGTTCATTTCTGTGTTTGTCATTTCCTCTTACCTCACCGTTATTATTTGTGGGGGGCTTGTATCTTGCTTTGGGGTCCCTTTCTCTGGAGGCAAGAGAGGTCTTTGTTTTCTTCTCCTAGGGGTAGTTAGATTCTCCGGCTGGCGCGAGTCATCTAGCGATCACCGTAGGCATGATCCCCGGCTACTTCTAGTGTTGGCGTTAGGAGTAGCTATTTGGTCAACCCAGTTACCACAGCCCTATGAGCAGGATTTTTGTATTTCGCAGACTTACACATTCCTCTGAGACCCTGTCCACTGGGGTCATAACAGTATGCCAGGCCAGTATTAAATGTTTAATGCATTGCAGAAGTGGGATTATAAGAAAGAAAATTTTGAGGTTTTTTTTTCCTCTCTCATTTTTTTTTTTTTTTTCTTTTCCCCTTTACCTCAGAGTGGCTTAAGCTTGCTGCAGACATGAATGTCCAGACCTTGATTACAAGTGTGGACCAGCTTGCCGCTCGTGTGCAGAGTATACAAGATTATGTTACCAGAAATCCTAGGTCTGAACCCAAGATTCCGATTCCTGAACTGTTCTCAGGAGACCGATTTAAGTTTAGGAATTTCAGGAATAATTGTAAATTGTTTTTGTCCCTGAAACCTTGTTCGTCTGGAGACTCTGCTCAACAAGTAAAAATTGTTATTTCATTCTTACGGGGTGACCCTCAAGATTGGGCTTTTTCGTTGGCGCCAGGAGATCCGGCATTGGCCGATATTGATGCATTTTTTCTGGCGCTCGGTTTACTTTATGAGGAACCCAATCTTGAGATTCAGGCAGAGAAAGCCTTGCTGGCTATGTCTCAGGGCCAGGACGAGGCTGAGGTGTATTGCCAAAAATTTTGGAAATGGTCCGTGCTGACACATTGGAACGAGTGTGCACTGGCCGCTAATTTTAGAAATGGCCTTTCTGAGGCCATTAAGAATGTTATGGTGGGTTTTCCCATTCCCACAGGTCTGAATGATACCATGTCCCTGGCTATTCAAATTGACCGGCGGTTGCGGGAGCGCAAAACCGCAAATTCCCTCATGTTGTTGTCTGAACAGACACCTGATGTGATGCAATGTGATAGAAAAACCGCAAATTCCCTCATGGTGTTGTCTGAACGGACACCTGATTTGATGCAATGTGATAGAATCCTGACTAGAAATGAGAGGAAAATTCATAGACGCCGGAATGGCTTGTGCTACTACTGTGGTGATTCTACACATTTTATCTCAGCATGCTCTAAACGTATATTGTTGTGAAATTGGATTTTGGGCTCCCCCGGTGGCCACTGGTGGAATTGAACTGGTGTGCATCATCCCCTCTGTTCACCTGTTTCCATCAGGATGTGGGAGTCGCTATTTAACCTTGCTCCTCTGTCACTTCCATGCCGGTCAACATTGTAATCAGAAGCCTTTCTGTGCATGTTCCTGCTGCTAGACAACTCCCAGCTAAGTTGGACTTTAGTCCTCGTTTGTTTTTGCATTTTGTTCCAGTTCACAGCTGTAGTTTCGTTTCTGTGTCTGGAAAGCTCTTGTGATCTGAAATTGCCACTCTGATGTTATGAGTTAATACTAGAGTCTTAAAGTAATTTCAGGATGGCGTTTTGATAGGGTTTTCAGCTGACCATGAAAGTGCCCTTTCTGTCTTCCTGCTATCTAGTAAGCGGACCTCAATTTTGCTAAACCTATTTTCATACTACGTTTGTCATTTCATCTAAAATCACCGCCAGTATATGTGGGGGCCTCTGTCTGCCTATCGGGGAAATTTCTCTAGAGGTGAGCCAGGACTATATTTTCCTCTGCCAGGATTAGTTAGTCCTCCGGCCGGCGCTGGGCGTCTAGGGATAAAAAACGTAGGCAACGCTACCCGGCTACTGTTAGTTGTGCGGCAGGTTTAGTTCATGGTCAGTTTAGTTTCCATCCTTCCAAGAGCTAGTACTTATGTTTGCTGGGCTATGTTCTCTTGCCATTGAGAACCATAACAGTATATCTAAGGTTGGTAGTCCTGTCACCGTTGGTATTTTGCATCCTAAGTTTATTCTGTCTGTAACTTTGATTTGCTCATTGTCATCTTATGCTGTCATGGCGTTTGTAGATTCAGGTGCTGCCCTGAGTCTTATGGATCTCTCATTTGCTAAGCGCTGTGGTTTTATTCTTGAACCATTAGAAAATCCTATCCCTCTTAGGGGTATTGATGCTACGCCCTTGGCAGAAAATAAGCCGCAGTATTGGACACAGGTTACCATGTGCATGACTCCTGAACACCGCGAGGTGATACGTTTTCTCGTTCTACATAAAATGCATGATTTGGTTGTTTTGGGGCTGCCATGGTTACAGACCCATAATCCAGTCCTTGACTGGAAGGCTATGTCAGTGTCTAGTTGGGGCTGTCTTGGTATTCATGAGGATTCCCTGCCTGTGTCTATTGCTTCTTCTACGCCTTCGGAAGTTCCGGAGTATTTGTCTGATTATCAGGATGTCTTTAGCGAGTCCAGGTCCAGTGCATTGCCTCCTCATAGGGAATGTGACTGTGCAATAGATTTGATTCCAGGCAGTAAGTTTCCTAAGGGGAGACTGTTTAATCTGTCGGTACCTGAACATACCGCTATGCGTTCATATATCAAGGAGTCTCTGGAGAAAGGACACATCCGTCCGTCTTCTTCCCCTCTTGGTGCGGGATTCTTTTTTGTGGCTAAAAAGGACGGATCTTTGAGGCCTTGTATTGACTATCGGCTTTTAAATAAGATCACTGTCAAGTTTCAGTATCCTTTGCCGCTGTTGTCTGACTTGTTTGCCCGGATTAAGGGTGCCAAGTGGTTTACCAAGATAGACCTTCGTGGTGCGTACAACCTTGTGCGCATTAAGCAAGGGGATGAATGGAAAACCGCATTCAATACGCCCGAAGGTCATTTTGAGTACTTGGTGATGCCTTTTGGGCTCTCTAATGCCCCTTCAGTTTTTCAGTCCTTTATGCATGACATTTTCCGGAACTATCTGGATAAATTTTTGATCATTTATCTGGATGATATTCTGGTTTTTTCTGATAATTGGGACTCGCATGTGGAGCAGGTCAGGATGGTCTTTAAAATTTTGCGTGAAAATTCTTTGTTTGTCAAGGGCTCAAAGTGTCTTTTTGGTGTACAGAAGGTTCCCTTTTTGGGGTTCATTTTTTCCCCTTCTGCTGTGGAGATGGACCCAGTCAAGGTCCGAGCTATTCTTGATTGGACTCAGCCCTCGTCAGTTAAGAGTCTTCAGAAGTTCTTGGGTTTCGCTAACTTCTACCGTCGTTTTATCGCTAACTTTTCTAGCATTGTGAAACCTCTGACGGATATGACCAAGAAGGGCTCCGATGTGGTTAATTGGGCTCCTGCCGCCGTGGAGGCCTTCCAGGAGTTGAAACGTCGGTTTACTTCGGCGCCTGTTTTGTGCCAGCCTGATGTCTCACTTCCCTTTCAAGTTGAGGTGGATGCTTCAGAGATTGGAGCAGGGGCCGTTTTGTCGCAGAGAGGCCCTGGTTGCTCTGTTATGAGACCTTGCGCCTTTTTCTCTAGGAAGTTTTCACCTGCGGAGCGAAATTATGATGTGGGCAATCGGGAGTTGTTGGCCATGAAATGGGCATTTGAGGAGTGGCGTCATTGGCTCGAGGGTGCAAAGCATCGTGTAGTGGTCTTGACTGATCACAAAAATCTGATGTATCTCGAGTCTGCTAAACGCCTGAATCCTAGACAGGCCCGCTGGTCATTGTTTTTCTCCCGTTTTGACTTTGTTGTCTCGTATTTACCAGGTTCAAAGAATGTGAAGGCCGATGCTCTTTCCAGGAGCTTTGTGCCTGATGCTCCTGGAGTCGCTGAACCTGTTGGTATTCTTAAGGATGGTATTATCTTGTCAGCTATTTCTCCAGATCTGCGACGTGTGTTGCAGAGATTTCAGACTGATAGGCCTGATTCTTGTCCTCCTGACAGACTGTTTGTGCCTGATAAGTGGACCAGCAGAGTCATTTCCGAGGTTCATTCCTCGGTGTTGGCAGGTCACCCAGGAATTTTTGGCACCAGAGATCTGGTGGCCAGATCCTTTTGGTGGCCTTCCTTGTCTAGGGATGTGCGGTCATTTGTACAGTCCTGTGGGACTTGTGCTCGAGCTAAGCCTTGCTGTTCTCGTGCCAGCGGGTTGCTCTTGCCCTTGCCTGTCCCTAAGAGACCTTGGACACATATCTCCATGGATTTCATTTCTGATCTTCCGGTGTCTCAAGGCATGTCTGTTATCTGGGTTATATGTGATCGCTTCTCCAAGATGGTCCATTTGGTTCCTTTGCCTAAGCTGCCTTCCTCCTCCGATCTGGTTCCTGTGTTTTTCCAGAACGTGGTTCGTTTGCACGGCATCCCTGAGAATATTGTGTCAGACAGAGGATCCCAGTTCGTTTCCAGATTCTGGCGATCCTTTTGTAGTAGGATGGGCATTGACTTGTCGTTTTCGTCTGCTTTCCATCCTCAGACTAATGGACAGACGGAGCGAACTAATCAGACTTTGGAGGCTTATCTGAGGTGTTTTGTCTCTGCTGATCAGGACGATTGGGTGACCTTCTTGCCGTTAGCTGAGTTTGCCCTTAATAATCGGGCTAGTTCCGCCACCTTGGTTTCGCCGTTTTTCTGCAACTCTGGTTTCCACCCTCGTTTTTCTTTGGGTCATATGGAGCCTTCTGACTGCCCTGGGGTGGATTCTGTGGTGGATAGGTTGCAGCGGATCTGGAATCTTGTGGTGGACAACTTGAAGTTGTCACAGGAGAGGGCTCAGCGCTTTGCCAACCGCCGCCGCGGTGTGGGTCCCCGACTACGTGTTGGGGATTTGGTGTGGCTTTCTTCCCGCTTTGTTCCTATGAAGGTTTCCTCTCCCAAATTTAAACCTCGTTTTATTGGTCCTTACAAGATATTGGAAATTCTTAATCCTGTGTCCTTTCGCCTGGATCTTCCTGTGTCGTTTGCTATCCACAACGTATTTCATAGGTCCTTGTTGCGGCGGTACGTTGTGCCTGTGGTTCCCTCTGCTGAGCCTCCTGCTCCGGTGTTGGTTGAGGGCGAGTTGGAGTACGTGGTGGAGAAGATCTTGGATTCTCGTCTCTCCAGGCGGAGGCTTCAGTACCTGGTCAAGTGGAAGGGCTATGGTCAGGAAGATAATTCCTGGGTGGTCGCCTCTGATGTTCATGCGGCCGATTTAGTTCGTGCCTTTCACGCCGCTCATCCTGATCACCCTGGTGGTCGTGGTGAGGGTTCGGTGACCCCTCACTAAGGGGGGGGGTACTGTTGTGATTTTGCTTTTTGCTCCCTCTAGTGGTCATTAGTGATTTGACTCTGGAGCGTCTGTCTTTTTCTTTATCCTCACCTGGGCTGTTAGTTCTGGGGCGTTGCTATTTAAGCATCTTGGACCTTCAGTTCTATGCCTGGCATCGTTGAAATCAGAGCTAATCTGTTGTGCTCTTGTCCTTTGATCCTGGTTCCTGTATTTCAAGCTAAGTCTTCTTCCTTGCTTTTTGCTTTTGTTTTGTTTTGTATTTTTGTCCAGCTTGTTCCAATCTGCATCCTGACCTTTGCTGGAAGCTCTAGTGGGCTGGTGTTCTCCCCCCGGACCGTTAGACGGTTCGGGGGTTCTTGAATCTCCAGCGTGGATTTTTATAGGGTTTTTGTTGACCAGATAAGTTATCTTGCTTTATTCTGCTATTAGTAAGCTGGCCTCTCTTTGCTGAACCTGGTTCATTTCTGTGTTTGTCATTTCCTCTTACCTCACCGTTATTATTTGTGGGGGGCTTGTATCTTGCTTTGGGGTCCCTTTCTCTGGAGGCAAGAGAGGTCTTTGTTTTCTTCTCCTAGGGGTAGTTAGATTCTCCGGCTGGCGCGAGTCATCTAGCGATCACCGTAGGCATGATCCCCGGCTACTTCTAGTGTTGGCGTTAGGAGTAGCTATTTGGTCAACCCAGTTACCACAGCCCTATGAGCAGGATTTTTGTATTTCGCAGACTTACACATTCCTCTGAGACCCTGTCCACTGGGGTCATAACAGTTGTGCCACATTTGTGGAGAAAATAAGAGTATAATACAAAAAGCGCTCCAGAATTTAGAAACAAATTGCACTCTCCTATCAGACACAATGTTAAGAGAAATTCCATGCAATCTCACAACATGACAAATAAACAACCTGAATAGTGTCTCTGAATTAGGTAACCCTGACAAAGGAGCAAAATGTGCCTGTTTGCTGAATCAGTCAACCACCATCCACATAACAATTTTCCCACCAGAATTAATCAAATCTGTGATGAAATCCATGGATAGATGAGTCCACGGTCTATCTGGAATTGACAATGGAACCAATTCCCCGGCCGGCTGGTTATGACAGACTTTAGCGTGTGTTCAAACTCCACAAGTGGATACAAATTCTTTAATATCATTATTCATACATGGCCAACAAAAGAGTCTAGCAATAGCTTTCCGTGAATCTGTGACCCCAGGATGACCACTAGGGTTGAGCGACTTATTTTTATAGGATCGGGTCGGGTTTCACGAAACCCGACTTTCTCAAAAGTCGGGTCGAGTGAAATCGGCCGATCCTATAAAAAAGTCGGGGTCGGGGTCGGCCGAAACACGAAACCCAATGCAGTGCAATGGGATACTATGGTTCCCAGGGTCTGAAGGAGAGGAAACTCTCCTTCAGGCCTTGGGATCCATATTAATGTGTAAAATAAAGAATCAAAATAAAAAATATTGATATACTCACCCTCGGATGCGCCCTGGTACTAACTGGCAGCCTTCCTTCCTAAGAATGAGCGCGTGAATGACCTGCGGTGACGTCGCGGCTTGTGATTGGTCGCGTGAGCGGTCACATGGGCGGTCGCGACCAATCACAAGCCGTGACGTCATCTAAGGTCCTTTACATGCTCATTCTTAGGAAGGAAGGCTGCCAGAAAGAAGCAGGGCGCGTCTGAGGGTGAGTATATTCCTATTAGGTATATACTCACCCTCGGACGCGCCCTGCTTCTTTCCGGCAGCCTTCCTTCCTAAGAATGAGCACGTGAAGGACCTTAGATGACGTCGCCGCTTGTGATTGGTCGCGACCGCCCATGTGACCGCTCACGTGACCAATCACAAGCCGCGACGTCACCGCAGGTCATTCACGCGCTCATTCTTAGGAAGGAAGGCTGACAGTTAGTACCAGGGCGCGTCCGAGGGTGAGTATATCAATATTTTTTATTTTGATTCTTTATTTTACACTTAAATATGGATTCCGATACCGATTCCCGATATCACAAACATATCGGAACTCGGTATCGGAATTCTGATACCAGATTCAGAAGATCGCCGACCTCATGGCCGACCCCACACAGGGGTCGGGTCGGGTTTCATGAAACCCGACTTTGCCAAAAGTCGGCGACTTCTGAAAATGGCCGACCCGTTTCGCTCAACCCTAATGACCACTAAAGACGAAATCATGAAACTTCTGCAAGAGATGCAATCTTAGGTACACACGAACAAATAATTTGGGATTTCACCCTCCAACTCCAAGGATTCCACATAAATCACAATGCCTTTAAGGAGAATGTAGGATGATGGGTATGAAGGAGAAATTGAACTAAAACTACGTGATAACACATCAGCCTTCACATTCCTGGACCCCGGCCTGAACGTGATAGAGAAATTGAACCTATGTTAAAATAAGGAACACCTGATCTGTCTAGGAGTGAGCCATTTAGTTTGATTCAATATATGCTAAATTCTTATGGTCAGTGACCACAGTGACATGATGAACTGCCGCCTCTATAAAAGTTGTCTATTCCTCATAGGTTAATTTAACAGTGAGTAGCTCACAATTCCAAACATCATAATTTCTTTCAGCAGACGAAAAGTTTCTTGAAAAAAAAAAATGGCAACAAATTGGTCAGAGTTTTGCAACAATGAGATAAAACAGCCCATACCCGACTTCCAAAGCATTCACCTCTGCAATGAATGGTTCTTGGAGATCGGGATGTAAAATAATAGAAGACATCAAACACTCTGAATATTTCAAAAGGCCTAATAGCATCTGGTGGCCAAACTTTGAGATTAGTGATGAGCGAGTATACTCATTGCTCGGGTATTCATGAGCATGCTTGGGTGGTCTCCGAGTATTTGTGAGTGCTCAGAGATTTCATTTTTGTTGATGAAGCTGCATGATTCACGGCTGCTAGCCAACCTGAGTACATGTGGGGGTTGCCTGGTTGCTAGGGAATCCGCACATGTATTCAAGCTGTCTAGCAGCCGCAAATAATGCAGCTGAGTCAACAGAAGCTAAATCTCCGAGCAGTCACAAATACTCGGAGACCACCCGAGCAACGAGTATACTCGCTCATCACTACTTGAGATCCCTTATGTGTGAGGTCCGTAAGAGGTTTAGTAATTTGAGAAAAATCCCTAATAAATTTCCTTTAGTAGTTGGCGAATCCTAGAAAATATTGCAATGCTTTCAGGTCACTAGGTTGTACCCACTCTATTAAGGTTTGCACCTTCCCAGGATCCATCTTAGACCCATCAGCCAATAAAATGAACCTCAGGAATGAAATTTCCTGAGCAGAAAAATAAATTCCTCAATTTTAGCAAACAAAGAATTTTCCCTCAACCTTTGTACTACACGGATATGTTCCTGCTGAGAATCTAAATCAGGCAAAAAAAATCATCAAGGTAAATCACAACAAATCTCCCAGTTCAATAAAAAAATATAACTCATAAGGTTTTGAAATACTACTTGGCACATTGATTCACCCACATGGTTAGACAAAATTTGCGAATAAACCCTCAAACTTTAAAAATGTTCTTTTCCACTCATTATCATTACCCTTTCTGATGCGTATCAAATTGTAAGCCAAATTGTAAGGTCAAGTTAAGAAAACCATTTAGTCCCATCAACTGATTATATAGCTCAGAGATGTGTGGAAGTGGGTAAGTATTTTTTCTGTGATTTTGTTCTGTTCTTAGTAGTCAAGGAAAGAAAGGAGGTCACCATCTTTCTTTTTTACGAAGAATAATCCAGCATCTACAGGGGAGGCGGAAGGATGGATATGGATGGATGGATATGACCCTTCCGTAAAACTTTCATTTATACCTTTTTTCATGGCTGTACAGTAAGGCCCAGACAAATTATAATGGCGAACTTTAGGTAATTTGGCACCAGTGACACTATCAAACTATCAATAGCACAGTCATAAGGATGATGGGGTGGTAATGTCTATGCTTCTCTTTCTGAAAAGACATCTCCAACGTCTTCAAGGTGCTTCGGCAGACACCCCCCCAGACTAGCCGAGCAATTGTAATTTCTTATGACAATTTAGGTTCCACTTAACAATCTCCTTGTGGCACCAATCAATAACAGGATTGTGAGGAAGCATCTATGGAAGCCCCAGAATCACCCCAGCAAGTAAATTATCTAAGACAAAACAGGAGATGGATTCAGAATGAAGTGCTCCCACTTGAAGCATGAATTCCACCATTGCTTGTTTAACAAAGTTCTGAAGCAGCTGTAAATAGTCAATAGCAAAAATTTTAATGTTTTTTTCCAAACTAACTGTCCCTAATCTTAATTTCAGAACCAGTTCAAAATCGATAAATTTAGCTGCAGACACGCAGTCTATAAAAACCAATGCTGGCAATATCTGGCTCTTTGAGGACAAAATCATATTAAGCAGTACTTTATCAAAGGAAAAAAGGTACCTCGGAACCAGGGTTACCCCCTCAACAATCACCCAGATAAAGGCATTTTCCTGACATCTTGTTCGCTTGAGGGTGATTTGGACAGTGCTATAAAAGATGTCCTACAAAACCACAGTATAGACATACTCCATGACCTTATCTGTCTTTTCTTCACAGCTTGAAAACTGACAACTCCCACCTCTATTGGCTCCAGCTCCAGTAAATGAACCTGCTCCGACGGAGTATAACAGGCACCCTGTCTCGCACAGATTTTGCGGTCCATCCATATGGCATGGGTCATTACCTCCACAAGAGAACAAGGGGAATCATTAAGAACCAGTGTGCCCTGGAGAGGCTCAGGAAGACCTTTGAGGAACTTACATCTGAGTGATGCGTGATTCCATAAAACTTCAGCGGACCATTGCCAGAACTCGATGCAGTAGTCTTCAGCAGTGCGGCCCTCCTGTGGCTGTGGCACGATCTTTGCCTCAGCGACCTGGATTCTGAAGGGTCCATCATGCATCAAACCTAAGGCATCAAAAATGTGATAATGCCCATCCGCTGGAACTCATCCCCTGAAGATGAAGGTTGCAGGGTAAAAAACAGTCTACAGCTCTCTATGAACACCCTAAACTGTTTTTTCTCTCCTGAAAATGCATCGGAGAGGGCCATTACAGGTTTGGGAGAGGCCAACTGTACATCAGAAGGAACTGATGTCACAGTCACTGATGACAGAAGAGAGCTATAGGAAATTTTCATTTAACTAAGTATCTGACCCTGCAACTGATATTGCAACGATTAAAGACTCTGGAATTCCTTAACCAGATCCTGAATCATCTGCGTTCACCACCTGCTCACAGAGCATGTAAACAGGATCCATACTGGTGAAAAAAGATAAATGTAAGGCCAGTTGTATTGTGACACTATTCACTACTTACGGACACGCCATGAGGTGGGGAAGTCATAAATTTCGAGGTCAAAAGCTAGGAGGGTACATCATAATCTGAGGGGTGAGGGAAAGGTGCGCAAGACACAGTATTGGGTCAGAATTCCAAGAAGGTAGTGGATCAAGACAAAGGGGATAAGCAAATGGATGGTCAATAGCAAATCCAAGGGCCGGTCAGCAAAGATCAAAATACTAAAACTCAAAGCACAGGGCAAACACATAACAAACTGAGCAAAGTTACAACCGGCAGAGATAAGAGGCAGACAGCCAACTAAATAGCTTGGGAATCAATCCAGAAAGGAGACACCTGTAGGAAACCCAGCTTGCCCAGGCCCTTATTGAGTGACTGGACTGTCACTCACCACACTGACAGCTCAGCACGCAGCCTCAAATTGGATGACTGACCTGTCTATCATGATACTGACAGCTCAGCACACCCCTACACCAGATTGAATAACTTAGCTGCTACTCATTACACTATGAGGAGAAATGGTAACACAGTAGTTATTAATATTAAAGGGAGTCTGTCAGCACAAAATGACAGATCAAACCAAGCTCAGCAACATGTAGCGAACATAGCCCTTATAAAAATTGATTGTACCTTTTGTGTCTAAATCCATGGCTGAGTTTGCCAAAAATTGTTCTCTATTCATATATGTTAAAGAGATGTTCGGTGCACGTTGGGTGTGAGCAAGCAGTTCAGTGATTAAAAGAAATGAGAAGATCATTCTCTAGGCATTTTCTGCTCCGAAGCAAGTCAATAGCAAGGTTCAAGAGACACCCAGAAGATGTCGGGCATATTTTTAGCGTTTCATCATCATTTTTCTTTAAAAAATTGAAACCGGTTTCTTCGTTATTGAATGAAGTTAAAAAAAATAATAATCTGGAAAAAGCAAGTGAGCAGACGCCCCCAAAAATGCTGGAAAAAGTGCTCTGAGAATAACCAAAAAATAATAAAGAAAAGACACTTCAGGAAAAAAACACCGTGGTATCCTGAAGAGTATTTCTTTGAAAAGTTTCAGTTTTGCCTGCCTGAACAAAAGCATTGTTTGCGCATACTCTAAAACCAACTAACCTGTTTATAGAAAGATCATACAAATTCCATGTGAATGTATAATCCCATGACTCTATGCAATAAGATGAGGAGGACTCATCACCTGATAATTAATTCGTAGAAGCTTTGCAAATTATATAAAGACCTCAAGAGCCAGGTAGAGACAAACAACTCAACCGTGACACAAGATTACAAAATGGATTCCTGTAACTATAAGATCTACCATGAAGATGGCTTTGATACCAGACAAAATCTCGAACTTTATTTTTCAGATAAACCTGAAATGGATTTTGGAGAGGATTCCATAATATTTCCCCTTGAAAATCTTACAAAAACTTTTGCAGAGGGTATGTATTTTTATTAATATTTCTATTCTGAACAAAATTATAAATGTAACACTTTTGTTTTTGCTCCCATTTTTCATGAGCTGAACTCAAAGATCTAAGACTTTTTCTATGTGAACAAAATGCCTTTTTTCTCAAATATTGTTCACAAATTTGTCTAAATCTTTGTTAGTGAGATCTCCCTTTGCCAAGATAATCCCTTCACTTGACAGATGTGGTATATCAAGACGCTTAATAGACAGTATAATTATTGCACAGGTACATTTTAGGCTGGTCACAATAAAAGGCCACCCTAAAATGTGCAGTTTTACAGTATTGGGGAATTATGGGGGGGCAGAAAGCGAGTCAGTATCCGGTGTGACCACCATTTGCCTGACGCAGTACAACACATCTCCTTTGCATAGAGTTGATAAGGTTATTAATTGTGGCCTGTGGAATGCTGGTCCACTGTTCTTCAATGGCTGTGCAAAGTTGCTGGATATTGGTGGGAGCTTCAACATGCTGTTGTGTACGTCGATCCAGAGTAAAAAAAATAACTCACCAATATGATTCTCTAGGACAGTACAATTATTGTTGCACCAATTATTGTGCCTCTTTTTCTTTAATTTAAATGGTGAAAAAAATGACGACATTTGTGAAAAAAAATATTCGCTTGTGTTGACATTTTCCAAGACAAGTAACGTTTTTGTTTTCTGACCGATTGAGCTAGGTGTCGGTTTGTTTTTTGCATGATCTGCTGATGTTTTTAATTGTGTAGATATGATTTTGATTGCTTCTTGCTGAATTTATTTTTGTAGAGTTCTGACAACCGAAAAGCTGTAATTCTGTCATATTGATTTTGCTTGAAATCTTTACAGTTAATGGGGCCATATTTTGATAGATAGGACTTTTACAGATGTGATGATGCAGAATATGTATATATATATATATACAGAGCCTTGTGAATGTATTCGGCCCCCTGGAACTTTTCAACCTTTTCCCACATGCTTCAAAACATAAAGATACCAAATGTAAATTTTTGGTGAAGAATCAACAACAAGTGGAACACAATTGTGAAGTTGAACGAAATTTATTGGTTATTTTAACCCCTTAATCCCATATGACGTACTATCCCATCAAGGTGATCTGGGACTTAATTCCCAGTGATGGGATAGTACGTCCAGCGCGATCGGCAGCGCTCACGGGGGGAGCGCGGCCGATCGCGGCCGGGTGTCAGCTGATTATCACAGCTGACATCCGGCACTATGTGCCAGGAACGGTCACGGACCGCCCCCGGCACATTAACACCTGGCACACTGCGATCAAACATGATCACAGTGTTCCGGCGGTATAAGGAAACATCGCAGGGAGGGGGCTCTGTTGTGTATCCGCTTTTTGGGCTCCCCTGGTGGTTGCTGGTGGTACCGGTGACTTGTTTGCACTTTGCTGCTTCTGTTCACCTGCTTCCATCAGCGTTTGGGAGTTTCCTATTTAGCCTTGCTCTCCAGTCATTTCCTTGCCGGTCATCATTGTAACCAGAGCCTTCGGTTGCATGTTCCTGCTACTAGTCTGCTGATCAGCTAAGTGGACTTTGTCCTTTGTTTTGTATCTTTAGTCCAGTTTGCAGTTTTTGTAATTCTCTGTAGCTGGAAGCTCTTGCGGGCTTAAATTGCCACTCCTGTGTCATGAGTTGACACAGGAGTCTTAAAGTAATTTGGTTTTTTGAAAGGGTTTTCAGTTGACCGTGAAGTCCTCTTTTGTATCCTTCTGCTATCTAGTAAGTGGACCTCTCTTTGCTAAATCTACTTTCATACTGTGTATGTCTTTTCCTCTTATTTCACCGTTATTACATGTGGGGGGCTGCTATCATCTTTTGGGGTATTTCCCTAGAGGTAAGCCAGGTCTGTTTCTTCCTCTACCAGGCTTAGTTAGTCCTCCGGCTGGCGCGTGGCATTTAGGAAGCCGTAGGTATGCTCCCTGGCTACTATTAGTTGTGTGGTAGATTTAGCTCACGGTCAACTCGAGTTTCCATCACCCGAGAGCTCGTTCTTTATTTATGTTTCTTACGTTCCCTTGCCATTGGGAACCATGATAGTATGACCGGCCATGTGTTAAACTTATTGGCAGAAGAAAGGAGAGAAAAAGGAAGTCTGTAAATTTTTTTTTTCTTTTTCCCTATGCTTGCTCCATAGTTGGATCAGTTGTATTTCAGCTCTAATTACTGCCTTTGCCTTTCTCTCCTTATAATCCTTGAATGGCTCTGAGCTCACCTGTTTAAAGATGGATCCTCAGAGTTTGGCTGCAGGTTTAAATAATCTTGCTACGAAGGTTCAAAATTTACAAGATTTTGTTATGCATACTCCTATTTCTGAACCTAAAATCCCTACACCAGAGGTGTTTTCCGGAGATAGATCTCGGTTTCTGAATTTCAAATATAATTGTAAATTATTCCTTTCTCTCAGACCTCACTCCTCAGGAGATCCTGTCCAGCAGGTTAAGATTGTAATTTCTTTGCTGCGAGGTGACCCTCAAAATTGGGCATTTTCATTGGCACCAGGGGATCCTGCGTTGCTCAATGTGGATGCGTTTTTCCTGGCTTTAGGGTTGCTTTATGAGGAACCTAATTTGGAGATTCAAGCTGAAAAAGCTTTGATGGCCCTATCTCAAGGGCAAGATGAAGCTGAGATATACTGCCAAAAATTTCGTAAATGGTCTGTGCTTACTCAGTGGAATGAGTGCGCCTTAGCGGCAAATTTCAGAGAGGGCCTTTCTGATGCCGTTAAAGATGTTATGGTCGGGTTCCCTGCGCCTACAGGTCTGAATGAGTCCATGACAATGGCAATTCAGATTGATCGGCGTTTGCGGGAGCGCAAACCCGTGCACCATTTGGCGGTATCTTCTGAAGAGACGCCAGAGAAAATGCAATGTGACAGAATTATGTCCAGAAGCGAGCGGCAGAATTATAGGCGTAAAAATGGGTTATGCTTCTATTGTGGTGATTCTGCTCATGTTATATCGGCATGCTCTAAACGTACTAGGAAGGTTGACAAGTCTATTTCAATTGGCACTTTACAGTCCAAATTTATTTTGTCTGTAACCTTGATTTGTTCATTATCAGTTATTACCGTGGATGCCTATGTGGACTCTGGTGCCGCTCTGAGTCTTATGGACTGGTCCTTTGCCAGGCGCTGTGGGTTTGATTTAGAGCCTCTGGAAGTCCCTATACCTCTGAAGGGTATTGATTCTACACCTTTGGCTTGTAATAAACCACAGTTCTGGACGCAAGTGACTATGCGTATGACTCCAGACCATCAGGAGGTGATTCGCTTCCTTGTGTTGTACAATTTACATGATGTTTTGGTGCTTGGATTACCATGGTTACAGTCTCATAACCCAGTCCTTGACTGGAAAGCTATGTCTGTGTTAAGCTGGGGATGTCGGGGGGCTCATGGGGACACTCCTATGGTGCCCATTTCGTCATCTATTCCATCTGAAATTCCGGCATTTTTGTCTGATTATCGTGATATTTTTGAAGAGCCGAAGATTGGTTCACTCCCTCCTCACAGGGATTGTGATTGCGCCATAGATCTGATTCCTGGCAGTAAATTTCCAAAGGGTCGTTTGTTTAACCTATCTGTACCTGAACATGCTGCTATGCGCGAGTATATTAAGGAGTCCCTGGAAAAGGGACATATTCGTCCTTCTTCATCACCTTTAGGAGCCGGTTTTTTCTTTGTCTCTAAAAAGGATGGCTCTCTGAGGCCTTGTATTGATTATCGACTCCTGAATAAAATTACAGTCAAATATCAGTATCCGTTGCCTTTGCTGACTGATTTGTTTGCTCGCATAAGGGGGGCTAAGTGGTTCTCTAAGATTGATCTTCGTGGGGCGTATAATTTGGTGCGAATTAAGCAGGGGGATGAGTGGAAAACCGCATTTAATACGCCTGAGGGCCATTTTGAGTATTTGGTAATGCCTTTCGGCCTTTCTAATGCACCTTCTGTCTTTCAGTCCTTAATGCATGATATTTTCCGTGAATATTTGGATAAATTTATGATAGTGTACTTGGATGATATTTTGATTTTTTCTGATGACTGGGAGTCTCATGTTCAGCAGGTCAGGAGGGTTTTTCAGGTTTTGCGGGAGAATTCTTTGTGTGTAAAGGGTTCAAAGTGTGTTTTTGGGGTTCAAAAAATTTCCTTTTTGGGGTACATTTTTTCCCCTTCTTCTATTGAGATGGACCCTGTCAAGGTTCGGGCTATTTATGACTGGACGCAGCCTACTTCTCTGAATAGTCTCCAGAAATTCTTGGGCTTTGCTAATTTTTATCGTCGATTTATAGCTGGTTTTTCTGGCGTTGCTAAACCTCTGACGGATTTGACTAAAAAGGGTGCTGATGTTGCCAATTGGTCCCCTGCTGCCGTGGAGGCCTTTCGGGAGCTTAAGCGCCGCTTTTTGTCTGCCCCTGTGTTGCGCCAGCCTGATGTTTCCCTCCCTTTCAGGTTGAGGTCGATGCTTCCGAGATTGGAGCGGGGGCGGTTTTGTCGCAGAAAAGTCCCGACTGCTCAGTGATGAGACCTTGTGCGTTCTTTTCGCGAAAATTTTCGGCCGCCGAGCGAAACTATGATGTTGGTAATCGGGAGCTTTTGGCCATGAAGTGGGCATTTGAGGAGTGGCGTCATTGGCTTGAGGGTGCCAAACATCAGGTGGTAGTTTTGACTGATCACAAGAATTTAATTTATTTGGAGTCTGCCAGGCGCCTGAATCCTAGACAGGCACGTTGGTCGTTGTTCTTTTCCCGGTTTAATTTTGTGGTCTCGTACTTACCGGGTTCTAGGAATGTGAAGGCAGATGCTCTTTCTAGGAGTTTTGAGCCTGACTCTCCTGGGAATTCTGAACCTGCTGGTGTCCTTAAGGATTGAGTGGTTTTGTCTGCTGTCTCTCCTGATTTGCGACGTGCTTTGCAAGAATTTCAGGCGGATAGCCCTGATCGTTGTCCGTCTGGTAGACTGTTTGTTCCTGACGAGTGGACCACTAGAGTCATCTCGGAAGTTCATTCTTCTACTCTGGCAGGTCATCCGGGAATTTTTGGCACCAGAGATTTGGTGGCTAGATCCTTCTGGTGGCCTTCCCTGTCTCGAGATGTGCGTGTTTTTGTGCAGTCTTGTGATGTGTGTGCTCGGGCCAAGCCTTGTTGTTCTAGGGCTAGTGGGTTGTTGTTGCCCTTGCCTATTCCGAAGAGGCCGTGGACGCACATCTCTATGGACTTTATCTCGGACCTCCCTGTTTCTCAGAAGATGTCTGTCATCTGGGTGGTGTGTGACCGTTTTTCTAAAATGGTTCATTTGGTGCCATTGCCTAAGTTGCCTTCCTCATCTGAGTTGGTCCCTCTGTTTTTTCAAAATGTGGTTCGCCTGCATGGTATTCCGGAAAACATCGTTTCTGACAGGGGTACCCAGTTCGTGTCTAGATTTTGGCGGGCAGTCTGTGCCAGGTTGGGCATTGATTTGTCTTTTTCGTCTGCATTCCATCCTCAGACCAATGGCCAGACGGAACGAACTAATCAGACTTTGGAGACTTGAGGTGTTTTGTGTCTGCGGATCAGGATGATTGGGTTGCCTTTCTGCCATTGGCGGAGTTGGCTCTTAATAATCGGGCTAGTTCTGCCACTTTGGTTTCTCCTTTCTTTTGCAATTCAGGGTTTCATCCGCGTTTTTCATCTGGTCAGGTTGAATCTTCGGATTGTCCTGGAGTGGATGCGGTAGTGGATCGGTTGCATCAGATTTGGGGACAAGTGGTGGATAATTTGGAATTGTCCCAGGAGAGGACTCAGCAGTTTGCTAACCGCCGTCGTCGTGTTGGCCCCCACCTTCGTGTTGGGGACTTGGTGTGGTTGTCTTCCCGTTTTGTCCCTATGAGGGTTTCTTCTCCTAAATTTAAGCCTCGGTTCATCGGTCCTTATAGGATTTTGGAGATTCTTAACCCTGTCTCCTTTCGTTTGGACCTCCCGGCATCTTTCGCTATCCATAATGTGTTCCATCGGTCGCTGTTGCGGAGATATGAGGTACCGGTGGTTCCTTCTACTGAACCTCCTGCTCCTGTGCTGGTGGAGGGTGAATTGGAGTACGTGGTAGAAAAATCTTGGACTCCCGTATTTCCAGACGGAGACTTCAATATCTGGTTAAATGGAAGGGCTATGGTCAGGAAGATAATTCTTGGGTAACTGCCTCTGATGTTCATGCCTCGGATTTGGTTCGTGCCTTTCATAGGGCTCATCCAGATCGCCCTGGCGGTTCTTGTGAGGGTTCGGTGCCCCCTCCTTAAGGGGAGAGTACTGTTGTGTATCCGCTTTTTGGGCTCCCCTGGTGGTTGCTGGTGGTACTGGTGACTTGTTTGCACTTTGCTGCTTCTGTTCACCTGCTTCCATCAGCGTTTGGGAGTTTCCTATTTAGCCTTGCTCTCCAGTCATTTCCTTGCCGGTCATCATTGTAACCAGAGCCTTCGGTTGCATGTTCCTGCTACTAGTCTGCTGATCAGCTAAGTGGACTTTGTCCTTTGTTTTGTATCTTTAGTCCAGTTTGCAGTTTTTGTAATTCTCTGTAGCTGGAAGCTCTTGCGGGCTTAAATTGCCACTCCTGTGTCATGAGTTGACACAGGAGTCGTAAAGTAATTTCAGGATGGTTTTTTGAAAGGGTTTTCAGTTGACCGTGAAGTCCTCTTTTGTATCCTTCTGCTATCTAGTAAGTGGACCTCTCTTTGCTAAATCTACTTTCATACTGTGTATGTCTTTTCCTCTTATTTCACCGTTATTACATGTGGGGGGCTGCTATCATCTTTTGGGGTATTTCCCTAGAGGTAAGCCAGGTCTGTTTCTTCCTCTACCAGGCTTAGTTAGTCCTCCGGCTGGCGCGTGGCATTAGGAAGCCGTAGGTATGCTCCCTGGCTACTATTAGTTGTGTGGTAGATTTAGCTCACGGTCAACTCGAGTTTCCATCACCCGAGAGCTCGTTCGTTATTTATATGTTTCTTACGTTCCCTTGCCATTGGGAACCATGACAGGGCTCCCTGCGGGCTTCCCTGAGACTCCCGGAGCAACGCGATGTGATCGCGTTGCTCCGAGCGTCTCTTACCGCCTATTCCTGCAGGCCCCGGATCCAAAATGGCCGCGGGGCTGCATCCGGGTCCTGCAGGGAAAACTTCCGGGTGCAGACCAGGCTCTGGTAAGCCTGCAGCACCCTAAGTCAGATCACCGATCACCGAGTGCTGTGCAAACTGTCAGATCAGCGATCTGTGATGTCCCCCCTGGGACAAAGTAAAAAAGTTTAAAAAAAAATCCACATGTGTAAAAAAAAAAAAAAAAATTCCTAAATAAAGAAAAAAAAATATTATTCCCATAGATACATTTCTTTATCTAAATGAAAAAAAAAACAATAAAAGTACACATATTTAGTATTGCCGCATCCGTAACGACCCAACCTATAAAACTGTCCCACTAGTTAACCCCTTCAGTGAACACCGTAAGAAAAAAAAAAACGAGCCAAAAAATAACGCTTTATTATCATACCGCCGAACAAAAAGTGGAATAACACGCAATCAAAAAGACGGATATAAATAACCATGGTACTGCTGAAAACAACATCTTGTCCCGCAAAAAACGAGCTGCCATACAGCATCATAAGCAAAAAAATAAAAAAGTTATAGTCCTCAGAATAAAGCGATGCCAAAATAATTATTTTTTCTATAAAATATCGTATATTTTATCGGATAAAAGCACCAAAACATAAAAAAATGATATAAATGAGATATCGCTGTAATCGAACTGACCCGACGAATAAAACTGCTTTATCCATTTTACCAAACGTGGAACGGTATAAACGCCTCCCCCAAAAGAAATTCATGAATAGCTGGTTTTTGGTCATTCTGCCTCACATAAATCGGAATAAAAAGTGATCAAAAACTGACACGTGTCCAAAAATGTTACCAATAAAAACGTCAACTCGTCCGGCAAAAAACAAGACCTCACATGACTGGACTAAAATATGGAAAAATTATAGCTCTCAAAATGTGGAGATGCAAAAACTCTTTTGCTATAAAAAAGCGTCTTTTAGTGTCTGACAGCTGCCAATCATAAAAATCCGATATAAAAAACACTATAAAAGTAAATTAAACCCCCCTTCATCACCCCCTTAGTTAGCGAAAAATAATAAAATAAAAAAAAATGTATTTATTTCCATTTTCCCATTAGGATTACGGCTAGGGTTAGGGTTAGGGTTAGGGCAAGGATTAGGACTAAGGTTAGGGCTATGGTTAGGGCTAGGGTTAGGGCTAGGGTTAGCGCTAGGGTTAGGGATAGGGCTAGGGTTAGGGCTAGGGTTAAGGCTAGGATTAGGGCTAGGGTTAGGGTTGGGGCTAGGGTCGGAGCTAAAGTTAGGGTTAGGGTTGGGGCTAAAGTTAGGGATAGAGTTGGGGCTAAAGTTAGGATTAGGGATGGGGCTAAACTTAGGGTTAGTGTTTGGATTACATTTACAGTTGGGATTAGGGTTGGGATTAGAGTTAGGGGTGTGTCAGGGTTAAGGGTGTGGTTAGGGTTACCATTGGGATTACGGTTAGGGGTGTGTTTGGCTGAGGGTTTCAGGTAGAATTGGGGAGTTTCCACTGTTCAGGCACATCATGGGCTCTCCAAACGCAACATGGCGTCCAATCTCAATTCCAGCCAATTCTGCGTTGAAAAAGTAAAACAGTGCTCCTTCCCTTCTGAGCTCTCCCGTGTGCCCAAACAGGGGTTTACCCCAACATATGGGGTATCAGCGTACTCGGGACAAATTGGACAACAACTTTTGGGGTCCAAGTTCTCTTGTTATCCTTGAGAAAATAAAAATTTGGGGGGCTAAAAATTATTTTTGTGGGAAAAAAGATTTTTTTATTTTCACAGCTCTGCGCTGTAAACTGTAGTGAAACACTTGGGGGTTCAAAGTTCTCACAACACATCTAGATAAGTTCCATGGGAGGTCTAGTTTCCAATATGGGGTCACTTGTGGGGGGTTTGTACTGTTTGGGTACATCAGGGGCTCTGCAAATGCAACGTGATGCCTGCAGACCAATCCATCTAAGTCTGCATTCCCAAGGGTGCTCCTTCCCTTCCGAGCTCTGCCATGCACCCAAACAGTGGTTCCTCCCCACATACGGGGTATCAGCGTAGTCAGGATAAATTGGACAACAACTATTCGGGTCCAATTTATCCTGTTACCCTTGTGAAAATACAAAACTGGGGGCTAAAAAATTATTTTGGTGAAAAAAAAAAGAATTTTTATTTTTACGGTTCTGCGTTATAAACTGTAGTGAAATACTTGGAGGTTCAAAGCTCTCAAAACACATCTAGATAAGTTCCGTAGGGGGTCTACTTTCCAAAATGGTGTCACTTGTGCGGGGTTTTAATGTTTAGGCACATCAGGGGCTCTCCAAACGCGACATGGTGTCCCATCTCAATTCCAGTCAATTTTGCATTGAAAAGTCAAACGGCGCTCCTTCCCTTCCGAGCTCTACCATGCGCCCAAACAGTCGTTTACCCCCACATATGGGGTATCAGCATACTCAGGACAAATTGTACAACAACTTTTGGGGTCCATTTTCTCCTGTTACCCTTGGTAAAATAAAACAAATTGGAGCTGAAATAAATTTTGTTCATTTTTATTTAAACATTCCAAAAATTCCTGTGAAACACCTGAAGGGTTAATAAACTTCTTGAATGTGGTTTTGAGCACCTTGAGGGGTGCCGTTTTTAGAATGGTGTCACACTTGGGTATTTTCTGTCATATAGACCCCTCAAAATGACTTCAAATGAGATGTGGTCCCTAAAAAAAATGGTGTTGTAAAAATGAGAAATTGCTGGTCAACTTTTAACACTTATAACTCCCTAACAAAAAAAATTTTGGTTCTAAAATTGTGCTGATGTAAAGTAGACATGTGGGAAATGTTACTTATTAAGTATTTTGCGTGACATATCTCTGTGATTTAAGGGCATAAAAATTCAAAGTTGGAAAATTGCGAAATTTTCAACATTTTCGCCAAATTTCCATTTTTTCCACAAATAAACGCAAGTTATATCGAATAAATTTTACAACTATCATGAAGTACAATATGTCACGAGAAAACAATGTCAGAATCGCCAAGAGTTCTAACCTCATAAAGGGACAGTGGTCAGAATTGTAAAAGTTGGCCCGGTCATTAACGTGAAAACCACCCTCGGGGCTTAAGGAGTTAAATTTTTTTGGAAATTCAAAAACTGAAAAGAGGGGCGTGCGATATTATTCGGCCCCTTTACTTTCAGTGCAGCAAACTCACTCCAGAAGTTCATTGTGGATCTCTGAATGATCCAATGTTGTCCTAAATGTCTAATGATGATAAATATAATCCACCTGTGTGTAATCAAGTCTCCGTATAAATGCACCTGCTCTGTGATAGTCTCAGGGTTCTGTTTGAAGCACAGAGAGCATCATGACCAAAGAACACAATAGGCAGGTCTGTGATACTGTTGTGGAGAAGTTTAAAGCCGGATTTTGATACAAAATGATTTCCAAAACTTTAAACATCCCAAGGAGCACTGTGCAAGTAATCATATTGAAATGGAAGGAGTATCATACCACTGCAAAACTACCAAGACCCGGCCATCCCTCTAAACTTTCATCTCAAACAAGGAGACTGATCAGAGATGCAGCCAAGAGGCCCATGTTAACTCAGGATGAACTGCAGAGATCTACAGCTGAGGTGGAACAGTCTGTCCATAGGACAACAATCAGTCGTACACTGCACAAATCTGGCCTTTATGGAAGAGTGGCAAGAAGAAAGCCATTTCTCAAAGATATCCATAAAAAGTGTTGTTTAAAGTTTGCAAAAAGCTACCTGGGAGACACACCGAACATGTAGAAGAAGGTGCTATGGTCAGATGAAACCAAAAATCAAACTTTTTGGCAACAATGCCAAGCGATATGTTTGGCATAAAGGCAACACAGCTCATCACCCTGAACACACCATCCCCATTGTCAAATATGGTGGTGGAAGCACCATGGTTTGGGCCTGCTTTTCTTCACCAGGGACAGGTAAGATGGTTAAAATTGATGGGAGGATGGATGGAGCCAAATACAGGACCACTCTTGAAGAAAACCTGTTTGAGTCTGCAAAAGACCTGAGACTGGGATGGAGATTTATCTTCCAACAAGACAATGATTCCAAACATAAAGCAAAATCTACAATGGAATGGTTCACAATTTGTGAATCACAAATAAACATATCCAGGTATTAGAATGGCCAACTCAAAGTCCAGTCCTCAGTACAATCAAGAATCTATGGAAAGAGCTGAAAACTGCTGTTCACAAACGATCTCCATCAAAACTAACTGAGCTCGAGCTGTTTGCCAAGGAGGAATGGGCAAGAATTTCAGTCTCTGGATGTACAAACCTGATAGAGACATACCCCAAGCGACTTGCAGCTGTAATCACAGCAAAAGGTGGCGCAACAAAGTATTATTTAAAGGGGCCGAAAAATATTGCACGCCCCACTTTTCAGTTTTTGAATTTCTACAAAAATTTAAAATAACCAATAAATTTCGTTCAACTTCACAACTGTGTTCCACTTGTTGTTGATTCTTCACGAAAAACTTACATTTGGTATCTTTATGCTTGAAGCATGATATGTGGGAAAAGGTTGAAAAGTTCCAGGGGGCCGAATACTTTCGCAAGGCACTGTATATATATATATATATATATATATATATATATATATATATATATATAGTACAGACCAAAAGTTCGGACACACCTTCTCATTCAAAGATTTTTCTGTATTTTTATGACTATGAAAATTGTACATGTACATTCACACTGAAGGCATCAAAACTATGAATTAACACATGTGGAATTATATACTTAACAAAAAAGTGTGAATCAACTGAAAATATGTGTTATATTCTAGGTTCTTCAAAGTAGCAACCTTTTGCTTTGATTACTGCTTTGCGCACTCTTGGCATTCTCTTGATGAGCTTCAAGAGGTAGTCACCGGAAATAGTCATCCAACAGTCTTGAAGGAGATCCCAGAGAATGGGAATGAGAAGGTGTGTCCTACCTTTTGGTCTGTACTGTATATACAATAGCTATTGGACTTGTTCTACGCCCGGGTGGCGAGCATTTATATTGGTATATGGTCTCCATCCTGGTATGTGCTGCTTCCATCCTGCACCCTTATCTTGTCATGTTCTGCTACCATCTTGCGCCCCTTCCTGTCATGTGAAGCCCACCTCCTGTGCCCCCTTCCTGTCATGTGCAGCCCCAATCCTGCACCCTCATCCTGTTTTGTGCACCCTCATCTTGTCATGTGCTACTCTCTTCCTGTGCCCTCATCCTGTCATGTGCTCCCATACTGCACCCCAATCCTGTCATGTGCTCCCATCCTGCACCCCAATCCTTTCATGTGGTGCTCCCATCCTGCACCCCCATGCTGTCATTTGCTGCTCCCATCCTGCGCCCCCATTCTAGTATGTGCTGCCCCCATCCTGGTATGTGCTACTTCAATTCTGTGCCCCCATCCTGTCATGTGGTGCTCTCATCCTGCGTCCCCATCCTGTCATGCTGCTCCCATCCTGTGCCCCCATTCTGTCATGTGCTGCACCCATTCTGCATCCCCATTCTGTCATGTGCTGCTCCCATCCTGCGCCCCATTCTGTCATGTGCAATAAAAAGTCTCTGGCTTGCTGCGCTGATGTATTTTCTATATATATTCAGTAGAAAGTGGCTGGATTTCTCCGCTGATGTATTTTATATATAGATTCAGTATAAAAATGGCCGATTCCGGTGACACAACCCTCCTGGACCATAATTCTCATCCCTCATCTGTGGGGTCCAGACTGCACAGTCGCGTCGTACTTGCGCAGTCTATAAAGGCTTCGAACAGACTGACGCTCCTAGCATTATATTAAAGATACAGGGTGGGCCATTTATATGAATACACCTAAATAAAATGGGAATGGTTGGTGAGATCAACTTCCTGTTTGTGGCGCATTAGTATATGGGAGGAGGAAAACTTTTCAAGATGGGTGGTGACCATGGCGGCCATTTTGAAGTCGGCCATTTTGGATCCAACTTTGAGTTATTTGCAAGTTTATGACCACTTACAAAATGTGTTCAAAGTGCTGCCCATTGTGTTGGATTGTCAATGCGACCCTCTTCTCCCACCCTTGACACATTAATAGCAACGCCGCAGAAGAAATGCTAGCACAGGCTTCCAGTATCCTTTGTTTCAGATGCTGCACATCTCATATCTTCACAACATAGACAATTGCCTTCAGATGACCCCAAAGATGAAAGTCTAAGAGGTTCAGATCGAGAGACCTTGGTGGCCATTCAACTGGCCCATGATTACCAATCCACTATCCAGAAAACTGTTCATGCAGAATGCTTGGACCTGACACCCATAATGTGGTGGTGCACCATCTTGCTGGAAAAACTCAGGGAACGTGCCATCTTCAGTTCATAAAGAGGGCAACACTTCATCATGTAGCAATTTCAGATATCCAGTTGTGCAGTAAATGTATAGCAGGTCTTAATAGTTTATAGATCATCCAGTAGTGCAGTAAATGGGTATATAGTTTATATTCATGGGTGGGAAGAGGTTAGAGGTATATATCTAGAAAATTATGTTTTATTCTTCGCTTTCAGTATTAAAGGAGATGTTTATTACCTGGACAACCCCTTAAAAAAAGTGGTCCCTTTTTAAAAGAAAAACACCATATACTCAACTTCCAGATTGGTGACATTCCAGCAATGTTGGCAGGGATTCTCCCATGACATTTGTTATGCCACGTGAGGTCAGCATTCAACCAGCAGCCATTATTGTGCTGCTGTGTTCTCTCTTTTTGCATTTATTCAACAATTGTCCAAAGGAAGTGACAACGTAGCAGTCCATGAGTGGCTACTGATGAGCTGTAGGTGTTTTTATTTTACAAGGGGTCTACTTCATTTAAAAAGGGGTTGTTCATGCACTAGATAACCTTTTAAGGAGAAGTATAGTGGGCGTATAGATAATGACAAATCATGACTTTTCATCTTGTATGCATATAGCAATATTCAAACATTTTTTCTGCAGGTCACATTAAAGGAGACATTTTGATTGAGCTCAGTGCTAGTTCCACAATTCATCACTTATACGCAGTCTGTGAATTCTTCAAACATATCATTTTGCTTAAGGCCAATGACAGATGCATCATGGAGCTGAAAAGATGGATGCATGAACGAACAGGAGCATTTGAGTGGGACCATGCTGCGAAACATCATGCAGATATAGAAGGAAAAAGGTGAAATATATTGCACTGGTATTCCACAAACAAAATGAAAACATATATTGTATATCTTCCACCAACCCTATTTTTAAATGTTATTCTATTGAAATGAAATTTCAGCTGTCAGAAAAAAGTTCTACTTTTAGCAATTTTGTTAAAAATGTTACTGGGTTCTCCTTAAATGACACAGTAATGCTGTGATCACATCACATTTGAGTTAGAGGTATAATCAAGAGAATCCCATAAGTACAGTCTTTTTCCAAAGAAAGAAAAGCAATAACGAGATTTCACCCAGACTCCGTCCCACCTGGCTCTCCTACATATCCTCCCCCTCTGCCCAAAGCAGAAGTTTAAGCACTATCTGTGCAATTTTTCACTCTTTTGAATGCAGCAAAATTTTTGCTGAAAGATATTATTGCATTGCTTTAGTCCCCGTTGAGTGAATGCGGGCTTATGGATACTTAAAGTATATGTATACTACTGAAGCTTCCAGGGCATGCTTCATACATAATTACCCAAACATACTGTGCATACAGATTTCAAAACTAAAATGCAGTGCAGCAATCTTGGTTAAATTTAAGCCTTTCCCAAAAATTGAAAACCAATAGTCCAGTTCTAACTGTTGTGTCCTAATGCTTTTCTATTCAAAATGGGTGTGATGCAATTACATTCTTCATGTTTCCATTTATTTTAGTGACCAGTTTCAGGACAAAGATGGAAAAGTGAGAACAGCCCTTCGACATGTTGTGAAATGTAACCTCGAGAAAGAAAATATTGTAGAACCGATAGATCTACCTCCAGCAGATTGCATCATCATTGCTTGGTTTTTAGAATTTATTAGCAAAAATCAAGATGAATTTGAAAATCATCTTAGGAAGATCTCAAACTTGCTGAAACCTGGAGGACACCTCATAATTTTAGCAATTTTAGATGCAACATATATTACAATCGGGAAAGACAAGTTCCATCTGCTCAAATATGATGAGGATTTTGCCAGGAAAGCTGTCGTTGAAATAGGGTTTGTTATTGATACCTGTAAGGTTAAGAAGAGAACAGTTGTGAGCGACCTTATTGACTACAAGGGCATGCTATTCATTGTGGCTCACAAAGAGAAGTAGAAAAATAAATAAGGTCTGTTTGCCAAGAGTTTCTAAAAAAGCTGAAAAAATGAATAATCATAAAATACCTACAGATACATATAAAGAAATAAAAATATAACTGCTTAGCCTTTAGTATAAGAGCTGCTGTTTAGGATGTACAGAATAAATATATTTTATTTGATTAAAACACCAATTCTCTGCGGGATGCAGACAGGCACTGATGGTTTACTGTACCATGTAAAGATGTCATATAGGTGCAAAATACAGATGAACATTAGTGGATGCCTAATATTTTAAGTTTACACAAAAAAGTGTGTATAAGGTAACTGTCAGAAGAGTATGTGTAGAGCAATACGCTGGCTAACAGCCTGTTCAATGATCTTATTTGCTGTTCTGTTTTCCATCTGCTTCATATGAATATTGAAATAAAGCGAATCATATGTTAATTATTTGTTTGTGTTCTTTACTTTTAGCAGCTTACCGGTTCCAAGGTTTTACAGATTTGATTTATGAGTAATAATTATATTGAGTTGGATCTATCATGTGAAAGTATCTGCACATAAGCAGGGCCATATCAACCCAGGGCCAGCCGCTAGGCTTATATTTTGACCCCCCTCCAGCACTTAAATTTTTCTCCCTTTTACAGCTTTGGCAGTTCCGACCTCTTTTCTCACAGCACATTCGTTGTTCCTTATATTTTCTCTTTGAAATCCTGATTTTGGCAGCTACATATTGGCTATCACTTGTTGTTTGTAGCCATTTAGAAAAAAAATAATGGTGTTGGTTGATCTCAATGACCCATGGGAAGGTTTGAGCATGTGCAATCAAGATCAAGACTAGACTGTCTTACTCATGAAGGTGTAATAAGGGAGGAGAAGGAGGCATAACAATAATAATCATAATGATAATCATAATAAAAAGAAAATTAACTTTTTGGTAGGTAAATGCAAAAAATGTGTTGCCTTTTGTAAGAGTTGCCACTTCCCCTTCTTTTCTCTGGGGCAGCAAGTTGGTCTGGTGATATCTTCATTAAAGGAGATCCACAAGTTAATTTTATTCATTTTACTTGCTTATCTAGTACCATTGTTTTCCACAGTGCTTTACAGACATCATCACTGTTCCTATAGGGCTCACCATCTCAGTATCCCATTGTAGTGTGGGAGGAAACCTGAGAGTCTGGAAGAATCCCACACAAATATGGGGAGAATGTACAAACGCCTTGTAGACTTTGTCCTTGGAGGAATATGAACCCAGGACTTCAGCTGTGCAAGGCAACAAGACAAACCACTGAGCCACTATACAGTGCTAACAACTAAGCCACCATACAGTGCTAGCCACTGAGCAACCATGCTGCCCACGAATATGAGCCTTCTCGCTGCCCCATGATTCTGAAGATCATTGTTCTTTAGGACATATTGTATAATATATACAGTGGCCACTCCTGAGACTGAAAGTCATTTTCTGCAACAGGGGAAGCACTCAAAAAAGTATTGTACTGAATAATGACTGACATTGTAATTAATTTATTCTAACAAGTCTTTTGTTAGGTTAGGCATTCAGACAGTTCATGCAACATCTGCATGTTCTCCACCAACATACACACTTGCCTCTTGAATAGGCCATTAACACGGCAATGTTCTGCTTTCAACAAAACCAAAAGAAAAAAACAACCAAGTGGCACACCTTTCTCTATAGCAGTCCCCTTTTCCCATGACCTTAGTTTTCAGTCTATGTACTTACCTCATGACTCTGGAGCCTCTAGCTTTGCTCAAGTTCCTACCAAGATCCATGATAGCTCTGCTTAGATATTCTTAGTGGAGGTGGCCACAACGAAGAACCCGCAATGATGGCAAAAAGGTAAAGGTGAAATTGTTAATCATTTGAAAAACAACTAATAGCAAAAAAATAAACTTTACTTTACCAAGTTTCACAGCCACACACAGTCAATATCGACATAGTGCCTAGATAATAAACTCAGAGTTTAAGTACATAAGGGGTAAATGTCTTCAGATCCGCCAAATTTCAGAGGGTATGGTAGGTTTCAGAGAACACTAGATCAAAGACTTGAGGAGAAATGTGACCAAGCTGAGTGGACCAGAGAATGTCTTTTATTAGTTATGCAGACATTAATTTTGCTATTTGTTATTATACATGAAGTACCTAAATATATGTATGGAATACCTATAGTCATGGAGGTTATAAATTAAATGGACAATCTGGAAAGGCTTGGAGCTTGTTGGAAATCATAAGCTATGCATTATTTTTAATTTCGCTGACCGTAAACTGAATCCCAGAAAGACAAGATAAAGTTAGAGTTGCTCTAACAGTTTAGAGGCACTGCTGAGATCCCCAAAACACCATGTGAACCCTAAAAAAGGACATTTTTGAAGATACCTCTCTCTCATTCTCCAAAAAAATATTCCTCTGTCAGGTCTTGACAGGTTAGTATGAGGGTTTTAAAAAAAAATTTCTGTGATTCTATGCATGATGCTATAATCTTTAGGCATGTGATTGAGTGAGTGATTTAGATAAGTTGAATTCAGGAATGATGTTGTCCTTTTGATTCTGAAAGTAAAGACGTATCCAGACTTGTTCCTTCAGAATTCCATGGGCACCTCTGACTCTTTGAGGATAAGGATGATGATAGCGGACTGAATCACTATTGAGCTGTAGGAGTGTATAAAGATATCCATTGAGTCAGGATGTAGACCACTGCAATGGTGACCCATACAATACACTCTCAGTCAGGGGAATGTTAAGTGTTTAGACAGTCCTTTGTCTTGTCCTCAGTGTTTGTGTGTTCCTGTCAGTATCATGCAATCCTCTATCCATCCACAATAGATGACATATGTCATGGATGTGTCAGAGGCTACAGACTTTTGCACTGTATGTGTCTGCAGAAGGTCTCAGCAGTTTGCTCTGCAGACTTCTGCCTGGTCCTTCTGATGCTAAGACCCAGTGGCCACCTCCCCTGGTGCTAATGGCTGCAGATGGACCTGACTGTTGATATACTTCGTGCTTACTGCTTGCAAGCGTGGGTGATATTTTCTATATGCATTTCCCTGTTGAGGCTTGGAGCAGTATTAGTTGGCTATCCTCTTTTTGGAGTTTGGAGAATGTTGCTGTTTTGTCTCTGAGTCTTCTCAAGCTAAGTATTCCCTTGTTTTTTTGTCTATCCCAGTTGTCTTCAGGTAACCCTTTGGAGTGACTAACAGCACTGTGGTTGTTTAATGATAAAATTAATAAATAAAAATAAAAATTGAGTAATACTTGTGCACACAATGAATGTGTGGTCTTTATGCATCCAGACTACTTCTGTATTCAAAATACAAAAATAAAGTCACACATAAATGAGTAAAAAACATGAACAAAAGGTGACAGAATGAATACAAATATCCTGGTGGGACACAATAGTGCAATCAATATGATGGTATTATTTAAATCTACCGAAAGCAGACAGGTATATGTGGCAGTCAAATTTATATATATATAGTGATATTTGATCTAAAATTGCCCAAATGGCTGCCATATCCATGATATCCAAGAAATTACATAACTGTGATGTGCCCCACCGAGTGTCGATAGTGCAGCTGAGCGTGAGGTTTTGGCAGTGCTGGAGGAATTATTGAAAAAACAAATTAGTGAACAACAAGGTATGTTTCCTAAAAATATTCTGCCCAGATTGACAACAGTTGCCCAGCAGTTGAGATTTTCACGAGACTCGTCATCGACAAGATTCGGAAAATCTCACCTCAACATAGACCCAATAACCTCAATTTTGAACAAAGATGGGCTTTCAAAGAATTACAATTATTTGATGATGTGGTTTACAAGGTGGCTGACAAATGGGAAAACATTGTGGTCTGGCCAGTCACCAAATATGAATAAGAGGCAATTAAACTGTTGAAGGATAAACATACTGTTAGGGCTGGCAGAATGCACCGAGTAAATACAGAGATAGTATATGTGCGTTTGCAGCCCAGGGTCCACCGTGCAGGATTGGAATCTGCTGCTAGTAAATGGCGGTACTATATGGCGGTACTACGCCTGAATAGACACGGGTACTGACACCCGGTCTGTATAAGAGCGAACTCTGTTGCTTCACAGAGTCGCCGGGATTAAAGATAACGCTGTGCCCTGATAGCATTCACAGGGCGCAGCAAATGGATACTAGTGGGATCCCTGCAACTCACCCCCACTATGCTGGTGGTTGATCCCGCTCTGGCCCTCGGTGGCTTTTGAGCCCGCGCCTGAGATAGCCGCACAGAGTGTGTACAGTACCGCAGCAGCGGTCACTGCAGGATAGACGCAGTATATTTTGTGCCTGGTGCTGGATGGCACTATCTGGCGCTAGACAGCTACAACACTCGAGAGCATTCACCAACTCTAGGGATGGGAATGATTCGGAGCTTTCACCAGAACAGGCATACATTCACACACACACAAATACAGATTTATACTAGCGCATGGCCGTGCGGCCATGCGAACCTTTTATAGCTGTAGCACTCAAGGACCTTCCTAGTGGTCCAATACGAGCTGCTACAGGACCTGAGCGTGTGACCCCTGACCTCCAATGGGAGGTCATCCTGTGGGCATGCAAAGTATGGGAAAAGCAGGACTTAGTCCCTGAAACGCATGCTCGCTGCTGATCAGTACTGGCTACAAAGGCAGAGCCTGGAAAGGCAGCAGTAACCAAGCGCACAGAATCAGCTTGAGCCAGACGCTAGGACCGACATCTCTGCTGAGCAGGCTCCACTGCGGCTGGAGGAGAATGGGAGACCGCAGATTTCCCCTGTGCAGCGGTGGGAACTCGACTCCTAACACATACTGTACATGCCAGAAATTGTCCTTCTCTCCCATCGCCTCCTTCTCTGCTCAGCTACCCTCCATTCTGGATGCAGCATTCGAAAAGGGCATTATTAAGGGCATTATTACTAAACAGGCTTTTAAAGGTCTCATGGTTAAGTACACCAAGATACCTACCTTCTACTTAATCCCTAAGATCCACAAAGATCCTGTGGACCCTCCTGGCTGTCCCATAGTGTCAGATATAGATGGTCTATGTGATCCTGTGTGAAAATGTATCGATTATTATTTAAAACCACTAGTTAAGACGCTGCCATCATTTGTCAAAGACACTACGGACATGCTAAGGAGGGTCCATGGGATTTTTGTGGAATCTGATATGCTTTTGGTTACTGCGGACATTACATCCCTCTATATATGTATTGATCACAATGATGGTCTCAATGCTGTCCACTTTTTTCTGGGGACTTCCATCTGGAATGACCATACTATTGGGTTGGTTCTTGAGCTGCTTCTATTCATCCTTACACAAAATTTCTTTGTCTTTAAGGATAATTTTGGCCTGTGCAAACCTCTTCCTAGGCTACTGGGAGTAGGGCTTGTCTGGTGACTCAGAGGCCTAGGCTACCTACCATGTGCAGTACTGGCTAAGATATATTAATGATTTGCAGATTATTTAGCAGGAATAAAAAGAAACAATTATGGGTAATAAGACACTACAATTTATTCAGACTAAAACAAAAGGCATTCAAAATCCTGAAGACTGAGAATATAGAAATAGCAATTTAGGAGTACAAAGATCTAAGCAAAAAATGCCAAAAATAAATCAAGCTAGCAAGGTTATCCATATAGAAACAAATTGCCAGTGACATTAAACATTAAAATAAATCCCAACATTTTTTATAAATACATCAATGCCAAAAAGAAAAAAAAGATGGCATAAGGCCCTTAAAAGACTATTATAACAAGATAATAATAGAGGACAAAGAAAAGGCTGAGATATTAAACAGGAACTTTTCATCTACCTTCATCAATGAACTAACTGTTCCAGGGATCATTCAACAAGGCAAAAATCAAAGTTCACCACATGATACCTTTAGTCTTACAGAAAAAGAAGTACACCTGCGTCTGAGCAGATTAAACATTGACAAATCCCCCATCCCAGATGGCATTCATCCATGGATACTGAGGGAATTGAGTTCAGTAATTGACAGACCACTGTATCTTATATTCTTAGCCTTTCTTGTAACAGGCATGGTGCCACAAGATTTTAGGATGGCTCACGTGGTACCAATATTTAAGAAAGGTAAGAACATACAGTATATTGGAGATAATGATATAATAACTGACAACTAGCATGGATTCATGAAAGATAGGTCATGTCTAACTAACACGTTGGGTTTCTATGAGGAGGTAAGTGCAAATCTGGATGTTGGTAATGCAGCTGATGTACTACTGTACCACATAACAGTCTTATACTGAAGCTACACATGCAAAGACTGGGGGAAAATATATGTAGATGGATAAGGAATTGGCTAAATGACAGGAAACAAAGACTCATAAATGGTACATTCTCTAAATGGGTTATGTCAGCAGTGGGGACCGCAAAGATGTGTACTAGGGAGCAGTGGGGACCACAGGGATCTGTGCTAGGACCGATTCTTTTAACCTCTTTATTAATTACCTTTTAGATGGGATTGAGAGTAAAGTGTCAGTTTTTGCTGACAACACTAAATTATGTAGGATACTAAAATCTGACCTTGACACTACAGTTTTGCAAAACAATCTAGCTAAAATGTCTGAATGGGCAAACACTTGGCAAATGAGATTTAATGTAGATAAATATAGAGTAATGCACCTGAAATGGAGTAATCCTATTGCTGCATATACATTAATTGGGACCATACTTGGGACTACAGTACAGGAGAAGGACTTGAGTATTCTGGTTACAAGTAAGATGAGCAGCAGTACTCAATGTCAAGCAGCAGCCACAAATGCAAACAGGATTATAGGGTGTATAAAAAGAGAGATAAAATCCTGTGATCCCAACGTATTGCTACCCCATTATAAATCACTGGTGAGGCCATTTCAATTATGATTCCAATATGATAGACTTTCTTGACATCAGTATTGAGATGGACCAACAATCACCTGGATACTGATATCTATAGAAAGATTGCATCTGTAAATGCATCATTACATGCAGAATCTGCTCATGATCAGTCAACTATAAGGGCTATCCCAGTTGGTCAATTCCTCAGGATAAAGCGGATTTGGTCATCTGATGCCAATTTTGAAAAACAGGCAAGGGATCTGTCTGATAGATTCTCTGTAAAGGGGGTATAGTAAAAGATGCATATAAAAGGGCAAAACTAGCTCTGCGTAACCAACTTCTCAATTAAAAAAACAAACGGGATATGGGAGATGGACACTTAAGATTCATCTCTACATACAATCAGGATTGGGGCACCATGAGATCTGTATTAGAAAAACATTGGTCTGTTCTACATACGGAACCTTCCCCAAGTTCATATTTATCAGCATTCCCACATATGACTCCAAAACGGTGTAAAGACATGATGGTCATCTTAGTGAAAAGTCAGTATATCCCACCAAAGTCAAACTCCTTTGGATCGAAAGGACCCACGGATGGCTGTTTTCCGTACTGCCACTGTCTGGCCTCCACCAATGTCTCTCGCAGTTCCACCTTTTCTGGGGAACGTGAATACACTATCAACCACAATATCTCATGTGGCAGTTCCTATGTGGTCTACTACGCAACATGGGGTTGCTGGAAGATCTACACAGGACTCACATCAAGAGAATTACAGGTAAGAGTCAGAGAGCATGTGAGAGATATTGGTGCAGCAAAGAAAGTGGTCGACACTACAATATTAAAAACGGTGCCACAGCATTTCAATGTCCATCATGGCAGTAACCCTAAGACCTTTATGGTCTGTGGCATTGATATTGTCTATGGGTTATACGTGGGGGCAACATCACAAAGATTTTGGCTCAAAGAGAAACTAAATGGATTGTTTACTTGGGAACCGTGACCCCTAATGCGTTAAATGAATCCTTGAGCTTCACCTCCTTCCTTTAAAAAATATGATATTCTTTTTAAATAATGACTGTCGGTTGCAACGTTTGTGTTTTATTTTTCACATTGTTCATATTTTTATATTTGAATTATCTTTATTATGTCATTGGATCTCTTTTCTTATACAGTGCAAGCACCTTCCTATCTACTAATTCCACTCCTTAAATGCCTGGACTGATTTGGGACCATCGCTGATGACACAACATGTATTTGATTGCCGTTTTATGTCTTACTTCTTTGTCAGTATACACATTAATGATTTGTGGAATTATGTGAGTTTATGTTGTGAGGTTATGTTGTGCCTCCTGTTTTTTGCCTGTGGTGTGCGCACCTCTGTGCAGCCCCCACCCATGCACTATCCCAGGCATCTACATGGGTGTCTGCACATTCCAGGGACTGTGCCTCCACCTCCCAGCTTTGTGCATCCTCCCTTGATTATCCTGGGCTGTGCATGCAGCATGCACGGCGATGCATGCATCATTGGTCCACCACAACTATATGACTACAGGTCCTGGCAGATTTAAAAAAATGCCTGGTATGTCCTTTCTCTGTATCCCCCTGAGGATACAAGTTGCTACACATGTGAAATGCACATTGGGGCATTCTCTAGGTCCTGGGGACTCTTTTCACTTGCCAATCTGGGTAAGAGTGCAATCAACTAATCTACCTCTTTAGCATGCACAAGCACTTTACTGACCCTGTTTGATTAATATGGTGGACTCATTAATATGGCAGCCATTTGGGCAATTTTAGTTCAAATATCACTATATAGTTAACAAGAACTGACACAGCGAATACACATAATCAACACCTATAATTTGCAAAAAGCAAAAGGAGTAGCTCACAAGTATCATATAAGCCTACATAGAATCTGGAGCCCTTTACTCAGACAGTAAATATGGTGAGAAAGCGTTTTATGAATAATCAAATAGCAATTTTATTGACTCACACAAGTATAAAATAATTGGGTTACACAAACCCTGAGAACAATACCAAGGACGAGTATAACTGGGGAAATGGAACAAACAAAGGGTGTGCACAGCAGGATAAATACGTCACTCAGAGAGATGCACCAAAAATCAGCCATAAATTATAAATAAACCTGATCAAACCAAAAAGATCACTGGTTGTCTATGAGACCAAAAAACTGATAGATATTCTAAATAACTGTGGTCTGCTGATTGCACCATCGATGTAAGAATGCTAAAGTGCCAATAATAGTGCAAATCAGTGATGATGAGCTTTTTAATTTCTTACCCATGTGGGAGAGTGTTGTGATGCCCCAGGGTCCTGGTCGTCAGAGTGGCATTGCTTTCCTCACGGCAGGGTGATGTCACGCTTGGAAGCGATGAAGGATACCTTTCACCAGGTAATCACATACACACAACACGTTCATACTCCATGCCAGAAGGGAGAGCTTTAAACCTGGTTTAGGGTGAACTCCCCTATAAACACATCCTGGTCTGGAGGGAAAGGATTCAGTTAGTGCCAGACAGCAGACTGGAGCATTCTGTCAGAGGACAGAGACGAAGGCAGATGGACATAGAGTGTCAGAAGGTCTGAAGGGGCCGTATAGCCAAAGTTGCTACAGCTCCTGGACAAAGAGGACTGAGAATGAACAGACAACTTGTGGAAAGTATGCAGGAGAGAGGAAGCACTGGAGACTGACACCAGGGGAGCAGAGCAGTGATTTGGCTACCTCCGTGGCTAGCGCAGGTTCCAGTAGCCGGAAGACCGAGGCCGTGCCAGACTCTAAGAGGCATAGCTGAAACCAGCAGGACAGCTGAACTTCAAGTTATCTGTCCGCCTTTACACCCAGGAGGCACAGTGACACATAGAGTCCAGGTCGCGATAGAGACCCTGTAAAAAGGCTCGAGTCACATGTCATACTGGTTTGTGTCCTAACCTATATGGGGGACAGAGAGGAACTGTGAGGACCTTATCAGAAGCCATAGGCAGTAAGGGACTTCAACACCACCGCGCTTTGAGGAAGGCTTTCATCTCCACCTGGTAAAGGGGACTCTGGATTCGTTTCCAAGCCAGCCACACCCTGAATGTACCTGTGATCTGGTGCCCTGGACAGCGGTTGCCTGAAGCTTCAGTAAACCAGGTAAAGAGACTGCAAACCTGCTTCCTCGTTCTTTACTGCACCTCTCACCATCTTCACCTATACACCGGGAGCCCTGGGGACCCACTTCACCTGTGGGAAGTTATACCATCTAGCTGCCATAACATCACCCCAGAGGACCCCTTTAAGCAGCATCAGTCCCTACTGACTGAATACCACAGGTGGCGTCACGAACATAAACTTTATTCAATTTCCCTTTTACATTGGGCCACGGACCGGGTCGCAGCCACCGTGACATCCCCTTTAAGTACCGGACCCGGTACCTAGTATCCCCATTATCACTATATGTATAAATTTGGCTGTCAAATATCACTGTCTGCCTTTTGTTGATGTAAATTTTATCATCATATTGATTGCACTATTAATTGTGTCCCACCAGGACATTTGTATTCCTTCTGTCATCTTTTGTTCATGTTTACACTTATGTGTTAGGCTACTTTCACACTAGCGTCGGGCCGAGGTTACCGACGCTAGCGTTCTCTGCGCCGCACAACGGGGGCAGCGGATGCATTTTTCCAGCGCATCCGCCGCCCCATTGTGAGGTGCGGGGAAGTGCGGGGAGGTGGGGGCGGAGTTCCGGCCACGCATGTGCGGTCGGAAAAAGCGGACCATCGGCGGCAAAAAATGTTACATGTAGCGTTTTTTTGTGCTGACGGTCCACCACAACACGGCCCAACCGTCGCACGACGGTTGCGACGTGTGTCAATCCGTCGCAATACGTCGCTTACTGTTAGTCTAGGGGGAAAAACGCATCCTGCAAGCACTTTTGCAGGATGCGTTTTTTCAGCCAAACGACGCATTGTGACGGATTGCAGTTAACGCTAGTGTGAAAGTAGCCTTACTCTGTTTTTGTGTTTTGTTTAAACACAAGTATCATGCTTTTGTCACAAAACTCCTGATTCCGTATTGCTTAATATGTTGTTGGAGTGACAATAATTATCCACACACTTTATAAATAAAAAAATAAAGACTATTTAGAAAGTTGCTTAGCTTTGCAATTTGAAAGCTAATGCATCCTTAAAAAAAAAATCTTTGTGAAGGTGTACATAGGCCTTTAGTAAAAAAAAATAATAAATATATATATATATATATATATATATATATATATATATATATATATATATATATATATATATATATATATATATATATATATCATTGCTCTGGGACTTTATGTTTTAGAGTTATGATTTGTTGTTTGGATGATCAGTTCTCCTGATCATCACGCGCTGTCAGTGAATGTTGACAATAACTTAATTAAACAAAAAACATTGTTCATTCTATAGACAAAGAAGTCATGAGGAATCAGATGATTACATGATGTGACTTCATCCATTTTTAATATTTAGTGTCTGAGGCATTTTATGAACTATGCAAAAAACATCTTGTATTTATTTTATGTATGAAGAGGTTCTTGTATTTACTGGGGTATTGGGGAACAATGCTGAGGTAGTGGAGTGGTCATGTGTTTCAACAATGGGTTGGTGATGTTTGTTTATTATTGTAGATCATCCATGATTAGTGTTAAAAAGATAAGGTAAAATGGTGGTTATTTGAGAAAAATTAAATACAAACATACGTGGACCCTAACATGAAATGTGTAGAAACTGCAACTTGTCCTACAAATAAGAAGACATATTGAAGAATTGATAGAAAAAGAAAATTAAAACGTCAATAGCTCTATAGTGCTAAAAGTGAAATGTACTTAAAAGTAGTATGATTATTTTACTTTTGTATCTTTTTGTTTTATGTTGTTGTATTTTTGTTATTTATATTTGCAGTACTGTAGGAATATACATCACTCCGTCTATAGAAGATGTGGTGCTTGAGTAGGGGTCCAGACCGTATGTATATATATATATATATATATATATATATATATATATATATATATATATAGAGAGAGAGAGAGAGAGAGAGAGAGAGAGAGAGAGAGAGAGAGAGAGAGAGAGAGTGAGAGTGAGAGTGAGAGTGAGAGAGAGAGAGAGAGAGAGAGAGAGAAACTCGGCCCTCAATTGCGCAGTGAACAAGCAAAACGTTTTAACAAAAATCAAACATTTTTTAACTTTTCGTTCCCTATATCTGGACCTTCATACGGTATAGCGCTATACCACGGTGGCAGAGGCACATTCCCGCTGCGCTACCACTCTGCAATTTGTCTCTTTACACAAACGGCAATCATTAACATTAAAAAAAATTTGAATGCCGTTAAAAATTTGTGTTCATTCACTGTAAAATTTAGTGCCGAGTTTTTCTCTAGATGATTTTTGCATACATTTTATATTCATATTTTTTTATTATACAAGGACTTTATGGTATACTGAGTGATTGTATGTAAACCTATTTATTTACACCAAATGTTCATTTTATTCCATTGGAAAGTGGGACGTTAAAGCGTCTCACAATCAGTGCTTCACACCCTGCTGCATGGTCGATCGTATTCTCTTTTTGAGATGTCACTGCAAATTGCCAAAATTGATTTCTGTCTTATCTGAAGGAGGCTCAGATCCTGATCCGGCTTCATACTTTCCCTAGTGACCTATTAGGAAAATGTAAGTCATGGGTTGCTAAAGAGTAAAAAAAACATTCTCCGTGTGAATTTATGATCACCTGAACTTTCTTCATAAATTTATTCCTGCTAATTATATAAAGACCTTGAGCACCGGTGAAGAAGGAGTCACCTCATCTGTGATACAAGATTACACGATGGATTCCTGTCCCACTAAGTTCTATCTTGAAGACGGCTTTGATTCCAAACAATTTCTGGAACATTATTTTTCAGATAATCCTGAGACGAACTTGAGGGCTGATTTCTTGGAATTTCCTATGAAAAATCTTACAAAAACTTTCAGTGAGGGTATGTATCTTAACTTTTTTATTGTATACTTATTTAGCTTTAAATAGTTGGAATAAATAATAAATATAAAATAAGACAAATATGTTTTTCTCTGTGAGATTGGATCAATCACTATTTTAATCCTTTTCAACTGCTTCCCAAAACGGCGATTTTCCTTTTTTGTGCTTTAGTTTTTTCCTCCCATTCTTCCAAGAGCCATACATTTTTAATTTTCCTCTCAAAATAGGCATTTGAAGGCTTCATTTTTTTTAGGACGAGTTGTATTTGTTAATGGACACCATACATTTTAACATGAGGGACAAAATTGCAAAAAAAGGGCAATTTGTCAATTGTTTTTACAATAAAATGACTTGACAACATGAGTTAGTGCAATGTATATAATTTATTGTCGACAGTGGCATGGCTTTTATGCTATTTTTGATCAAAAACAGTATTGCTAAGAACTGATAGGGTATTTAGAGACCCCCACGGCTTATCTTTACATAAATATAAGGATTCTGATATGACTTGCATTTCACCTCTCTTGTTGAATCCCTGTGATCGTGTATGAGGCTACGTGACTAAAATTGTTGGCAAATGCTGTATTGCTCAGAAGGGAGGCTCATATGGGTGTTGGTGCTGGGAACAGTCAGATAAGAAATGAATAACGATCATTGTCTATATTAATTATATTAACTATCTACATTTCACATGAATAAAGATATTAGATAATAAATAGTATGCACACAGTAAGAATATGTACGCCCATTCAAAAAGGGTATATAACGGCAAACCTGTTCAAATAAACTTTTATGGCTTCTTATGCAGATACAACCCGTCTCTGCGTGAATCCATCCTTGCTCGAGCAATCCTAATATTTGACATCCATCCAATATACCTTATGGTCTATTTGAGACCAACCTAACAGAACTCTGTGCTATATAAATGCTCTTTTGTTTTTTACTTATTTAGCTACAGCAGGGCTTTTGCCTATTTTTTTTTTTTTTTTGTATTTATGTATTTTTGGCTTTATGGCCAATGTGAACATGCGTTTATGTGCTGCATGTATACCAACTTAAATCAAGCTCAATCTTTGTGTTTTTTCTTTGCATTTAAAAAATTTAGTTTGTGATGCCATATTCTGAGACCCATAACATTTTACATTTTAAGTCAATAGGGCCTTGTTTCTTTGCGCCCTGAACTGATGTTTATATTGATACCATTTATGGGTAGCAACTATTTTGTTTTCTCCTTACATCCAAAAAGCCGTAATTCTAAAGTTTTAGTCACATGATTGATGTCCTCCATACTGCCCCATAGCATGAAGAATACATGATTTCCAAAACATCATTTATTTAGTCGCTAGAACACATGCACATCACAAGTACCATACTGCCCCAAACACTGACATAGTATTCTCTCTAGCCATGAAGAGGTGGTGACTCCTAGATAAGCTCAGGGCACAGGGATGGTAAAGTTAGCATCTCCATGCATGGTCAGGGAAAAAGCAGAAACCATCATTCTGGCTGTGATTGCAGAGTTTGCTGTGTGATAACTGGTACCAGGTAGTTGGCTTAGGACTCGCGACCACATTAAATCTTGAGTGTCACCACAAAGTTTTAACTTTTTCATACAACACAAGTATTTTAGAAATACTAGAACAAGTCTACCATCCTGAAGAATCCATCGTAAAACCACGTCACCCTTAACAATACATTGGTCATAAATAAGATGACAACAATTAATGTAACTGACAATGCAACAGCCTAAATATTATTAATACTAGGGCAAATATTAGTTTTTATATCCAGAGTGGTAAATGTTCAACAAATATTATTGTGTTCATCTGAAAAAAAAAAGAGTTGTATGTTTTGAACTTCATTGTCTAATTGAAGTATTTAAAGGAAAGAGCCGCTGACAAAGGTTAATCCAGGCAGTAGATCTTAAAAACTTCCATGAGCCTGAAGAAGGGGTAGGTTCTACTCCGATATGCACTGCAAGGAATTGGAAGCTTTTAAGACTTACCGCTTGGATTAACCTTTGTCAGCGGCAGCGCCCGTAATCCACCACTTGGTCTACTTGGCACCAATACATAAACAGTGATGTATAATCCAATTATGGCTACTGTTCCAGAAACAAGTAAGGGAGAGAGGAATGCGATGGATCCGTGGCGCTGCCACTGACAAAGATTAATCTAGGCAGTAAGTATAAATAAGTTCCATGAGCCTGAAGGAGTAAATTATACTTTGAAATATTCTGCAATAAATTGGAAGTTTTTTTATACTTACCATCTAGATTAACCTTTGTCAGCAGCAGCGCCCATGATCCACTGCACTCCTCCTTGACTTGTTAGGTTTCCCTCTCCATTTGGTGTGAGTGCAGTTGCCTGAAATGTGTATAATTAGTGGTTCAAGAATCACAATTTAACAACATTCAGCTGTATATAAATGTTTAATTATTTGGATTTTTTTCTGCAGGTCAAATTAAAGGCGATATCTTGATTGACCTCAGTGTTGGTCCCATGGTTCATCATTTATTTTCAGCCTGTGATTATTTCAAACACATCATTATGCTGAAGGGCAGAGACAGGTGCATCATTGAGCTGAAAAGATGGGCGGACTCACAAACAGGAATGTTTGATTGGGGTCATGCTGCAAAACATCAAGTAGACACAGAAGGAAAAAGGTGAAGTATTTGTCCAAACATTGGTGGAATCTCACTGTCATTGTCATAGATGCTATTGTACAAGGGACATAGAGGAAATCCAGATCTATGAAATGCTTAGACAATAACTTTTTTCCCACATCAATTGTGTATTTGTGTAATATTGGTCTGTTCAAAATCAATTTTCAGAAGTTAGGAAAACCTTTTTATCCACTCCCATCAAAATTCATGGGTGCAGTCATTTAATAATTGGTGTTGTTGGTTGACAAAGTAGGGCTCTCTTTTCATCGCATTTGGTTTATATATTGGAGATACAAAGCCAGAGTATCCCCCAATGTATACATCCAACATATACCTTTGACAAATACAACTGGCCAAACAGTGGCATAGGTTGCCCATTGACCACAATGTCTAAAGCACAGTGAGGTTTTTTAGGTGGCCCAATGTATATGAAAGTGAAGCTTGCTTTGCTATCTTATACAAGGAAAGAAAGGTATTCTTGGCTTCTCTTTTGTCCTCTATGAGGTAAATTGGGCTCTATGGCTATATTAGGTACAGAGCCCTATAGGAGTTTTCCCAGTGTAAATGGTGAAACTGATCACTAGAAGAAGGTTTAAGTGTCTGTTCTTAAAATCTAAGTTGTGAGTTTTGGTTGGATTCATGTCTTTTCTCTCCTACTGGAAACCAAATATCTAGTGGACACCCCTGAGCTCAAACCCATGTTGGGTGGCTGTTTATGGAGTAGGCTTAGGAGCTGAATCCTCTACACACATGGTGGTGTCAAGAGCCCTGCTGCAGACTTACAGCAGGAGTCTGTGCATGTGTTACAGAAGGACAGAGAGAGAGAAAAGAGCGCTGCGGTAAACTTACCTGCCGGAGTGCAGGGCCTGAAGCATGTGACCACCGGGGGAGTGGACAGAGGTGGGGCCAGATGCCGAGTAGCAGCAGAGACTGGCAAAGCCAGAGAGTAGTCTGAATGTGAAGAGGTCAAGCCGGGAGGTTGATGAAGTGCCAAAAAGGTGTGACATAAGCATGGTCGAGACGTAGCAAAAAGTCGGGGAGCCGAAGATGGCGGTGCAGTAAAAATGGGGGAGACAGGAGGGCAGTTGGAGTACAATGCCGAAGATCAGAGCCAGAAACAGACAAAAAGCAGGGAGTCACAAGGCAAAGCACAGAACGAGAAACCAGGCTGAGTCATACACAAGAAAGCAATCAGACTAAACTGTATGCAAGCACATCAGGGGGTCAGACACACAGCCAAGACAGATGTATCACTGACAAGGATCCCCAGATAAAGGTGGGTAAATATAGCCCTCCCAAACCAAAAGGAGGCTATACAAATTAACCCCAAGAGGACAGGGAAGGAACCCTGTCCCCAACCATGACAGCACCCCCCTTTTAATGGGGGGCCACTGGACCCCCAGGCTTCTCAGGATGCCTGGCATGAAAAGCCCAAACCAACCGATCGGCATGCACTGAACCAGCCGAGACCCATGACCGATCCTCTGGACCATACCCATTCCAGTGCACCAAATACTGCAGATTCTGGCACACCCTGTTAGGGGTCGAGTTCCCGCCTCTGCACAGGGGGAATCTCGGGCCATCTCCTCTGGGGTCTCCCATTCTGCTCCTGCCGCAGTGGAGCCTGGGACGTCAGTCCCAGCGTCTCGCTCAGTCTGACTCTGTACAAAGGGTTACTGCTGCTTTTCCAGCTTCTGCATTGAAGCCAGTGCTGGGCAGCGGCGAGCAGACGCTTCTGGGACTAAGTCCTGCTTTTCTCGTTCTGAGCATGCCCAGATTAAGATCTCTCAGTGGAGATCGAGGGTCACATGTTCAGATACTGCAGCTAGATCCATTGGTCCTCCAGGAAGGTCCTGAAGGTGCTCAGGCTCTGTAGCAGCCTCTCATTGGTCCTTCTAGGAAGGTCCTGTACTTGCTGCAGCTATTTAAGACTCTCATGACCGCACGAACATGCGCTAGTATTGAATCAGTTATGTGCATGCGCCAGTGTGGTCACATTTATGTGTGTTCAGGGCCCCGGCTGAAATAAGCCCCTAGAATACCGGCTCCTCCGGTGAGGAGATTGTATGCTTGTGTTGCCACACACCGCTATCAGCAAGGCAGTTGCTGGATACTCCTGTGAAGTCAACAGGGTTCCGTGTTTCGTAGTTGCCAAAGTCTCAGCTGCTGACTCGGGGCATCCTCAGGCGCGGGCTCAAAAGCCACGAGGGTCAAAGTGAGATCTGGTACAGCGTCTCTGTGAAGTAACAGAGTTCGCATCTATCGCCATAAAGGTCCGCCATTTGCCAGCAGCAGGTCCTCTCCTGCACGGTGGACCCCGGGCTGCAAACGCACCAAATAACATCTCTCAATTTACTCGGTGCGTTCCGCCAGCCCTAACAGAATACTAGCGCCAGGGTCTGGCTAGTAAATGGTGGACAAACAGCAGTCCTTGCGGTACATCCAGCAGCTGGAGGGTAGGTTGGCGGCTCTGGAGAGCACAACCTCAGCTGTGGATGTTACCGCAGTTGCTGTACAGGCTGCTAGCGTGGCTGCAGCAATCTTGTCCATTGCCACCCCTGTTCCAACATTATCTCGCCTCCCGCTGCCAGAAAAGTTTTTTAGAGATAGTAAATCTTGTAGGGGATTTGTGAGTCAGTGCTCTATATACCTCGAGCTCCTGGCTGCATGTTTTCCCACAGAGCGGGCAATGGTGGGATTTATTGTGTCTCTCTTGTCGGACAGGGTGCTGGAATGGGCTCCGCCACTGTGGGAGCATGGCGATCATGTGGTGCAGAGTGCTCCGCTGTTTCTGAGCACTCTGAAACAGGTCTTTTTAGGACCTCGAGTCACCCATGACACGGCGCTCCAACTGCTGGCATTGACTCAGGGTTCGTCCTTGGTCAGCCATTTTGCCATCCACTTCCATACCCTAGCATCTGAGCTGGAGTGGTTGGATAAAGCCCTTATCCCCATATTTTGGAGGGGGCTGGCTGACCACGTAAAGGACGCTCTGGCCACTAGGGAGATTCCCGCCACACTGGAGGAGTTAATAGCTGTCTCCACTCGTATTGACCTCCGTTTTAACGAGTGGAGGTTAGAGCGAGCCCAGTGTAGGCAGAGGTTTCGGCTGGCTCCCACCTTCACCAAACCTCTGGAATCTCCGGTCCTGGTTCCTGAGTCACATGAGGCCATGGAAGGGTCACGAGCGGGATCTAAGTCCCGGACCACTCGTGCACTCAAGGTCTGTCATGTTTGCCAGCAGTCAGAACATCTTGCCACCAGATGTTCCCAGCGGTCAAGGAAACGTCAGCGTCTAGTGGTAGTAGGTGGAGGAACACTAGACACGGCGACATTTGCCTCAAAATTGTCCTTTAAGGGAACAATTACTATAGGCTCATCCACCCACTCGGTGGAGCTCTGCGTGGATTCTGGGGAGGACGGCAATTTTATGTCTTCTGCCTTCGCCCAACGTCACGCAATACCCCTGGTGATGCTTGCTCAGCCAGTGACCGTACTAGTGGTGAATGGGTCGACACTGCCCTCACAGATAACACACCAGACCATCCCTTTTACTTTGTCCATGTCGCCATCCCATCAGGAGATTATATCTCTGCTCGTCATTCCTGAGGGAATTGATGAGGTCCTGTTGGGGACACCTTGGCTACGGTACCACTCTCCTCATATCGAGTGGTCCTCAGGCAGAATTCTGGGATGGGGTGAATCTTGTGGGGGTAGGTGTCAGAGGGAATGCGTTCAGGTTGCTACTACTGAGGTACCCACAGATCTATCCTCTCTCCCCAAGCAATATTGGCCCTATGCGGACGCATTCTCCGAAAAGGCGGCGGAGACCCTTTCGCCTCACCGCCCGTATGACTGTCCTATTGACCTTTTGCCTGGTGCTGAGCCACCCCGGGGTCGAGTCTATCCATTATCTCTCCCGGAGACGGAGGCAATGTCTCAGTACATTCAAGAGAATCTGGCAAGAGGGTTCATCATGAAGTCAGTGTCACCTGCAGGGGCAGAGCTCTTCTTCGTACAGAAGAAGAACGGGGAACTACGTCCATGCATAGATTACAGGGGTCTTAACGCCATCACTGTTAAGAATAGGTATCCTCTGCCCCTGATATCGGAGCTCTTTGATAGGCTTCGGGGAGCAAGGGTATTCACAAAATTAGATTTGCGGGGTGCTTACAACCTGATTTGCATCCGTGAGGGGGACGAATGGAAGACGGCTTTTAACACCAGGGATGGGCACTATGAATATCTGGTGATGCCCTTCAGGCTCTGTAATGCCCCAGCTGTTTTCCAAGACTTTGTTAACGATATCTTCCGGGATATGCTCTCCTCCTCGGTTGTTGTCTATCTGGATGATATTTTCATCTACTCTCCAGATATTGACTCCCACCGGAGAGATGTTGGCAGAGTCTTCGACCTCATACGGGCAAATTCCCTCTATGCAAAGTTGGAGAAGTGTATGTTTGAGCAGGAGTTTTTACCTTTCCTGGGCTATATCATCTCCGCCCAGGGATTGGCTATGGATCCTGCCAAACTACAGGCTGTGATGGACTGGCAAGAACCCCATTCTCTTAAAGCGTTGCAGCGCTTTATGGGGTTCATTAATTACTATCACCAGTTCATTCCTCACTTCTCCACTTTGGTAGCTCCCTTGGTAGCCCTCACCAAGAAGGGAGCAAATCCTAAATTGTGGTCTGAAGAGGTCTCCAAGGCCTTCTCTTCTATTAAGTCACATTTTGCTAGCGCTCCCATCCTACATCGCCCCGATGTAGATAAGCCATTTATCATGGAGGTGGATGCCTCATCCGTTGGTGCTGGAGCAGTCCTTTTCCAAAAGGATGCTCAAGGTCGGAAGCATCCTTGCTTCTTCTTCTCCAAGACCTTCACACCGGCGGAGAGGAATTATTCCATCGGGGACAGGGAGTTGCTAACCATGAAGTTGGCTTTCTCTGAGTGGAGACATCTCTTGGAGGGGGCTCGCTTTCCCTTTCAAGTATTCACAGACCACAAGAATTTGGTTAATTTACAGACCGCCCAGCGACTAAATTCTCACCAGGCCAGATGGTCCTTGTTCTTCTCTCAGTTTCATTACACCCTCCATTTTCTTTCCGGGGAGAAGAACATTCCTGACGATGGTCTCTCTCGCTCCGTGGTATCATCTGAGGAGGAGGAAGAGGAGCCTCGGCTTATTGTCCCTTCCGAGAGCCTGAGAACTGTGGCCCCGATTTCGCTAGAGTCTGTGCTTCTGGGCAAGACTTTTGTACCATCCAGTTTGCATCCGGAGGTTCTCTCTTGGGCTCACTCGTCTAGGGTGGGTGGACATTTCGGGACCAAAAGGACATCTGAGTTACTGGCGAGGACATATTGGTGGCCTCATATGGTCCGTGACATCGCAAACTATGTTCGGGCATGTGTTTCCTGCGCCAAGAACAAGTCTCCTCGTCAACAGCCAGCTGGGTTGCTTCACCCTCTGCCAGTGGCAGATAGGCCCTGGAAGATGGTCAGGATGGATTTTGTGGTGGGCTTACCCAAGTCTCATAGCTGCACCATTATTTGGGTGATCACCAACCATTTTTCCAAAATAGTGCACTTGGTGCCTCTTCCACGGCTACTTTTGCATGGGCTCTGGCGGCGTTGTTTATCAAACACATATTTCGCCTACACGGTATGCCGGACAAAATTGTCAGTGACCGGGTCCCCAGTTTGCGTCTTGATTCTGGAGAGAGCTTTGTCGTCTACTCAGCATTGAGTTGAATCTCTCCTCAGCATATCATCCCGAGACGAATGGGTTGGTAGAGAGGGCCAACCAGACCCTGGTCACATATCTGCGACATTTTATCTCTGCCAGGCAGGATGACTGGGCATTCTTGCTACCATGGGCGGAGATTGCGCTTAACAATGCTGTAGCTGACTCCACCGGTCAAACTCCTTTCCTTCTTAATTACGGCCAGCATCCGCGGGTTCCTGTACCTATCCCTGTGTCCTCTGCTGACTCCAGGGTGGCAGACTGGGCAGTGGAGGCACGGGATATTTAGGACCACACTCAGGATGCCATCCGGGCCTCCAAGGAGAGACTGAGGTCCTCCGCCGATGCACATCAGCGCCCTGCTCCGACCTTTGCTCCTGGCGACTTAGTGTGGCTCTCCGCCCGTAACATCAGGCTGCGTGGTGAGTCCACTAAGTTTGCACCTCGCTACTTGGGTCCCTTCAAGGTCCTCGAACAGGTTAACCCTGTGGTCTACCGTCTGGCCCTTCCTCCACGCCTAGGTATCACCAACACCTTTCATGTGTCCCTCCTTAAGCCCGTATACATGTCCCGGTTTTCTGAGTCATCTGCCGGGACATCGGGTTCGTCTACGGACGATTACGAGGTGAACGTTATTTTGGGGTGCAAGGTAATACGTGGCAAAAAAATTTATTTGGTGGACTGGAAGGGTTATGATCCTGAGGACAGGTCCTGGGAGCCCGCTGAGCACATTTAGGCTCCGCAGCTCATTGCTGCCTTCGAGCGTAGCGAGGCCCAGGGGGGAAGGGGCCCTGGGGGAGCCCTGGGAGGGGGGGTAATGTTGGGGGTCGAGTTCCCGCCTCTGCACAGGGGGAATCTCGGGCCATCTCCTCTGCGGTCTCCCATTCTTCTCCTTCCGCTGTGGAGCCTGCTCAGCAGAGACGTCAGTCCCAGCGTCTCGCTCAGTCTGACTCTGTACAAAGGGTTACTGCTGCTTTTCCAGCTTCTGCCATTGAAGCCAGTACTGGCCAGCGGCGAGCAGACGCTTCTGGGACTAAGTCCTGCTTTTCTCGTTCTGAGCATGCCCAGAGTAAGATCTCTCAGTGGAGATCGAGGGTCACATGTTCAGATACTGCAGCTAGATCCATTGGTCCTCCAGGAAGGTCCTGAAGGTGCTCAGGCTCTGTAGCAGCCTCTCATTGGTCCTTCTAGGAAGGTCTTGTACTTGCTGCAGCTATGTAAGGCTCTTATGACTGCACGGCCATGCGCTAGTATTGAATCAGTTATGTGCATGCGCCAGTGTGGTCACATTTATGTGTGTTTAGGGACTCGGCTGAAATAAGCCCCTAGAATGCCGGCACCTCCGGCGAGTAGATTGTGTGCATGGATTTAGGGCCCCGGCTGAAATAAGCCCCTAGAATACCGTCTTCTCCGGTGTATGTTTGTGTTGTCACACACTGCCATCAGCTCGGCAGTTACTGGATACTCCTGTGAAGTCAACAGGGTTCCGCGTTTCATAGTTGCCAAAGTCTCAGCTGCTGACTCGGGGCGTCCTCAGGCACGGGCTCAAAAGCCACTAAGGGTCAGAGTGAGATCTGGCACAGCATCTCTGTGAGGTAAGGCTACGTTCACATTTGCGTTGTGCGCCGCAGCGTCGGCGCCGCAGCGCACAACGCAAACAAAAACGCAGCAAAACGCATGCACAACGCTGCGTTTTGCGCCGCATGCGTCCTTTTTTTAATTGATTTTGGACGCAGCAAAAATGCAACTTGCTGCGTCCTCTGCACCCGGACGCGGGCGCCGCAGCGACGCATGCGGCGCAAAACGCAAGTGCAACGCATGTCCATGCGCCCCCATGTTAAATATAGGGGCGCATGACGCATGCGGCGCCGCTGCGGCGCCCGCCGCTGCGGCGCCCGCCGCTAATGTGAACGTAGCCTAACAGAGTTCACTTCTATCACCATAAAGGGCCGCCATTTGCCAGCAGCAGGACCTCTCCTGCACGGTGGAGCCTGGGCTGCGAACGCACCAAATAACATCTCTCAATTTACTCGGTGCGTTCCGCCAGCCCTAACACACCCACAGAGATTCAACAATGTGCCCCACCACATACTCTAGATGACCTTCCACCAACACAGGAGGAGTGATGGATGAGGAGTCCTCCTCGACCACTCCCAATGGTTTCAAAAGGGACCTGTGAAAAATGTTGGATATTTGGAGGAGGGGGAAGCTGCAACCTGTAGGCCACCGGGTTGACAACCTCAATAATTTTATATGGGCCAATGAACTTAGGATCCAGTTTGGCCGAGGGGACCTTAAGCTTAATATTGCGGGTGGATAACTACACCTTCTCGCCCACTCGGAACGCAGGACCTGACTCCCTCCTCTTGTCCGCAAAAAATGTATACCTTCCCTGGGCCTTGGTGATGTTTTGCTGAACCTTCACCCACAGGGCTTTTAAGTGTTGTACAGTACCCTCTGCCTCCAGATAACCTGAGTCCATGCAAGAAAACTTCCCAAAATGCGGGTTAAACCCATAGTTGTCCAGGAATGGAGACATTCCCATGGACTGACTCATACAACCATTGAAAGCAAACTCGAGTAACGCATCACACCAGTCATCCTGTCTAGAAAACGCCATCTCAGAATTTGCTCCAAGGACTGGTTAGTGTGTTTGGTTTGCCCATTAGACTCCGGATGACTAGCAGAGGAAAAAGACAGAGTGATTCCCAACTTCTTACAAAAAGCCCTCCAAAACTTGGTCACAAAGTGCACACCTCTGTCAGACACCACATTAGTAGGCACACCATGCAAATGGACCACGTGCAGCACAAACAACCTGGCCAAGGTTTCAGCACACGGTAAAGCGGGCAGCGGTACAAAATGAGCCTGTTTGGAAAATCTATCCACAACCACCCACACAACGGAGTTACCACTGGTTGGGGTGAGATTAGTGATAAAATCCATGGACAAATATGTGTCCATGTTCTATCCGGAATTGGTAAAGGCACAAATTCCCCGGCCAGCTGGCAATGAGAATTTTTAGAACGGGCACAATCCCCACATGCAGACACAAACCTTTTAACATTCACAATCAAAGAGGGCCACCAGAAAACCCTAGCAACTGCCTCCTGGGTGGCCAAAATCCCAGGATGAGCACTCAATACATACTCATGCAGGGGTCTAAGATGGAATTGTTCCGGTACAAACAATTTCCCCACAGGTTTATTATTGGGAGCCATGGCCTGGGCCTCAAAAATGTCTCTCTCCAAATCAGACGCGGTTTTGGCCACCACCACCCTGGGCTGAAGAATGGAGGATGGGGGTTCAGGAGGAGACACCGGATCAAAGTTTCGGGACAAAGCATCTGCCCTAACATTCTTAGACCCAGGACGGAAGGTGATCAAAAACTGAAATCGGGGGAAAAAAAGTGACCACCGGGCCTGTCTGGGGTCAATCTTTTTGCAGACTCGATATAAGCTAAATTTTTGTGATCGGTGATAACGGTGACTGGATGAACAGCCCCCTCCAATAAATGCCTCCATTCTTCAAAGGCCAACTTGACCGCCAGATGTTCCCTATTACCCACATCTTAATTTCTCTTGGCATAAGAGAATTTTCTGGAAAAGAAGGCACAAGGTTTGAGGCTGGTCATAGTAGCGGGACCCTGGGACAAAACTGCCCCCACTCCCACCTCAGTAGCGTCGATCTCCACAATAAAAGGTCTAGACGGGTCTGGCTGGACCAACACTGGGGCAGAAATAAAACACTTTTTTAAAGTCAGAAAATAATTTTTCACAGAAGTTGACCAATTCTTCACATCACCCCCTTGAGGGTGAGAACAGTCAGGGGCTTAACCACCTGCGAAAAACTCTTAATATACTTTCGATAGTAGTTTGAAAAGCCCCAAGAGCAGTGCAAACCCTTTAAATCATGAGGTTCAATCCAATCAGTAATAGCCTGGACTTTTTTCAGATCCATGCGAAATCCCTCACAAGAAATAATCAAACCCAAAAAAGAATTCCTGTACAAAGAATAAACACTTCTCCAACTTAGCATACAAATGGCTTTCTCTAAGTCTAAGAATAACAGTTCGAAGATGGTTCAAGTGAGATTTACTATCAGGTGAGTACACTAAAATGTCATCAAGATAAATAACCACAAAATGCCCAATCAAATAAAAAAAATGACATTAATTAAACTTTGAAAGACAGCAGGAGCGATATTCAGACCGAAGGGCATGACCAGGTTCTCAAACAGTCCTTCAGACGTGAGAAACGCTGTTTTCCACTCATCCCCTTCATGAACCCTTATCAGGTTATAGGTCCCCATAAATCAAGCTTGGAAAACCATTTGTCCCCCGAGAGTTGGTTACACAGATCCGAAATGAGGGGGAGTGGATACGTGTTTCTCATGATAATCTTGTTGAGTTCCCGAAAGTCGAGACACAGCCACAAACCACCATCATTTTTCTTACCGAAAAAAACCCCAGTGGCTACAGACGAGATACAGGGTGGCTACAGGGCGAACATGCCCTTTGTGGAGACTCTCCGCAATATACTCCTTCATGGTTTGGTGCTTGGACCCAGACAGATTAAACAAACAAGCCTTGGGACGTTTAGCCCCAGGAACTAAGTCAACGGCACAAACAAAAGGTCTATGTGGTGGTAGCACCTCAGCCTCGGTTTCGGAGAACATGTCTTCGAAGTCTTTCTCTTTCAGGTACTCCGGAATACCCTCCAGACCAACAGACAACACAGATACAGATTTTAAAGGGGTGGACAATGGAACAGAATTGCAACACAGACTGGTACAATTGGACCCCCATTGGACAATTTCCCCAGACACCCAATCAATAATGGGGATATGGCGTTGAAGCCAAGGCATACCTAGAACCAGACCCACAGGCAAATTATTCAAGACAAAACAGCTTATGTTTTCCACATGAGCAGAACCCACTCTTAGTGAAAAAACCTTGGACACAAAACAGATTCCCTCTCAGGTAAGAGGAGAGGATTCAATAGCCACCACCTTGACGGGAGATTCAAGCCTAACTGTCCTTATGAAGTGCTAAAAGCGTGAGACGTAAGTATGGTCGAGACGTAGCAAAAAGGTCGGGGAGCCGAAGATAGCGGTGCAGTACAAACGGGGCAGACAGGAGGGAAGTTGGTGTAAAAAGCCAAAGGTCAGGGCCAGAAACAGTCAATAAGCATGAAGTCACAAGGCAAAGCACAGAACAAGAAAACAAGAAGGAACCCTGTCCACAACCATGACAGGTGGATTATGGCTGTTACACATCTAACATCTGCCACTAACAGCAGCAATTGGAGTTACACTAATATCGTTTTACTGCTGTTAGTCTTTGAAAGTTCTAACAGTTACATTTAAAGTAGTCCACAGAGATCACTGATCCATGCTCCCACAGGCCCCTGCCATGGGATCATGGGTCAGTGACTTACCATAGCAGTTGAGGCACTGCTGAAGACCAAATGGCTATGGTTTTGGTACTGCAGCCACAAGCTGAGTTCATAGGGGTCTGTAGTTTTAGTAGGTTCTAGCCCCTTAAGGAGACTGGAATAAAAAGTTTAAAAAAATAAAAGGTACATAAAAATTCAAATCACTTTTCACTCTTCCCCCTTTAAATTTAAAAAAGTATAAATATATATAAAAATAGACTTTATGCCGCTGTGTTAATAAAAGTCCTATATTAAAAATATAACATTATTCAAAGATAAAAGCTGCAAAAAGAAAAAAAATAATTTCAGAATTGCTGTTTTTTTTAGTTTAGAAAAACTGTAAAAATAATTTCAAAGCTTAAAATAGTTAAAAAACAAAATAAAAAAGTAGTATATTTGGTATAACCACATCTATAAAACTGCATTTTATTAAATGCATAAAAGTATAATAATTCAGAAAGTTTAAAAACTATTTAACCCAGACTGGAAGCCGAGTTCAGAAAAAAAATAATTATTAAAAGCAATCAAAACATTGCATCTTCCCCAATATTGTACCAATAAAAGTGTCAGCTTTCCATGAAAAACAGCAAGTTTTCACTCACTTTATGAGTCTTAGAAAATGATGACAAAAACGCATTTTTCTTACTGTAGCTTATGTTTTCCTGTTTCTTTCAGTGAAAATTTTCAGAAGAAAGAAGAAAAAGTGAGAGCAGCAGCTCAACATGTTTTGAAATTTGATCTTGAGAAAGAAAACATAATAGAACCGATGGTCTTACCTCCAGCAGATGCTATCGTCAGTGCTTGGCTCCTGGATATGATCTGCAAAGAAAAGGAAGATTACGTCAGATATCTCAGGAGGTTCTCAAAGTTGCTGAAACCTGGAGGACACCTTATATTAATTGGTGATTTAGGAACGACATATTACACAGTTGGAAAAGACAAACTCCATGCTATGAATTATGATGAGGATTTTGTAAGGAAAGGTCTAGATGAAGCAGATTTTGTTATTGACCGTTGTGAGGTTAAGGAAAGAGCAGCTGTGAGTGACCTTACTGACTATAAGCACGTCATGTTCACCGTAGCTCACAAAGAAATGTAGACCGAAGTAGAAACATATCTCTCTTGTCATGTCTATCTTCATTTCCAGAGTTTCTTGGTAAAGCTTTAAACAGGGCTTCATCTATGATCAATCATATTTTCCTATAGGTTTTAGAGAAAATCAAGTTAAATGACTACTCCCAAGTTGTCTCTTGAGTAGCTCAGAACTATGCTGGATTTTTACTTCCTAGTTGCTTGTTGGGTGGATACTCCTCCTTGAAAGACAGTTCTGTCCTGCTACAACACATTAATGGTCTCACTGATTATTCTGAGTCTACACTGTTATCACTGTATTTATATACAAAGAGAGCAGGGCCTTTGAACAAGCACATGAGAAGAGAACTGCTCTGTAAGGCCTCTTTCACACTTCCGTTTTTTACAATCAGTCACAATCCATCAAAATGTTGAAAAGACGGATCCTGTGCAGATTGTAAAAAACGGGTGCACTGGGTCCGTTTTTTTTACGGATCTGTCAAGGCTATGTGCACACGTGGTGTATGTATCTTCGCCGCGTTTTTTCGCTGTGAAAACGCATACACAATACAACCCATGTTAAAAATAATTTTAAAAATAAAAAATTGTGATATTCTTACCATCCGGCGTCCCCTGCAGCCTTCCCGTGGCCTTCCCGATGCTCCCGGCAGCTTCCGTTCCCAGTAATGCCTTGCAAGACAACTACCTGTGATGACATAGCGGTCTCGCGAGACCCCCATAATTGCCTTTTCCACCACCTCCATCATTGCCTTCTCCCGATCACCATCATTGCCCATTCCACCACCTCCATCATTTCCTCCTCCCCCACATCCCCATAATTGCCTTATCCACATCAGCCCCATCTTTGCCCGCTCCTTCTCCCACACACATAGACACACACACAGCACCATTCACCTCTCTGCATATTCCCCCGCAGCGCTACGCATGCACACACACAAACAGCGCCACTCACCTCTCCACGCGCTCTGCCACAGCATCACCATCACCTTCCTCTCTCTGGTACTGAATGATGACATCATCCAGCGGCACTGCTGTCTGTGTGAGATGAAGCATGGGCAGGGCAGGAAGCAGGACAGATCACTGCAGCTCCACTGCTATTGTCTCTTGTAGGCAGCAGAGCTGCAGGGATCTCCCCCTGCCTGCCGCACGAGGGCAATCTGGACAGGGGCCAGATGGCCCTCATTATTAGCCACCCTGCAGGGGCCCCCATCCACCTCCGGGCCCCGGTGCAGCCACACAGGCTGCACATTCGGTATGTCTGCCCATGATCAGTATTGCACACACTTGGTCTGGCTCTGGTATCCATACTACTTGTAAACAAGCTTCTACAAGTATCACCAACTGTCATGGTGGCGTCAGGATCTGAGCAGTCTGCAAATTCTCACACTGTTCCTTCTTACGCAATTTATAGCTATAATCAGTACACGGCGACTTGGGCATCAACTCTAAGGGTATGTGCACACGTCCGGATTTCTTGCAGAAATTTCCTGAAGAAAACCGGAAATTTTCTGCAAGAAATCCGCATTTTTGTTTTGCGGTTTTTTTGCGTTTTTTTTAGCATTACTGTTACATACTGTTTGACAAGTGTGACCAACTTTTTACTATAGATGCAGCTTATGCAGCATCTATAGTAAAAGATAGAATGTTTAAAAATAATAATAAAAAAAAAAAAATGGTTATACTCACCCTCTGCAGCCTCCGTTCCTATAGATGCCGGTGTGGTTCAGGGCCTTCGGTGACGTCACAGCTTGTGATTGGTCGCGAGCGGTCACATGAGCGGTCACGCGACCAATCAGAAGACAGTGACATCACCGCAGGTCCTGAACCACACCATCATAGGAACAGAAGCGGCAGCATGCAGCGGTGAGAGGCGGGAACACTCCTGGGACATCGAAGCTGAGTATAGGACTATTTTTTATTTTAATTCTTTTTTTTCGACCACTTATATGGTGCCCAGTCTGTGAAGGAGAGTCTCCTCTCCTCCACCCTGGGTACCAACCGCACATAATCTGCTTACTTCCCGCATGGTGTGCACAGCCCCGTGCCGTAAGTAAGCAGATCAATGCACTTCTAGGTGTGCGGAATCCCCGCAATTCCGCATTTTTAATGAACATGTTGCTTTTTTTCCCGCGATGCGATTTTTTCGTGGAAAAAATCGCAACATTTGCACAAAAAATGCGGAATACCCTGTAAATAATAGGAGGCATAGGTTAGCATTTTTTTCGTGTTTTTATCACGTTTTTATAGCGAAAAAACGTGAAAAAAACGCGAAAAATCCTGAACGTGTGCACATGGCCTAAGTGCTACATCTCCTAGGCAGGTTAACAAAAGTTAAATCTTTGCAGAACTAAGCTTGTTAATCCCTTAAGTCAAATGCTTTGTGATAAGGTACCGTCACACTAAGCGACGCTGCAGCGATAGCGACAACGATGCCGATCGCTGCAGCGTCGCTGTTTGATCGCTGGAGAGCTGTCACACAGACCGCTCTCCAGCGACCAACGATGCCGAGGCCCCCGGGTAACCAGGGTAAACATCGGGTTGCTAAGCGCAGGGCCGCGCTTAGTAACCCGATATTTACCCTGGTTACCAGCGTAAAATGTAAAAAAAACAAACAGTACATACTTACATTCGCGTCCCCCGGCGTCCGCTTCCTGCACTGACTGAGCGCCGGCCCTAACAGCAGAGCGGTGATGTCACCGCTGTGCTGTACTTTCACTTTCACTTTACGGCGCTCAGTCAGTGTGGGAAGTGGACGCCGGGGGATGCGAAGGTGAGTATGTACTGTTTGTTTTTTTTACATTTTACACTGGTAACCAGGGTAAACATCGGGTTACTAAGCGCGGCCCTGCGCTTAGTAACCCGATGTTTACCCTGGTTACCAGTGTAAAACATCGCTGGCATCGTTGCTTTTGGTGTCAAACACAACGATACACGCCGGTCTGACGACCAAATAAAGTTCTGAACTTTGTTCAACGACCAGCGATATCACAGCAGGATCCTGATCGCTGCTGCGTGTCAAACTAAACGATATCGCTAGCCAGGACGCTGCAACATCACGGATCGCTAGCGATATCGTTTAGTGTGAAGGTACCTATAGTCATGTCTGCTCTCCTTCTATTTAAGCTGGCTTGGCTATGCAGGTAACGCCAGCTATAGTTTGTCTATACTGGTCTGGAGAGGTGGACACTTCCTGAATAACTGATGATTTGTTGCCACACAGGTTGCACATTTGTATACCTTAGTGTTCCCTGTGAAAGTGCTGTGTGACTGTGGGTCTGTTTTGCACTGTATGCCTTGGTTATGCTTTCCCCATGCACTTAGCAGACTAGTGCTTCTTAGTAGAATAGTAAGGAACAAGTCCCAGGTGTCCCCACCATCCAGGGTAATCCTGGGGACAGGGATAGATAGTGACCCCTAGACTAAACAGTATAAGAGCACATTTACAATTTCTCCGTCACACCGTGACATTTACTGACAAATTTCACCAATAACTCATTTTGTAGGTGTCTTTTTTTCAAACCTTTCTGACTTTGAGAGCCACATTCAGCTTTGAAAAAGGGTTGCGAGTCACAATAATCACTGAGAGGGTCTCGAGCCACATCCAGCTTCTGCTCCCATCACAGTGGTGACACCCAGAGCCCCCATTACTGGTATACTGACAGTCAAAACTTTTCCACAGAAATCATAATGAGGTAGTATACTAAACTCCAGGGGCTCCCAACTTGCTCACCTTTAACAAGTATTTCCACCACACTTTCCTATCCAGCTTTAAGAACTTCCTCTGACTGGCAGCATCATTCTATCTCCAACTTACCAAACTTAAGTTACCTTCGAACCCAAATATAATCTTGCCTTGATCTAGCTTCTTCGTCAATGATATCATGGGCCTTCACATTTTGGGATCAGTTGCTTTAGCATTGTTCTTTTTTTTCTGTTTAGTTTCTATGAATAATCAATTTATTCACTGTGAAACATGCAAAAATGAACTAGAACTCAAGTTGAGCCAGAATAAAGGACAGAGGTCTATAGAGGTAGATTCCAAGCAGGCAGAATTGTGAGTGCAGCTTTGGATGTGATTGGAGCGTGGGCTATAATATAACTGAGGACAAGTTTTATACGTCCTTCCTTGCACAATACTGATTATTCCGTGTCAGTCCGTGATCCAGACTATGCTCATATCCACTCTGTAATTCACACTGAGACGGGTCGATACTTAGTAACTGTGAATGTCCTGAACTTCTAATAAATGTACAATTTAAAAATAAAACTTTTCTCATGCCCTTGAATTCTATTTTTTCCTTGGTCCTGCTCGATGTCCATACATGTCCTCTCGTTCCTAGCAGAGCAGACGTGAGATCCATCCAGCTGATCAGATGCTTATAAAAGCAGCCTAGCCTCTTCGTAGACCATACATCCGATTACATCTCAGCAGCATTTTAGATATGCTCGGAACATCACATTGAGCTTTGTTTTGTATTTATTTGTCAATCTTTATAGCTCTCTACTGCCACCTGCTGCACAGAATCTGTTTTGCTGATTTGCTAAATAAAAACCAATATTTTATGAGGTTTATTATTATCAGTAAATTAAAAGTATCATAATTGGAAAAAAAAAAAAAATAAAATAATAATTGGACAGTTAGTCCCTGATGTGTCAGTTGTGTCTGTATTTGGTTCCAGTGTAGTAGGGAGTTGATTTTTACGTATTTGACAAGTCTGCATTACTGCCTCACCTTGTCTGAGTGCGCCTCACCTAATCTTCCCGGGGTATGAGATGAGCCGGCAGCGGTGTAGCCACATTTCAGATTGCAGAATTTCACCTTCAGGGTCTGTGCACATGTTAAGTATTTGCTGCAGAAATTTCTGCAACTCTTGGCAGGAAAAAGCAGTGTAAAATATGTGCATTTTTGCAGCATTTTTGTCAATTCACATGCGTTTTTTTGCTGCAGATGTTTCCCCATGGTAAGGCCAAGTTCACATGTTCAGAATTGGGTCAGTGTTTACATCGGGAGTGGGTGATAAATACAGAAGTGGTGACAAGTTTCTATTATACTTATTCTCTGATTGTTCCTCTCCTGGTTTTGGATTACAAATACTGATGTAAAAAACTGAACAAGTGAACGTGGCCTAAAAGCATGGAGGAGGCAAAGAGCTTCTAGTAAGATGGTGGGTGGGTCTCAGATTTCAAAGGAAAATTACTATACGAGCAGTGACACTACGGATTCTTTACTGTACAGGCAGTGACACTATGGATTCTTTACTGTACGAGCAATGACACTACGGATACTTTACTGTACGAGTAGTGACACTATGGATTCTTTACTGTATAAGCAGTGAGTCTGTAGATTGTTTATTGTATGAACAGTGAAACTACGGATTGTTTACTGTATAATCAGTGAGACTATAGATTCTTTACTCTGCGAGCAATGTCACTATAGATTATTTACTGTATGAGCAGTGACACTGCGGATTCTTTACTGTATAAGCTGTGAGACGTTGGATCCCTGGACTCTATCAGAGTTGCTCAGTTGATGGGGAGAGCAACGCTTACAAGTTCTTTTGTTCTACAGCCAGCGCTGCTCTGGATCTGACCACATCAATGAATCCAACTAATTGTCCCCGAGCATTTCTGGTGCCACGGAGAGAAGATGGTTCTTACCAGTCGTGTCACCATGCCAATGGTCCAAGGTGTCAATCATCAAATGAGCAGCGCCCCCATGTTAACCGCAAGGCTAAGGAGTAAGGGTATGTGCACACCCTGCGGATTTTGCTGCGGATCCGCAGCGGTTTCCCATGCATTTACAGTACCATGTAATGCTATGGGAAATGAAATCTGCAGTGCACATGCTGTGGAAAAAAACGCGCGGAAACGCAGCGGTTTATTTTCCGCAGCAGGTGGAAATCCGCAGCAGAAACCGCAATAGAAACCGCGATAAATCTGCAGTAAAAAACGCAGCGGTTTTGCACTGCGGATTTATCAAATTCTCTGTGGAAAATTCCGCAATGGAATCCGCAGCGTGTGCACATGGCCTAATGCGCTCCTGAAGACAAAATGAAGCAAATACGCTGTCTGATAATCTGGAACATTTGCTAATCCATTATATCCCAATGTATCCAAACAACCTAAACCTAAGGGGAAGTGTGACAAATGGTCGGTACCCCTTGGTTCCTATGGCTAATAACTAGTTAATGTTCCTCTATTTGTGTCCTTACCTTACACAATTAGGGTGGGTGAATAATGAAGCCACAAAACTTTACTTTAAATTCCATGTAGAACAAATAACATAACAGATTGTTCCTGAGGTGACAGATGTTATTACACAGGTCGCCCTGGGCTCCGGGAACAGGAGATGACCAGATCTGGGTGGATACAGAGACGAAATCGGTGGGAAGCAAAATGGCAAAATGAAAATCAAATAGTCCAAAAATAAAATGTAATTTGAGCAATCCAGAAGAGATCAGACACAGCAGGATGGAAGCTTAGCTGCAGCAGACTGACACTGGGAGCGCACCGATACTAACAGAGAGAAGAGGGTCCGCCGCCTGCACAGCACCCCCTCATATACTGCCCAGAGATCCAAAGTATTCCATATACAGCCTGCAGGTCCCCACAACAGCGCATCATCCACAGATCCTCTATAACAGTGCATCATCCACAGATCCCCCATAACAGTGAGCCATTCACAGATCCCCATAACAGTGCGTCATCCACAGATCCCCATAACAGCGCATCATCCACAGATCCCCCATAACAGTGCATCATCCACAGATCCTCCATAACAGTGAGCCATCCACAGATCCCCCATAACAGTGCATCATCCACAGATCCTCCATAACAGTGCGTCATCCACATATCTCTCATAAGAGTCTGTCATCCACAGATCTCCATAACAATGCGTCATCCACAGATCCCCCACAACAGTGCATCATCCACAGATCCTCCATAACAGTGCATCATTCACAGATACCCCATAACAGAGCATCATCCACAGATCCCCCATAAAAGTGCATCATCTACAGATCCTCCATAACAGTGCGTCATCTGCAGATCCCCATAATAGTCTGTCATCCACAGATCCCCATAACAGTGCATCATCCACAGATCCTCCATAACAGTGCATCATTCACAGATCCCCATAACAGTGCATCATCCACAGATCCCCCATAATAGCGCATTATCCACAGATCCCTATAACAGCGCATCATCCACAGATCCTCCATAACAGCACATCATCCACAGATCCCCCATAACAGTGCATCATCCACAGATCCTCCATAACAGTGCGTCATCCACAGATCCCCCATAAGAGTCTGTCATCCACAGAGCCCCATAACAGTGCATCATCCACAGATCCCCATAACAATGCTTCATCCATAGATCCCCCATAACAGAGCGCGATCCACAGATCCCCCATAACAGAGCATCATCCACAGATCCCCATAACAATTCATCATCCATAGATCCCCATAACAGTGCGTCATCCACAGATCCCCATAACAATGCGTCATCCGCAGATCCCCATAACAATGCGTCATCCACAGATCCCCATAACAGAGCGTCATCCACAGATCCCCATAACAGAGCGTCATCCACAGATTCCCCATAACAGAGCGTCATCCACAGATCCCCATAACAATGCGTCATCCATAGATCCCCCATAACAGTGCATCATCCACAGATCCCCTAACAGTGCATCATCCACAAATCCCCCATAACAGTGTGATATCCACAGATCTCCTATAACAGTGCATAATCCACAGATCTCCCATAACAGGGCGTCATCCACAGATCTTTCAAAACAGTGCATCATCCACAGATCCTCCATAGCAGTGTGTCATCTACAGATCCCCCATAACAGGGCATCATCCACAGATCCCCATAACCGTGCATCATCCACAGATCAGAGACACTGAGAGATGCTGAATTGTGTGCTGGATGTGCAGAGTAGCACTGTCTGGCGCTAGATAGCTTCCACCATTTGCGAACAGGCAACAACACTAGGGATGGGAATGAATCGGAGCTTTCATCCATCAACATGCATATGTCCACACACACACATTAGCAAGTTTACACTAGCGCAAGGCCAAGCGGCCATGTAAACCTTTTATAGCAGTAGTGCTCCGGGACCTTCCTGATGGTCCAATAGGAGCAGCAACAGGACCTGAGTATGCGAACCCCGACCTCTAATGGGAGGTCACCCCGTGGGTCTGTATGGGAAAAGCAGGACTTAGTCCCAGAAAGGCCTGCTCGCTGCTGATCAGTGCTGGCTACAAAGGCTGAGCCTGGGAAAATAGCAGTAACTATTCACACAGTATCAGCTTGATCCAGATGCTGGGGCCGATGTCTCCGCTGAGCAGGTTCCACTCTGGCTGGAGGAGAATGGGAGACCACAGTGGACATGGTTCAAGATTCCCCCTGTGCAGCGGCGGGAACTCGACACCTAACATCCACCATAACAGGGTGTCATCCACAGATCCCCAATAACAGTGTGTCATCTACAGATCCCCATAACAACGCATCATCCACAGATCCCCCATATCAGTGCATCATCCAAAGATCCCCATAAAAGCATGCCATCCACAGATCCCCCATAATACTGTAACATCCATGGATGTCCTCATTTTGTGGGTGTTGATATGGACGGTGATTCGGATATTAGGTGGACGTCTGTCACCAGCGTTTACTTTCCCAGCAAATGATAATCTGCGGATCCATCAGGGGGTCACCTGGGGGTTTCATTGTTTGGGATTTTCCCTCCATATAATCTAATGATGCCTTACAACAATAGCAGAGGGGCTCGCATTACTCCACCTGGGGGCTTCGTACAATGACTCTCAGTCCATCAAAGAGAAGAAACAAACAGGTGGAGGAGAAGAAACAAACAGTAGGAGGAGAAGAACCAGTGGAGGGGGGTTCTTCTGCTTTCATCCATGAATGCCACCCAGAACTTGTACTATGGACCCTGTATGGTCGACAATATCAGGGTCATAAAACATGAAACTCCCCATTTCCCCTTTTCTTTATGAAATTACCTGAATCCCGCTGCTGCTCATTATCGTGGGCATGTCCAGACCGCGCGGCGGAGCGGGCATGCCGTGAGCACACCTTGTACATTCAGCACTAAGGATACCACAACTGACTCTTCCAGTTATTACACAGGTCGCCCCGTGCTCCGGGAACAGGAGATGAATAGATCTGCGTGGATGCAGAGCTGAAATCGGTGGGAAGCAAAATAACAAAAAGAAAATCAAATAGTCCATAAATAAAATGTAACCTAAGCAATCCAGAAGAGATCAGAAACAGCAGGAGAGAAGCTTATCGGCAGTAGACTGACATTGAGCACACCGATACTAAGAGAGAGAGAAGAGGTTCCGCTGCCTGCACTTCACCCCTTCATATACTGCCCAGAGATCCAAAGTATTCCATATACAGCCTGCAGGTCCCCACAACAGTGCATCATCCACAGATCTCCCATAACAGTGCGTCATCCACAGATCCCCCATAACAGTGCATCATCCACAGATCCCCCATAACAGTGCGTCATCCACAGATCCCCATAACAGTGCATCATCCAAAGTCCCCCCATAACAGTGCATCATCCACAGATCCCCCATAGCAGTGCATCATCCACAGATCCTCCATAACAGTGCCTCATCCACAGATGTCCCATATCATTGCATCTTCCACAGATCTCCCATTACAGTGTGTCATCCACAGATCCCCCTTAACAGTGCTTCATCCACAGATCCCCATAACTATGTGTCATTCATAGATCTCCCATAAGAGTGCATCATTCACAGATCCCCCATATCAGTGCATCATCCACAGATCCCCATAACAGTGCATCATCCAAAGTCCCCCCATAACAGTGCATCATCCACAGATCCCCCATAGCAGTGCATCATCCACAGATCCTCCATAACAGTGCATCATCCACAGATGCCCCAAAACAGTGCCTCATCCACAGATGTCCCATATCATTGCATCTTCCACAGATCTCCCATTACAGTGTGTCATCCACAGATCCCCAATAACAGTGCGTCATCCACAGATCCCCCATAACAGCGTTGTGACGCGGTATTCGAAAGAGCAGGAAGAGACACCAGGCTGATAAACAATGCAGCGAGATTTATTGGAACAGGGAACATGGGTAACACAAATTAAGATAATTCTGCAGCGTCCGTAATTATTCCACAATGAGTCCTCAATGCACTCACAGTGAGTCCACACAAAGGGAGCATATCCGGAGGTGCCACCCAGCAATCCGATGCCAGGGAAATAGAAGTAGTTCTTGGAAAAGATCAATGGATTCAGCAGATGAGGGACACAACACAGTCCCACGTGGCAGCTTCTAACAATACACACGGTCACCAGGATCTCGCCTCAGCATAAGATCCCAGCCCTTCGCAAGTCACCACACAACAACAGTCTTTAGATTCAGTCCTCAAATCCAGCAGGGTGATGAGACATCACAATTCTATGTGGCAAATTATCTCCATACATAGCATAGGACCTGGCCGCAGCTGCAGATCCTTGCCCTTCAAAGCACACAGCATCAACTGAACATGTGGCTTATTGTCCTACCACTCTTGGGATCAGCCCCCTTGCTGAGCAGAGATACTAAGGGTACTGTCACACAGTACCATTTTGATCGCTACGACGGTACGATTCGTGACGTTCTAGCGATATCGTTACGATATCGCAGTGTCTGACACGCAGCAGCGATCAGGGATCCTGCTGAGAATCGTACGTCGTAGCAGATCGTTTGGAACTTTCTTTCGTCGCTTGATCACCCGCTGACATCGCTGGATCGTTGTGTGTGACAGCGATCCAGCGATGTGTTCGCTTGTAACCAGGGTAAACATCGGGTAACTAAGCGCAGGGCCGCGCTTAGTAACCCGATGTTTACCCTGGTTACCAGCGTAAACGTAAAAAAACCAAACCGTACATACTCACATTCCGGTGTCTGTCCTCCGGCGTCTCAGCTTCTCTGCAGTGTGAGCGCCGGCCAGCCGGAAAGCGAGCACAGCTGTGACGTCTGACGTCACCGCTCTGCTTTCCGGCTATGGCGCTTACACAGTGGAGAGAAGCAGAACGCCGGGGGACAGACACCGGAATGTAAGTATGTACTGTTTGGTTTTTTTTACGTTTACGCTGGTAACCAGGGTAAACATTGGGTTACTAAGCGCGGCCCTGCGCTTAGTAACCCGATGTTTACCCTGGTTACCCAGGGACTTCGGCATCGCTCCAGCGCCGTGATTGCAACGTGTGACCGCAGTCTACGACGCTGGAGCGATAATCATACGATCGCTGCGACGTCACGGATCGTGCCGTCGTAGCGATTAAAATGGTACTGTGTGACGGTACCCTAACACCCACCCCTTCAAACATAACTCCAAGGATTAGGAATGTTCCTGAAATCCTGTCTGCAGTCTGTCTACAGGTTTGTGTATTGGCGATGCCCCCTGCAGTGAGGAACAAAGACACACATGTCCCCACCAGATACAGGACAAGGAATGCTAATGTAGGCCTGATTACAGTATGGTCCATGTGTACAGGCTGGGTTGACTCTCTGTTACAAGCACGTCATCTACAGATCCCCCATAACACTGTGACATCCATGGGTGCCCTCATTTTGTGGGTGCTGATGTGGACGGTGATTCGGACACTAGGTGGACGTCTGTCACCAGCGTTTACTTTTCCAGAAGATGATAATGATAATCTGAGGATCCATCAGGGGGTCCCCTGGGGGGGTTTCATTGTTTGGGATTTTTCCTCCATATAAACTAATGATGCCTTACAACAATAGCAGAGGGGCTCGCATTACTCCGCCTGGGGGCTGCATATAATGACTCTCAGTCCATCAAAGAGGAGAAAAAAACAGGAGAAGAAACAAACAGTAGGAGAAGAACCAGTGGAAGATGATATCAGTCACTGGATGGAAATATCTCTAATGTGGATCTACCTGTGCCTTACAGTGCTGTACTGATAATAGGAGGGTTTCTTCTACCTTCCTCCATGAATGCCACCCAGAACTTGTACTATGGACCCTGTATGGTCGGCAATATTAGGGTCATAAAACATGAAACTCCCCATTCACCCTCTTCTTCATGAAATTACCTGGGCATGTCCAGATCACACGGTGCGGGTGTGTCATTAGCACACCTTGTACATACAGCACTAAGGATACCACAACTGACTCTTCCAGTTAACACACAGGTCGCCCCGGGCTCCTGGAACAGGAGATGACCAGATCTGGGTGGATACAGAGCCGAAATCGGTGGGAAGCAAAATACCAAAAAGAAAATCAAATAGTCCATAAATAAAATGTAACCTGAGCAATCCAGAAGAGATCGGACACAGCAGGAGGGAAGCTTAGCGGCAGCAGACTGACACTGAGCACACCAATACTAAGAGAGAGAGAAGAGGGACCGCCGCCTACAGAGAACCCCTTCATATACTGCCCAGAGATACAAAGTATTCCATATACAGCCTGCAGGTCCCCACTACAGTGCATCATCCACAGATCCCTACAACAGTGAATCATCCACAGATCCCCCATGATAGTTTGTCATCCAAAGATCCCTCTTAACAGTGTGTCATCCACAGATCCCTCATAACAGTGCATCATCCACAGATCCCACATAGCAGTGCATCATCCACAGATCCCCCATAACAGCGCATCATCCATAGATGCCCCAAAACAGTGCATCATCCACAGATCCCCCAAAACAGTGCATCATCCATAGATGCCCCATAATAGTGCATCATCCATAGATGCCCCAAAACAGTGCATCATCCACAGATCCCCCATAACAGTGCAGCATCCATAGTTGCCTCATAACAGTGCATCATCCACAGATCCCCATAACAGTGCATCATCCACAGATTTCCTATTACAGTGTGTCATCTACAGATCCCCCTTAACAGTGCTTCATCCACAGATCCCCATAACCGTGTGTCACACAGTATCTCCCATAACATTGCATCATTCACAGATCCCCATAACAGGGTGTCATCCACAGATCCCCATAACAGTGCGTCATCCACAGAACCACCATAACACTGTGACATCCACAGATCCCCCATAACAGTGCATCATCCACAGATCCCCCATATCAGTGTATCATCCACAGATCCCGCATAACAGTGCGTCATCCACAGATCCCCCATAACAGCGCTGTGATGGGGTATGCGACAGAGCAGGAAGAGACACCATGATGGCAAATGATCTCGATTCTCCATACATAGCACAGGACCTGACTCTCTGTTACAAATGCGTCATCCACAGATCCCCCATAACACTGTGACATCCATGGGTGCCCTCATTTTGTGGGTGCTGATGTGGACGATCATTCGGATGCTAGATGGACTTCTGTCACCAGCGTTTACTTTTCCAGCAGATGATAATCTGCGGATCCATCAGGGGGGTCACCTGAGGGGTTTCATTGTTTAGGATTTTCCCTCCATATAATCTAATGATCACTTACAACATTAGCAGAGGGGCTCGCATTACTCCATCTGGGGGCTGCATACAATGACTCTCAGATCATCAAAGAGGAGAAACAAACAGGAGGAGGACCTACCTGTGTCCTATTGTTACAGTGCTGTACTGATAATGGGGGGTTTCTTCTACCTTCCTCCATGAAAGCTGCCCAGAACTTGTACTATGGACCCTGTGTGGTCGGCGATATCGGGGTCATAAAACCTAAAACTCTCAATTTCCCCTCTTCTTCCTGAACTTACCTGAATCCCACTGTGGCTCATTATCGTGGGCATGTCCAGATCGCGCAGTGTGGGCGTGCCATGAGCACACGTTTGACATACAGCAGTGCCTGGTGTAGGTGTGTATGACAGTGAGGTATGGTGCCCTCCGGATAGTACCCCCCAAACTGTGCCGCACCAGGACCACCGCCAACGCACAGCCACAGTCATACTTCCAAGCAGTGGCGTCACTTGAAGCTCGAGGACCCCAATGCAAAAGTTCCAGCGGGGCCCCCAATTATTGCAAGTCTAGTATTCATCTTGCATATAGGCTAAATGGACTTTGGGCCCCCAGGCTCCAGGGCCCGAGTGCGATTGGATTGAACCCCCGACACTTTCTCGGGATCCTCCATATGGGGCCTCTAGCGCCACCTACTGGACATAGCAAAATCCTAGAAGTCAATATTTACCCTCTAAGGACCTTGTCACATGGACAAAGCACACAAGGGATTTGGGTTTGTTTTGCTGTAATTTTTCCAAAATCTTGATGTCCTAAAGTGATCGAAGAAAGATCACGGCTGACACGAGTGTGAACACAGACATATCCTTAAAGCATTAAGGCTACGTTCCCGTGATCAGCTTTTCACATTGCCCATTTCCTGCACCAATTAGCCAAAATAGGTCACTTGGATTTTGTCAAAAATGCGCAGAGTAAAAAAAACTTACCAAAAACTGATTGTGAGAACAGAGCCTAAGTATGTGTTCACACAGTGCGTTTTTATTATTTTTTTTATGCTATTGCCAAAAAAACACACGATTTGATGCGTTTTGTGTTTTTTTAATATTTAATATTTAAATAAAAACCTTTTTTTTAAGTCACAACATGTCAATCATTTCAGTGTATTTACAGCGTAGATCAAAATGGTCCAAAATGTACCAAAAGAGCATGGAAAAAAGAAGAAAAGCTCCACGTGATCGGACTCTTCACAGCTGAGGGTTTGCTACAATTGTATGGAGTCTCAACAATCATCTTTGAGCTAAAGCCACCAGCAGCGCACATACAATGTATCAGTCTGGGCTGAAAGGACTCTTGAGGTACCTTCACACTAAGTTACTTTGCAGCGAGAACGACGTGACGTTGCAGCGTCCTGGATAGCGATCTTGTTGTGTTTGACACGCAGCAGCGATCTGGATCCCGCTGTGATATCGCTGGTTGGAGCTAGAAGTCCAGAACTTTATTTTGTCGCTTGATCACCCGCTGTCATCACTGGATCGGCGTTTGTGACACCGATCCAGCAATGTGTTCACTTGTAACCAGGGTAAACATCGGGTTACTAAGTGCAGGGCCGCGCTTAGTAACCCGATATTTACCCTGGTTACCATTGTAAAATAAAAAAAAAAAAAAAAACAGTACATACTCACCTTCTGATGTCTGTCACGTCCCCTGGCGTCCACAGGGTTACACGCTGCTGCCGAGAGCTTCCTGCACTGACTGTGTCAGCGCCGGCAGCAGAGCACAGCGGTGACGTCACCGCTGTGCTCTGCTTTACTGCTGGCGCTGACAGATTCAGTGTGGTGTGGGGGTTAATGCGGTGGGTGGGGATGTTGGCAGGGAGGACCGGCTGTGGGGTTTGTATACACCTGCACCGAGCGGCGCTACCTCAGTCTGGAGCTGCTGCTCGGCCACTTCTTCTGCCTCCTCTGCTCTCAGCTCATCTCCTCCCATGAGAGTCCGGCGCAGTCACTGTGTGCATACATTACATTACTGATCCTGTACTGATCCTTAGTTACATCCTGTATTATACCCCAGAGCTGCACTCACTATTCTGCTGGAGCAGTCACTGTGTACATACATCACATTACTGATCCTGAGTTACATCCTGTAGATCTTTTATTATAAAAATGAAAAACATAACAATAATAATAACAGAAACAAAACCGAAATATCAGCCAGAACTTAATCAGTATACTGAACACTGGTCCAGCCGCTCATTCTCTCCTCTGACACATATTATACAGTATATACAGAACAATAACTACTTTGACCTTCTGGTCCGGTCACCAAATAAAATAAACAATGGCAAACAAAATATATACATGAACTTTTTTTTTTTTATTTGTAAATAAAATAACCACAAATATATACAAAACTAAACTATCCTCCATTCCCAACCCCCCGCACTGACCTGAGAGCTGGTCCTGCATCTCATGCCTCAGTCCATGTCCAACGTCCATAGGCCAGATCAGGCAGTGCCAGTTTTCCCCCAAACAACCCAGTGTCCCATAGTCCCACAAGATAAACCCACCTCCCCCCTTTTCCCACCACCCAACCTAACACCTACACCCAAATCTATATCCCCATATACAATATATACAATATATACAGCAGCACACACCACAATAATCACAACTCACGAAGCCCAAGTTCGGCGCCTGCAGCCCTACATCACTGTATAATGATCAAACAAAACAAAAATCTACAGTGTCAGCAGCAGCCCACCACCAGGAAAGGAGATGACCAGACTACGGCACACTAAAAGAAAAGCCCCTCCAGAGGAGCGCGGCCATCCGTGCACCCAGACTCCCATACTCTAGAGAGCGCACCTTCACCAGGTCACCGAGTATGGTCCTAAACACATCGTCCACTGGGAGGATTTTTCATTGCATCGATAGTAAGCACCGTGCGTTCCACATGTGATACCTAACCACTGCGCTAACTAGAAATAAGGTGCAACGGTCCCGACCACCAAGGTCTCCGAATGCTCCATAGGCCCATTCCGCATAGGAGAGACCGGCCAGCCGAGACCAGCCAATGAAGGCGCCCACCCTGTTGTACACCTCTGTGTTGAAGGGACAATGAAGCAGGAAGTGGTCCATGCTTTCCAGCAAGGTGCCACAATGCTCCCGAGGACAATTCCTGTCCTCAGAGCTCCTACACTTCAGATTGTCCCTCACACACAGTTTCCCATGGAAGCAGTGCCAAGCTAAGTCCAAAACTTCGAGGGGATCCGGATAGAATTCAAAAGATGCAAACCCACCCCAAGATCCCGACTTGGGCAGTCCCTGAGCGCCAGAGGCCTCTGGAAATGGGTCAACAGAACCCTATTGTCAAGGAGTTTCCTTGGCAGAGTCCTGATCTCCCACATTCCCAGACCCCACCGACGAATTACTTTCAGAACCAAGGTAGCATAAGCCGGAAGATGTCCATGCGGTGTGCGAAGATCCTTCACTTGCCCTCCTGTCTCCCATTCCTGGAAGAAAGACTGAAACCATCCCCTACAGGAGAATACCCACGGAGGAGCCCTCTCTTTCCAGAGGTTTGCAATATTGATCTTAATGAAGGTATCCACAAGGAATACCACAGGGTTGACCATACCCAACCCTCCTAGTCTCCTCGTACGGTAAGTAACCTCCCTCTTGACCAGGTTCAGTCTATTCCCCCATAACAGTTGGAAGAACAAACTGTAGACCCAAGTCCAGAGAGATTCCGGCAAGATGCACACACTGCCCAGATAAATCAGTAAAGGGAGCAGGTAAGTTTTGATCAGGTTTACCCTTTCCCTTTGGTCAAAGACCAACCCTTACATTGGTTCACCTTCTGAGTGGCGATCTCTAGCCTGCTGTCCCAATTTTGTTTGGGGTAATCCCCCTGGCAAAATTCGATGCCAAGGATATTTGCAGAGATTTTGGGTCCTGGAAGGGTGTCCGGGAGATCAAAACCAGGATCTCCTCCTCCCAGCCAGAGACTCTCACACTTATCCCGGTTGATCTTGGACCCGGATGCCTCCGAGTAGCGATCTACCTTTGACATCAGCCACCCTGCCTCCTCGTGAGAGGAAACAAACACGGTGACATCATCGGCATACGCCACCACCCTCAGAGTGTCCTCCGGTGCTGCCTGGTCCATCCCGATCCCGGCCAACGGTCCACGCTCCACCCTCCTAACAAGAGGGTCAATTGCAAACACGTACAGCAGCGGGCTCAAGGGACAACCCTGGCGAACACCGGACCCAACCTCAAAAGAGCTGCCAATCCAACCATTCACTAGCGGGAAACTCTCTGCCCCACTGTACAAGGTCTTAAGCCAGTCAACAAACCCCCCCGGCAGGCCATATCTCAGAAGGACGGACCAGAGGTAGTCGTGATTAACCCGATCAAACGCTTTTGCCTGGTCCAGTGACAGCATGTACCCCTTCCAGTGACCAGCCCTACCCTGCTCCACTGCCTCCCGGACACAGAGCACAGCACTAAATGTGCTGCGGCCTGGAACAGAGCAATGCTGGGCCTCCGAAAGGAGTCGGGGTGCAAATTTCACCAACCGATTAAACAGCACCTTTGCCAGAACCTTCCTGTCTGCATTGAGAAGCGCTATGGGACGCCAATTCTCAATGCAAGATGGGTCCTTACCCTTTGACAAGATGATCAGAGCAGACCTCCTCATTGACTTCGGCAGAGTGCCCGAGGAAAGACACTCATTGAATACCTCAGTCAAGAGGGGAACCAAAACGTCCTTAAAGGTCTTATAGAATTCAGATGTTAAGCCATCTGGACCAGGCGATTTTTTTGGAGCAAGCCCTTCAATCGCCAACTGAACTTCCTCTTCCCTGATCATTTCTGTCACTGTCAAGAGAGGGGTCTACCCCTGGTTCGGGGACGGCTTCAGCCAGGAAAGCCAACATCTCATCCCAATCAAGATCCCTCTTCCCCAAGAGGTGCGAGTAGAAGGATCTGACAACCTCCAGGATCCCTGATCTGGATCGTCTCAGGGACCCCGTAGTGTCAACCAGTCCTGTAACTACTTTACTATTCACTGACATCTTGCAGTTTCTGTAAGGGTCGGGCAAGCGATACTTCCCGTAATCCCTCTAAAAAACCAAAGATGTGTGTCTATCGTACTGACACCTCATAAGCAAAGATTTCACTCTGGAGATCTCCTCGCGGCTACCTCCAGTTGAGACAAGATGCTCGAGTTTCCTCCTCAGACCCTGATACAGGCGGTACCTGCTCAGACTCCTGAGGCTCGAGAGCTGGCAGAAGAATTTCACCACCCTTTCCTTGAACATCTCCCACCACTCTGACTTACTACTACAAAGATCCAGTAAGGGTACCTGGCTCTGAAGAAAATACTCAAAGGACTGTCTTATCTCCGCTTCCAAGAGAGACGAATCGAGCCTCCAAAAGCTTCTTCCGATCCGGAGGGTCTCTGTAACTTTCAGAGAAAACAAAATTAAACAGTGGTCGGAGAACTCCACCTCAACAACAGACACTGCTGAAGAGACAGCTTCCTCCTTTAAATAAAACCTATCTATTCTGGACCTACAGTTACCTCTATGATAGGTGAACCCCTCGTGGCCTGGGGTGTGCCGAATGTGGACATCCACCAGGCGAGCCTCACTAGCTATACTATTAAGGGCGACGCTATCATAAGTCAGCTTGTCTCTGGAACCTCCTCTATCTCGGGGCCTCGTGACAGCATTGAAGTCCCCTCCAAAGACAACCTGCCGACTTGTAAAAAGGTAGGGCTTGATCCTCATAAAGAGACACTTCCGGTCACACTTAGATTGGGGACCATAGATGTTGATGAGCTGGAGCTCTTGTCCCTTCATGAGGACATCTAAGATCAGGCACCTCCCCATTTCTAACTCAATAACCCATCGGCATTCCACCGGTGCGGTAAAAAGGACCGCCACTCCGCTATACGGCTCGGCCGCAAGAGACCAATAGGAGGGCCCGAGTCTCCACTCCCTCTTAGCTTTAAACACATCTGCCATGTTTGGCAGCCTGGTCTCTTGCAAAAAGAAAATGTCAGCTTCAACCCGGCTGAGAAAATCAAAGGCCGCAAATCTAGCTGTATTTGACTTTATGCTGGCGACATTAATGGACGCCAGCGTCGACGGAGTGGGTTCCGCCATCATTGGTGATTGAGTTAGATGGCTTTCTTTTTCCCACTACCCTTATCCTCTGCCTCAGAGGAGGAATGCTTCCCCCTCTTTAATGACAATGAGGTATCCATTCCCATGTGTTTTTTATTTTTATCGTCCTCGTCTCCGGACTCTGGGCCAGTCCCTCCCTCCAAGGATCTTACATTCCCCGAAGAAGGAGACTCGGCGTCCCCTGTGAGCCCCGCCGAAGCCAGAACCTCACCCTCAGCTTCCTCCTCAGAGGAAGAGATGTTTTCAAGGGCTTGGAACCGGTTAGAAAGACCAACCAGAGGGGAGTTGGTTTTTCCTTCCTTAGGTACCTTGGTCAGAGCGGGAGAAGATTTTTTTATCTCCCTTCTTTCTCTTCCTTTTGGTGCCAAGCTTACGCTTGTCCTCTAGCCACTGCCTATTATCCTCATCCATACTTTCATAATGGGAGGACTCTGAGGCAGTGGCACTTTCCTCCCTGTGGATCCTCCTGACCTCCTCATCCAACTCATCATCCCTTGGGGCCTCAGCAGCAAGACTGGCGTCCAGGACAGGAGCCGCCCCAGTAACCCGAGGCTCGCCCAGCTCCCTATCCTGTCTGCACTTGTCTAGACGCCTTAGCTATGCAGGCGTCTATTTATTGCTTTTCTTCCTTGGCCCCTCAGCTCCCTCACCCCTGCTAGTCCCTTCCCCAGCAGAATCAGCCTCACGGCTTTCTCCCACCGGGGTCAAGACTGCGTTAGCGAAGGAGCGAGGACAACGGCTGAATGGGTGACCTAACTCACCACACAGGTGGCACCTAATCTCCACACAAGATGCAGCAAGATGGCCAATATCCCCACACAATGCACACTTCTGCACAGTGCAGTTTGCGCTGAAGTGTGTGGGGTCACAGCACCTGTGACAGAGCTTCCGTTGCCCCTGGTAGAAGACCAGGATACGATCCCTACCCAGGAAGGCAGATGATGGTATGTGGGCAACCGTACCACCTGAACGCTTAAGTTTTACCATAAACGTCCAGGCCCCTGACCAGACACCAAACTCGTCATGGTTTTTCTTTGGCATTTCTACCACCTCTCCATACCGGCCAAGCCACGTCATGATGTCGTAACAAGAAAGCGACTCGTTACAAGTCATCACGGTCACTTTCTTGACTTGGTTTTGGCGAGACACCACCTGAACGGTAAAGTCTCGCCAGCCAGGCTCATTTTTTGCCAACTCATAGTTCGACCAGAAGAGCTCAAGCCCCTCCGGCCGAACAAAGCTGACATCAAACTCAGGTGTGGAATAGGGATGTATCAAGGCATAGATGTCAATCGCCTTGAAGCCCATCCTCAGCAGGAGCTCCACAACTTTAGACCTTGGAGGACACGCATCACTGCCCCTCCACCGAAGACGGACCACATTCCTACGCACACTACCTGGCCCAGCTGTTGGGAGGGACCACACTGTATTCCCCCCTCTTTGCTCTCGGAAGGCCCCGAGGCCATGCCTCTCTATCCAGAAGGATATATCAACCTCTCGACCCTCTACCATTAGTGATCTCTCTCCCTTCTTTAGAGCCTCCAGGAGACGCCGTTGCAACATGCCGTCCCCAGAGCCCGGAGACGAGGAGGATGCCCTATTTCCCCCAGAGGTGACAGCGGAAAAACTCCTGACAGGTGCTGCCACCACCGGGGGGCAACCGGACCAGTGACCACATCCACACCAACAGCATCACCATTACCCACCTCCATAACCCCCTCACCCTCTACCAAACCAGCAACCACACCACTGGACAAAGACTTTTCCTCATCCATACCCACAACCACATTCACTCCTGCTGGACCAGTGACAACAGGGGGTGACATTTTGACCTCCGCATCATCAGGCACAAGGGGCTGAGTCTCCTCCACAGAACTGGAGGCGACCTCACCCCTGGTCTTACGTGTGCCCTCCGCATCATCAGATAATATTTTCCTTTGCTTTACTGCTGATACCAGGCGCCGCTGATCTTTCGCCACTGTGGGGCGCCGCTGATCCTTTATATCAGCATCTTGTTGACCAGCGGCGCCAACACAGAACAGGACTTTGATGGGAGGACCGGAACGCCCAGCCCCGGTAACCCCCTCACACTGCCGCCGCTTCTCAACTAAGTGATCAGCAGCAACAGCATTCAGGGGCACCGAGGCTACCGGAGCTGCCCCTGACACCGGGCTGCTCCCCCCTCCCACTGGGGAGCGCACCACAGTATCGTGGCCTGACTTTTCGCCCGCCGCCGGGCCGCCCTCACTGTCCAGCCTCTCGGCTGATGCACCTGCTGCTACGTCCCCGCTACTACAAGCAGAGACGGAGCTCTGCGCCTCACTACCGTGCTTTGTAATCTCCCCGTGCCTTTGCACCGGATCCACAGCAGAACCCGGGCTGGGCTGGGCAACGGGGCTTATACAGCGAGCTGACCCTGCAGCCGACTCAGGGGGTACAGGGAGGGGGGCATATACATAGCTTACCGCTTCCTGCAGCTTTGGCTTGGTGGTTTTCTTTGCCTTTTTCTTCTGGCCCCCAGGTGCCTCTTCTGGTAAATCATCACCAAGATGGAAGTTCTGAAGGCACACTGGGGACTCCAGGAGCTTGATCTCTGCCATTAGCGCCCCTCCCTGGCCGATGTCACTGTCCTCCCCAGAGCCAGCAGAACTGTGACGAGATGTCATTGTCGCCTGTCCAGCAGGGAGCTTGCTGCACGTGGCCTGTGAGTGACTAAGCAGGCTGCCAGGTGGGGCTTTCTGCTGGTCATCATCATCATCATCATCATCCACCTGGCTCTCAGGCTGCAGCCCCATCTGCCTTTGCTCTCTGTTATCAGCCATTTCTCTGAATCGATCTTCATTAATAAGCTTTTCCTTAAACGGTCCACTTTTTTCTCTGATGAAAGCTTTTCTGACTTCAAGCTCATTGATGTCAACTTTCAGTCTCCTTACCTCCGCCTGGAGCTGATTCTTCCTCGGTTTGGAGGAACCTGCAGCTTTGTTGCTTGTGCAGCGCAGCTCCTCTCGGAGCCTCCCTCTCGGAGCCTCCTGAATGTCTTGCTTGCGTCTTCATGCTCACGGAGGTGGCTCATGACCCGGGAGGCATAGGTGGACACAGACTCCCGGGGCCTCTGCAGCGCCCAACCCTCCTCACTGAGGTCGGCCTCACCTCCGTGAGCACTCAGCTTTCCTCTGGAAGGACCGCCATCGTGCACACTAGCAGGCTTCTCCTCCATGGAAGCCTTGCGGCTTCTCTGGAGACCTGGGGGGAGTAGGAGCCACATTGCTGCGACTCCTGGTGGAACGTCTCACCCCCGAATCCTCTGATGTGCAGGCTGGTTGCTGGTTTCTTCTGCCCCCCGCCAGCCTGGTCCGGGAAGCAGAAGCCTGGGACTTGGCTCCTTCACTCATCCCAGGAAACCCACTCCCTCCCTGGGTAAGAGAGAGAGCAGGTCCCCGGGTGGAGAGGTGGTGGTTCTCAGGACCTCAGGAGCACCCAGCAGGTTCAGTGGCGAACACACCCACAATCAACACAGTGAGCAGCAGCTGAGCTGCACTCACTACTCTGAAGGTGCAGTCACTGTGTACATACATTACATTACTGATCCTGAGTTACATCCTGTATTATACTCCAGAGCTGCACTCACTATTATGCTGGTGCAGTCACTGTGTACATACATTACATTACTGATCCTGAGATACCTCTTGTATTATACCCCAGAGCTGCACTCACTATTCTGCTGGTACAGTCACTGTGTATATACACTGAGTAATAATACAGGATGTAACCCAGGATCAGTAATGTAATGTATGTACTCAGTGACTTCACTAGCAGAATAGTGATTGCAGCTCTGGAGTATAATACAGGATTGGTAATGTACAGTTACTATGCTGCTTAATATGTTTGTGCCAAGGTTGATACTCTGTGACAGGGAGGATACCTATTCTAGCTGGAGCTGTGCATCTTAGGACATATACACATGTAGCATAAATCCATGATTCAGCTGTCGGTGCATCCATTGGTGATGAGACACATCTGTTATAGTCCTAGGTGTTATAGAGGGAGCGCACCTCCTGTCATCTCCCTAACCGGCTGGGGATTGTAGTCTACCATCTTTGACATCTTGTTGCTGTGCTTCCTGATGAGTCTATGGGGTGCTGTGTCTGGTTTCACTTCTTAGTTGCTTGTTCAGTTGTTTGCCGAGAGAATAGAATTGTTACAATGTCTCGGCATCTGTTTTCCTACGACAGTTGTCCAGCTCTGGTACCTGTGACATTTCATGTGTATGAGGCAGCTACACAGAACACTGCCATGTTCAGTTACTGCATGGAGATATTGCGTGTCTGATCATGAAAATAAAGGTGAGCTGTGACATCACCTATTGTGAATGGTGGATCCCGTGTTATCTACTGTATATAGAGGTGTTATCAGTCACTGTACAGGAGGAGGAGGTGAGCTGTGACATCACTTATTGTGAATGGTAGATCCTGTGTTATCTACTATATAGAGGTGTTATCAGTCATTGTACAGGAGGAGGAGGTGATCTGTGACATCACCTATTGTGAATGGTGGATCCTGTGTTATCTACTGTATATAGAGGTGTTATCAGTCATTGTACAGGAGGAGGAGGTGATCTGTGACATCACCTATTGTGAATGGTGGATCCTGTGTTATCTACTGTATATAGAGGTGTTATCAGTCATTGTACAGGAGGAGGAGGTGATCTGTGACATCACCTATTGTGAATGGTGGATCCTGTGTTATCTACTGTATATAGAGGTGTTATCAGTCATTGTACAGGAGGAGGAGGAGGAGGGGAGCCGTGATATCACCTATTGTGAATGGTGGATCCTGTGTTATCTACTGTATATAGAGAGGTTATCAGTCATTGTACAGGAGGAGGAGGTGAGCTGTGACATCACCTATTGTGAATGGTGGATCCTGTGTTATCTACTGTATATAGAGGTGTTTTCAGTCATTGTACAGGAGGAGGAGGAGGTGAGCTGTGACATCACCTATTGTGAATGGTGGATCCAGTGTTATCTACTGTATATAGAGAGGTTATCAGTCATTGTACAGGAGGAGGAGGTGAGCTGTGACATCACCTTTTGTGAATGGTGGGTGCTGTGTTATCTACTGTATATAGAGGTGTTATCAGTCATTGTACAGGTGGAGGAGGTGAGCTGTGACATCACCTTTTGTGAATGGTGGGTCCTGTGTTATCTACTGTATATAGAGGTGTTACCAGTCATTGTACAGGAGGAGGTGAGCTGTGACATCACCTGTTGTTAATGGTGGATCCTTTGTTATCTACTGTATATAGGTAATGTACAGACTCATTAGATGCTTCTAAACTGACTGTACGGTCAGTCATGCTATTGCTGCTAATAATGATGTGCATGTCCTAGAACATGAAGTTGAAGCCTTAAAAAAAAAATGTTACTTAGTGGGAGAATTGCTAAGTTGTTTTATATTTTGTGATGATGACATAAATTTAAAGGGCACCCTATATGGGAACATCTTAAAGTGCCCAAAAGCAGTTCCGAACCTTTTGGAGGCATTTTGACATTTTCTCTGCTGCGATACTTTATTAACCCCTATTGCCTCACACCAATTAACGTGGCAGCACCAGTCATAACTAGTTGGCACCAGCCATACTAATTGGTAAAAATGTTGCAATAGATACAAGTTTGCACAAGGTGAGAACATAGCAGGAGCTGGACTCGTTACAGCTCCAGTAATCCTGTGTAAGGCCACTTTCACTAGTCAGTGTCTTTGGTATGTGTAGTGACAGTTCTCACACATACTGGAGACACTGACAAACGTAGAACCATTAAAATGAATGGGTCTATGCACATGTCAGCATGTTTTGACAGACCATGTGTCCATGTGCAAAACACCCAGACATGTCCGTTTTTACCCAGACACACTGTCTGCAAAACATGCTACGCACAGTCACACAGAGAACAGTGCACACTGTCCTCCATGTGCACGGACAGCCGCCGAGATTTGAGGTGCTACTGTAAGCGCTGTTCCCCTGCATGTGGTGCTGAAGCTGGCTGTCATCCCTTCTTCCCTGCTCAGCCGGCAAGCAGGGGAGAAGGAATGAAAGAAAAACCAGACATGGGGTCCCCCCTATGCTTTTAGGGTATGTGCACACGTCAGGATTTCTTGCAGAAATTTTCCTGACAAAAACCGGACATTTCTGCCAGAAAACCGCATGCATTTTTTCATGCGTTTTTGATGCGTGTTTGATGCGTTTTTTGTGCGTTTTTTTCCAAATGCATAGAATTGTGGGAAAAACGCGGAAAATCCGCAAAATTAATGAACATGATGCTTTTTTACCGCAATGCGTTTTTTTTCGCGGAAAAAAAAATGCACCATGTGCACAAAACTTGCAGAATGCATTCTAAATGATAGGATGCATAATGTATGCATTTTTAATGAGTTTTTATAGTGAAAAAACTCGAACAAAACACGAAAAAACCTGAACGTGTGCACATACCCTTAAACCAACCCGGCGAAATTCACAGGTGCGGGCTGCTATTCTCAGGCTGGTAAGGGGCTATGGATATGAGCCCCCCAGCCTAAAAACAGCAGTCCGCAGCTGCCTAGAAAAAGGCGCATAATAGATGTACCAATTTTGGAGATTTGCCCGGTTCTTCCCACGTGCCCTGTAGCTGTGGCAAGTAGGTTAATGAGGGGTTAATGTCAACTTCCTATGGTAAGGTGACATTAAGCCGGCTTAGTTTACAGCCAGTGGTGGTCGCATTAGCAGCGCTCCCAGTTGTAAACTGTACATTCCCCAGACATGGATTACGGCGTGGGACTGACTGTACCCCGGACAGGTATGGGTATATTGTTGGTTTTTTATTTTACATTTTTTTTACAGGAGATCGAGGGTTTCGCTTGAAATGGCACACTAATAAAGATGGCAAAACTGTGTTTATTGTTTTATTTCATTAAAAGATTTTTTTTCTTACTGTGTGGTGTTTTACTAACCCTTTAACAACTATAGGATTAGCAATGGAGAGTTGTCTTATTGACACCTCTCCATTACTAAGATGGCATAATGTCACCTTTACAATAGGAAGGTGACATTAACCCCTCATTACCCCACTTGCCACCACTACAATGCAAGTGGGAAGAAGCGGGCAAAGCTCCAGAATCGCCGCATCGAATAGATGCACCTTTTCTGGGCAGCTGTGGGCTGCTGTTTTTAGGCTGGAGGGGGCCCATATCTATGGCCCCTTACCAGCCTGAGAATAGCAGCGCTCACCTGTGAGATTTGCTTGGTCGGTTTAAATACATAGGGGCGACCCCACGTTGGGTTTTTCTTTCATTCTTTCTCCCCTGCTCGCTGGCCGAGCAGGGGAGAAGGGATGACAGCCGGCTTAAGCACCACACACAGGGGAACAGAGCTTACTGTAGTGCTGCTTCCCCAGCGGCCGTCTGTATGGTACTGATGCAGTACACGGTTCCCACACGTGTGCCGCACGTAGTATACACAAAGACACTCATATCTCCGGTAATGGTTTTTCCAGTATCGGAAATATCAGGAAACCATCCTAATCCTGATATCAGAAACCAGGATTATACAGAAGATTAGCACTCCCTATGGGCAGGGCTGGTTTTAGGCAAAGTGGGGCCCTAGGCAAAAGCTTAAAATGGGGCCCCTAATACTAACATATTGCACATCACACAGAAGCACTTCTATTGTATTTACATGCACTGAGTTCAGGCCACTAAACGAGTGTGATCGACAATACTGAAGTCGTTCGACGCTTGTTTCCCAGCCTCTTTACACCAACTGAGAAAGAATGATGGGAACAGAACAATCAATATTGGATTTGTCCCCATACAGTATCATGTTATCAGCAGCACATCTACAGTTTACACCGGGCGATGTGCTGCTGAGAACAATGATTTTTGTTCCAGCATAAACAATCCAATCACTCGATGAGTATGCAGCATTTTGCTTGTTTAGTATAATACACCCCATAGTCCTCCATATAGTATAATATTCCGCATAGTCCTCCATATAGTATAATACACTCCCCATGGTCTTCCATATAGTATAATACACTCCTTATAGTCCTCCGTATATTAAAATACACTCCTCAGTCCTCCATATAGTATTATACACTTCCCATAGTCCTCCATATAGTATAATGCACTCCTCAGTCCTCCATATAGTATAATGCACTCCTCAGTCCTCCATATAGTATAATGCACTCCTCAGTCCTCCATATAGTATAATGCACTCCTCAGTCCTCCATATAGTATAATGCACTCCTCAGTCCTCCATATAGTATAATACACTCCTCAGTCCTCCATATAGTATAATACACTCCTTCGTCCTCCATATAGTATAATACACTCCTCATAGCCCTTCATATATATAATGCACTCCTCGTAGTGTTTTATGTAATATAATGCACTGCCATAGTCATCCATGTAGTACAATTCACTTCCCATAGTAGAATGCACCCCATAGTTCTTCATATAGTATAATGTATTCCCCATAGTCCTCGATACAGTATAATGCAGCCACCCCAGAGTATAATGCAGCCTCACCATACAAAATACAATGCAAACCCCCCCATAGAATACAATGCAGCCCCTCCATAGAGTATATGGTAGCCCCCTCATAGAATATAATGCAGCCACTCCATAAAATATAATGCAGCCCCCTTATATAGTATAATTTAGCTCCTCCATAGAATACAATGTAGCCCTCCTCAAAGAGTATAATGCAGCCCCCATAGAATATAATCTAGCCCCCCCTGGAATATAATGTAGCCCTCCCATAGAATATAATCTAGCCCCCGATAGAATATAATATACCCCCTATAGAATATACCCCCTAAAGAATATAATATACCCCCATAAAATATAAAACAGCCCACCCATAGAATATAATACAGCCCATCCATAGAATAAAATGTAGCCCCCCATAGTATATAAAACAGCCTCCCCCATAGAATATAATGTAGCCCCCCATAGTATGTAACACAGCCCCCCCCATAGAATATAATGTAGCCCCCCATAGAATATAATGTACTCCCCATAGTATATAACACAGACTCCTCTATAAAATATAATATGCCCCCATAGTATATAACACAGCCTCCTCCATAGAATATAATGTAGCACCTCAAAGTACTGTATAGAATGAGGGTAACAGACAGCAAATACAGTGGAATGGAGGCCTAAAATGCCCAAATTTTAGCCCACAGATAGATCTGGCTTCTTACAGAGATACAACAATGTTCAACATGTGAACAAGCAAAAAAAAAGGGGGCTCTGGATTGCTTTGGAATAAAATAATCAGAATTAATATGCCAAAAAAACTCTTCCTAGCCACTGATACCTGGGGCTAGGTCTATATGTAGGCAGCAGCAGCAGACAGTAATGGAATGGACCCTGTTGATGTATGCAATGATATCTATATAGCCACATACAGTGCATTCCTTGCACTGATATGTATAGAGCCACATACACTCCCCTGCCTACCTAGCACTGCAATCTATATACTCCGCAATTAGTCCTTAGGACTGTTGGTTTAGCTGGATTTGTGTCAAATCTGATGGTATACCCACATAAACTGATAAACCCCCAAATCTGACCGTATCTCGGCAGCAGCTCTCCCTACACTGTCTGAGTCAGGAGCTGAATGTGACGAGCAGGGCGGCGCCAGGTCTCTCATAGACTCTTATGTGTGGCCAGCCAATCACTGCAATGCCACAACCAAGATAGCTATGACATTACAGTGTGTGGCAGAAAATCCCTGCATGTTGATTGGCTCTGTAAAGGGCGCCAGTCATGCAGGGCGGGGACCCAAGCTCCCACCGGGCAAACCCAGAAATGCTTGTTGCTCGGCGAGTACAGCGATTCTCGGGCGAGTAACGAGTATTACCGGGTATACTCGCTCATCACTATTCCACACCCATTTTCATGCTTTATATCCTCATGGGTTTCCTATGCTAGTTGTCAAGATTAAGAGCTTGCACAGCTCGACACGTGTCGACTTTAGTGCCAGTATGTTGTTTTAATTCTTATTATTATTTTAATCTCTTAACAGCCAGGGGTATTTCAGTTTTTGAATTTCAGTTTTTTTTGCTTCCCTTCTTCCCAGATAAATAACTTTGTTATTTTTTTTGGTCAAAATGGCTGTGTAAAGGCTTGTTTTTTGGGGGGACAAGTTTTACTTTTGAACGACACCATTGGTTTTAACATATCATGTACTGGAAAATGGGAAACAAATTCCAAGTGCGATGAAATTGCAAAAAAAAAAGTGCAATTCCATCCACAGTTGTTTTGGCTTTTTTTTACCATGTTCACTAAATGCTAAAAACTGACATGCCATTATGATTCTTCAGATCACTACAAATTTGTATGTATACACAAACATGTCTAGGTTCTTTTTTATTTAAGTGGTGAAAAAAAAAATCCAAAACTTAGTAAAAATAAAAAAGGTCGTGGCATTTCCCGAGACCTGTTGTTAGGGCTGGCGGTACGCACCGAGTAAATATAACGATAGTAAAGGTGCGTTCGCAGCCCGGGGTCCACCGTGCAGGAGTGGAACCTGCTGCTAGGTAATGGCGGCACTACGCCAAAATAGACACCTGTTCCGTCACCCAGTGTGTACAGGAGCGAACTCTGTTGCTTCACAGAGTCGCAGGGAATCAAGGAAACGTTGTGCCCTGTTAGCAGTCACAGGGTGCAGCAAATGAATACTAGTGGGATCCCTGCAATTCACCCCCACTATGCTGGTGATTGATCCCGCTCTGACCCTCGGTGGCTTTTGAACCCGCACCTGAGGACGCACTAAGTCAGATGCAGAGATCAAGTGGGAGTTCCCACACTACACTGACGGATTGTCAGGAGTAATTGAAGGTAGCCGCTCAGAGTGCGTACATGCTGCACTGGCGGTCACTGCTGGTTAGACGCAGTACAGATCGTGCTCTTGTGTATAAATTAGCCCTGTCAGGCGCTAGTTAACTCCAACATTTGCGAGCATTCAACATCACCAGAACAGGTTTATACTAGAGCATGGCCGTGCGGCCATGGGAACCTTTTATAGCTGTAGCTCTCCAGGACCTTCCTAGTGGAAGGAGCTGCTACAGGGCCTGAGCGTGTGACCCCCGACCTCCAATGAGGTCTTCCCTTGGGCATGCTCAGAAGGACAAAAGCAGGACTCAGTCTTAGGAGAGCCTGCTCGCCGCTGAACAGTATTGGTTATAATGGCTGAACCTGGAAGGCCACCAGTAACCAAACGTGCAGTATCTGTCTGAGCCAGGCGCTGGGACCGACATCCCTGCTGAGCAGGCTCCACTGTGGCCGGAGGAGAATGAGAGACTGCAGCGGAGGTGGTTCGAGATTCCCCCTGTGCAGCGGCAGGAACTTGACACCTAACACCTGTAGCGTCTCCATTTTTAGTAGTGATCTGGGGCTGGGTGCAGGCTTATTTTTTGTGCACCAAGCTGACGTTTTTATTGATTTTGGTGAAGATATGATCTTCTGATCACCTGTTATTGCATTTTATTGCAATGTAGTGGTGACCAAAAAACCATAATTCTGGCATTTTTTATTTTGTTCTTGCTACCCCGTTTAGCGATTGGGTTAATTCTTTTTATATTGATGGATTGGGCGATTCTGAAAGCGGCCATACCAAATATGTGTATATTTGATTTTTTTTTAATTGTGTTATTTTGAATGGAGCGAAAGGAGGTGATTTTAATTATATATATATATATTTTTTTTTTTTTTTTTTTTTAACTGTTTGCATTCTTCAATAATTTCCATTGAGAGACTAGAAGCCGCAGCACTCTGATCGGCTCTGCTACACACAGGTGATGATCAGATTGTCTGTGTGTAGCAGAAATGCTCACTTGCTATTGCTATGGGAGCCGACCATGGGGTGGCGCTCATGGCAAGTTGGCAATGACAACCATAGAGGTCTGCTGCAGACCTCTCCTTGTCATGCCGACCCATCGGTGTCTCTCGCTCATGCAACGGGGTCACCGATGGGCGGGATTAGCAACGTTCTTCTGGTAAGGGTTAAATGAGACAGATTGCTGTTTATTACAAAAATCATGATCTTCAGCAGACCCCTGGCAGTCATGGCAACACATTGGCACCCCAAGATCAAGTCCTAGGCATGCCAATGGGCACTTGGAATGACACGTCCTGCTGCTTCAGCACGTCAAATTACACTGTCAGAGATTGACAGCGGCATTTAAGATGTTAACTGCGGATAGAGCTCCAACCTACCCCACCTGTGGCTGTTAGAGGCAGATGATGGCTACTTCATACTTCAGCCATCATCAGCTGAGAAAATTTTGGGCTCGGTGTGCAAGCCCGAATCAAAGTCAAAGAGCCAGTATAGTATGTATCAGTTAATCCTTTGGAGTGACTAAAAGCACTTTGATTGTTTAATAATAACAAAATGAATAAGTAAAAATTAAAATTGAGCAATAATTGTGCACATAATGTACAGTATATGTGGTCTTTATGCATCCAGACTACTTCTGTCTTCAAGATACAAAAATAAAGTCACACGTAAATGAGTAAAAAACATGAACTTTAGGTGACAGAAGGAATACAAATATCCTGGTGGAACACAATTAATAGTGCAATCAATATGATGGTACTATTTAAATCTACTGAAAGCAGACAAGGAAAATTTGGCAGACAAATTTATATGTATAGTGATATTTGAGCTAAAATTGATATCCAAGAAATTACATAACCGTGGTTGTTCCCCATCCCAGTCTGGATAGTGAAGCTGAGCGAGAAGCTTTGGCAGCGCTGAAGGAATTGTTGAGAAAACAAATTATTGAACAACAAGGTATGTTTCCAAAAAATATTCTGCCCAGATCGACAGCAGTTGCCCAGCAGTTGAGATTTTCACGAGACTTATCATCGACTACTTTCGGAAGATCTTTCCTCAATGTAGACAAAATAACCTCAATTTTGAACAAAGACGGGCTTTCAAAGAATTACAATTATTTGATGATGTTGTCTGCAAGGCAGCTGACAAATGGGAAAACATTGTGGTCTGGCCAGTCACCAGATATGAAAAAGAGGCATTTAAACTGGTGAAGGATAAACATACACACTAGAAATTGGCTTTCTCTCCTTGTCTGCTCAGCTGCACTCCATTCTGGATGCAGCATTGGAAAGGGGCATCACTATTAAACACGTTTTTGAAGGTCTCATGGTTAAGTACAGGGCCGGCCCGAGAGATTACGGTGCCCTAGGCAAAACTATTTTGTTGCGCCCCTACTACTTTTAACATACCTCCCAACTTTTTAAGATGGGAAATAGGGAAAAAGTTTGCTTCTCGCGCCGCAGCAAATTTTAGGCCACGTCTCTGACCACACCCATTCATAACTAGCCACACCCATATCCACATCCCAACCACACTCATTTAGCACTGCTGATCACACTGTTTCATAAATAATAATTATAAACAAAAAAATGTGGCCACACAGTGCTCCATACTGTATAATGGCCACACATGATGCTCCATACTGTATAATGGCCACACATGATGCTCCATACTGTATATTGGCCGCACATGATACTTAGTGCCGAATAATGGCCACACATAGCTACTCCTACACATGCGGCTGTGCTCCGTACACATGCGCTCTGCTCCATACACCTCATACACACGCGGCTCCGCTCCGTACACCTCGTACACATTTACCTCCGCTCCATACACCTCATACACACACGACTCCGCTCCGTACACCTCATACACACGGCTCCGCTCCGTACACCTCATACACACACGGCTCCGCTCCATACACCTCATACACATTCAGCTCCACTCCGCTCCATACACCTATTGCCTTTTGAAAAGATTTTTTATAATTTTTTCTATTTTTTCTCTGGTGCCCCATAGGCCTAGGCGGCCGCCTAGTTCGCCTATATGTTCGGGCTGGCCCTGGTTAAGTGCCCCAAGATACCTACCTACAACTCACTCCCTAAGATCCACAAAGATCCCATGAACCCTCCTGGCCGTCCCATTGTGTCAGATATGTGATCCTGTATGCAAATTTTTTGATTATTATTTAAAACCACTAGTAGAGATGCTGCCATCATTTTGTCAAAGATACTACAGACATGCTAAGGAGGGTCCATGGGATTTTTGTGGAATTTGATATGCCTTTGGTTACTGCAGACATTACATTCCTCTATACATGTATTGATCACGAAAATGGTCTCAATGCTGTCTGATTCTTCCAGGGGAGTTCCATCTGGGATAGCCATACTATTGGGTTGGTCATGAGCTGCTCCTGTTCATCCTTACACAAAATGTCTTTGTCTTTAAGGATAATTTTGGCTTGTGCGCTCATGTATGCTAACCTCTTCCTAGAGTACTGGGAGCAGGGCTTGTTTGGTGACTCGGGGGCCCAGGCCATCAACCATGTGCAGTACTGGATAAAATATATTGATGGCAGGAATGAAAAGAAACCGTTATTGACAAATAAGACACTACAAAATTTAATTAGACTAAAAACAAAGGGCATTCAAAATTCTGAAGGCTGAAAATATAGAAATAGCATTTTAGGAGTATAAGAAAATCTATGCAAAAAATGCAAAAAATAAATCAAGCCAGCAAGGTTGTCCATACAGAAACAAATTGCCAGTGACATTAAAATAAATCCCCAAATTTACAAATATATCAATGCCAAAAAGAAAAAAAAGATGGTATAGGCCCCTTAAAAGACTATTATAACAAGATTATAGAGGACAAAGAAAAGGCTGAGATATTAAACAGGCACATTTCATCCGTGTTCACCAATAAACTAACTGTTCCAGGGATCATTCACCAAGGCAAAAATCAAAGTTGACCACATGAAATCATTAGTCTAACACAAAAAGAAGTTTGCCTGCTTCTGAGCAGGTTACACATTGACAAATCTCCTGGCCCAGATGGCTTTCATCCATGGATACTGAGGGAATTGATTTCAGTAATTGACAGACCACTGTATCTCATATTCTTAGACTCTCTTGTAACAGGGGTGGAGCCACAGGATTGGAGGATGGCTCACGTGGTAAGAGTATTTAAGAAAGGTAAGAATATATATTTGTAGATAATATAATAACTGACAACTAGCATGGATTCATGAAAGATGGGTTGTGTCTAACTAACATGTTGGGTTTCTATGAGGAGGTAAGTGCAAATCTGGTTGTTGGTAATGCAGCTGATGTAATTTATCTGGACTTTGCAAAGGCTATGATATGCTATGATACTGTGCCACATAACAGCCTTATGCTCAAGCTACACAGGCAAAGACCATGGAAAACTATATGTAGATGGGTAAGGAATTGGCTAAATGACAGGAAACAAAGTGTCATAAATGGTACATTTTCTACATGGGCTATGTCAGCAGTGGGGACCACAAGTATCTGTACAGGGGAGCAGTGGGGACCGCAGGGATCTGTGCTAGGACCAACTCTTTTAACCTTTTTATTAATGACCTTTTAGATGGGATTGAAAGTAAAGTGTCAGTCTTTGCTGATGACATTAAACTTTGTATGATACTAAAATCTGACCTTGATATTACAATTTTGCAAAATGATCTAGCTAAAATGTCTGAATGGGCAAACACTTGGCAAATGAAATTTAATGTAGATAAATATAGAGTAATGCACCTGGAAATGAGTAACCCTATTGCTGCATATACACTAAATGGGACCATACTTGGGACTACAGAACAAGAGAAGGACTTGAGTATTCTGGTTACAAGTAAGATGAGCAGCAGTACTCAATGTCAAGCAGCAGCCATAAAACCAAACAGGATTTTAGGGTGTATAAAAAGAGAGATAAAATCCTGCAATCCCAACATATTGCTACCCCATTATAAATTTTTTGTGAGGCCACATCTAGAATATGGGATACAGTTTTAGGCCCCACATTTAAAATAGGACATTCAGAAATTAGAGTCAGTTCAAAGGGGACAACTAGACTATTAAAAGGGATGGAAGGCCTCTCATATGATGAGGTTGGAAAAGTTAGGCTTGTTTAGCTTAAAAAAAAGACGCCCCAGAGGGGACTGGCACATAACTTATTACTTCCAAAAAGACGGAAGGTGGAAGAAAGGTGACAGCTAAATAAGAAAGGGTTCTTTACAGTTAGAGCAGTCAGAATGTGGAATACTGACCACAAGCGGTAGTAATGGCCGACACCCTAACAGCTTTTATACAAGGGCCAGATGATTTCCTCAGTACACAAAACATTGTGGGTTATTGAAAGAGTACATGTGTAAATGCATCATTACATGCAGAATCTGCTCATGATCTGTCAACTATAATGGTCATCACAGTGGGTCAATTTCTCAGGATGAAGTGGATTTGCTCATTTGAGGCCAATTTTGAAAAACAGGCAAGGGATCTGTCTGATAGAATCTCTGAAATGGGAATAGTAAAAGATGCATAAAAAGGCATATAAAATGGCAAAACTAGCTCTGCATAACCAACTGCTCAATTAAAAAAGAAACGGTATATGGGAGATGGACACTTAAGATTCATCTCTATATGCAATCAGTATTGTGGCACCATGAGATCTATATTAGAAAAACATTGGTCTGTTCTACATACGGAACCTTCCCCAAGTCCATATTTATCAACATTCCCACTGATGACTCCCAAACGGTATAAAAACATGAGGGTCATCTTGGTGAAATGTCAGTATATCCCACCAAAGTCAAACCCCTTTGGATCGAGAGGACCCACGAATGGCTGTTTTCCATACTGACACTGTCTGACCTGCACCAATGTCTCTCGCAGTTCCACCTTTTCCTCTGCCTCTGGGGAACATGAATACACTATCAACCACATCTTATGTGGCAGTTCCTATGTAGTTGTGTGAAGATCTGCCTAGGGATTTCTAACCTACTCAGGTGTTCTGTCTTAGAAACCCAAGCGATGAAGCAATAATCAGAGATACAGACTGCTTGTTGTCTTTCCAAATAGTTTCTGTTTAATGAGGGGTTAGGGTGTTCTTTTATAGTAGAAGATCAAAGGGAAATGAGGCATTACACAATAATCTGGCAGAAGTATGAGTTATACAATGGGTTGTCAATAGTGTTGAGCATTCCGATACCGCAAGTATCGGGTATCGGCCGATACTTGCGGGTATCGGAATTCCGATACCGAGATCCGATACTTTTGTGGTATCGGGTATCGGTATCGAAACAACATTAATGTGTAAAATAAAGACGCGCCGCCCATGTGACCGCGACGCAACCAATCACAGCAAGCCGTGACGTAATTTCAGGTCCTTCAGGATTTTAAAATTACGTTCCGGCGTTGTGATTGGTTGCGTCGCAGTCACATGGGCGACGCGACCAATCACAAGCCGTGACGTCACGGGAGGCTGGACACGCGCGCATTTTAAAATGCGCGCGTCTCCTGCCTCCCGTGACGTCACGGCTTGTGATTGGTCGCGTCGCCCATGTGACCGCGACGCAACCAATCACAGCAAACCGTGACGTAATTTCAGGTCCTTCAGGATTTTAAAATTACGTTCCGGCGTTGTGATTGGTTGCGTCGCAGTCACATGGGCGACGCGACCAATCACAAGCCGTGACGTCACGGGAGGCTGGACACGCGCGCATTTTAAAATGTGCGCGTGTCCAGCCTCCCGTGACGTCACGGCTTGTGATTGGTCGCGTCGCCCATGTGACTGCGACGCAACCAATCACAACGCCGGAACGTAATTTTAAAATCCTGAAGGACCTGAAATTACGTCACGGCTTGCTGTGATTGGTTGCGTCGCGGTCACATGGGCGGCGCGCGACCAATCACAAGCCGGGACTTCGCGTAAGGAAGTTAAAGCGCGAATTTTAAGCAAACAACGCTGCCGGTTCCCTCGGTAAGGTGCAGGCTGCGTCGGAGAGGTGAGTATAGCAATATTTTTTATTTTAATTCTTTATTTTACACATTAATATGGTTCCCAGGGCCTGAAGGAGAGTTTCCTCTCCTTCAGACCCTGGGAACCATCAGGAATACCGTCCGATACATGAGTCCCATTGACTTGTATTGGTATCGGGTATCGGTATCGGATTAGATCCGATACTTTGCCGGTATCGGCCGATACTTTCCGATACCGATACTTTCAAGTATCGGACGGTATCGCTCAACACTAGTTGTCAAACATCCTGGGATATGAGATAAATTACATAAGAAAATGTGGGGGTACTTCCCTCATGACAATGTGTTCTGGTTCAAAAGTTAAAGTTCTTGAGAGAATCTGGCTGAAGAAATAGAATTTATAGGTGATTACAGACCAAAATGAAAACAACAACATGTCTCTGACAATTTCTGTGAATTGTAGGAACTGACCATTAGCCATAAAAATATTGGCATTTAAACAGATGATAACTGGAACATAGGCCATTATTGCATAATACTATTTTATTCAGAATAGAATTTAACCGCTTCTTTCACGACTCCCCTCTTTTTATCATCTGGTCTACCTTGCCCTAGATAATCGCTTCCTGTTACTCAGGTCTGCGAGATAACCCTACTTCACAAAATACGCGGCTTATCCTATGTATATCATGGGATATGTGTATAACATGTAGTCCCTTAAAAAGTACAAACTTTAATGAAAAATTGATTAAAAATACCTTCCCAGTGCAAACAATAATGAATAGTAAGATCTTATCAATAACCTACCAATTCACTACACTCGACTGCTATCCCTTCCTAGCAGTGGGGGTTGGCACCCTAAAAGGTACGATTGTTTGGTGCCCCCACTCCACGACTGCTGTCCACGACTAGCCCTGATACATACTGATATGCTATAGGTTAGAAAACAAAAAGCAATAAAAGAGATGAAGGGATAGAACTTATCAATACATATATAGAGAAGAGATTATTTTAAATCTTGTGCATCCTTTATATGGTTATTCTGTAGTCAAAATCTTGTTCAATAAAGATGTCCTGTTGGGGTCATATATAGTGTAGAGACCGTTTGAATCAGGTATCCCCAAAAGACCAATAAAGTTATCCAAACATATAAGAACCCAAGAGTATCAATAATATTTGTCCCCTCCTGGTCTGTACCAGGACTTGCAGATAAATACTCAGGTTTGGAAGTATGTCCTAGCAGGATTATATATACAACAAAGGTGTCTTTTTAGGACACATAGCCCCAATAAGCCAACACAAAAACGGGGACCCAACAATAAGACAGAAACCAAATGTCCTCTCATAGTTCCAAACAGGACTAGCAGACAAAATCAAAGGTACTGCACAGAATAGGGTTGAGCGAAACGGGTCGATCATTTTCAAAAGTCGCCGACTTTTGGCTAAGTCGGCGTCTCATGAAACCCGATCCGACCCCTGTGCTTGTCGGCCATGCGGTACGCGACTTTCGCGCCAAAGTCGCGTTTCAATGACGCGAAAAGCGCCATTTCTCAGCCAATGAAGGTGAACGCAGAGTGTGGGCAGCGTGATGACATAGATCCTGGTCCCCACCATCTTAGAGAAGGGCATTGCAGTGATTGTCTTGCTGTCTGCGGCGTCACAGGGGCTATAAAGGGGCGTTCCCGCCGACCGCCATCTTACTGCTGCTGATCTGAGCTTAGGGAGAGGTTGCTGCCGCTTCGTCAGAAGCAGGGATAGCGTTAGGCAGGGTCCACTAACCACCAAACCGCTTGTGCTGTAGTGATTTCCACTGTCCAACACCACCTTCGGTGTGCAGGAACAGTGGAAGCTATTTTTTTTTTTTTTTTCCTCAGCGCTGTAGCTCATTGGGCTGCCCTAGAAGGCTCCGTGATAGCTGTATTGCTGTGTGTACGCCACTGTGGAAACCAACTGCTTTTTTCAAAGCACATATCCTCTTGTTCCTTTCTGCACAGCTATCTTTTTTGTTTGTCCACACTTTTTATTTAATTTGTGCATCAGTCCACTCCTATTGCTGCCTGCCATACCTGGCTTAGATTACTGCAGGGAGATAGTAATTGTAGGACAGTCCCAGTTTTTTTTTTTTTTTTTTTTTTTTTGTGGGAGATTAAGATTGGCATTTCTGCTACAGTGCCATCCCTGTGTGTGCCATCTCTCACTGAGTGGGCCATAGAAAGCCTATTTATTTTTTCCGTGATTTGTGGTCTAAATTCTACCTCAACACAAAAACACTACATCAATCAGTGGTAGAAAAATATTGGCCTCAGTCAGGGCTTGTGTGCCACTGCTGTGTGTGCTATCTCTCATTCAGTGGGCTATAGAAAGCCTATTTATTTATTTATTTATTTTTCTTATTATTTTGTTTCTAAAGTCTCCCTGAAAAAAAAAAAAAAAAAAAAAACAGTGGGAGAGTAATATTGCCCTTTCAGCTTGTGTGCCAGTCTTGACTCCTGGGTGTGCCACCTCTCTCTCATATAGTGGGCCATAGAAAGGCTATTTATTTTTTTGGTTTTTTTAATATTATTTGGTTTCTAAAGTCTCCCTGAAAATAAAAGAAAAAAAACTTAAAAAAACAGTGGGAGAGTAATATTGCCCTTTCAGCTTGTGCGCCAGTCTTGACTCCTGGGTGTGCCACCTCTCTCTCTCTAATTGTGGGCCATAGAAAGCCTTTTTTTTTTGTTTTTTTTTTAATATTATTTGGTTTCTAAAGTCTCCCTTAAAAAACAAAAAATACATAAAAAAACAGTGGGAGAGTAATATTGCCCTTTCAGCTTGTGTGCCAGTCTTGACTCCTGGGTGTGCCACCTCTCTCTCTCATTCAGTGGGCCATAGAAAGGCTATTTATTTTTTTTGTTTTTTTAATATTATTTGGTTTCTAAAGTCTCCCTTAAAAAACAAAAAATACATAAAAAAACAGTGGGAGAGTAATATTGCCCTTTCAGCTTGTGTGCCAGTCTTGACTCCTGGGTGTGCCACCTCTCTCTCTCATTCAGTGGGCCATAGAAAGCCTATTTATTTTTTTGGTTTTTTTAATATTATTTGGTTTCTAAAGTCTCCCTGAAAAAAAAAAAAACATAAAAAAACAGTGGGAGAGTAATATTGCCCTTTCAGCTTGTGTGCCAGTCTTGACTCCTGGGTGTGCCACCTCTCTCATTCAGTGGGCCATAGAAAGCCTATTTATTTATTTTTTTAAATATTATTGGGTTTCTAAAGTCTCCCTTAAAAAACAAAAAATACATAAAAAAACAGTGGGAGAGTAATATTGCCCTTTCAGCTTGTGTGCCAGTCTTGACTCCTGGGTGTGCCACCTCTCTCTCTCATTCAGTGGGCCATAGAAAGGCTATTTATTTTTTTTGTTTTTTTAATATTATTTGGTTTCTAAAGTCTCCCTTAAAAAACAAAAAATACATAAAAAAACAGTGGGAGAGTAATATTGCCCTTTCAGCTTGTGTGCCAGTCTTGACTCCTGGGTGTGCCACCTCTCTCTCTCATTCAGTGGGCCATAGAAAGCCTATTTATTTTTTTGGTTTTTTTAATATTATTTGGTTTCTAAAGTCTCCCTTAAAAAACAAAAAATACATAAAAAAACAGTGGGAGAGTAATATTGCCCTTTCAGCTTGTGTGCCAGTCTTGACTCCTGGGTGTGCCACCTCTCTCATTCAGTGGGCCATAGAAAGCCTATTTATTTTTTTTTTTAAATATTATTGGGTTTCTAAAGTCTCCCTTAAAAAACAAAAAATACATAAAAAAACAGTGGGAGAGTAATATTGCCCTTTCAGCTTGTGTGCCAGTCTTGACTCCTGGGTGTGCCACCTCTCTCTCTCATTCAGTGGGCCATAGAAAGCCTATTTATTTTTTTGGGTTTTTTAATATTATTTGGTTTCTAAAGTCTCCCTGAAAAAAAAAAAAACATAAAAAAACAGTGGGAGAGTAATATTGCCCTTTCAGCTTGTGTGCCAGTCTTGACTCCTGGGTGTGCCACCTCTCTCCCTCTCATTCAGTGGGCCATGGAAAGCCTATTTATTTATTTTTTTAAATATTATTGGGTTTCTAAAGTCTCCCTTAAAAAACAAAAAATACATAAAAAAACAGTGGGAGAGTAATATTGCCCTTTCAGCTTGTGTGCCAGTCTTGACTCCTGGGTGTGCCACCTCTCTCTCTCATTCAGTGGGCCATAGAAAGCCTATTTATTTTTTTGGGTTTTTTAATATTATTTGGTTTCTAAAGTCTCCCTGAAAAAAAAAAAAACATAAAAAAACAGTGGGAGAGTAATATTGCCCTTTCAGCTTGTGTGCCAGTCTTGACTCCTGGGTGTGCCACCTCTCTCCCTCTCATTCAGTGGGCCATGGAAAGCCTATTTATTTATTTTTTTAAATATTATTGGGTTTCTAAAGTCTCCCTTAAAAAACAAAAAATACATAAAAAAAACAGTGGGAGAGTAATATTGCCCTTTCAGCTTGTGTGCCAGTCTTGACTCCTGGGTGTGCCACCTCTCTCTCTCATTCAGTGGGCCATAGAAAGCCTATTTATTTTTTTGGTTTTTTTAATATTATTTGGTTTCTAAAGTCTCCCTGAAAAAAAAAAACATAAAAAAACAGTGGGAGAGTAATATTGCCCTTTCAGCTTGTGTGCCAGTCTTGACTCCTGGGTGTGCCACCTCTCTCCCTCTCATTCAGTGGGCCATAGAAAGCCTATTTATTTTTTTTTTTAAATATTATTGGGTTTCTAAAGTCTCCCTTAAAAAACAAAAAATACATAAAAAAACAGTGGGAGAGTAATATTGCCCTTTCAGCTTGTGTGCCAGTCTTGACTCCTGGGTGTGCCACCTCTCTCATTCAGTGGGCCATAGAAAGCATTTTTTTTTTCCCTTGATTTGTGTTCTAAAATCTACCTCAACACAAAAACAGTACATCAATCAGTGGGAGAAAAATATTGGCCTCAGTCAGGGCTTGTGTGCCACTGCTGTGTGTGCTATCTCTCATTCAGTGGGCTATAGAAAGCCTATTTATTTATTTATTTTTTTTCTTATTATTTGGTTTCTAAAGTCTCCCTGAAAAAAAAAAAAAAAAAAAAAAAACAGTGGGAGAGTAATATTGCCCTTTCAGCTTGTGTGCCAGTCTTGACTCCTGGGTGTGCCACCTCTCTCTCTCTAATTGTGGGCCATAGAAAGCCTTTTTTTTTTGTTTTTTTTTTTAATATTATTTGGTTTCTAAAGTCTCCTTGAGAAAAAAAAAAAAATAAATTAGGTGGGAGATTAATATTGACATTAGTGCTTGAGTGACAGTCCTGCGTGTGTGTCATCTCTGTGATTTTGTGCCACAGAAAACAGAGTGTGTAACATTGTGCCTGATTTTCCTTGTGGTCTCACCAACCTGTTAAGGGATATTGAAATCATACTGAAGTTATAGCTCACCGTGTAAGTTGTTTGACAGCAACAAATAAAGTTACTTTGGTTAAGATTTTAAAACAATGAGGAAGTCTGGTGCAAGAGGTCGTCGTGGGCGTTCATTGTCAGCTGGTAATGATGGTAGTGGTAGTGGAGCATCAGGTGGTCGTGGGGATAAAAATATTCCACCTAAGTCTGGAGCTGTGGAGCCAGTTTCGTCGTCAGGCTACACAAGGCCTCGAACGCTCTCTTTTCTGGGAGTAGGAAAACCGCTTTTAAAGGCGGAGCAGCAACAGCAAGTTTTGGCTTACATTGCAGACTCAGCGTCTAGCTCTTTTGCCTCCTCTTCCGAAACTGGTAAATGTAAAAGCAGCGCGTCGCTTGTGGATGTTCACGGTCAGGGACAAGTCGCTTCCTTGTCCTCCTCAGCAAAAACTACAACAAGAGAGAAGGATGCAGCAGGCGACACAACGGGTCACTCCATGGAGCTCTTTACACATACCGTCCCTGGCTTAGAAAGTGAAACATTTAACAGGCCATGCCCATTACAAGTAGATTCTGACATGGAGTGCACTGATGCACAGCCACAGCCAGAGTACTATGCTGCTCCTTTGACTCAGACCACCACATTGCCCTCTCAGGGTACAGATCCACAATCAGACCCTGATGAGACTATGTTGCCCCGCCACGAACGCTATACCACCGACCGACACAGTGACACAGACGAAGTTGCACACGAGCTCGAAGAGGAGGTAATAGATGACCCAGTTATTGACCCCGATTGGCAGCCATTGGGGGAACAGGGTGCAGGCGGCAGTAGTTCAGAAGCGGAGGTGGAGGAGGGGCCGCAGCAGGCATCAACATCGCAACAGGTTCCATCTGCCGGGCCCGTATCTGGCCCAAAACGCGTGTCAAAGCCAAAACCTGTTGGAGGACAGCGTGGCCATCCGGTTAAAGCTCAGTCTGCAATCCCTGAAAAGGGATCCGAGTCTAGGAAGAGTGCAGTCTGGCATTTTTTTAAACAACATCCAACTGATCAGCGCAAAGTCATCTGTCAAAAATGTTCAACTAGCTTAAGCAGAGGTCAGAATCTGAAAAGTCTAAATACTAGTTGCATGCATAGACACTTAACCACCATGCATTTTCAAGCCTGGACTAACTACCAAACGTCCCTTAAGGTTGTAGCACCCTCGGCCAATGAAGCTAGTCAGCAACGCAACATCCCTTCCGTCACTGTAAGGCCACCATTTTCCGCACCACCGGCAGTATCTGTGCAGGTTTCTTTGCCAGCCAAAAGCAGTCAGGGTCAGGGAACCACCAGTTTTGTAGGAGGAAATATTGCATCTAGGGCACCGGCGGAAACAATACCGTCTCCAACCGTCTCTCAGTCTGCCATGTACACCGGCACACCCGAAAGTTCCACGATCTCCAGCTCTCCAGTCCAGCTCACCCTACATGAGACTCTGGTTAGAAAAAGGAAGTACTTATCCTCGCATCCGCGTATACAGGGTTTTAACGCCCACATAGCTAGACTAATCTCGTTAGAGATGATGCCCTACCGGTTAGTTGAAAGCGAAGCTTTCAAAGCCCTGATGGAGTACGCTGAACCACGATACGAGCTACCCAGTCGACACTTTTTTTCCAGAAAAGCCATCCCAGCCCTGCACCAGCATGTTAAACAGCGCATCGTCCATGCACTCAGGCAATCTGTGAGTACAAAGGTGCACCTGACTACAGATGCATGGACCAGTAGGCATGGCCAGGGACGTTATGTGTCCATCACGGCACACTGGGTGAATGTGGTGGATGCAGGGTCCACAGGCGACATCAATTTAGGGACAGTTGTGCCTAGCCCACGGTCTAGGAAACAGTTGGCTGTAGGCGTTCGCACCCCCTCCTCCTCCTCCTCCTCGTCCTCCTGCAGAAGCTACAGCTCTTCCACAGAACGCAGTCTGCCAACCACTCCATCGGCAGATGACACTGTTGCACACCAGTTGTCCCATTATGGGCCAGCTACTGCCAAGCGTCAGCAGGCTGTATTGGCTATGAAGTGTTTGGGCGACAACAGACACACCGCGGAAGTTCTATCCGAGTTCTTGCAACAAGAAACACAGTCGTGGCTGGGCACAGTAGATCTTGAGGCAGGCAAGGTAGTGAGTGATAACGGAAGGAATTTCATGGCTGCCATCTCCCTTTCCCAACTGAAACACATTCCTTGCCTGGCTCACACCTTAAACCTGGTGGTGCAGTGCTTATTGAAAACTTATCCTGGGTTCTCCGACCTGCTCCTCAAAGTGCGTGCACTTTGCTCACATATCCGACGTTCGCCTGTACACGCCAGCCGTATGCAGACCTATCAGCGGTCTTTGAACCTTCCCCAGCATCGCCTAATCATAGACGTTGCAACAAGGTGGAACTCAACACTGCACATGCTTCAGAGACTGTGCGAACAGAGGCGTGCTGTTATTTATTTGTGGGAGGATACACGGGCAGGCAGTAGGATGGCAGACATGGAGTTGTCAGGTGTGCAGTGGTCTAAGATACAAGACATGTGTCAAGTCCTTCAGTGTTTTGAGGAATGCACACGGCTGGTTAGTGCAGACAACGCCGTAATAAGCATGAGCATCCCCCTAATGCGTCTGCTGATGCAAAGTTTGACGCACATAAAGGAGCAGGCGTCTGCACCAGAGGAAGAGGAAAGCCTTGATGACAGTCAGCCATTGTCTGGTCAGGGCAGTGTACAGGACGAGGTAGCGGGCGAAGAGGAGGTGGAGGACGAGGAGGATGATGGGGATGAGTATATTTTTAATGCCGAACCTTTCCCGGGGGCACAGGAAATTGGTTGCGTGTCACGGCCGGGTTCTGGTTTTTTGAGGGACACAAGTGACGTAGATTTGCCTGCAACTGCCCCTCAACCAATCACAACCGGAGATTTGACAACTGGAACTTTGGCCCACATGGCGGATTATGCCTTACGTATCCTAAAAAGGGACACACGCATTACGAAAATGATGAACGATGACGATTACTGGTTGGCCTGCCTCCTTGATCCACGCTATAAAGGCAAATTGCAAAATATTATGCCACATGAGAACTTGGAACTAATATTAGCAACCAAACAATCAACTCTTGTTGACCGTTTGCTTCAGGCATTCCCAGCACACAGCACACGTGATCGTTCTCACACGAGCTCCAGGGGGCAGCAGACTAGGAGTGTTAGGGGTGCACACATCAGAAGTGGCGTTGGACAGAGGGGTTTTCTGACCAGGTTGTGGAGTGATTTTGCTATGACCGCAGACAGGACAGGTACTGCTGCATCAATTGAAAGTGACAGGAGACAACATTTGTCCAGTATGGTTACTAACTATTTTTCATCCCTTATCGATGTTCTCCCTCAACCGTCATTCCCATTTGATTACTGGGCCTCCAAATTAGACACCTGGCCAGAATTGGCAGAATATGCATTGCAGGAGCTTGCTTGCCCGGCAGCAAGTGTCCTATCAGAAAGAGTATTCAGTGCTGCAGGTTCAATATTAACCGAAAAAAGGACTCGTCTGGCTACCCAAAATGTTGACGATCTAACATTCATTAAAATGAACCACAACTGGATTTCGAAATCTTTTGCCCCACCTTGCCCGGCCGACACCTAGCTTTCCTATGAAAAGCTCTTGCCTGTGAATTACTTTTCTAATGTCTAATTTGCTGCAGCTGATTGTACAGCATACGACATGTTTACACCTCCCTAAATGGCAAAACTTCCCACACGGGGCCGTGGTATCGCGACTTGGTGCAAGCACCCGTGAGACTGCTGTTTGTCTGAAGAGGTGGGTGTGCTCGCTTTTGGTTGACGGCATTGCTACTGGGTCCCTCATAGTACAATATAGTGTCTCTGGCGGTGGTGGTGCGCACCCAACGTCAGACACACCGTTGTAACATGAGGGGCCCTGGGGCGGTCCCGCCGGCCTCAAGAGAGTTCCCCCCTACCCCAGCTCAAAATGTGCTCTACCACGTGCAAAATTATGTCGCACAGCTCCACCAATCTTTAGTCTATTCGCTGACATCATTCAATGTCTGGCACTGACAATACAAATTTGTAGACATCTATGATGCAACTTAAAGTAGTCTGTGTCTGTGTCCTATATTGGCACCATTAAATAGTTACTGCCAAATTACTATGTCAGAAACTCAGTAGATGAGCCCACCCCTGTACCTAAGTATGCCACCTTTTTTCTTGTTTTGGTTGTTTTGCGAGACATTAACATCTATTTATATTTTGGGAGTACTGGGACAGACACTCCTTGCACTACTCCTCCACTCACCACCAAGCTGCCTGTGTATCCATGTAACCGCTGTAAAGCTGCCATGAGCCTATTGTTTGTTATTTTAGGCCTTTGATAGCCTGTCTGCGGTCCCTACTTTAAATACTCCTCCACTCATCACCAGCTGCCTGCCCGTGTATCCATGTAACCGCTGTAAAACTGCCATGAGCCTATTGTTTGTTATTTTAGGCCTTTGATAGCCTGTCTGCGGTCCCTACTTTAAATACTCCTCCACTCACCACCAAGCTGCCTGTGTATCCATGTAACCGCTGTAAAACTGCCATGAGCCTATTGTTTGTTATTTTAGGCCTTTGATAGCCTGTCTGCGGTCCCTACTTTAAATACTCCTCCACTCACCACCAAGCTGCCTGTGTATCCATGTAACTGCTGTAAAGCTGCCATGAGCCTATTGTTTGTTATTTTAGGCCTTTGATAGCCTGTCTGCGGTCCCTACTTTAAATACTCCTCCACTCATCACCAGCTGCCTGCCCGTGTATCCATGTAACCGCTGTAAAACTGCCATGAGCCTATTGTTTGTTATTTTAGGCCTTTGATAGCCTGTCTGCGGTCCCTACTTTAAATACTCCTCCACTCACCACCAAGCTGCCTGTGTATCCATGTAACCGCTGTAAAACTGCCATGAGCCTATTGTTTGTTATTTTAGGCCTTTGATAGCCTGTCTGCGGTCCCTACTTTAAATACTCCTCCACTGACCACCAAGCTGCCTGCCCGTGTATCCATGTAACCGCTGTAAAACTGCCATGAGCCTATTGTTTGTTATTTTAGGCCTTTGATAGCCTGTCTGCGGTCCCTACTTTAAATACTCCTCCACTCACCACCAAGCTGCCTGTGTATCCATGTAACCGCTGTAAAGCTGCCATGAGCCTATTGTTTGTTATTTTAGGCCTTTGATAGCCTGTCTGCGGTCCCTACTTTAAATACTCCTCCACTCATCACCAGCTGCCTGCCCGTGTATCCATGTAACCGCTGTAAAACTGCCATGAGCCTATTGTTTGTTATTTTAGGCCTTTGATAGCCTGTCTGCGGTCCCTACTTTAAATAATCCTCCACTGACCACCAAGCTGCCTGCCCGTGTATCCATGTAACCGCTGTAAAACTGCCATGAGCCTATTGTTTGTTATTTTAGGCCTTTGATAGCCTGTCTGCGGTCCCTACTTTAAATACTCCTCCACTCATCACCAGCTGCCTGCCCGTGTATCCATGTAACCGCTGTAAAACTGCCATGAGCCTATTGTTTGTTATTTTAGGCCTTTGATAGCCTGTCTGCGGTCCCTACATTAAATACTCCTCCACTGACCACCAAGCTGCCTGTGTATCCATGTAACCGATGTAAAACTGCAGTATTTTGCTTATAAAAAAGAAAATACTGGAGAGATATCAAATGCAGACATTTTAACATTAAAAACAAAAACACATACAACAAAAAACTGGTACAGTACAAAAATTGTCCACCAGCTACAAAAACTTGCTCCTGCAAGTAGTTAACTGAAAGGTTTTTTTCCATGGAAAACACAGATATGGCATCCACCGAGTGTTGTCCTGTCGCGTCTTCTTTATATTATTGCCAAGAAGCTGCAACTGAATAAAGCTGAGCTTCTACCTTCTGCCTCTTATTAACTGCTTTTTTTTAAAAAAAATTGTCCACCAGCTACAAAAACTTGCTCCTGCAAGTAGTTAACTGAAAGGTTTCTTTCCATTGAAAACACAGATATGGCATCCACCGAGTGTTGTCATGTCGCGTCTTCTTTATATTATTGCCAAGAAGTTGCAACTGAATAAAGCTGAGCTTCTACCTTCTGCCTCTTATTAACTGCTTTTTTTAAAAAAAATTGTCCACCAGCTACAAAAACTTGCTCCTGCAAGTAGTTAACTGAAAGGTTTTTTTCCATTGAAAACACAGATATGGCATCCACCGAGTGTTGTCCTGTCGCGTCTTCTTTATATTATTGCCAAGAAGCTGCAACTGAATAAAGCTGAGCTTCTACCTTCTGCCTCTTATTAACTGCTTTTTTTAAAAAAAATTGTCCACCAGCTACAAAAACTTGCTCCTGCAAGTAGTTAACTGAAAGGTTTTTTTCCATTGAAAACACAGATATGGCATCCACCGAGTGTTGTCCTGTCGCGTCTTCTTTATATTATTGCCAAGAAGCTGCAACTGAATAAAGCTGAGCTTCTACCTTCTGCCTCTTATTAACTGCTTTTTTTTAAAAAAATTGTCCACCAGCTACAAAAACTTGCTCCTGCAAGTAGTTAACTGAAAGGTTTTTTTCCATTGAAAACACAGATATGGCATCCACCGAGTGTTGTCCTGTCGCGTCTTCTTTATATTATTGCCAAGAAGCTGCAACTGAATAAAGCTGAGCTTCTACCTTCTGCCTCTTATTAACTGCTTTTTTTAAAAAAAAATTGTCCACCAGCTACAAAAACTTGCTCCTGCAAGTAGTTAACTGAAAGGTTTTTTTCCATTGAAAACACAGATATGGCATCCACCGAGTGTTGTCCTGTCGCGTCTTCTTTATATTATTGCCAAGAAGCTGCAACTGAATAAAGCTGAGCTTCTACCTTCTGCCTCTTATTAACTGCTTTTTTTAAAAAAAATTGTCCACCAGCTACAAAAACTTGCTCCTGCAAGTAGTTAACTGAAAGGTTTTTTTCCATTGAAAACACAGATATGGCATCCACCGAGTGTTGTCCTGTCGCGTCTTCTTTATATTATTGCCAAGAAGCTGCAACTGAATAAAGCTGAGCTTCTACCTTCTGCCTCTTATTAACTGCTTTTTTTAAAAAAAATTGTCCACCAGCTACAAAAACTTGCTCCTGCAAGTAGTTAACTGAAAGGTTTTTTTCCATTGAAAACACAGATATGGCATCCACCGAGTGTTGTCCTGTCGCGTCTTCTTTATATTATTGCCAAGAAGCTGCAACTGAATAAAGCTGAGCTTCTACCTTCTGCCTCTTATTAACTGCTTTTTTTTAAAAAAATTGTCCACCAGCTACAAAAACTTGCTCCTGCAAGTAGTTAACTGAAAGGTTTTTTTCCATTGAAAACACAGATATGGCATCCACCGAGTGTTGTCCTGTCGCGTCTTCTTTATATTATTGCCAAGAAGCTGCAACTGAATAAAGCTGAGCTTCTACCTTCTGCCTCTTATTAACTGCTTTTTTTAAAAAAAAATTGTCCACCAGCTACAAAAACTTGCTCCTGCAAGTAGTTAACTGAAAGGTTTTTTTCCATTGAAAACACAGATATGGCATCCACCGAGTGTTGTCCTGTCGCGTCTTCTTTATATTATTGCCAAGAAGCTGCAACTGAATAAAGCTGAGCTTCTACCTTCTGCCTCTTATTAACTGCTTTTTTTAAAAAAAATTGTCCACCAGCTACAAAAACTTGCTCCTGCAAGTAGTTAACTGAAAGGTTTTTTTCCATTGAAAACACAGATATGGCATCCACCGAGTGTTGTCCTGTCGCGTCTTCTTTATATTATTGCCAAGAAGCTGCAACTGAATAAAGCTGAGCTTCTACCTTCTGCCTCTTATTAACTGCTTTTTTTAAAAAAAATTGTCCACCAGCTACAAAAACTTGCTCCTGCAAGTAGTTAACTGAAAGTTTTTTTTCCATTGAAAACACAGATATGGCATCCACCGAGTGTTGTCCTGTCGCGTCTTCTTTATATTATTGCCAAGAAGCTGCAACTGAATAAAGCTGAGCTTCTACCTTCTGCCTCTTATTAACTGCTTTTTTAAAAAAAAATTGTCCACCAGCTACAAAAACTTGCTCCTGCAAGTAGTTAACTGAAAGGTTTTTTTCCATTGAAAACACAGATATGGCATCCACCGAGTGTTGTCCTGTCGCGTCTTCTTTATATTATTGCCAAGAAGCTGCAACTGAATAAAGCTGAGCTTCTACCTTCTGCCTCTTATTAACTGCTTTTTTTTTATAAAATTGGCTGTTCCGGCCTACTAAAGGTGTCTGTCTGCCCCTGCCTGGTGTTGTCCTCAACTGAATAAAACTGAGCTTCTACCTTCTGTTCCAAATTACCATTTTTAAAAATGCCATTGGCTGTTCCGGCCTACTAAAGGTGTCTGTCTGCCCCTGCCTGGTGTTGTCCTCAACTGAATAAAGCTGAGCTTCTACCTTCTGCCTCTTACTAACTGCTGTTTTTTTAAAAAATTGGCTGTTCCGGCCTACTAAAGGTGTCTGTCTGCCCCTGCCTGGTGTTGTCCTCAACTGAACAAAGCTGAGCTTCCACATTCTGGCTTTCGCCCTATACTATCAGATATTAAACTGCATTTGGCCTACTAGTGTGGTTAGGCCCTTGAAACAGTGTCTGCTGCTCTTGGGTTTGCTACTCCACTGAACAAAGCAATGCCGCCTGTTTAGTCCTGTTACCAATTTTGAACTGCATTTAGCCTACTTTATTCTTTGGCCCTATATCTGTTTCCTCCTCATCCTGCCCATTGCCCAGCCACTGCTAGATGAGTCTGCTGGTACATTGACCTAGACCACTACATTCCCCTTATACTCTACACAGCCAGAATCTGAAAGTAAGGTTCCCCTTCCCGCATGTTATACCACCTTACACAGGGACAGAGAGGAAGGTGCAGATGAAAGTGCAGGTTCCTTCATCAGGTGGGGGGGCATACTCGTTGGCGACGTCACTGGCACAGGGCCCCTCAGAGTACGCAAAAGTGTCGCTGCTGGTGGGAGGCGCCCCCGCCATGCAAACACACATCGCTGTACTTTGAGGGGCCCTGTGCCAGTGCCAATGCGAACTAGTGGGCCCCCCCTGCTTGCTCAGGATCACAGCACTTGCAACATTGAAATACTTACCTTTCCCTGCAACACCGCCGTGACGTAGTCCGCATTTCCTGGGCCCACGAAAAACTTGAGCCGGCCCTACTCCCCCCACAACTTTTGCCAAATGACCCCCAATTCCCTATGCCCAACTATTATTATAAAGTTAATTAAGATTGACAAGCTTCAGAAACAAGAATGGATGTTTTTGGCATTAAAATGGGCACTGTAGGTGTTTTCCTGGCCTCCACTCACTGCCGACTATGCTTCCCCATTGACTTGCATTGGGTTTCGTGTTTCGGTCGATCCCCGACTTTTAGCGATAATCGGCCGACTGCACTCGACTCGACTCTGGACAAAATCGGGTTTCACAAAACCCGACTCGATCTTAAAAAAATGAAAGTCGCTCAACTCTAGCACAGAATGATTAAACAGCATGGTTCATAGCAAAGACAAATACCCACCATGGGTCAGAATAAAGACACATAAATACATAGTTTATGGTAATTGTCAATGATAATGAAAAAAAAAAACCTAACTGGGGTTAACCCAGGAAGGGACTTAGCTTCCAGCCTCAACACGTTTCCCGTTCCCACGGTTCATCAGGAGGCGCAATTATGAAACCAGCCTCCTGATGAACCGTGGGAATGGGGAAACGCGTTTGGACAGCCGTCGTGGAGTGGGGGCGCCAAACAATCGTACCTTTTAGGGTGCCATCCCCCACTGCTAGGAAGGGATAGCAGGCGAGTGTAGGGAATTGGTCGGTTATTGATAAGACCTTACTATTCTTAATTATTGTTTGCACTGGGAAAGTATTTTTAATAAATTTTTCATTAAAGTTTGTACTTTTAAAGGGACTACATGTTATACACTTTGATTCTTTTTCCCTTCTTTTTCATTATATAATTTTTGCTACTGGTATATCATGGGATACCAGTCTTGGTGCGTATTCATTCAGATTATACTTGTGGGTCAGACCTTCTGTTCCTTCTAACCCTATTTCTATCAAGGAATTATTATGGGGGGATGATATACAGTAGATATATTTTAGGACATGATATAATAGAGACATTTTTATTAATATATTAAAATATGTCTTAGAAAATAAAATATAGTTTTTATTTGTTAGTATAATTCATAGAGTCCATATTGTCAATCAGTCCTTGTAAGCTCTTTATTTTTTATCAGACCATTGGTCTTCCGCAATACAATCAGCCAAATCTACTGAAGTTTGCTTGTTGCAGAATATATATTCACGTCAGAGTGCAGTTATCAAAGTAGTCATCCCTTGGGTCTGCTTTATCTCAGAGTCAGTATCGATTTTAGCTTTAGGTTTATCTGGAAAACATTTGCAATTAGAACTGAGAATTCTCTTTAAAAGTATAACAAATAACTTTATCATCACTGCAATGATTAGTCTCACTAAAATTGCTTGAATTAGGAAATGAATTACACCCAATATCCATCCACCTATTCCTTTAAACAAATTCAAGGGATTTAGCCTTGAAAGCCATTCAGGGAGGGGTAGCTCATCCAGTGAATTAGCTTTTCGCACCCCGTCCTTTAGCATTTCAGCTTGTTCTATATCATGGGTAACTCTCATTAGACCTGAAGGATCTATATAGCGGCAACAGGCAGGTCCTAGCACCTGACAGAAATTTCCTTGAGAGGCTGTGAGATAGTTATATACCATGGAATGCTGATTAATAGTGTTGAGCATTCCGATACCGCAAGTATCGGGTATCGGCCGATACTTGTGGTATCGGAATTCCGATACAGAGTTCCGATATTTTTGTGATATCGGAAATCGGAATCGGAAGTTCCCAGTGTATGGTTCCCAGGGTCTGGAGGAGAGGAGACTCTCCTTCAGGCCCTGGGATCCATATTCATGTAAAAAATAAAGAATTAAAATAAAAAATATGGATATACTCACCCGTCCGGCGGCCCCTGGACCTTACCGATGTAACCGGCAGCCTCCGTTCCTAAGAATGAGGAGTTTAGGACCTGCGATGACGTCGCGGCTTGTGATTGGTCGCGTGAGCGGTCACATGAGCGGTCACATGAGCGGTCACGTGACCAATCACAAGCCGCGACGTCATCGAAGGTCCTAAACTCCTCATTCTTCGGAACGGAGGCTGTTGTGAATTACGCTCTTGGGCTCCCTCCGGTGGTTGTAAGTGGCACTTTTGTGAGTTCTGCTCTTGGGCTCCCTCCTGTGGTTTTGAGTGGAATGGCTTCTTGGATTTAGCATCAGCAGCTGCTTCCACTGATCGTCTTTCTGGCTCGGCTATTTTAGTCTGGCCTTATCCCTCACTCAATGCCAGTTGTCAATTGTTCCTGCTTGGAGTCACAGCTCTTTTGGATTTCTCTGACACTCTGACCAGTTCAGCAAAGATAAGTCCTTGCTTGTCCTTTTGCAGTCCACTTGTTGTGGACTTATTGTTCAGCACATTTTATGTTTTTTCTCTTAGTCCAGCTTATCAGTATGGACCTATTCAGCTAAGCTGGAAGCTCTGGGCAGCAGATTTTGCCCTCCACACCTTTAGTCAGGTGTGGAGATTTTTACATTCTCTGCGGTGGACTTTTTCTAGTTTTTATTACTGACCGCACAGTGTTCTGTCCTGTACTATCTATCTAGCTAGAAGTGGCCTCCTTTGCTACATCTTGTTTCATTCTACGTATGTCATTTCCCTCTCCACTCACAGTCATTATTTGTGGGGGCTGTCCTATCCTTTGGGGATTTTCTCTGAGGCAAGATAGCTTTCCTGTTTCTACCTTTAGGGGTGGTTAGCTCTTAGGCTGTGATGAGGTGTCTAGGGAGTGACAGGAACATCCCACGGCTACTTCTAGTGTTGTGTTGAGATCAGGAACTGCGGTCAGTATAGTTACCACCTGCTCAGAGCTCGCCGCATGTCGCTCCTAAATCACCAGACCATAACAGTACAACTGGCCAAAGATGAGTTAAATGCATCTCAAAAGAAGGGAAAAAAAAAAGAGTTCTGAGCCATTTTTTTTTCTTTAGTCTGTTTTGTCTTTTTTCTTCCTCTTAATCTCTGGGTGGTTCAGGATTTTGGCGCGGGCATGGATGTTCAGGGTTTGTTTTCTCGTGTGGATCAGCTTGCTGCAAGAGTACAGAGTATCCAAGATTATGTTGTTCAGACTCCGGCTTTAGAGCCTAGAATTCCTACTCCAGATTTGTTTTATGGGGATAGATCCAAGTTTTTGAACTTTAAAAATAACTGCAAATTGCATTCAGCAAGTTAAAATAGTCATTTCTCTGCTGCGTGGTGACCCTCAGGACTGGGCATTCTCCCTTGAGTCAGGGGATCCGGCATTGCTTAATGTAGATGCATTTTTTCAATCGCTCGGATTATTGTATAACGAACCTAACTCTGTGGATCATGCAGAAAAAACCTTGTTGGCCTTGTGTCAGGGTCAGGAAGCGGCAGAATTATACTGCCAGAAATTTAGAAAATGGTCTGTGCTCACTAAATGGAATGAGGATGCTCTGGCAGCAATTTTCAGAAAGGGTCTTTCTGAAGCCCTTAAAGATGTTATGGTGGGGTTCCCCACGCCTGTTGGTTGGAGCGAATCTATGTCTCTAGCCATTCAGATTGATCGGCGCCTGCGCGAGCGCAAAGTGGTGCACCATATGGCAGTGTCCTCTGAACAGAGTCCTGAGCCTATGCAATGTGATAGGATTTTGACTAGAGCAGAACAGCGGGGATACAGATGTCAGAATGGGCTGTGTTTTTACTGTGGTGATTCTGCTCATGCTATTTCTGATTGCCCTAAGCGTATTTAGAGGGTCGCTAGATCTGTTATCATCAGTACTGTACAGTAGGGTTGAGCGAAACGGGTCGATCATTTTCAAAAGTCGCCGACTTTTGGCTAAGTCGGCGTCTCATGAAACCCGATCCGACCCCTGTGCTTGTCGGCCATGCGGTACGCGACTTTCGCGCCAAAGTCGCGTTTCAATGACGCGAAAAGCGCCATTTCTCAGCCAATGAAGGTGAACGCAGAGTGTGGGCAGCGTGATGACATAGATCCTGGTCCCCACCATCTTAGAGAAGGGCATTGCAGTGATTGGCTTGCTGTCTGCGGCGTCACAGGGGCTATAAAGGGGCGTTCCCGCCGACCGCCATCTTACTGCTGCTGATCTGAGCTTAGGGACAGGTTGCTGCCGCTTCGTCAGAAGCAGGGAGAGCGTTAGGCAGGGTCCACTAACCACCAAACCGCTTGTGCTGCAGCGATTTCCACTGTCCAACACCACCTTCGGTGTGCAGGGACTGTGGAAGCAATTTTTTTTTTTTTTTCCCTCAGCGCTGTAGCTCATTGGGCTGCCCTAGAAGGCTCCGTGATAGCTGTATTGCTGTGTGTACGCCACTGTGGAAACCAACTGCTTTTTTCAAAGCACATATCCTCTTGTTCCTTCCTTTCTGCACAGCTATCTTTTTTGTTTGTCCACACTTTTTATTTAATTTGTGCATCAGTCCACTCCTATTGCTGCCTGCCATACCTGGCTTACATTACTGCAGGGAGATAGTAATTGTAGGACAGTTTTTTTTTTTTTTTTGTTTTTTTTGTGGGAGATTAAGATTGGCATTTCTGCTACAGTGCCATCCCTGTGTGTGCCATCTCTCACTGAGTGGGCCATAGAAAGCCTATTTATTTTTTCCGTGATTTGTGTTCTAAATTCTACCTCAACACAAAAACACTACATCAATCAGTGGGAGAAAAATATTGGCCTCAGTCAGGGCTTGTGTGCCACTGCTGTGTGTGCTATCTCTCATTCAGTGGGCTATAGCAAGCCTATTTTTTTTTTTTTTTTTTTAATATTATTTGGTTTCTAAAGTCTCCCTGAAAAAAAAAAAAACAACTAAAAAAACAGTGGGAGAGTAATATTGCCCTTTCAGCTTGTGTGCCAGTCTTGACTCCTGGGTGTGCCACCTCTCTCCCTCTCATTCAGTGGGCCATAGAAAGCCTATTTATTTATTTTTTTTAAATATTATTGGGTTTCTAAAGTCTCCCTTAAAAAACAAAAAATACATAAAAAAACAGTGGGAGAGTAATATTGCCCTTTCAGCTTGTGTGCCAGGCTTGACTCCTGGGTGTGCCACCTCTCTCCCTCTCATTCAGTGGGCCATAGAAAGCCTATTTATTTTTTTTTTTAAATATTATTGGGTTTCTAAAGTCTCCCTTAAAAAACAAAAAATACATAAAAAAACAGTGGGAGAGTAATATTGCCCTTTCAGCTTGTGTGCCAGTCTTGACTCCTGGGTGTGCCACCTCTCTCTCTCATTCAGTGGGCCATAGAAAGGCTATTTTTTTTTTGGTTTTTTTAATATTATTTGGTTTCTAAAGTCTCCCTGAAAAAAAAAAAAAAAACATACAAAAAACAGTGGGAGAGTAATATTGCCCTTTCAGCTTGTGTGCCAGTCTTGACTCCTGGGTGTGCCACCTCTCTCCCTTTCATTCAGTGGGCCATAGAAAGCCTATTTATTTTTTTTTTTAAATATTATTGGGTTTCTAAAGTCTCCCTTAAAAAACAAAAAATACATAAAAAAACAGTGGGAGAGTAATATTGCCCTTTCAGCTTGTGTGCCAGTCTTGACTCCTGGGTGTGCCACCTCTCTCTCTCATTCAGTGGGCCATAGAAAGGCTATTTTTTTTTTTGGTTTTTTTAATATTATTTGGTTTCTAAAGTCTCCCTGAAAAAAAAAAAAAAAACATACAAAAAACAGTGGGAGAGTAATATTGCCCTTTCAGCTTGTGTGCCAGTCTTGACCCATGGGTGTGCCACCTCTCTCCCTTTCATTCAGTGGGCCATAGAAAGCCTATTTATTTATTTTTTTAAATATTATTGGGTTTGTAAAGTCTCCCTTAAAAAACAAAAAATACATAAAAAAACAGTGGGAGAGTAATATTGCCCTTTCAGCTTGTGTGCCAGTCTTGACTCCTGGGTGTGCCACCTCTCTCTCTCATTCAGTGGGCCATAGAAAGGCTATTTTTTTTTTGGTTTTTTTAATATTATTTGGTTTCTAAAGTCTCCCTGAAAAAAAAAAAAAACATACAAAAAACAGTGGGAGAGTAATATTGCCCTTTCAGCTTGTGTGCCAGTCTTGACTCCTGGGTGTGCCACCTCTCTCCCTTTCATTCAGTGGGCCATAGAAAGCCTATTTATTTATTTTTTAAAATATTATTGGGTTTCTAAAGTCTCCCTTAAAAAACAAAAAATACATAAAAAAACAGTGGGAGAGTAATATTGCCCTTTCAGCTTGTGTGCCAGTCTTGACTCCTGGGTGTGCCACCTCTCTCTCTCATTCAGTGGGCCATAGAAAGCATTTTTTTTTTTTCCTTGATTTGTGTTCTAAAATCTACCTCAACACAAAAACACTACATCAATCAGTGGGAGAAAAATATTGGCCTCAGTCAGGGCTTGTGTGCCACTGCTGTGTGTGCTATCTCTCATTCAGTGGGCTATAGAAAGCCTATTTTTTTTTTTTTTTTTTAATATTATTTGGTTTCTAAAGTCTCCCTGAAAAAAAAAAATACCTAAAAAAACAGTGGGAGAGTAATATTGCCCTTTCAGCTTGTGTGCCAGTCTTGACTCCTGGTTGTGCCACCTCTCTCCCTCTCATTCAGTGGGCCATAGAAAGCCTATTTATTTATTTTTTTAAATATTATTGGGTTTCTAAAGTCTCCCTTAAAAAAAAAAAAAAACATAAAAAAACAGTGGGAGAGTAATATTGCCCTTTCAGCTTGTGTGCCAGGCTTGACTCCTGGGTGTGCCACCTCTCTCCCTCTCATTCAGTGGGCCATAGAAAGCCTATTTATTTTTTTTTTTAAATATTATTGGGTTTCTAAAGTCTCCCTTAAAAAACAAAAAATACATAAAAAAACAGTGGGAGAGTAATATTGCCCTTTCAGCTTGTGTGCCAGTCTTGACTCCTGGGTGTGCCACCTCTCTCCCTCTCATTCAGTGGGCCATAGAAAGCCTAATTATTTTTTTTTTTAAATATTTTTGGGTTTCTAAAGTCTCCCTTAAAAAAAAAAAAAAACATACAAAAAACAGTGGGAGAGTAATATTGCCCTTTCAGCTTGTGTGCCAGTCTTGACTCCTGGGTGTGCCACCTCTCTCCCTTTCATTCAGTGGGCCATAGAAAGCCTATTTATTTTTTTTTAAAATATTATTGGGTTTCTAAAGTCTCCCTTAAAAAACAAAAAATACATAAAAAAACAGTGGGAGAGTAATATTGCCCTTTCAGCTTGTGTGCCAGTCTTGACTCCTGGGTGTGCCACCTCTCTCTCTCATTCAGTGGGCCATAGAAAGGCTATTTTTTTTTTTGTTTTTTTAATATTATTTGGTTTCTAAAGTCTCCCTGAAAAAAAAAACAAAAACATACAAAAAACAGTGGGAGAGTAATATTGCCCTTTCAGCTTGTGTGCCAGTCTTGACTCCTGGGTGTGCCACCTCTCTCCCTTTCATTCAGTGGGCCATAGAAAGCCTATTTATTTTTTTTTTAAAATATTATTGGGTTTCTAAAGTCTCCCTTAAAAAACAAAAAATACATAAAAAAACAGTGGGAGAGTAATATTGCCCTTTCAGCTTGTGTGCCAGTCTTGACTCCTGGGTGTGCCACCTCTCTCTCTCATTCAGTGGGCCATAGAAAGCATTTTTTTTTTTTTTCCTTGATTTGTGTTCTAAAATCTACCTCAACACAAAAACACTACATCAATCAGTGGGAGAAAAATATTGGCCTCAGTCAGGGCTTGTGTGCCACTGCTGTGTGTGCTATCTCTCATTCAGTGGGCTATAGAAAGCCTATTTTTTTTTTTATTATTTTAATATTATTTGGTTTCTAAAGTCTCCCTGAAAAAAAAAAAAAAACCTAAAAAAACAGTGGGAGAGTAATATTGCCCTTTCAGCTTGTGTGCCAGTCTTGACTCCTGGGTGTGCCACCTCTCTCCCTTTCATTCAGTGGGCCATAGAAAGCCTATTTATTTTTTTTTTTAAATATTATTGGGTTTCTAAAGTCTCCCTTAAAAAACAAAAAATACATAAAAAAACAGTGGGAGAGTAATATTGCCCTTTCAGCTTGTGTGCCAGTCTTGACTCCTGGGTGTGCCACCTCTCTCCCTTTCATTCAGTGGGCCATAGAAAGCCTATTTATTTTTTTTTTAAAATATTATTGGGTTTCTAAAGTCTCCCTTAAAAAACAAAAAATACATAAAAAAACAGTGGGAGAGTAATATTGCCCTTTCACCTTGTGTGCCAGTCTTGACTCCTGGGTGTGCCACCTCTCTCCCTCTCATTCAGTGGGCCATAGAAAGCCTATTTATTTATTTTTTTAAATATTATTGGGTTTCTAAAGTCTCCCTTAAAAAAAAAAAAAAACATAAAAAAACAGTGGGAGAGTAATATTGCCCTTTCAGCTTGTGTGCCAGGCTTGACTCCTGGGTGTGCCACCTCTCTCTCTCATTCAGTGGGCTATAGAAAGCCTATTTTTTTTTTTTTTTTTTTTATATTATTTGGTTTCTAAAGTCTCCCTGAAATAAAAAAAAAACTTAAAAAAACAGTGGGAGAGTAATATTGCCCTTTCAGCTTGTGCGCCAGTCTTGACTCCTGGGTGTGCCACCTCTCTCTCTCTAATTGTGGGCCATAGAAAGCCTTTTTTTTTTTTTTTTTTTAATATTATTTGGTTTCTAAAGTCTCCCTGAGAAAAAAAAAAAAATAAATTAGGTGGGAGATTAATATTGACATTAGTGCTTGAGTGACAGTCCTGCGTGTGTGTCATCTCTGTGATTTTGTGCCACAGAAAACAGAGTGTGTAACATTGTGCCTGATTTTCCTTGTGGTCTCACCAACCTGTTAAGGGATATTGAAATCATACTGAAGTTATAGCTCACCGTGTAAGTTGTTTGACAGCAACAAATAAAGTTACTTTGGTTAAGATTTTAAAACAATGAGGAAGTCTGGTGCAAGAGGTCGTCGTGGGCGTTCATTGTCAGCTGGTAATGATGGTAGTGGTAGTGGAGCATCAGGTGGTCGTGGGGATAAAAATATTCCACCTAAGTCTGGAGCTGTGGAGCCAGTTTCGTCGTCAGGCTACACAAGGCCTCGAACGCTCTCTTTTCTGGGAGTAGGAAAACCGCTTTTAAAGGCGGAGCAGCAACAGCAAGTTTTGGCTTACATTGCAGACTCAGCCTCTAGCTCTTTTGCCTCCTCTTCCGAAACTGGTAAATGTAAAAGCAGCGCGTCGCTTGTGGATGTTCACGGTCAGGGACAAGTCGCTTCCTTGTCCTCCTCAGCAAAAACTACAACAAGAGAGAAGGATGCAGCAGGCGACACAACGGGTCACTCCATGGAGCTCTTTACACATACCGTCCCTGGCTTAGAAAGTGAAACATTTAACAGGCCATGCCCATTACAAGTATATTCTGACATGGAGTGCACTGATGCACAGCCACAGCCAGAGTACTATGCTGCTCCTTTGACTCAGACCACCACATTGCCCTCTCAGGGTACAGATCCACAATCAGACCCTGATGAGACTATGTTGCCCCGCCACGAACGCTATACCACCGACCGACACAGTGACACAGACGAAGTTGCACACGAGCTCGAAGAGGAGGTAATAGATGACCCAGTTATTGACCCCGATTGGCAGCCATTGGGGGAACAGGGTGCAGGCGGCAGTAGTTCAGAAGCAGAGGTGGAGGAGGGGCCGCAGCAGGCATCAACATCGCAACAGGTTCCATCTGCCGGGCCCGTATCTGGCCCAAAACGCGTGTCAAAGCCAAAACCTGTTGGAGCACAGCGTTGCCATCCGGTTAAAGCTTAGTCTGCAATCCCTGAAAAGGGATCCGAGTCTAGGAAGAGTGCAGTCTGGCATTTTTTTAAACAACATCCAACTGATCAGTGCAAAGTCATCTGTCAAAAATGTTCAACTAGCTTAAGCAGAGGTCAGAATCTGAAAAGTCTAAATACTAGTTGCATGCATAGACACTTAACCACCATGCATTTTCAAGCCTGGACTAACTACCAAACGTCCCTCAAGGTTGTAGCACCCTCGGCCAATGAAGCTAGTCAGCAACGCAACATCCCTTCCGTCACTGTAAGGCCACCATTTTCCGCACCACCGGCAGTATCTGTGCAGGTTTCTTTGCCAGCCAAAAGCAGTCAGGGTCAGGGAATCACCAGTTTTGTAGGAGGAAATATTGCATCTAGGGCACCGGCGGAAACAATACCGTCTCCAACCGTCTCTCAGTCTGCCATGTACACCGGCACACCCGAAAGTTCCACGATCTCCAGCTCTCCAGTCCAGCTCACCCTACATGAGACTCTGGTTAGAAAAAGGAAGTACTTATCCTCGCATCCACGTACACAGTGTTTTAACGCCCACATAGCTAGACTAATCTCGTTAGAGATGATGCCCTACCGGTTAGTTGAAAGCGAAGCTTTCAAAGCCCTGATGGAGTACGCTGAACCACGATACGAGCTACCCAGTCGACACTTTTTTTCCAGAAAAGCCATCCCAGCCCTGCACCAGCATGTTAAACAGCGCATCGTCCATGCACTCAGGCAATCTGTGAGTACAAAGGTGCACCTGACTACAGATGCATGGACCAGTAGGCATGGCCAGGGACGTTATGTGTCCATCACGGCACACTGGGTGAATGTGGTGGATGCAGGGTCCACAGGCGACATCAATTTAGGGACAGTTGTGCCTAGCCCACGGTCTAGGAAACAGTTGGCTGTAGGCGTTCGCACCCCCTCCTCCTCCTCCTCCTCGTCCTCCTGCAGAAGCTACAGCTCTTCCACAGAACGCAGTCTGCCAACCACTCCATCGGCAGATGACACTGTTGCACACCAGTTGTCCCATTATGGGCCAGCTACTGCCAAGCGTTAGCAGGCTGTATTGGCTATGAAGTGCTTGGGCGACAACAGACACACCGCGGAAGTTCTGTCTGAGTTCTTGCAACAAGAAACACAGTCGTGGCTGGGCACAGTAGATCTTGAGGCAGGCAAGGTAGTGAGTGATAACGGAAGGAATTTCATGGCTGCCATCTCCCTTTCCCAACTGAAACACATTCCTTGCCTGGCTCACACCTTAAACCTGGTGGTGCAGTGCTTATTGAAAACTTATCCTGGGTTCTCCGACCTGCTCCTCAAAGTGCGTGCACTTTGCTCACATATCCGACGTTCGCCTGTACACGCCAGCCGTATGCAGACCTATCAGCGGTCTTTGAACCTTCCCCAGCATCGCCTAATCATAGACGTTGCAACAAGGTGGAACTCAACACTGCACATGCTTCAGAGACTGTGCGAACAGAGGCGTGCTGTTATTTATTTGTGGGAGGATACACGGGCAGGCAGTAGGATGGCAGACATGGAGTTGTCAGGTGTGCAGTGGTCTAAGATACAAGACATGTGTCAAGTCCTTCAGTGTTTTGAGGAATGCACACGGCTGGTTAGTGCAGACAACGCCGTAATAAGCATGAGCATCCCCCTAATGCGTCTGCTGATGCAAAGTTTGACGCACATAAAGGAGCAGGCGTCTGCACCAGAGGAAGAGGAAAGCCTTGATGACAGTCAGCCATTGTCTGGTCAGGGCAGTGTACAGGACGAGGTAGCGGACGAAGAGGAGGTGGAGGACGAGGAGGATGATGGGGATGAGTATATTTTTAATGCCGAACCTTTCCCGGGGGCACAGGAAATTGGTTGCGTGTCACGGCCGGGTTCTGGTTTTTTGAGGGACACAAGTGACGTAGATTTGCCTGCAACTGCCCCTCAACCAATCACAACCGGAGATTTGACAACTGGAACTTTGGCCCACATGGCGGATTATGCCTTACGTATCCTAAAAAGGGACACACGCATTACGAAAATGATGAACGATGACGATTACTGGTTGGCCTGCCTCCTTGATCCACGCTATAAAGGCAAATTGCAAAATATTATGCCACATGAGAACTTGGAACTAATATTAGCAACCAAACAATCAACTCTTGTTGACCGTTTGCTTCAGGCATTCCCAGCACACAGCGCACGTGATCGTTCTCACACGAGCTCCAGGGGGCAGCAGACTAGGAGTGTTAGGGGTGCACACATCAGAAGTGGCGTTGGACAGAGGGGTTTTCTGACCAGGTTGTGGAGTGATTTTGCTATGACCGCAGACAGGACAGGTACTGCTGCATCAATTGAAAGTGACAGGAGACAACATTTGTCCAGTATGGTTACTAACTATTTTTCATCCCTTATCGATGTTCTCCCTCAACCGTCATTCCCATTTGATTACTGGGCCTCCAAATTAGACACCTGGCCAGAATTGGCAGAATATGCATTGCAGGAGCTTGCTTGCCCGGCAGCAAGTGTCCTATCAGAAAGAGTATTCAGTGCTGCAGGTTCAATATTAACCGAAAAAAGGACTCGTCTGGCTACCCAAAATGTTGACGATCTAACATTCATTAAAATGAACCACAACTGGATTTCGAAATCTTTTGCCCCACCTTGCCCGGCCGACACCTAGCTTTCCTATGAAAAGCTCTTGCCTGTTAATTACTTTTCTAATGTCTAATTTGCTGCAGCTGATTGTACAGCATACGACATGTTTACACCTCCCTAAATGGCAAAACTCCCCACACGGGGCCGTGGTATCGCGACTTGGCGCAAGCACCCGTGAGACTGCTGTTTGTCTGAAGAGGTGGGTGTGCTCGCTTTTGGTTGACGGCATTGCTACTGGGTCCCTCATAGTACAATGTAGTGTCTCTGGCGGTGGTGGTGCGCACCCAACGTCAGACACACCGTTGTAACATGAGGGGCCCTGGGGCGGTCCCGCCGGCCTCAAGAGAGTTCCCCCCTACCCCAGCTCAAAATGTGCTCTACCACGTCCAAAATTATGTCGCACAGCTCCACCAATCTTTAGTCTATTCGCTGACATCATTCAATGTCTGGCACTGACAATACAAATTTGTAGACATCTATGATGCAACTTAAAGTAGTCTGTGTCTGTGTCCTATATTGGCACCATTAAATAGTTACTGCCAAATTACTATGTCAGAAACTCAGTAGATGAGCCCACCCCTGTACCTAAGTATGCCACCTTTTTTTTTGTTTTGGTTGTTTTGCGAGACATTAACATCTATTTATATTTTGGGAGTACTGGGACAGACACTCCTTGCACTACTCCTCCACTCACCACCAAGCTGCCTGTGTATCCATGTAACCGCTGTAAAGCTGCCATGAGCCTATTGTTTGTTATTTTAGGCCTTTGATAGCCTGTCTGCGGTCCCTACTTTAAATACTCCTCCACTGACCACCAAGCTGCCTGCCCGTGTATCCATGTAACCGCTGTAAAACTGCCATGAGCCTATTGTTTGTTATTTTAGGCCTTTAATAGCCTGTCTGCGGTCCCTACTTTAAATACTCCTCCACTCACCACCACCAAGCTGCCTGCCCGTGTATCCATGTAACCGCTGTAAAACTGCCATAAGCCTATTGTTTGTTATTTTAGGCCTTTGATAGCCTGTCTGCGGTCCCTACTTTAAATACTCCTCCACTGACCACCAAGCTGCCTGCCCGTGTATCCATGTAACCGCTGTAAAACTGCCATGAGCCTATTGTTTGTTATTTTAGGCCTTTGATAGCCTGTCTGCGGTCCCTACTTTAAATACTCCTCCACTGACCACCAAGCTGCCTGCCCGTGTATCCATGTAACCGCTGTAAAACTGCCATGAGCCTATTGTTTGTTATTTTAGGCCTTTGAAGCCTGTCTGCGGTCCCTCCTTCCACTAGTCCTCCACTGACCAGACCACTGCTGCCCGTGTACCCCTGGAACCAATTATAAAGTGCCTACAGCCAGCCCATTTTTTTATGTTAGGCCTTTGAAGCCTGTCTGCGGTCCCTCCTTCCACTAGTCCTCCACTGGCCAGACCACTGCTGCCCGTGTACCCCTGGAACCAATTATAAAGTGCCTACAGCCAGCCCATTTTCTTATGTTAGGCCTTTGAAGCCTGTCTGCGGTCCCTACTTTAAATACTCCTCCACTGACCACCAAGCTGCCTGCCCGTGTATCCATGTAACCGCTGTAAAACTGCCATGAGCCTATTGTTTGTTATGTTAGGCCTTTGATAGCCTGTCTGCGGTCCCTACTTTAAATACTCCTCCACTCACCACCAAGCTGCCTGCCCGTCTATCCATGTAACCGCTGTAAAACTGCAATGAGCCTATTGTTTGTTATTTTAGGCCTTTGATAGCCTGTCTGCGGCCCCTACTTGCAATACTCCTCCACTGACCACAATGCTGCCTGGAGTGCCTGCCTGTGTATCCATGTAACCGATGTAAAACTGCCATGACTGCCTACTGTTTGTTATTTTAGGCCTTTGATAGCCTGTCTGCAGCCCCTACTTGCAATACTCCTCCACTGACCACACCAATGCTGCCCGTGTACCCCTGGAACCTATTTAAAAGTTCATAGAGCCTAGTTATATATTTTATTTACTATTAATAAGGCCATGATGGACTACGCTGTACCACGCTACAAGCTAACCAGTCGACACTTCTTTTGCGAGAAAAGCCATCCCAACCCTCCACCAGCATGTAGAAGACCGCATTGTCCATGCACTCTGGCAATCTGTGAGTACAAAGGTGCACCTGACAACAGACGCATGGACCTGTAGGCATGGCCACGGAAGATTACGTGTCCATTACGGCGCAATGGGTTAATGTGGTGGATGCATGGTCCACAGGGGACAGCCTACTAAGTCTGTCTGCAGTCCCTAATTCAAATTGTCCTCCACTGTCTAAATCGGAGCTTCCACCTTCTGGCTTTCGGCCTATAGTATCAGAAATTAAACTGCATTTGGCCTTCAACTTTGGTTAGGGCCTACTAACGGCTTCTGCCCCTGCCTGGTGTTGCCCTCAACTAAATAAAGCTGAGCTTCAACCTTCCGGCTCTCATTAAGTGGTTTTAAAAAAAAAAAATGGTGGTTAGGGCCTACTAACGGCTTCTGCCCCTGCCTGGTGTTGCCCTCAACTAAATAAAGCTGAGCTTCAACCTTCTGCTCCAAATTACCATTTTAAAAAATGCAATAGGCTTTTCCGGCCTACTAAAGGTGTCTGTCTGTGTGCCCCTGCCTGGTGTTGCCCTCAACTAAATAAAGCTGAGCTTCAACCTTCTGCTCCAAATTACCATTTTAAAAAATGCAATAATCTTTTCCGGCCTACTAAAGGTGTCTGTCTGTGTGCCCCTGCCTGGTGTTGCCCTCAACTAAATGAAGCTGAGCTTCAACCTTCTGCTCCAAATTACCATTTTGAAAAATGCAATAGGCTTTTCCGGCCTACTAAAGGTGTCTGTCTGTGTGCCCCTGCCTGGTGTTGTCCTCAACTAAATAAAGCTGAGCTTCAACCTTCTGCTCCAAATTACCATTTTAAAAAATGCAATAGGCTTTTCCGGCCTACTAAAGGTGTCTGTCTGTGTGCCCCTCCCTGGTGTTGCCCTCAACTAAATAAAGCTGAGCTTCAACCTTCTGCTCCAAATTACCATTTTAAAAAATGCAATAGGCTTTTCCGGCCTACTAAAGGTGTCTGTCTGTGTGCCCCTGCCTGGTGTTGCCCTCAACTAAATAAAGCTGAGCTTCAACCTTCTGCTCCAAATTACCATTTTGAAAAATGCAATAGGCTTTTCCGGCCTACTAAAGGTGTCTGTCTGTGTGCCCCTGCCTGGTGTTGTCCTCAACTAAATAAAGCTGAGCTTCAACCTTCCGGCTCTCATTAAGTGGTTTTAAAAAAAAAAATGGTGGTTAGGGCCTACTAACGGCTTCTGCCCCTCCCTGGTGTTGTCCTCAACTAAATAAAGCTGAGCTTCAACCTTCCGGCTCTCATTAAGTGGTTTAAAAAAAAAAAATGGTGGTTAGGGCCTACTAACGGCTTCTGCCCCTCCCTGGTGTTGTCCTCAACTAAATAAAGCTGAGCTTCAACCTTCTGCTCCAAATTACCATTTTAAAAAATGCAATAGGCTTTTCCGGCCTACTAAAGGTGTCTGTCTGTGTGCCCCTGCCTGGTGTTGCCCTCAACTAAATAAAGCTGAGCTTCAACCTTCTGCTCCAAATTACCATTTTGAAAAATGCAATAGGCTTTTCCGGCCTACTAAAGGTGTCTGTCTGTGTGCCCCTGCCTGGTGTTGTCCTCAACTAAATAAAGCTGAGCTTCAACCTTCCGGCTCTCATTAAGTGGTTTTAAAAAAAAAAATGGTGGTTAGGGCCTACTAACGGCTTCTGCCCCTCCCTGGTGTTGTCCTCAACTAAATAAAGCTGAGCTTCAACCTTCTGCTCCAAATTACCATTTTAAAAAATGCAATAGGCTTTTCCGGCCTACTAAAGGTGTCTGTCTGTGTGCCCCTGCCTGGTGTTGCCCTCAACTAAATAAAGCTGAGCTTCAACCTTCTGCTCCAAATTACCATTTTAAAAAATGCAATAATCTTTTCCGGCCTACTAAAGGTGTCTGTCTGTGTGCCCCTGCCTGGTGTTGCCCTCAACTAAATAAAGCTGAGCTTCAACCTTCTGCTCCAAATTACCATTTTGAAAAATGCAATAGGCTTTTCCGGCCTACTAAAGGTGTCTGTCTGTGTGCCCCTGCCTGGTGTTGTCCTCAACTAAATAAAGCTGAGCTTCAACCTTCTGCTCCAAATTACCATTTAAAAAAATGCAATAGGCTTTTCCGGCCTACTAAAGGTGTCTGTCTGTGTGCCCCTGCCTGGTGTTGCCCTCAACTAAATAAAGCTGAGCTTCAACCTTCTGCTCCAAATTACCATTTTGAAAAATGCAATAGGCTTTTCCGGCCTACTAAAGGTGTCTGTCTGTGTGCCCCTGCCTGGTGTTGTCCTCAACTAAATAAAGCTGAGCTTCAACCTTCCGGCTCTCATTAAGTGGTTTTAAAAAAAAAAATGGTGGTTAGGGCCTACTAACGGCTTCTGCCCCTCCCTGGTGTTGTCCTCAACTAAATAAAGCTGAGCTTCAACCTTCTGCTCCAAATTACCATTTTAAAAAATGCAATAGGCTTTTCCGGCCTACTAAAGGTGTCTGTCTGTGTGCCCCTGCCTGGTGTTGCCCTCAACTAAATAAAGCTGAGCTTCAACCTTCTGCTCCAAATTACCATTTTAAAAAATGCAATAGGCTTTTCCGGCCTACTAAAGGTGTCTGTCTGTGTGCCCCTGCCTGGTGTTGCCCTCAACTAAATAAAGCTGAGCTTCAACCTTCTGCTCCAAATTACCATTTTGAAAAATGCAATAGGCTTTTCCGGCCTACTAAAGGTGTCTGTCTGTGTGCCCCTGCCTGGTGTTGTCCTCAACTAAATAAAGCTGAGCTTCAACCTTCCGGCTCTCATTAAGTGGTTTTAAAAAAAAAAATGGTGGTTAGGGCCTACTAACGGCTTCTGCCCCTCCCTGGTGTTGTCCTCAACTAAATAAAGCTGAGCTTCAACCTTCCGGCTCTCATTAAGTGGTTTAAAAAAAAAAAAATGGTGGTTAGGGCCTACTAACGGCTTCTGCCCCTCCCTTGTTTTGCCCTCAACTAAATAAAGCTGAGCTTCAACCTTCTGCTCCAAATTACCATTTTAAAAAATGCAATAGGCTTTTCCGGCCTACTAAAGGTGTCTGTCTGTGTGCCCCTGCCTGGTGTTGTCCTCAACAAAATAAAGCTGAGCTTCAACCTTCCGGCTCTCATTAAGTGGTTTTAAAAAAAAAAAATGGTGGTGAGGGCCTACTAACGGCTTCTGCCCCTCCCTGGTGTTGCCCTCAACTAAATAAAGCTGAGCTTCAACCTTCTGCTCCAAATTACCATTTTAAAAAATGCAATAGGCTTTTCCGGCCTACTAAAGGTGTCTGTCTGTGTGCCCCTGCCTGGTGTTGCCCTCAACTAAATAAAGCTGAGCTTCAACCTTCTGCTCCAAATTACCATTTTAAAAAATGCAATAGGCTTTTCCGGCCTACTAAAGGTGTCTGCCCCTCCCTGGTGTTGTCCTCAACTGAACAAAGCTGAGCTTCCACATTCTGGCTTTCGCCCTATACTATCAGATATTAAACTGCATTTGGCCTACTAGTGTGGTTAGGCCCTTGAAACAGTGTCTGCTGCTCTTGGGTTTGCTACTCCACTGAACAAAGCAATGCCGCCTGTTTAGTCCTGTTACCAATTTTGAACTGCATGTAGCCTACTTTATTCTTTGGCCCTATATCTGTTTCCTCCTCATCCTGCCCATTGCCCAGCCACTGCTAAATGAGTCTGCTGGTACATTGACCTAGACCACTACATTCCCCTTGTACTCTACACAGCCAGAATCTGTCCCTGCTGAAAGTAAGGTTCCCCTTCCCGCATGTTATACCACCTTACACAGGGACAAAGAGGAAGGTGCAGATGAAAGTGCAGGTTCCTTCATCAGGTGGGGGGGCATACTCGTTGGCGACGTCACTGGCACAGGGCCCCTCAGAGTACGCAAAAGTGTCACTGCTGGTGGGAGGCGCCCCCGCCATGCAAACACACCGCCGTACTTTGAGGGGCCCTGTGCCAGTGGCAATGCGAACGAGTGGGCCCCCCCCTGCTTGCTCAGGATCACAGCACTTGCAACTTTTAAATACTTACCTTTCCCTGCAACACCGCCGTGACGTAGTCCGCATTTCCTGGGCCCACGAAAAACTTGAGCCAGCCCTACTCCCCCCACAACTTTCCCCCAATTCCCTATGCCCAACTATTATTATACAGTTAATTAAGATTGGCAAGCTTCAGAAACAAGAATGGATGTTTTTGGCATTAAAATGGGCACTGTAGGTGTTTTCCTGGCCTCCACTCACTGCCGACTATGCTTCCCCATTGACTTGCATTGGGTTTCGTGTTTCGGTCGATCCCCGACTTTTAGCGATAATCGGCCGACTGCACTCGACTCGACTCTGGACAAAATCGGGTTTCCCAAAACCCTACTCGATCTTAAAAAAATGAAAGTCGCTCAACCCTACTGTACAGCCTAAATTTCTCCTGTCTGTGACCCTGATTTGCTCATTGTCATCCTTTTCTGTCATGGCATTTGTGGATTCAGGCACTGCCCTGAACTTAATGGACTTAGAATTCGCCAGGCGCTGTGGTTTTTCTTTGCAGCCTTTGCAGAGCCCTATTCCTTTGAGGGGTATTGATGCTACACCGTTGGCCAAGAATAAACCTCAGTATTGGACACAGCTGACTATGTGCATGGCTCCAGCACATCAGGAAGATTGCCGTTTTCTGGTGTTGCATAATTTACATGATGTTGTTGTACTGGGTTTTCCATGGTTACAAGTACACAATCCAGTGCTAGATTGGAAATCTATGTCTGTGACTAGTTGGGGTTGTCAAGCGGTACATAGTGACGTTCCTTTGATGTCAATTTCCTCTTCCCCTCTTCTGATGTTCCTGAAGTTTTGTCAGATTTCCAGGATTTATTTGATGAGCCCAAGTCCAGTTCCCTTCCTCCACATAGGGACTGTGATTGTGCTATTGACTTGATTCCTGGCTGTAAGTTCCCTAAGAGCCGACATTTCAATCTGTCTGTGCCAGAGCATGCCGCCATGCGGAGTTATGTTAAGGAGTCTTTGGAGAAGGGGCATATTCGGCCGTCTTCGTCACCATTGGGAGCGGGATTCTTTTTTGTTGCCAAGAAGGATGGCTCCTTGAGACCCTGTATTGATTATCGCCTTCTTAATAAGATCACGGTCAAATTCCAATACCCTTTACCTTTGCTTTCTGATTTGTTTGCTCGGATTAAGGGGGCTAGTTGGTTTACCAAGATTGACCTTCGAGGGGCATATAATCTTGTTTGTATTAAACAGGGTGACGAATGGAAAACTGCATTTAATACGCCCGAAGGCCATTTTGAATACCTTGTGATGCCTTTCGGGCTTTCTAATTTAGCTCCTTCTGTATTTCAGTCCTTTATGCATGATATTTTCCGCAATTATCTTGATAAATTCTTGAATGTGTATTTGGATGATATTTTGATTTTTTACGATGATTGGGAGTCTCATGTGAAGCAGGTCAGGATGGTATTCCAAATCCTTTGTGATAATGCCTTATTTGTGAAGGGGTCTAAGTGCCTATTTGGAGTTCAGAAGGTCTCTTTTTTGGGGTTTATTTTTTCTCCTTCGTCTATAGAAATGGATCCTGTTAAGGTCCAAGCTAGGGTTGAGCGACTTTCATTTTTTAAAGATCGAGTCGAGTCGAGTGCAGTCGGCCGATTATCGCTAAAAGTCGGGGATCGACCGAAACACGAAACCCAATGCAAGTCAATGGGGAAGCATAGTCGGCAGTGAGTGGAGGCCAGGAAAACACCTACAGTGCCCATTTTAATGCCAAAAACATCCATTCTTGTTTCTGAAGCTTGTCAATCTTAATTAACTTTATAATAATAGTTGTTCAATGGAACTTGGGGGTCATTTGGCAAAAGTTGTGGGGGGTAGGGCTGGTTCAAGGTTTTAGTGGGCCCAGGAATCGTGGACTACGTCACGGCGGTGGAGCAGGGAGAGGTAAGTATTTCAATGTTGCAAGTGCTGTGATCCTGAGCAAGCAGGGGGGCACACTTGTTCGCATTGGCACTGACACAGGGCCCCTCAAAGTACAGCGGTGTGTTTGCACGGCGGGGGCGCCTCCCACTAGCAGCGACACTTTTGCGTACTCTGAGGGGCCCTGTGCCAGTGACGTCGCCAACGAGTATGCCCCCCCACCTGATGAAGGAACCTGCACTTTCATCTGCACCTTCCTCTTTGTCCCTGTGTAAGGTAGTATAACATGAGGGAAGGGGAACCTTACTTTCAGCAGGGTCAGATTCTGGCTGTGTAGAGTGCAAGGGGAATGTAGTGGTCTAGGTCAATGTACCAGCAGACTCATCTAGCAGTGGCTGGGCAATGGGCAGGATGAGGAGGAAACAGATATAGGGCCAAAGAATAAAGTAGGCTAAATGCAGTTCAAAATTGGTAACAGGACTAAACAGGCGGCATTGCTTTGTTCAGTGGAGTAGCAAACCCAGGAGCAGCAGACACTGTTTTAAGGGCCCAAACACACTAATAGGCCAAATGCAGTTTAATATCTGATACTTTACGCCGAAAGCCAGAAGGTGGAAGCTCAGCTTTATTCAGTTGAGGACAAACACCAGGGAGGGGCAGACACCGTTAGTAGGCCGTAACCAAAGTTGAAGGCCAAATGCAGTTTAATATCTGATACTATAGGCCGAAAGCCAGAAGGTGGAAGCTCAGCTTTATTCAGTTGAGGGCAAACACCAGGGAGGGGCAGACACCGTTAGTAGGCCCTAACCACCAATTTTTAAAAACACAGCACTTAATGAGAGCCAGAAGGTTGAAGCTCAGCTTTATTCAGTTGAGGACAAACACCAGGGAGGGGCAGACACCGTTAGTAGGCCGTAACCAAAGTTGAAGGCCAAATGCAGTTTAATATCTGATACTATAGGCCGAAAGCCAGAAGGTGGAAGCTCCGATTTAGACAGTGGAGGACAATTTGAATTAGGGACTGCAGACAGGCTTAGTAGGCTGTCCCCTGTGGACCATGCATCCACCACATTAACCCATTGCGCCTTAATGGACACGTAATCTTCCGTGGCCATGCCTACAGGTCCATGCGTCTGTTGTCAGGTGCACCTTTGTACTCACAGATTGCCAGAGTGCATGGACAATGCGGTCTTTTACATGCTGGTGGAGGGTTGGGATGGCTTTTCTCGCAAAAGAAGTGTCGACTGGTTAGCTTGTAGCGTGGTACAGCGTAGTCCATCATGGCCTTATTAATAGTAAATAAAATATATAACTAGGCTCTATGAACTTTTAAATAGGTTCCAGGGGTACACGGGCAGCATTGGTGTGGTCAGTGGAGGAGTATTGCAAGTAGGGGCCGCAGACAGGCTATCAAAGGCCTAAAATAACAAACAATTGGCAGGCATGGCAGTTTTAAATCGGTTACATGGATACACAGGCAGGCAGCATTGTGGTCAGTGGAGGAGTATTGCAAGAAGTGTCTGACACAGTTAGTACTCCCAAAAAATAAATAAATGTTAATGTCTCGCAAAACAACTATAAATAAAAAAAAGGGTGGCATGCTAAGGTACAGGGGTGGGCTCATCTGCAGAGTTTATGACAAAGTAATTTGGCAGTAAATTAGTATTTACTGGTGTCAATATAGGACACTGACTCAGACTACTTTAACTATCATCATAGATGTCAACAAATTGGTATTGATTGTCAGTGCCAGGCATTGAATGATGTCAGCGCATAGACTAAACATTGGTGGAGCTGTGCGAGATAATTTGGCACGTGGTAGAGCACAGTTTGAGCTGGGGGGGGGAACTCTCTTGTGGCCGGCGGTACCGCCCCAGGGCCCCTCGTTACAACGGTGTGTCTGACGTTGGGTGCGCACCACCACCACCAGAGACACTACATTGTACTATGAGGGACCCAGTGGCAGTGCCGTCGACCAAAAGCGAGCACACCCACCTCTTCTGACAAACAGCACTGTAACTAACGGGTGCTTGCGCCAAGTGTCGAGAGTGAGACAACGGCCCCGTGGGGGGAGTTTTCCCATTGGGGGATGTGTAAACATGTCGTATGCTCGTCAAACAGCTGCTGCAAATTAAGAGATTTTAACACTCAGTAAGACCAGTCAACAAGCAAGACCTTTTTATAGGAAAGCTAGGTGTCAGCCGGGAAAGGTGGGGCAAAATAATTTGAAATCCAGGAGTGGTTCATTTTAATGAAGGTGAGATCATCCACATTTTGGGTAACCAGACGAGTCCTTTTTTCGGTTAATATTGAACCAGCAGCACTGAATACTCTTTCTGATAGCACACTAGCTGCTGGGCAAGCAAGCTCCTGCAACGCATATTCTGCCAATTCAGGCCAGGTGTCTAATTTGGATGCCCAGTAATCAAATGGGAATGACGGTTGAGGGAGAACATCAATAAGGGCTGAAAAATAGTTAGTAACCATACTGGACAAATGTTGTCTCCTGTCACTTTGAATAGATGCTGCAGTACCTGTCCTGTCTGCGGTCATTGCGAAATCACTCCACAACCTGGTCAGAAAACTCCTCTGTCCAACGCCACTTCTGATCTGTGCACCTCTAACACCTCTGCCCTGTAGCCCCCTGCAGCTCGTGTGAGAACCATCACCAGCGCTGTGTGCTGGGAATGCCTGAATCAAACGGTCTACAAGAGTAGCTTGTTTGGTTGCTAATATTTGTTCGAGGTTCTCATGTGGCATAATATTTTGCAATTTGCCTTTATAGCGAGGGTCAAGGATGCAGGCCAACCAGTAATCGTCATCGCTCATCATTTTAATAATGCGTGGGTCCTTTTTGAAGATACGTAAGGCATAATCCGCCATGTGGGCCAAAGTTCCAGTTGGCAAATCTGCGGTTGTGCTGGTTTGAGGGGCAGTTACAGGCAAATCTATGTCACTTGTCTCCCTTACAAAAACAGAACCCGGCCTTGCAACGCCACTAATTTCTGTTGGCCCAGGAGAAGCTTCCTCATTAAAAAAGTACTCATCCCCATCATCCTCCTCGTCCTCCTCCTCCTCTTCGCCCGCTACCGCGTCCTCTACATGGCCCTGACCAGACAATGACTGACTGTCATCAAGGCTTTCCTCTTCCTCGGCTGCAGACGCCTGCTCCTTTATGTGTGTCAAACTTTGCATCAGCAGACGCATTAGGGGGATGCTCATGCTTATTATTGCGTTGTCTGCACTAACCAGCCGTGTGCATTCCTCAAAACACTGAAGGACTTGACACAGGTCTTGTAGCTTCGACCACTGCTCACCTGACAACTCCATGTCTGCCATCCAACTGCCTGCCCGTGTATCCTCCCAAAAATACATAACAGCATGCCTCTGTTCGCACACTCTCTGAAGCATGTGCAGTGTGGAGTTCCACCTTGTTGCAACGTCGATGATTAGGCGATGCTGAGGAAGGTTCAAAGAACGCTGATAGTTCTGCATACGGCTGGAGTGTACAGGCGAACGGCGGATATGCGAGCAAAGTCTGCGCACTTTGAGGAGCAGGTCGGTTAACCCCGGATAACTTTTCAGGAAGCACTGCACCACCAGGTTTAAGGTGTGAGCCAGGCAAGGAATGTGTTTCAGTTGGGAAAGGGCTATGGCAGCCATGAAATTCCTTCTGTTATCACTCACCACCTTGCCTGCCTCAAGATGTACAGTGCCCAGCCATGACTGAGTTTCTTTCTGCAAGAACTCAGACAGAACTTCCGCGGTGTGTCTGTTGTCGCCCAAACACTTCATTGCCAATACAGCCTGCTGACGCTTGCCACTAGCTGTCCCATAATGGCACACCTGGTGTGCAACAGTGGCAGCTGCGGATGGAGTGGATGTGCGACTGCGGTCTGTGGACGAGCTCTCGCTTCTGCAGGAGGAGGAGGAAGAGGAGGAGGGGGGGCGAACGCCTACAGCCAACTCTTTCCTTGACCGTGGGCTAGGCAGAACTGTCCCAATATTGCTGTCCCCTGTGGAGCCTGCATCCACCACATTCACCCAGTGTGCCGTGATGGACACGTAACGTCCCTGGCCATGCCTACTGGTCCATGCATCTGTTGTCAGGTGCACCTTTGTAGTCACAGACTGTCTGAGTGCATGGACGATGCAGTCTTTAACATGCTGTTGGAGGGCTGGGATGGCTTTTCTAGAAAAGAAGTGCCGACTGGGTAGCTCGTAGCGTGGTACAGCGTAGTCCATCAGCGCTTTGAAAGCTTCGCTTTCAACTAACCGGTAGGGCATCATCTCTAATGAGATTAGTCTAGCAATGTGGGCGTTCAAACCCTGTGTACGCGGATGCCAGGATGAGTACTTCCTTTTCCTAACAAGAGTCTCATGTAGGGTGAGCTGGACTGGAGAGCTGGAGATCGTGGAACTAGCGGTGGTGCCGGTGGACATGGGTGAGTGAGAGAGGGTTGGAGATGGTATTCTTGCCGGTGCCCTACATGCAGTGTTTCCTACTACTAACCTGGTGATTCCCTGACTGCTTTGGCCTGGCGACGAAAGCTGCACAGATACTGCAGGTGGTGTGGGAAATGGTCAGCTTACAGGGAGGGAAGGGATGTAGCGTTGCTGACTAGCTTCATTGGCCGAGGGTGCTGCAACCTTTAGGGACGTTTGGTAGTTAGTCCAGGCTTGCAAATGCATGGTGGATAAATGTCTATGCATGCAACTTGTATTTAGACTTTTAAGATTCTGACCTCTGCTTAAGGTAGTTGAACATTTTTGACAGAGGACTTTGCGCTGATCATTTGGATGTTGTTTAAAAAAATGCCAGACTGCACTCTTTCTACTATCGGATACCTTTTCAGGCATTGCAGACTGAGCTTCTTTAACCGGATGGCCACGCTGTCCTCCAACTGGTTTTGGTTTTGCCACGCGTTTTTGGCCAGATACGGGCCCGGTAGATGGAACCTGTTGTGATGTTGATGCCTGCTGTGGCTCCTCCTCCTCCGCTTCAGAACTACTGCCGCCTGCACCCTGTTCCACCAATGGCTGCCAATCGGGGTCCACAACTGGGTCATTTATGACCTCCTCTTCTATGTTGTGTGCAACTTCGTCTGTGTCACCGTGTAAGCCGGTGGTATTGCGTTCGTGACGGAGCACCATAGTCTCCGCTGGTTTTGATTCTGCCTCAGTACACTGCGAGGGCAATGTTCTGGTCTGAGTCAAAGGAACAGCATAGTAATCTGGCTGTGGCTGTGCATCTGTGCACTCCATGTCCGATTCAACTTCTAATGGGCATAGCCTGTTAACTGTATCACTGTGTAACCCAGGAACGGTATGTGTAAAGAGCTCCATGGAGTAACCTGTTGTGTCGACTGACGCATCCTTCACTGTTGTTTTTAGTGACGGACACAAGGAAGCGACTTGTTCCTGACCGGGAGCATCCACTGACGATGCACTGCTCTGACATTTGGTACTTTCCGAGGAGGAGCCGAAAGAGTTAGAGGCAGAGTCAGCAATGAAAGCCAATACTTGTTCCTCCTGCTCCGGCTTCAAAAGTGGTTTTCCTACTCCCAGAAAAGAGAGCGTTCGAGGCCTTGTGTAGCCAGACAACGAACCTGGCTCAACAACTCGAGACTTAGGTGCTGTACTGCTTTTACCATGACCACCTGATGCTCCACCACCACTACCATCATTACCAGCTGACAATGACCGCCCACGGCCACGACCTCTTCCACTAGACTTCCTCATTGTTTGCAAAACGTAACCAAAGTAACGCTATTTGTTACTGTAAAACAACTTATAAGGTGAACTCAAACTTCTGTAGGATTTATATATACCTTTATAGGTGCCTGACACTGAAAGGAAAATCAGGCCCAATGTTACACACTAGGTTTTCTGTGCCCCAATAATTTGAGACAGATGGCACACACAGGACCAGCACTCAAGCAGAAATGCCAATCTTAATCTCCCAGTATTTTTTTTTTTTTTTCTGGGAGAATTTACCCTAAAAAAAAAAAATGGCCAAGTATTACACAGTGTTTTCGGTGCCACACAATGACAGACAGATGCCACACACAGCAATGGCACGGAGGCAGACTTGCCAATATTTATCTCCCACTAATTTTTTTTTGGGGAAAAGGGAGAATGTACCCCCCCCCCAAAAAAAATGGCCAAGTATTACACAGTGTTTTCGGTGGCACACAATGAGAGACAGATACCACACACAGCAATGGCACGGAGGCAGACTTGCCAATATTTATCTCCCTGCAGTTATCTCAGAAAAGTATGGCAGGCAGCTATAAAAAGGACTGCTGCACACAAAAGTGTGGACAAACACACAAGATAGCTGTGCAGAAAGGAAGGAAAAACAGGATTTGTGCTTTGAAAAAAGCAGTTGGTTTGCACAGCGGCGTACACACAGGCACAGCAATGCAGCTATCAGGGTCAGGGAGCCTTCTAGTGCAGCCCAATGAGCTACAGCGCTGAGGAAAAAAAAATGTAGCTTCCACTGTCCCTGCAATCAAAAGGTGGTGTTGGACAGTGGAAATCGCTACAGCACAAGCGGTTTGTAGCTTTATGTACTCTGCCTATCACTATCCCTGCTTCCGAAGAAGCTGCAGCAACCTCTCCCTATGCTCAGATCAGCAGCAGTAAGATGGCGGTCGGCGGGAACGCCCCTTTATAGCCCCTGTGACGCCGCAGAAAGCAAGCCAATCACTGCAATGCTCTTCTCTGAGATGGTGGGGACTGAGATCTATGTCATCACGCTGCCCACACTCTGCGTCCACCTTCATTGGCTGAGAAATGGCGCTTTTAGCGTCATTGAAACGCGACTTTGGCGCGAAAGTCGCGTACAGCATGGCAGACCGCACACAGGGATTGGCTCGGTTTCATGAGACGCCGACTTTGCCAAAAGTCGGCGACTTATGAAAATGAACGATCCGTTTCGCTCAACCCTAGTCCAAGCCATTCATGACTGGATTCAACCCACATCTGTGAAAAGCCTTCAGAAATTTTTGGGCTTTGCTAATTTTTATCGCCGTTTCATTGCCAACTTTTCCAGTGTGGTTAAGCCCCTGACCGATTTGACGAAGAAAGGCACTGATGTGACAAATTGGTCCTCTGCGGCTGTTGAGGCCTTTCAGGAGCTTAAACGCCAATTTACTTCTGCCCCTGTGTTGCGTCAGCCGGATGTTTCTCTTCCTCTTCAGGTTGAGGTTGACGCTTCTGAGATTGGAGCAGGGGCCGTTTTGTCACATAGGAATTCTGATGGTTCCTTGATGAAACCGTGTGCCTTCTTTTCCCGAAAGTTTTCGCCTGCGGAATGCAATTATGATGTCGGCAATCGGGAATTGTTGGCTATGAAGTGGGCATTTGAGGAGTGGCGACATTGGCTTGAGGGAGCCAAGCACCGCGTGGTGGTCTTGACCGATCATAAGAATCTGATTTACCTCGAGTCGGCCAAGCGGCTGAACCCTAGACAGGCTCGATGGTCCCTGTTTTTCTCCCGTTTCGATTTTGTGGTCTCATATCTTCCGGGATCTAAGAATGTTAAAGCAGATGCCCTCTCTAGGAGTTTTTGCCAGATTCTCCTGGAGTCCTTGAGCCGGTTGGCATTCTTAGGGAAGGGGTGATTCTTTCTGCCATCTCCCGATTTGCGGTGGGTGCTTCAGGAATTTCAGGCTGATAAGCCTGACCGCTGTCCTATGGGGAAGCTGTTTGTTCCTGATAGATGGACAAGTAAGGTAATTTCTGAGGTCCATTGTTCGGTGTTGGCCGGTCATCCTGGGATTTTCAGTTCCAGAGATTTGGTTGCTAGGTCCTTTTGGTGGCCTTCCTTGTCACAGGATGTGCGTTCTTTTGTGCAGTCCTGTGGGACTTATGCCCGGGCTAAGCCTTGCTGTTCCCGCGCCAGTGGGTTGCTTTCGCCTTTGCCTGTCCCTGAGAGGCCCTGGACGCATATTTCCATGGATTTTATTTCGGATCTTCCTGTGTCCCAGAAGATGTCTGTTATCTGGGTGGTTTGTGACCGGTTCTCTAAAATGGTCCATTTGGTACCTTTGCCTAAATTGCCTTCCTCCTCTGATTTGGTTCCATTGTTTTTTCAGCATGTGGTTCGTTTGCAAGGCATTCCGGAGAATATTGTGTCTGACAGAGGTTCCCAGTTTGTTTCCAGGTTTTGGCGGGCCTTTTGTGCTAGGATGGGTGTTGTGATTTAGACTTTTTGGCTCCCTCTTGTGGTCACTAGTGATATGATTCTGGGATTGTCTTTTTTCAGTTTGGCACTCACCTGGGCCGTTAGTCTAGGGGTGTTGCTATATTAACTTCCTGGATCCTTAGTCCAGTGCCTGGCATCGTTGTAATCAGATCCTTCTGTTTGCTCCAGTCTGCTGGTCCTGGTTCGTGCAAAATTAAGCTAAGTCCTGCTTCTTTGTTTTTTGGGTTATTCGCTTTGCTCCTATTTTTGTCCAGCTTGTACTAAATGTGATTTCTGACCTTGCTGGAAGCTCTAGGGGGCTGGTGTTCTCCCCCCGGCCGTTAGACGGTTCGGGGGTTCTTGAATATCCAGCATGGATATTTTAATAGGGTTTTTGCTGACCATATAAGTCATCTTACTATATTCTGCTATTAGCTAGTGGGCCTCTCTTTGCTAAATACCTAGCTCATTCTTATGTTTGTCTTTTCCTCTTACCTCACCGTTATTATTTGTTGGGGGCTTGTATCCAACTTTTGGGGTCTTTTCTCTGGAGGCAAGAAAGGTCTTTCTTTTCCCTTCTAGGGTTAGTTAGTTCTCCGGCTGGCGCGAGACGTCTAGAACCAACGTAGGCACGTTCCCCGGCTACTGTTAATTGTGGTGCTAGGATTAGATATATGGTCAGCCCAGTTACCACTGCCCTATGAGCTGGTTTTTTGTGTTTGCAGACTTGGTATTAAATTCTGAGACCCTCTGCCATTGGGGTCATAACAGATGGGCATTAATTTGTCTTTTTCTTCGGCGTTCCATCCTCAGACAAATGGCCAAACTGAGCGAACTAATCAAACCTTGGAGACCTATTTGAGATGCTTTGTGTCTGCTGATCAGGATGATTGGGTGGCTTTCTTGCCGTTGGCCGAGTTTGCCCTTAATAATAGGGCCAGTTCGGCTACTTTGGTTTCGCCTTTCTTTTGTAATTTTGGTTTCCATCCTCATTTTTCTTCAGGGCAGGTTGAGCCTTCTGATTGTCCTGGTGTGGATTTTGTGATGGACAGGTTACAGCAGATTTGGACTCATGTGGTAGACAATTTGACGTTGTCTCAGGAAAAGGCTCAACGTTTTGCTACCCGCCGTCAGTGTGTTGGTCCTCGGCTTCGGGTGGGGGATTTAGTCTGGTTATCTTCTCGTCATGTTCCTATGAAGGTTTCTTCCCCTAAGTTCAAGCCTCGGTTTATTGGTCCTTATAAGATTTCTGAGATTATCAATCCAGTGTCTTTTCGTTTGGCCCTTCCAGCCTCTTTTGCCATCCACAATGTTTTCCATAGATCTTTGTTGCGGAGATATGTGGTACCTGTTGTTCCCTCTGTTGATCCTCCTGCCCCGGTGTTGGTTGAGGGGGAGTTGGAATATGTGGTTGAGAAAATTTTGGATTCTCGTTTTTCGAGGCGGAGGCTTCAAGTATCTTGTCAAGTAGAAGGGTTATGGCCAGGATGATAATTCTTGGGTTGTTGCCTCCGTTGTCCATGCCGCCGATTTGGTTCGTGCTTTTCACTTGGCTCGTTCTGATAGGCCTGGGGGCTCTGGTGAGGGTTCGGTGACCCCTCCTCAAGGGGGGGTACTGTTGTGAATTCCGCTCTTGGGCTCCCTCCAGTGGTTGTAAGTGGCACTTTTGTGAGTTCTGCTCTTGGGCTCCCTCCTGTGGTTTTGAGTGGAATTGCTGCTTCTTGGATTTAGCATCAGCAGCTGCTTCCACTGATCGTCTTTCTGGCTCGGCTATTTTAGTCTGGCCTTATCCCTCACTCAATGCCAGTTGTCAATTGTTCCTGCTTGGAGTCACAGCTCTTTTGGATTTCTCTGACACTCTGACCAGTTCAGCAAAGATAAGTCCTTGCTTGTCCTTTTGCAGTCCACTTGTTGTGGACTTATTGTTCAGCACATTTTGTTTTTTCTCTTAGTCCAGCTTATCAGTATGGATCTATTCAGCTAAGCTGGAAGCTCTGGGCAGCAGATTTTGCCCTCCACACCTTTAGTCAGGTGTGGAGATTTTTACATTCTCTGCGGTGGACTTTTTCTAGTTTTTATTACTGACCGCACAGTGTTCTGTCCTGTACTATCTATCTAGCTAGAAGTGGCCTCCTTTGCTACATCTTGTTTCATTCTACATATGTAATTTCCCTCTCCACTCACAGTCATTATTTGTGGGGGGCTGTCCTATCCTTTGGGGATTTTCTCTGAGGCAAGATAGCTTTCCTGTTTCTACCTTTAGGGGTGGTTAGCTCTTAGGCTGTGACGAGGTGTCTAGGGAGTGACAGGAACATCCCACGGCTACTTCTAGTGTTGTGTTGAGATCAGGAACTGCGGTCAGTATAGTTACCACCTGCTTAGAGCTCGTCACATGTCGCTCCTAAATCACCAGACCATAACAGGAGGCTGCCGGTTACATCGGTAAGGTCCAGGGGCCGCCGGAGGGGTGAGTATATCCATATTTTTTATTTTAATTCTTTATTTTTTACATGAATATGGATCCCAGGGCCTGAAGGAGAGTTTCCTCTCCTTCACACCCTGGGAACCATCCAGGATACCTTCCGATACTTGTGTCCCATTGACTTGCATTGGTATCGGGTATCGGTATCGGCGATATCCGATATTTTTCGGATATCGGCCGATACCATCCGATACCGATACCTTTGAGTATCAGAAGGTATCGCTCAACACTACTGATGAATAGGGTTGAGCGAAACGGGTCGATCATTTTCAAAAGTCGCCGACTTTTGGCTAAGTCGGCGTCTCATGAAACCCGATCCGACCCCTGTGCTTGTCGGCCATGCGGTACGCGACTTTCGCGCCAAAGTCGCGTTTCAATGACGCGAAAAGCGCCATTTCTCAGCCAATGAAGGTGAACGCAGAGTGTGGGCAGCGTGATGACATAGATCCTGGTCCCCACCATCTTAGAGAAGGGCATTGCAGTGATTGGCTTGCTGTCTGCGGCGTCACAGGGGCTATAAAGGGGCGTTCCCGCCGACCGCCATCTTACTGCTGCTGATCTGAGCTTAGGGACAGGATGCTGCCGCTTCGTCAGAAGCAGGGAGAGCGTTAGGCAGGGTCCACTAACCACCAAACCGCTTGTGCTGCAGCGATTTGCACTGTCCAACACCACCTTTGGTGTGCAGGGACTGTGGAAGCTATTTTTTTTTTTTTTTCCCCTCAGCGCTGTAGCTCATTGGGCTGCCCTAGAAGGCTCCGTGATAGCTGTATTGCTGTGTGTACGCCACTGTGCAAACCAACTGCTTTTTTCAAAGCACATATCCTCTTGTTCCTTCCTTTCTGCACAGCTATCTTTTTTGTTTGTCCACACTTTTTATTTAATTTGTGCATCAGTCCACTCCTATTGCTGCCTGCCATACCTGGCTTAGATTACTGCAGGGAGATAGTAATTGTAGGACAGTCCCTGTTTTTTTTTTGTTTTTTTTGTGGGAGATTAAGATTGGCATTTCTGCTACAGTGCCATCCCTGTGTGTGCCATCTCTCACTGAGTGGGCCATAGAAAGCCTATTTATTTTTTCCGTGATTTGTGTTCTAAATTCTACCTCAACACAAAAACACTACATCAATCAGTGGGAGAAAAATATTGGCCTCAGTCAGGGCTTGTGTGTCACTGCTGTGTGTGCTATCTCTCATTCAGTGGGCTATAGCAAGCCTATTTATTTTTTTTATTTTTTTAATATTATTTGGTTTCTAAAGTCTCCCTGAAAAAAAAAAAAAAACCTAAAAAAACAGTGGGAGAGTAATATTGCCCTTTCAGCTTGTGTGCCAGTCTTGACTCCTGGGTGTGCCACCTCTCTCTCTCATTCAGTGGGCCATAGAAAGCCTATTTATTTATTTTTTTAAATATTATTGGGTTTCTAAAGTCTCCCTTAAAAAACAAAAAATACATAAAAAAACAGTGGGAGAGTAATATTGCCCTTTCAGCTTGTGTGCCAGTCTTGACTCCTGGGTGTGCCACCTCTCTCCCTCTCATTCAGTGGGCCATAGAAAGCCTATTTATTTTTTTTAAAAAAATATTATTGGGTTTCTAAAGTCTCCCTTAAAAAACAAAAAATACATAAAAAAACAGTGGGAGAGTAATATTGCCCTTTCAGCTTGTGTGCCAGTCTTGACTCCTGGGTGTGCCACCTCTCTCCCTCTCATTCAGTGGGCCATAGAAAGCCTATTTATTTATTTTTTTAAATATTATTGGGTTTCTAAAGTCTCCCTTAAAAAACAAAAAATACATAAAAAAACAGTGGGAGAGTAATATTGCCCTTTCAGCTTGTGTGCCAGTCTTGACTCCTGGGTGTGCCACCTCTCTCTCTCATTCAGTGGGCCATAGAAAGCCTTTTTTTTCTTTTTTTTTTTTAAATATTATTGGGTTTCTAAAGTCTCCCTTAAAAAACAAAAAATACATAAAAAAACAGTGGGAGAGTAATATTGCCCTTTCAGCTTGTGTGCCAGTCTTGACTCCTGGGTGTGCCACCTCTCTCTCTCATTCAGTGGGCCATAGAAAGGCTATTTTTTTTTTTTGTTTTTTTAATATTATTTGGTTTCTAAAGTCTCCCTGAAAAAAAAAAAAAAAACATAAAAAAACAGTGGGAGAGTAATATTGCCCTTTCAGCTTGTGTGCCAGTCTTGACTCCTGGGTGTGCCACCTCTCTCTCTCATTCAGTGGGCCATAGAAAGGCTATTTTTTTTTTTGGTTTTTTTAATATTATTTGGTTTCTAAAGTCTCCCTGAAAAAAAAAAAAAAAAACATAAAAAAACAGTGGGAGAGTAATATTGCCCTTTCAGCTTGTGTGCCAGTCTTGACTCCTGGGTGTGCCACCTCTCTCTCTCATTCAGTGGGCCATAGAAAGGCTATTTTTTTTTGGTTTTTTTAATATTATTTGGTTTCTAAAGTCTCCCTGAAAAAAAAAAAAAACATAAAAAAACAGTGGGAGAGTAATATTGCCCTTTCAGCTTGTGTGCCAGTCTTGACTCCTGGGTGTGCCACCTCTCTCCCTCTCATTCAGTGGGCCATAGAAAGCCTATTTATTTTTTTTTTAAATATTATTGGGTTTCTAAAGTCTCCCTTAAAAAACAAAAAATACATAAAAAAACAGTGGGAGAGTAATATTGCCCTTTCAGCTTGTGTGCCAGTCTTGACTCCTGGGTGTGCCACCTCTCTCCCTCTCATTCAGTGGGCCATAGAAAGCCTATTTATTTATTTTTTTAAATATTATTGGGTTTCTAAAGTCTCCCTTAAAAAACAAAAAATACATAAAAAAACAGTGGGAGAGTAATATTGCCCTTTCAGCTTGTGTGCCAGTCTTGACTCCTGGGTGTGCCACCTCTCTCTCTCATTCAGTGGGCCATAGAAAGCCTTTTTTTTTTTTTTTTTTTTAAATATTATTGGGTTTCTAAAGTCTCCCTTAAAAAACAAAAAATACATAAAAAAACAGTGGGAGAGTAATATTGCCCTTTCAGCTTGTGTGCCAGTCTTGACTCCTGGGTGTGCCACCTCTCTCTCTCATTCAGTGGGCCATAGAAAGGCTATTTTTTTTTTTGGTTTTTTTAATATTATTTGGTTTCTAAAGTCTCCCTGAAAAAAAAAAAAAACATAAAAAAACAGTGGGAGAGTAATATTGCCCTTTCAGCTTGTGTGCCAGTCTTGACTCCTGGGTGTGCCACCTCTCTCTCTCATTCAGTGGGCCATAGAAAGGCTATTTTTTTTTTTTTTTTTTTTTTTTAATATTATTTGGTTTCTAAAGTCTCCCTGAAAAAAAAAAAAAAACATAAAAAAACAGTGGGAGAGTAATATTGCCCTTTCAGCTTGTGTGCCAGTCTTGACTCCTGGGTGTGCCACCTCTCTCCCTCTCATTCAGTGGGCCATAGAAAGCCTATTTATTTTTTTAAAAAAATATTATTGGGTTTCTAAAGTCTCCCTTAAAAAACAAAAAATACATAAAAAAACAGTGGGAGAGTAATATTGCCCTTTCAGCTTGTGTGCCAGTCTTGACTCCTGGGTGTGCCACCTCTCTCCCTCTCATTCAGTGGGCCATAGAAAGCCTATTTATTATTTTTTTAAAATATTATTGGGTTTCTAAAGTCTCCCTTAAAAAACAAAAAATACATAAAAAAACAGTGGGAGAGTAATATTGCCCTTTCAGCTTGTGTGCCAGTCTTGACTCCTGGGTGTGCCACCTCTCTCCCTCTCATTCAGTGGGCCATAGAAAGCCTATTTTTTTTTTTTTTTAAATATTATTGGGTTTCTAAAGTCTCCCTTAAAAAACAAAAAATACATAAAAAAACAGTGGGAGAGTAATATTGCCCTTTCAGCTTGTGTGCCAGTCTTGACTCCTGGGTGTGCCACCTCTCTCCCTCTCATTCAGTGGGCCATAGAAAGCCTATTTATTTTTTTTTTAAATATTATTGGGTTTCTAAAGTCTCCCTTAAAAAACAAAAAATACATAAAAAAACAGTGGGAGAGTAATATTGCCCTTTCAGCTTGTGTGCCAGTCTTGACTCCTGGGTGTGCCACCTCTCTCTCATTCAGTGGGCCATAGAAAGCATTTTTTTTTTCCTTGATTTGTGTTCTAAAATCTACCTCAACACAAAAACACTACATCAATCAGTGGGAGAAAAATATTGGCCTCAGTCAGGGCTTGTGTGCCACTGCTGTGTGTGCTATCTCTCATTCAGTGGGCTATAGAAAGCCTATTTATTTATTTATTTTTTTTCTTATTTTTTGGTTTCTAAAGTCTCCCTGAAAAAAAAAATAAATAAATAAAAAAACAGTGGGAGAGTAATATTGCCCTTTCAGCTTGTGTGCCAGTCTTGACTCCTGGGTGTGCCACCTCTCTCCCTCTCATTCAGTGGGCCATAGAAAGCCTATTTATTTTTTTTTTTTAAATATTATTGGGTTTCTAAAGTCTCCCTTAAAAAACAAAAAATACATAAAAAAACAGTGGGAGAGTAATATTGCCCTTTCAGCTTGTGTGCCAGTCTTGACTCCTGGGTGTGCCACCTCTCTCTCATTCAGTGGGCCATAGAAAGCATTTTTTTTTTTTCCTTGATTTGTGTTCTAAAATCTACCTCAACACAAAAACACTACATCAATCAGTGGGAGAAAAATATTGGCCTCAGTCAGGGCTTGTGTGTCACTGCTGTGTGTGCTATCTCTCATTCAGTGGGCTATAGCAAGCCTATTTATTTTTTTTATTTTTTTAATATTATTTGGTTTCTAAAGTCTCCCTGAAAAAAAAAAAAATACCTAAAAAAACAGTGGGAGAGTAATATTGCCCTTTCAGCTTGTGTGCCAGTCTTGACTCCTGGGTGTGCCACCTCTCTCTCTCATTCAGTGGGCCATAGAAAGCCTATTTATTTATTTTTTTAAATATTATTGGGTTTCTAAAGTCTCCCTTAAAAAACAAAAAATACATAAAAAAACAGTGGGAGAGTAATATTGCCCTTTCAGCTTGTGTGCCAGTCTTGACTCCTGGGTGTGCCACCTCTCTCCCTCTCATTCAGTGGGCCATAGAAAGCCTATTTATTTTTTTTTAAAAAATATTATTGGGTTTCTAAAGTCTCCCTTAAAAAACAAAAAATACATAAAAAAACAGTGGGAGAGTAATATTGCCCTTTCAGCTTGTGTGCCAGTCTTGACTCCTGGGTGTGCCACCTCTCTCCCTCTCATTCAGTGGGCCATAGAAAGCCTATTTATTTATTTTTTTAAATATTATTGGGTTTCTAAAGTCTCCCTTAAAAAACAAAAAATACATAAAAAAACAGTGGGAGAGTAATATTGCCCTTTCAGCTTGTGTGCCAGTCTTGACTCCTGGGTGTGCCACCTCTCTCTCTCATTCAGTGGGCCATAGAAAGCCTTTTTTTTCTTTTTTTTTTTTAAATATTATTGGGTTTCTAAAGTCTCCCTTAAAAAACAAAAAATACATAAAAAAACAGTGGGAGAGTAATATTGCCCTTTCAGCTTGTGTGCCAGTCTTGACTCCTGGGTGTGCCACCTCTCTCTCTCATTCAGTGGGCCATAGAAAGGCTATTTTTTTTTTTTGTTTTTTTAATATTATTTGGTTTCTAAAGTCTCCCTGAAAAAAACAAAAAATACATAAAAAAACAGTGGGAGAGTAATATTGCCCTTTCAGCTTGTGTGCCAGTCTTGACTCCTGGGTGTGCCACCTCTCTCTCTCATTCAGTGGGCCATAGAAAGCCTTTTTTTTCTTTTTTTTTTTTAAATATTATTGGGTTTCTAAAGTCTCCCTTAAAAAACAAAAAATACATAAAAAAACAGTGGGAGAGTAATATTGCCCTTTCAGCTTGTGTGCCAGTCTTGACTCCTGGGTGTGCCACCTCTCTCTCTCATTCAGTGGGCCATAGAAAGGCTATTTTTTTTTTTTGTTTTTTTAATATTATTTGGTTTCTAAAGTCTCCCTGAAAAAAAAAAAAAAAAACATAAAAAAACAGTGGGAGAGTAATATTGCCCTTTCAGCTTGTGTGCCAGTCTTGACTCCTGGGTGTGCCACCTCTCTCTCTCATTCAGTGGGCCATAGAAAGGCTATTTTTTTTTTGTTTTTTTTAATATTATTTGGTTTCTAAAGTCTCCCTGAAAAAAAAAAAAAAAAACATAAAAAAACAGTGGGAGAGTAATATTGCCCTTTCAGCTTGTGTGCCAGTCTTGACTCCTGGGTGTGCCACCTCTCTCTCTCATTCAGTGGGCCATAGAAAGGCTATTTTTTTTTGGTTTTTTTAATATTATTTGGTTTCTAAAGTCTCCCTGAAAAAAAAAAAAACCATAAAAAAACAGTGGGAGAGTAATATTGCCCTTTCAGCTTGTGTGCCAGTCTTGACTCCTGGGTGTGCCACCTCTCTCCCTCTCATTCAGTGGGCCATAGAAAGCCTATTTATTTTTTTAAAAAATATTATTGGGTTTCTAAAGTCTCCCTTAAAAAACAAAAAATACATAAAAAAACAGTGGGAGAGTAATATTGCCCTTTCAGCTTGTGTGCCAGTCTTGACTCCTGGGTGTGCCACCTCTCTCCCTCTCATTCAGTGGGCCATAGAAAGCCTATTTATTTATTTTTTTAAATATTATTGGGTTTCTAAAGTCTCCCTTTAAAAACAAAAAATACATAAAAAAACAGTGGGAGAGTAATATTGCCCTTTCAGCTTGTGTGCCAGTCTTGACTCCTGGGTGTGCCACCTCTCTCTCTCATTCAGTGGGCCATAGAAAGCCTTTTTTTTTTTTTTTTTTTAAATATTATTGGGTTTCTAAAGTCTCCCTTAAAAAACAAAAAATACATAAAAAAACAGTGGGAGAGTAATATTGCCCTTTCAGCTTGTGTGCCAGTCTTGACTCCTGGGTGTGCCACCTCTCTCTCTCATTCAGTGGGCCATAGAAAGGCTATTTTTTTTTTGGTTTTTTTAATATTATTTGGTTTCTAAAGTCTCCCTGAAAAAAAAAAAAAACATAAAAAAACAGTGGGAGAGTAATATTGCCCTTTCAGCTTGTGTGCCAGTCTTGACTCCTGGGTGTGCCACCTCTCTCTCTCATTCAGTGGGCCATAGAAAGGCTATTTTTTTTTTTTTTTTTTTTTTTTAATATTATTTGGTTTCTAAAGTCTCCCTGAAAAAAAAAAAAAAACATAAAAAAACAGTGGGAGAGTAATATTGCCCTTTCAGCTTGTGTGCCAGTCTTGACTCCTGGGTGTGCCACCTCTCTCCCTCTCATTCAGTGGGCCATAGAAAGCCTATTTATTTTTTTAAAAAAATATTATTGGGTTTCTAAAGTCTCCCTTAAAAAACAAAAAATACATAAAAAAACAGTGGGAGAGTAATATTGCCCTTTCAGCTTGTGTGCCAGTCTTGACTCCTGGGTGTGCCACCTCTCTCCCTCTCATTCAGTGGGCCATAGAAAGCCTATTTATTTTTTTTTTAAAATATTATTGGGTTTCTAAAGTCTCCCTTAAAAAACAAAAAATACATAAAAAAACTGTGGGAGAGTAATATTGCCCTTTCAGCTTGTGTGCCAGTCTTGACTCCTGGGTGTGCCACCTCTCTCCCTCTCATTCAGTGGGCCATAGAAAGCCTATTTTTTTTTTTTTTTAAATATTATTGGGTTTCTAAAGTCTCCCTTAAAAAACAAAAAATACATAAAAAAACAGTGGGAGAGTAATATTGCCCTTTCAGCTTGTGTGCCAGTCTTGACTCCTGGGTGTGCCACCTCTCTCCCTCTCATTCAGTGGGCCATAGAAAGCCTATTTATTTTTTTTTTTAAATATTATTGGGTTTCTAAAGTCTCCCTTAAAAAACAAAAAATACATAAAAAAACAGTGGGAGAGTAATATTGCCCTTTCAGCTTGTGTGCCAGTCTTGACTCCTGGGTGTGCCACCTCTCTCTCATTCAGTGGGCCATAGAAAGCATTTTTTTTTTTTTCCTTGATTTGTGTTCTAAAATCTACCTCAACACAAAAACACTACATCAATCAGTGGGAGAAAAATATTGGCCTCAGTCAGGGCTTGTGTGCCACTGCTGTGTGTGCTATCTCTCATTCAGTGGGCTATAGAAAGCCTATTTATTTATTTTTTTTTTCTTATTTTTTGGTTTCTAAAGTCTCCCTCAAAAAAAAATAAATAAATAAAAAAACAGTGGGAGAGTAATATTGCCCTTTCAGCTTGTGTGCCAGTCTTGACTCCTGGGTGTGCCACCTCTCTCCCTCTCATTCAGTGGGCCATAGAAAGCCTATTTTTTTTTTTTTTTTTAAATATTATTGGGTTTCTAAAGTCTCCCTTAAAAAACAAAAAATACATAAAAAAACAGTGGGAGAGTAATATTGCCCTTTCAGCTTGTGTGCCAGTCTTGACTCCTGGGTGTGCCACCTCTCTCCCTCTCATTCAGTGGGCCATAGAAAGCCTATTTATTTTTTTTTTTAAATATTATTGGGTTTCTAAAGTCTCCCTTAAAAAACAAAAAATACATAAAAAAACAGTGGGAGAGTAATATTGCCCTTTCAGCTTGTGTGCCAGTCTTGACTCCTGGGTGTGCCACCTCTCTCTCATTCAGTGGGCCATAGAAAGCATTTTTTTTTTTTCCTTGATTTGTGTTCTAAAATCTACCTCAACACAAAAACACTACATCAATCAGTGGGAGAAAAATATTGGCCTCAGTCAGGGCTTGTGTGTCACTGCTGTGTGTGCTATCTCTCATTCAGTGGGCTATAGCAAGCCTATTTATTTTTTTTATTTTTTTAATATTATTTGGTTTCTAAAGTCTCCCTGAAAAAAAAAAAAATACCTAAAAAAACAGTGGGAGAGTAATATTGCCCTTTCAGCTTGTGTGCCAGTCTTGACTCCTGGGTGTGCCACCTCTCTCTCTCATTCAGTGGGCCATAGAAAGCCTATTTATTTATTTTTTTAAATATTATTGGGTTTCTAAAGTCTCCCTTAAAAAACAAAAAATACATAAAAAAACAGTGGGAGAGTAATATTGCCCTTTCAGCTTGTGTGCCAGTCTTGACTCCTGGGTGTGCCACCTCTCTCCCTCTCATTCAGTGGGCCATAGAAAGCCTATTTATTTTTTTTTAAAAAATATTATTGGGTTTCTAAAGTCTCCCTTAAAAAACAAAAAATACATAAAAAAACAGTGGGAGAGTAATATTGCCCTTTCAGCTTGTGTGCCAGTCTTGACTCCTGGGTGTGCCACCTCTCTCTCTCATTCAGTGGGCCATAGAAAGCCTTTTTTTTCTTTTTTTTTTTTAAATATTATTGGGTTTCTAAAGTCTCCCTTAAAAAACAAAAAATACATAAAAAAACAGTGGGAGAGTAATATTGCCCTTTCAGCTTGTGTGCCAGTCTTGACTCCTGGGTGTGCCACCTCTCTCTCTCATTCAGTGGGCCATAGAAAGCCTTTTTTTTCTTTTTTTTTTTTAAATATTATTGGGTTTCTAAAGTCTCCCTTAAAAAACAAAAAATACATAAAAAAACAGTGGGAGAGTAATATTGCCCTTTCAGCTTGTGTGCCAGTCTTGACTCCTGGGTGTGCCACCTCTCTCTCTCATTCAGTGGGCCATAGAAAGGCTATTTTTTTTTTTGTTTTTTTAATATTATTTGGTTTCTAAAGTCTCCCTGAAAAAAAAAAAAAAAACATAAAAAAACAGTGGGAGAGTAATATTGCCCTTTCAGCTTGTGTGCCAGTCTTGACTCCTGGGTGTGCCACCTCTCTCTCTCATTCAGTGGGCCATAGAAAGGCTATTTTTTTTTTTGGTTTTTTTAATATTATTTGGTTTCTAAAGTCTCCCTGAAAAAAAAAAAAAAAAACATAAAAAAACAGTGGGAGAGTAATATTGCCCTTTCAGCTTGTGTGCCAGTCTTGACTCCTGGGTGTGCCACCTCTCTCTCTCATTCAGTGGGCCATAGAAAGGCTATTTTTTTTTTGGTTTTTTTAATATTATTTGGTTTCTAAAGTCTCCCTGAAAAAAAAAAAAAACATAAAAAAACAGTGGGAGAGTAATATTGCCCTTTCAGCTTGTGTGCCAGTCTTGACTCCTGGGTGTGCCACCTCTCTCCCTCTCATTCAGTGGGCCATAGAAAGCCTATTTATTTTTTTAAAAAATATTATTGGGTTTCTAAAGTCTCCCTTAAAAAACAAAAAATACATAAAAAAACAGTGGGAGAGTAATATTGCCCTTTCAGCTTGTGTGCCAGTCTTGACTCCTGGGTGTGCCACCTCTCTCCCTCTCATTCAGTGGGCCATAGAAAGCCTATTTATTTATTTTTTTAAATATTATTGGGTTTCTAAAGTCTCCCTTAAAAAACAAAAAATACATAAAAAAACAGTGGGAGAGTAATATTGCCCTTTCAGCTTGTGTGCCAGTCTTGACTCCTGGGTGTGCCACCTCTCTCTCTCATTCAGTGGGCCATAGAAAGCCTTTTTTTTTTTTTTTTTTTAAATATTATTGGGTTTCTAAAGTCTCCCTTAAAAAACAAAAAATACATAAAAAAACAGTGGGAGAGTAATATTGCCCTTTCAGCTTGTGTGCCAGTCTTGACTCCTGGGTGTGCCACCTCTCTCTCTCATTCAGTGGGCCATAGAAAGGCTATTTTTTTTTTTGGTTTTTTTAATATTATTTGGTTTCTAAAGTCTCCCTGAAAAAAAAAAAAAACATAAAAAAACAGTGGGAGAGTAATATTGCCCTTTCAGCTTGTGTGCCAGTCTTGACTCCTGGGTGTGCCACCTCTCTCTCTCATTCAGTGGGCCATAGAAAGGCTATTTTTTTTTTTTTTTTTTTTAATATTATTTGGTTTCTAAAGTCTCCCTGAAAAAAAAAAAAAAACATAAAAAAACAGTGGGAGAGTAATATTGCCCTTTCAGCTTGTGTGCCAGTCTTGACTCCTGGGTGTGCCACCTCTCTCCCTCTCATTCAGTGGGCCATAGAAAGCCTATTTATTTTTTTAAAAAAATATTATTGGGTTTCTAAAGTCTCCCTTAAAAAACAAAAAATACATAAAAAAACAGTGGGAGAGTAATATTGCCCTTTCAGCTTGTGTGCCAGTCTTGACTCCTGGGTGTGCCACCTCTCTCCCTCTCATTCAGTGGGCCATAGAAAGCCTATTTATTTTTTTTTTTAAATATTATTGGGTTTCTAAAGTCTCCCTTAAAAAACAAAAAATACATAAAAAAACAGTGGGAGAGTAATATTGCCCTTTCAGCTTGTGTGCCAGTCTTGACTCCTGGGTGTGCCACCTCTCTCCCTCTCATTCAGTGGGCCATAGAAAGCCTATTTTTATTTTTTTTTTAAATATTATTGGGTTTCTAAAGTCTCCCTTAAAAAACAAAAAATACATAAAAAAACAGTGGGAGAGTAATATTGCCCTTTCAGCTTGTGTGCCAGTCTTGACTCCTGGGTGTGCCACCTCTCTCCCTCTCATTCAGTGGGCCATAGAAAGCCTATTTATTTTTTTTTTTTAAATATTATTGGGTTTCTAAAGTCTCCCTTAAAAAACAAAAAATACATAAAAAAACAGTGGGAGAGTAATATTGCCCTTTCAGCTTGTGTGCCAGTCTTGACTCCTGGGTGTGCCACCTCTCTCTCATTCAGTGGGCCATAGAAAGCATTTTTTTTTTTTTCCTTGATTTGTGTTCTAAAATCTACCTCAACACAAAAACACTACATCAATCAGTGGGAGAAAAATATTGGCCTCAGTCAGGGCTTGTGTGCCACTGCTGTGTGTGCTATCTCTCATTCAGTGGGCTGTAGAAAGCCTATTTATTTATTTATTTTTTTTCTTATTATTTGGTTTCTAAAGTCTCCCTGAAAAAAAAAAAAAATACATAAAAAAACAGTGGGAGAGTAATATTGCCCTTTCAGCTTGTGTGCCAGTCTTGACTCCTGGGTGTGCCACCTCTCTCTCTCATTCAGTGGGCCATAGAAAGGCTATTTTTTTTTTTGGTTTTTTTAATATTATTTGGTTTCTAAAGTCTCCCTGAAAAAAAAAGAAAAAACGTAAAAAAACAGTGGGAGAGTAATATTGCCCTTTCAGCTTGTGCGCCAGTCTTGACTCCTGGGTGTGCCACCTCTCTCTCTCTAATTGTGGGCCATAGAAAGCCTTTTTTTTTTTTTTTTTTTTAATATTATTTGGTTTCTAAAGTCTCCCTGAGAAAAAAAAAAAAATAAATTAGGTGGGAGATTAATATTGACATTAGTGCTTGAGTGACAGTCCTGCGTGTGTGTCATCTCTGTGATTTTGTGCCACAGAAAACAGAGTGTGTAACATTGTGCCTGATTTTCCTTGTGGTCTCACCAACCTGTTAAGGGATATTGAAATCATACTGAAGTTATAGCTCACCGTGTAAGTTGTTTGACAGCAACAAATAAAGTTACTTTGGTTAAGATTTTAAAACAATGAGGAAGTCTGGTGCAAGAGGTCGTCGTGGGCGTTCATTGTCAGCTGGTAATGATGGTAGTGGTAGTGGAGCATCAGGTGGTCGTGGGGATAAAAATATTCCACCTAAGTCTGGAGCTGTGGAGCCAGTTTCGTCGTCAGGCTACACAAGGCCTCGAACGCTCTCTTTTCTGGGAGTAGGAAAACCGCTTTTAAAGGCGGAGCAGCAACAGCAAGTTTTGGCTTACATTGCAGACTCAGCCTCTAGCTCTTTTGCCTCCTCTTCCGAAACTGGTAAATGTAAAAGCAGCGCGTCGCTTGTGGATGTTCACGGTCAGGGACAAGTCGCTTCCTTGTCCTCCTCAGCAAAAACTACAACAAGAGAGAAGGATGCAGCAGGCGACACAACGGGTCACTCCATGGAGCTCTTTACACATACCGTCCCTGGCTTAGAAAGTGAAACATTTAACAGGCCATGCCCATTACAAGTATATTCTGACATGGAGTGCACTGATGCACAGCCACAGCCAGAGTACTATGCTGCTCCTTTGACTCAGACCACCACATTGCCCTCTCAGGGTACAGATCCACAATCAGACCCTGATGAGACTATGTTGCCCCGCCACGAACGCTATACCACCGACCGACACAGTGACAGACGAAGTTGCACACGAGCTCGAAGAGGAGGTAATAGATGACCCAGTTATTGACCCCGATTGCCAGCCATTGGGGGAACAGGGTGCAGGCGGCAGTAGTTCAGAAGCGGAGGTGGAGGAGGGGCCGCAGCAGGCATCAACATCGCAACAGGTTCCATCTGCCGGGCCCGTATCTGGCCCAAAACGCGTGTCAAAGCCAAAACCTGTTGGAGCACAGCGTTGCCATCCGGTTAAAGCTTAGTCTGCAATCCCTGAAAAGGGATCCGAGTCTAGGAAGAGTGCAGTCTGGCATTTTTTTAAACAACATCCAACTGATCAGCGCAAAGTCATCTGTCAAAAATGTTCAACTAGCTTAAGCAGAGGTCAGAATCTGAAAAGTCTAAATACTAGTTGCATGCATAGACACTTAACCACCATGCATTTTCAAGCCTGGACTAACTACCAAACGTCCCTCAAGGTTGTAGCACCCTCGGCCAATGAAGCTAGTCAGCAACGCAACATCCCTTCCGTCACTGTAAGGCCACCATTTTCTGCACCACCGGCAGTATCTGTGCAGGTTTCTTTGCCAGCCAAAAGCAGTCAGGGTCAGGGAACCACCAGTTTTGTAGGAGGAAATATTGCATCTAGGGCACCGGCGGAAACAATACCGTCTCCAACCGTCTCTCAGTCTGCCATGTACACCGGCACACCCGAAAGTTCCACGATCTCCAGCTCTCCAGTCCAGCTCACCCTACATGAGACTCTGGTTAGAAAAAGGAAGTACTTATCCTCACATCCGCGTACACAGGGTTTTAACGCCCACATAGCTAGACTAATCTCGTTAGAGATGATGCCCTACCGGTTAGTTGAAAGCGAAGCTTTCAAAGCCCTGATGGAGTACGCTGAACCACGATACGAGCTACCCAGTCGACACTTTTTTTCCAGAAAAGCCATCCCAGCCCTGCACCAGCATGTTAAACAGCGCATCGTCCATGCACTCAGGCAATCTGTGAGTACAAAGGTGCACCTGACTACAGATGCATGGACCAGTAGGCATGGCCAGGGACGTTATGTGTCCATCACGGCACACTGGGTGAATGTGGTGGATGCAGGGTCCACAGGCGACATCAATTTAGGGACAGTTGTGCCTAGCCCACGGTCTAGGAAACAGTTGGCTGTAGGCGTTCGCACCCCCTCCTCCTCCTCCTCCTCGTCCTCCTGCAGAAGCTACAGCTCTTCCACAGAACGCAGTCTGCCAACCACTCCATCGGCAGATGACACTGTTGCACACCAGTTGTCCCATTATGGGCCAGCTACTGCCAAGCGTCAGCAGGCTGTATTGGCTATGAATTGCTTGGGCGACAACAGACACACCGCGGAAGTTCTGTCCGAGTTCTTGCAACAAGAAACGCAGTCGTGGCTGGGCACAGTAGATCTTGAGGCAGGCAAGGTAGTGAGTGATAACGGAAGGAATTTCATGGCTGCCATCTCCCTTTCCCAACTGAAACACATTCCTTGCCTGGCTCACACCTTAAACCTGGTGGTGCAGTGCTTATTGAAAACTTATCCTGGGTTCTCCGACCTGCTCCTCAAAGTGCGTGCACTTTGCTCACATATCCGACGTTCGCCTGTACACGCCAGCCGTATGCAGACCTATCAGCGGTCTTTGAACCTTCCCCAGCATCGCCTAATCATAGACGTTGCAACAAGGTGGAACTCAACACTGCACATGCTTCAGAGACTGTGCGAACAGAGGCGTACTGTTATTTATATGTGGGAGGATACACGGGCAGGCAGTAGGATGGCAGACATGGAGTTGTCAGGTGTGCAGTGGTCTAAGATACAAGACATGTGTCAAGTCCTTCAGTGTTTTGAGGAATGCACACGGCTGGTTAGTGCAGACAACGCCGTAATAAGCATGAGCATCCCCCTAATGCGTCTGCTGATGCAAAGTTTGACGCACATAAAGGAGCAGGCGTCTGCACCAGAGGAAGAGGAAAGCCTTGATGACAGTCAGCCATTGTCTGGTCAGGGCAGTGTACAGGACGAGGTAGCGGGCGAAGAGGAGGTGGAGGACGAGGAGGATGATGGGGATGAGTATATTTTTAATGCCGAACCTTTCCCGGGGGCACAGGAAATTGGTTGCGTGTCACGGCCGGGTTCTGGTTTTTTGAGGGACACAAGTGACGTAGATTTGCCTGCAACTGCCCCTCAACCAATCACAACCGGAGATTTGACAACTGGAACTTTGGCCCACATGGCGGATTATGCCTTACGTATCCTAAAAAGGGACACACGCATTACGAAAATGATGAACGATGACGATTACTGGTTGGCCTGCCTCCTTGATCCACGCTATAAAGGCAAATTGCAAAATATTATGCCACATGAGAACTTGGAACTAATATTAGCAACCAAACAATCAACTCTTGTTGACCGTTTGCTTCAGGCATTCCCAGCACACAGCGCACGTGATCGTTCTCACACGAGCTCCAGGGGGCAGCAGACTAGGAGTGTTAGGGGTGCACACATCAGAAGTGGCGTTGGACAGAGGGGTTTTCTGACCAGGTTGTGGAGTGATTTTGCTATGACCGCAGACAGGACAGGTACTGCTGCATCAATTGAAAGTGACAAGAGACAACATTTGTCCAGTATGGTTACTAACTATTTTTCATCCCTTATCGATGTTCTCCCTCAACCGTCATTCCCATTTGATTACTGGGCCTCCAATTTAGACACCTGGCCAGAATTGGCAGAATATGCATTGCAGGAGCTTGCTTGCCCGGCAGCAAGTGTCCTATCAGAAAGAGTATTCAGTGCTGCAGGTTCAATATTAACCGAAAAAAGGACTCGTCTGGCTACCCAAAATGTTGACGATCTAACATTCATTAAAATGAACCACAACTGGATTTCGAAATCTTTTGCCCCACCTTGCCCGGCCGACACCTAGCTTTCCTATGAAAGGCTCTTGCCTGTGAATTACTTTTCTAATGTCTAATTTGCTGCAGCTGATTGTACAGCATACGACATGTTTACACCTCCCTAAATGGCCAAACTCCCCACACGAGGCCGTGGTATCGCGACTTGGCGCAAGCACCCGTGAGACTGCTGTTTGTCTGAAGAGGTGGGTGTGCTCGCTTTTGGTTGACGGCATTGCTACTGGGTCCCTCATAGTACAATGTAGTGTCTCTGGCGGTGGTGGTGCGCACCCAACGTCAGACACACCGTTGTAACATGAGGGGCCCTGGGGCGGTCCCGCCGGCCTCTAGAGAGTTCCCCCCTACCCCAGCTCAAAATGTGCTCTACCACATGCAAAATTATGTCGCACAGCTCCACCAATCTTTAGTCTATTCGCTGACATCATTCAATGTCTGGCACTGACAATACAAATTTGTAGACATCTATGATGCAACTTAAAGTAGTCTGTGTCTGTGTCCTATATTGGCACCATTAAATAGTTACTGCCAAATTACTATGTCAGAAACTCAGCAGATGAGCCCACCCCTGTACCTAAGTATGCCACCTTTTTTTTTGTTTTGGTTGTTTTGCGAGACATTAACATCTATTTATATTTTGGGAGTACTGGGACAGACACTCCTTGCACTACTCCTCCACTCACCACCAAGCTGCCCGTGTATCCATGTAACCGCTGTAAAACTGCCATGAGCCTATTGTTTGTTATTTTAGGCCTTTGAAGCCTGTCTGCGGTCCCTCCTTCCACTAGTCCTCCACTGGCCAGACCACTGCTGCCCGTGTACCCCTGGAACCAATTATAAAGTGCCTACAGCCAGCCCATTTTTTTATGTTAGGCCTTTGAAGCCTGTCTGCGGTCCCTCCTTCCACTAGTCCTCCACTGGCCAGACCACTGCTGCCCGTGTACCCCTGGAACCAATTATAAAGTGCCTACAGCCAGCCCATTTTTTTATGTTAGGCCTTTGAAGCCTGTCTGCGGTCCCTCCTTCCACTAGTCCTCCACTGACCAGACCACTGCTGCCCGTGTACCCCTGGAACCAATTATAAAGTGCCTACAGCCAGCCCATTTTTTTATGTTAGGCCTTTGAAGCCTGTCTGCGGTCCCTCCTTCCACTAGTCCTCCACTGGCCAGACCACTGCTGCCCGTGTACCCCTGGAACCAATTATAAAGTGCCTACAGCCAGCCCATTTTTTTATGTTAGGCCTTTGAAGCCTGTCTGCGGTCCCTCCTTCCACTAGTCCTCCACTGGCCAGACCACTGCTGCCCGTGTACCCCTGGAACCAATTATAAAGTGCCTACAGCCAGCCCATTTTTTTATGTTAGGCCTTTGAAGCCTGTCTGCGGTCCCTCCTTCCACTAGTCCTCCACTGGCCAGACCACTGCTGCCCGTGTACCCCTGGAACCAATTATAAAGTGCCTACAGCCAGCCCATTTTCTTATGTTAGGCCTTTGAAGCCTGTCTGCGGTCCCTACTTTAAATACTCCTCCACTGACCACCAAGCTGCCTGCCCGTCTATCCATGTAACCGCTGTAAAACTGCAATGAGCCTATTGTTTGTTATTTTAGGCCTTTGATAGCCTGTCTGCGGCCCCTACTTGCAATACTCCTCCACTGACCACAATGCTGCCTGGAGTGCCTGCCTGTGTATCCATGTAACCGCTGTAAAACTGCCATGACTGCCTACTGTTTGTTATTTTAGGCCTTTGATAGCCTGTCTGCGGCCCCTACTTGCAATACTCCTCCACTGACCACAATGCTGCCTGGAGTGCCTGCCTGTGTATCCATGTAACCGATGTAAAACTGCCATGACTGCCTACTGTTTGTTATTTTAGGCCTTTGATAGCCTGTCTGCGGCCCCTACTTGCAATACTCCTCCACTGACCACAATGCTGCCTGGATTGCCTGCCTGTGTATCCATGTAACCGATGTAAAACTGCCATGACTGCCTACTGTTTGTTATTTTAGGCCTTTGATAGCCTGTCTGCGGCCCCTACTTGCAATACTCCTCCACTGACCACAATGCTGCCTGGAGTGCCTGCCTGTGTATCCATGTAACCGATGTAAAACTGCCATGACTGCCTACTGTTTGTTATTTTAGGCCTTTGATAGCCTGTCTGCGGCCCCTACTTGCAATACTCCTCCACTGACCACAATGCTGCCTGGATTGCCTGCCTGTGTATCCATGTAACCGATGTAAAACTGCCATGACTGCCTACTGTTTGTTATTTTAGGCCTTTGATAGCCTGTCTGCGGCCCCTACTTGCAATACTCCTCCACTGACCACAATGCTGCCTGGAGTGCCTGCCTGTGTATCCATGTAACCGATGTAAAACTGCCATGAGTGCCTACTGATTGGTATTTTAGGCCTTTGATAGCCTGTCTGCAGCCCCTACTTGCAATACTCCTCCACTGACCACACCAATGCTGCCCGTGTACCCCTGGAACCTATTTAAAAGTTCATAGAGCCTAGTTATATATTTTATTTACTATTAATAAGGCCATGATGGACTACGCTGTACCACGCTACAAGCTAACCAGTCGACACTTCTTTTGCGAGAAAAGCCATCCCAACCCTCCACCAGCATGTAGAAGACCGCATTGTCCATGCACTCTGGCAATCTGTGAGTACAAAGGTGCACCTGACAACAGACGCATGGACCTGTAGGCATGGCCACGGAAGATTACGTGTCCATTACGGCGCAATGGGTTAATGTGTTGGATGCATGGTCCACAGGGGACAGCCTACTAAGTCTGTCTGCAGTCCCTAATTCAAATTGTCCTCCACTGTCTAAATCGGAGCTTCCACCTTCTGGCTTTCGGCCTATAGTATCAGAAATTAAACTGCATTTGGCCTTCAACTTTGGTTAGGGCCTACTAACGGCTTCTGCCCCTCCCTGGTGTTGCCCTCAACTAAATAAAGCTGAGCTTCAACCTTCTGCTCCAAATTACCATTTTAAAAAATGCAATAGGCTTTTCCGGCCTACTAAAGGTGTCTGTCTGTGTGCCCCTGCCTGGTGTTGTCCTCAACTAAATAAAGCTGAGCTTCAACCTTCTGCTCCAAATTACCATTTTAAAAAATGCAATAGGCTTTTCCGGCCTACTAAAGGTGTCTGTCTGTGTGCCCCTGCCTGGTGTTGTCCTCAACTAAATAAAGCTGAGCTTCAACCTTCTGCTCCAAATTACCATTTTAAAAAATGCAATAGGCTTTTCCGGCCTACTAAAGGTGTCTGTCTGTGTGCCCCTGCCTGGTGTTGTCCTCAACTAAATAAAGCTGAGCTTCAACCTTCTGCTCCAAATTACCATTTTAAAAAATGCAATAGGCTTTTCCGGCCTACTAAAGGTGTCTGTCTGTGTGCCCCTGCCTGGTGTTGTCCTCAACTGAATAAAGCTGAGCTTCAACCTTCCGGCTCTCATTAAGTGGTTTTTAAAAAACAAAATGGTGGTTAGGGCCTACTAACGGCTTCTGCCCCTCCCTGGTGTTGCCCTCAACTAAATAAAGCTGAGCTTCAACCTTCTGCTCCAAATTACCATTTTAAAAAATGCAATAGGCTTTTCCGGCCTACTAAAGGTGTCTGTCTGTGTGCCCCTGCCTGGTGTTGTCCTCAACTGAATAAAGCTGAGCTTCAACCTTCCGGCTCTCATTAAGTGGTTTTTAAAAAACAAAATGGTGGTTAGGGCCTACTAACGGCTTCTGCCCCTCCCTGGTGTTGCCCTCAACTAAATAAAGCTGAGCTTCAACCTTCTGCTCCAAATTACCATTTTAAAAAATGCAATAGGCTTTTCCGGCCTACTAAAGGTGTCTGTCTGTGTGCCCCTGCCTGGTGTTGTCCTCAACTGAATAAAGCTGAGCTTCAACCTTCCGGCTCTCATTAAGTGGTTTTTAAAAAACAAAATGGTGGTTAGGGCCTACTAACGGCTTCTGCCCCTCCCTGGTGTTGCCCTCAACTAAATAAAGCTGAGCTGCAACCTTCTGCTCCAAATTACCATTTTAAAAAATGCAATAGGCTTTTCCGGCCTACTAAAGGTGTCTGTCTGTGTGCCCCTGCCTGGTGTTGTCCTCAACTGAATAAAGCTGAGCTTCAACCTTCCGGCTCTCATTAAGTGGTTTTTAAAAAACAAAATGGTGGTTAGGGCCTACTAACGGCTTCTGCCCCTCCCTGGTGTTGCCCTCAACTAAATAAAGCTGAGCTTCAACCTTCTGCTCCAAATTACCATTTTAAAAAATGCAATAGGCTTTTCCGGCCTACTAAAGGTGTCTGTCTGTGTGCCCCTGCCTGGTGTTGTCCTCAACTGAATAAAGCTGAGCTTCAACCTTCCGGCTCTCATTAAGTGGTTTTTAAAAAACAAAATGGTGGTTAGGGCCTACTAACGGCTTCTGCCCCTCCCTGGTGTTGCCCTCAACTAAATAAAGCTGAGCTTCACCTTCTGCTCCAAATTACCATTTTAAAAAATGCAATAGGCTTTTCCGGCCTACTAAAGGTGTCTGTCTGTGTGCCCCTGCCTGGTGTTGTCCTCAACTGAATAAAGCTGAGCTTCAACCTTCCGGCTCTCATTAAGTGGTTTTTAAAAAACAAAATGGTGGTTAGGGCCTACTAACGGCTTCTGCCCCTCCCTGGTGTTGCCCTCAACTAAATAAAGCTGAGCTGCAACCTTCTGCTCCAAATTACCATTTTAAAAAATGCAATAGGCTTTTCCGGCCTACTAAAGGTGTCTGTCTGTGTGCCCCTGCCTGGTGTTGTCCTCAACTAAATAAAGCTGAGCTTCAACCTTCTGCTCCAAATTACCATTTTAAAAAATGCAATAGGCTTTTCCGGCCTACTAAAGGTGTCTGCCCCTCCCTGGTGTTGTCCTCAACTGAACAAAGCTGAGCTTCCACATTCTGGCTTTCGCCCTATACTATCAGATATTAAACTGCATTTGGCCTACTAGTGTGGTTAGGCCCTTGAAACAGTGTCTGCTGCTCTTGGGTTTGCTACTCCACTGAACAAAGCAATGCCGCCTGTTTAGTCCTGTTACCAATTTTGAACTGCATTTAGCCTACTTTATTCTTTGGCCCTATATCTGTTTCCTCCTCATCCTGCCCATTGCCCAGCCACTGCTAAATGAGTCTGCTGGTACATTGACCTAGACCACTACATTCCCCTTGTACTCTACACAGCCAGAATCTGACCCTGCTGAAAGTAAGGTTCCCCTTCCCGCATGTTATACCACCTTACACAGGGACAAAGAGGAAGGTGCAGATGAAAGTGCAGGTTCCTTCATCAGGTGGGGGGGCATACTCGTTGGCGACGTCACTGGCACAGGGCCCCTCAGAGTACGCAAAAGTGTCGCTGCTGGTGGGAGGCGCCCCCGCCATGCAAACACACCGCCGTACTTTGAGGGGCCCTGTGCCAGTGCCAATGCGAACGAGTGGGCCCCCCCCTGCTTGCTCAGGATCACAGCACTTGCAACGTTTAAATACTTACCTTTCCCTGCAACACCGCCGTGACGTAGTCCGCATTTCCTGGGCCCACGAAAAACTTGAGCCAGCCCTACTCCCCCCACAACTTTCCCCCAATTCCCTATGCCCAACTATTATTATACAGTTAATTAAGATTGGCAAGCTTCAGAAACAAGAATGGATGTTTTTGGCATTAAAATGGGCACTGTAGGTGTTTTCCTGGCCTCCACTCACTGCCGACTATGCTTCCCCATTGACTTGCATTGGGTTTCGTGTTTCGGTCGATCCCCGACTTTTAGCGATAATCGGCCGACTGCACTCGACTCGACTCTGGACAAAATCGGGTTTCCCAAAACCCTACTCGATCTTAAAAAAATGAAAGTCGCTCAACCCTACTGATGAATAATAACTATAAGCTGCTTCATGTAGGCTGATTATTTGTTTGATGCTCTAAATGTTTAATCAGTTATACTATCAAAAATTTCTCCTAGTCTATGCATACCAACACATTCATAAACGCCTACCTTTAGAAGCTGTATGAAATTAATTTGAGGTAGCTGAAACAGGTACAATGGTCAGGCGGTGCAGTTATTTCCACATTTAGGCACACACAGATTACTCATCCCTATACGAATCTAGCAGCAGCAGCACAATGGATTACTGGGGTCACCCAATTAGCTTTTACCTGACTTACCATTCTGTCCTTAGACTGATGTGTCAGTCCATGAGAAAGGGCACACATAATGAAGAATAGTGCCCTAGGCAGGCAGTACTTACTGTCCACTCTACTCAGTCCATCCTCTCCTTTAGCACCTGAATGCTTTTGCCATTCTTCTTTATCCCTTGCAGAGGCCTGATCTTGCAGGCTCTGGAGTAGTTGTAGGTCCATCTCCCCGGACCCTTGCACAGTGTATATTTATGTGGGGAGAGGAAGCAAAGTAGCAGTTGTGCTGCAATGTTAGCTCATTTATTACCTTCAGCTTCTCTAGCTCTTTAGTATGTGCTTGACTATAGCAACTTGAAGTTGAGCCAAGTCTGCATTTTTAATGGGTTTATCAGAAGAACCAATAAACTTTCTGCTCTTCCATATGGGACCTTAATCATGAAAAATGCAGAATGTGTTGCACTATCGATAAATGCTCTGCCATTATACATGCCTCAGCGAGTACTTTCAATTCAACTTCCTGAGCAGACATCCTAGAAGGTAAAGCTTCACTTTTTACCACCTCTTGTTGATCAACTATTGCACAACCTGTATGAGGTACTTTATCTTCAAAAAACCGTGACCCATCTACATTAAGCTCTAGATCTGCATTAGGGATTGGTGTCTCTTGCACATTGGCAAGGAGCTGTGTTAAAACAGGGCACCCTTAACATGTCCCCCCAACTCATGACAGTACAAATGGAAAGGGAGGTCATAATTTGAGATTCCTAGTGCTGAGGTTGAGAGAATGGCTTCCTTTGGGTCTGTGAACCCCTCTTTTGCTTCTGGGGTTTTTCAAATCATAGTTATGAGGGGTAAGGGTTGTCTGAAGTGTTTCCTCATTTCTCCCCACCGTAGGAATTAAATGTTGTTGTTGTTGGGGCTGTTCCTTACTGGAGTGGAAAAACTGTCTGTGGACCCCTGTGGCAACCGAGGGTAATGAGTATAGAGGAGGAGAAGCATCATGGAGTGGGGAAACATCATATACAAGTCAGTTAGTTCGCATCTGTGAAGACATGGGGATCAGTCCTCCCCTGTGACAGGCACCCATGGGGACTCCGGCTGTTGGTATATCACCGGGGTCTGCACATAGCAGAGTCTAAGTGCTGGAAGTCCCATTGGGGATGACAGTAATGGGGTGGAGATGAGGCTATACAAGTCAGGCAAGTAGGGTATTGTACTGGTGTCCAGGCTGCAGACACAGATGAAATCTCCTGTCTGTGCAGCTTATCCTTCTTTCGGCTGCTTTCAAAAGGGGCTTCTCATCCCCTGCTGTTATAGGGGCAGAGGGAGTTCAGGAGTTTTATGCTGCTCACTGCTTTTAATGAGAAGGCTATTATACACTGAGCACATGTCATTTAGTCTTCAGACATCACGAGCGCTGCTTAGTACCCCACAACACAAAATCAGCAATATATCTGGACAGCAGTATAATCAGAACAGTTCAGTACTTATCAATTAACAACTGACAAGGCACCAATAAACTGAACTAATATAATTAGCTAACACAAGCTGAATAAAATTAATAAAGAAGGAAAGAAACAGAAAAAACATAGGACAATGGTACAAGTATAGCAGAGGATAGCAGAGCAGGATCAAGATACTTCAATTACAATATTTACAGTACTGTATTAACAAACTGACGTCATTACAAACAGACAGACAGGAACCCTTATTATAGAAGCAGACAAAACAAATTATGGAAAATCATCGCACTTCTTAATGAAACAAAAACAATTGTTAACAGCACTTAAACAAACAGACAAGAGAAAACAAATAACAGATACTTTCTTTTACCTGAGGGTTTTCCCATTAGAAATCCCCAAAGACTGACTCTAGAAAGCCTCCTTTCCTGGTGACTGTGTGAGTAATATATCTACTCACTTACCCAGGATCTGGCTTTCTGTTCAGGAGTGAGGTGGTCAATTGTTCAGTGAGAGGAAAGTCGAAGGGGAATATTATATCTTGCTGGGGCCTCCAAGTTGTTAGGATTTCTAACCTACCCAGGTGTTCTGTCATAGTTCCCCAAGCAATGAAGCAGATCAGAGAGACAGACTGCTCATTGTCTTTCCAAATAGTTTCTGTTTAAAGGGGGGTTAGGGTGTTCTTTTATAGTACAAGATCAAAGGGAAATGAGACATTACACAATATTAGGATATAGGGAGGGGAGAGCACTTAGAGCTTTCAGACCTAGAAACAGGAGTTTTGACAGATTTGCAACATTTTTGCTAAGAACTTACATATTTTTTGTATCAAGATAATGGAGGAAAATTTGTAATAAAGACTATTTAGAAGGTTGCTTAGCAATGCATTTTGAAAGCCAATGCATCCTAAAAAAATCTTTGTGAAGGTGGACATAGGTTTTTAGTAAGAAAAAAATATCATTGCTCTGGGACTTTATATTTTAGAGTTATGATTTGTTGTTTGTGGATGATCATCATGCACTGCCAGTAAATGTTGACAATAACTTCATTAACCCCTTAACAACTGCCGATACACCTTTTAACAGCGGTAGTTAAGGTTACTTAAACCACAGCGCCGTTAATTAACGGCGATGTGGAAAAAGTGTATAGGGCCCTCCAGAGTCAGATTTTCTCTGGGGTCTCGGTTGCTGGGGTAGCCGAGATCCAGAGAACATGATTCGGGATGCTATTGCCGGTATTAATCGTTTACCGGCGACTGCAAAAAAAGCGTGATTTTCTAATTAATTTCTCTGTATTCTGATGTGATCGCACTCCAGAGGACAGAGAAATGGGGTCCCTGATCCCTCCCCGGTAAAAAAATGGTTTTCTAAATTTTGTTGCAAAAATGAGAAATCGCTGGTCAACTTTTAACCCTTATAACTTCCTAACAACAACAAAAAATTTGTTTCCAAAATTGTGCTGATGTAAAGTAGACATGTGGGAAATATTATTTATTAACTATTTTGTGTGACATATCTTATTTAAGGGCATAAAAATTCAAAGTTTGACAAT